>NC_037336.1:31985960-32610960 GCF_002263795.3 Bos taurus
CTGAAATACAAATAGCAGATTTATACTTTGAGAGGACCATTTGGCTGTTAGTGAGGAATGGATTGTAGCATGGTGTAACTGGGAGCCGGTTGGTCACTGAGTAAACCGCTGCAGTGATCCTTGCGCTGGAGCCAGAGTCACCTGCACTAGAGTGTTTGCACTGGAGATGGAGAACAGTGCAGAGACCCATGGTATATTTTAGAAGTATAACTGATAGACCTAATCATGGCTGCATGTGGGCGGTGGGGAAAAGAGAAGGAAGAACTCTTAGATGACAAAGTTTGTATATTTTCACTCTAAATAGCATGCTGCTGCTGTTAAGTCACTCAGTCATGTCCAACTCTTTTGTGACCCCACGGACTGTAGCCCACCAGGCTCCTCTGTCCCTGGGATTTTCCAGGAAAGAATACTAGAGTGGGTTGTCACTTAATCCTCCGGGGGATCTTCCTGACCCAGGGATCGAACTCATGTCTCCTGCGGCTCCTGCATCGCGGGGGGATTCTTTACTGTTGAGCCTGCCAGGGAAGCCCTTTAAATAGCATATTTAGGTGTAAAAGGGGGAAATGAGGAAAAATATAGTATAGTTGCTATACCCAAACAGATAATGAGTATTAAATCCTTGGCTTCGGCTTGAGTTAGGAAGGGAATGGGTGACTTGGAGGATGTAAGGGCTGGTCACGGGCTGACAAGGTGGGGACGGGGGGAGCTTGGGACCAGGGCCAGTCCCTTCTGTGTCTGTGGCATTTTGGGTTCTGTGTCTCACCCTTGCCCACTGTTTGTAACTTTGCTAAATTAACGTTTGTTAAGTAGAGCCCTGGGGTGATGGATGGTTCAGTAAAAGACCACAAGAGAATTGAAATTGAGTTTATTACAGGTCGTGGAGGAGGTACACAGCACACCTTAAGAGGCCAAGAGGGCAGTCAAGACAGGGTGTAGGAAGAGATTGGGGTGGATCCTGGAGGAGTATTTTGGGTTTCCCAGGCTAAGGTCAGATTGGTTAGTTCAAACCAAAAAGAGGGAGAGGTGGTTGGGGTGGCCTCAGAAATCTGTTTTTATCCAGGGGCACCAGGGGAAGACCTTGGGAGGTGAGGGAGACTGATGATCCAAAGGGCAGTTGCGGGGGGATCATATCTGGAACTGGCTCACTGGTGAGTCTGTGGGCTGTTTTCTAGGATGTGCACACTTGATGGAGAGATTGGTATCAGTTCAAGCCAAGCCCTGCAGGCCACTTGGCCACACACATGGATGCTGAGGCAGCAGTATTGTGGCGTAGGTTAGCAAAACCCATGCTTTACCTTTAAGAGATTGTTATAAATTTTAGCCTCATTCTTCTTACCCAGTTGTTGGAGGTCCTCATCTTTTCTGGGCTGTGCCGTAGGTGAGCCAGAGTTTGTATCCTGTGTATTAGAGTTAAAGCTGGGAGGATGTGTTGGAGTTCAGCTCTCTGATAGGTTCAAGAAAGCTTATGATTTTGTAGGTTGTTTGGTATTTTTTGTTGTTACTGGGAGCACTGCTCTTTTTTTTTTTTTTTTAGCACTGCTCTTTTTACATCTTTCCAGATCCTGCATAGAAGCCCATCAGACCATTTATTTTAATAGCGCATATACCCCTATTTTCATTATGACTAGGTTTTCCTTTGAGTGGTTCACTTTCTCCAAAAGATTCTTTAGTCTGCTGCCAGGGGTTTGTTATAAGAATGTATTCCAACAAATCATTTACTATTTTTGCATTTGCTTTCTATCCTCTGGTCTCTCTGGCTTGAACTGCTCACGTTCTGTAAGGACTCAATTTAAACTTGTTCTTGCGCCTTCCTTGTAGTTAATATCCAAAATGTACAAATATCCTTTTCAGATTGGTTTCTTTTACTTAATATTATGCATTTAAAGTTCATCCATGTCCTCTCATCATTTGCTAGCTCATTTCCTTTTAGTGTTGAATAATATCCCATTGTCTGGAGGTACCACAGTTTATTTATCCATTCACACACTGAAGGATAAGTTGGTTGCTTCCAAGTTTGGGCAGTATAATTCTTCCTAACTCATGAGTTGTTTAAATGTGGGGTGGGGGAAGAAAGAGATGTCTTAAAATCATTGTCCAGCCCCATTCTGAGTATAAAAACAGAAATATATGTATAGATTCTAAATCTTCTAAAATTCTTAGACTCATTTCCCAGTTAAATTGCAGGGATGAAACTCATCACCAGGCATGTTTTTGACCCTAACTGGCTTTCCCTGGCACCAACCCATCTTTCTCTTCAGGATGATCTGACTATATCAGGCACCACCAGAAGCATTCCTGTCTCGTGCAGGAAGACAACCTAACTCAGGTTGCTTTCTTCACAGTTCTCTCCACCTGCCATTGCCCTTTCTAGCCTTTCCGTTTACTGAAGGCTTTGCCTAGTTTCTCTACTGAAAACCTCTTGTGCTATATATACAGTATTCTGTTACTCAACAGCTTGACACTTTACATATATTATCTAAAATTGTCTGCCATTATTTCATATATGTTAAACAGTTCTATTTAAGCAAGATTAAGTAAGAACATTTCTGCCTTTTTAAAAAAATCATAGTGTGTATAAAAAAGTACCGAGAACATGGTAAGGCATTCAAAGTTTGTTTGATTTTTTTTTTTTTCTTTTGGATAAGATTCGATAGCACAGATCTCATTGCATGGACCCTAAGTAATAAGCCTTACAATATTAATAAGACTTCTGTTTGCTATTTCAAAAGTCAAGTTAAATCTTCTTGGGGAAACAGATATATTCTCTGTTGCCATCAAGGAAAATACCTCCATGTTATTAGACTTTATATTTTTAAAAAGACTTTTCTAACCGTTATTATAGAAATGCATAGAGAGCAAGCATATCTTTAAAGGTAGTTCTTTCCCAAAGCAATTGGATTTTAAAGCTCTTTTAAAATTAGGGTTTTACAGTACCCTTGGCTTAAATAAATCCAAATGAGCTTTTTTTTTTTTAAACTGCCTTGTAAATGTTGTATCTGGACATAAGTCTATTGTTGGGGTTAATTTGATTACATAATGAATGGAGAACAGCCTTTATTTTTTTCAAACTTATAACAAAAGAAACTGGACCAAGAAAATAAAAAAATTAAGTAATTCTTCACCAGGATTTAACTGCTCTATATGGGTAGCATCTGTTTCCCTTCTGCCAACCTTGAACTACAGGTCTTCAGTGCATCTTCTTGGTAATCTAGTTCCATAGTTATTAATGGCAGATGAATATGTGGCTTAATATTTTGTGAGAATATGGGTTAAAAGGTTTACATCTCATATCATAAACACTCTCTTTAAATACCTAGCCTGCCAGTTGCCTTCTTTACAACCTCTTTAAAAAGTCCCTTCAAAGTTATAAGCAGTTCAAGCCTGGTCTTTGGGCAAGTGGCCCACAGGGGCAGCTCTTATGATGCATGCCGGCCCACGTGGAGGGCGTGTCACATACAGGTAGGATAGGTTTTCATAGGGACTAAACCTTTTTGGACAAAATTAAATTTGTTTTGTCATTTTTTTCTCATATCTTCAAACTGAGTAGGACGTCATAAAAGAGGAACAGTGGGTTGGAAGAAGGTAGGGGAAGAGTAATATTTGACAAGCAGACTGATGAATGTGCTGTTATACTGTACCAGTCTAGTCATCAAGTACTCTAGTCATCAATAAGATGGATTGAGAAAACACATAAAATTTCCACAAAGAGGAACTGACATAATTCTATGAGTCTTTGTCATAGGTATTCTGCAAGATAACCATCCTGGTCTCTTCAGAAATGTCAGTGTTCAGATTAAAGGAGACTGAAGTCTCAATATGGGATCCTTGATTAGATCTGCATTTATAGAGAAGAACTGCTGTATATTTTATACTATTGGAATAGTTTGATGAACTTGAATGCAGTCTGTATATTAGCTATTATTCTAGGTTTAACTTCTTAGGTGTAATAGTGTTGTTGTCTTTGATCTTAGGAAATATATACTAATGTAGTTAGGGGTGACAAATACCTGGAGCTTATCTTCAGGTAGTTTTGAAAAAAGAGAGGTGTGTATGTGTGTGTGCGCACATGTGCGTGTGTGTAACATGCTTGGTGATGAATGAGTTTGTTTTTTCTTTCTGACACTCATTTTACACGAAATGATGTTCTCTGGGTTTTGCTACTTTTTTTCTCTTGGATGAGTGGTCGGTCATTTGAGACCTTCTCATTTGATTTGTTTCCTTTTGTCCAGCCTCATTTTCTGTCATGAAGCTGCTTGAGACTAGTTCTTGGCTCAATTCATTTTACATTGCAGTGATTAATCCTGTACTCTAGGTAGCATAAATATATGCTATTATTGATCATCAGTAGAATAAGTAACGGGGAAGGCAATGGCACCCCACTCCAGTACTCTTGCCTGGAAAATCCCATGGACGGAGGAGCCTGGTAGGCTGTAGTCCATGGGGTCGCTAAGAGTCGGTCACGACTCTTTTTTCACTTTCATGCATTGGAGAAGGAAATGGCAACTCACTCCAGTGTTCTTGCCTGGAGAATCCCAGGGACAGGGGAGCCTGGTGGGCTGCCGTCTATGGGACCGCACAGAGTCAGACACGACTGAAGTGACTTAGCAGCAGCAGTAGCATAATAAGTAAGAAAATATGGATGGATTTGTGCAGTCTCATCATCTCTAAAACACATTTAAACACATTTTATTGACATGCCTTTAAGGATGTTAATAATATTCAGACACCAAGCGGTGATCCATCTCTAGAAACATTAGATTCTCTAAATAAGCTACTTAGAGCTCATCAGTTACGTTTAATAATGTGTGGTCTGAGAGTACTACTGAGTGTGAACTGAGGTACAGCGCTCTCCGGTCTGTGTCTTTGCTTTAGAACAGACCCTACATGGCTGAGGTCAATAACCCACTGTTTTGGATAAGTTTGAGAAACTCTTTTCAATATTTAACTTTGGAACCTTAAGGACCAAGGAACCTTTTCGTAATTATATCTGAGAGTTTAATAATAAAAACAGAATTATAGGAATGTATTCTTCCTTTGTTTAAAGTGTACGAGATCTCTTTTTTTTGAATTGAAGTATAACTGACCTACAACACTGCATTAGTTCCAGGTACACAACACAGTGATTCGGTATTCCTGTATATCACAAAATGTTAAGTCTGTTACTATCTGACATAATACAAAGTTATTACAATATTATTTCCTGTATTCCCCATGCTGTACATTTCATACCCATGACTCGTTTATTTTGTAACTGGAAGTTAACCCTCTGATCTCCCTCACCTATTTCACTCCTCTCCCCGTCATCTCCCCTCTGGCAATCACTTGGTTGTTCTCTATGAGAGCCTGTTGCTATTTTGTTATTTGTTCATTGTTTTGTTTTTTTAGATTCTACATATAATTGAAATTATAATGGTTTTTCTCTTTGACTAATTTACTTAGTATGATATCCTTTTATATCCATCCATGTTGTCTCAATGGCAAGATTTCATTTTGTAAATGAGTTTTAAATAACTTATTTATAAAAGAGAAATGAAAACATAGAGAAGGAACTTATGACTACCAGGGCTAGAGGGATAGATTGGCAGTTTGGGACTGACGTGTACACACTGCTATATTTAAAATAGATGACCAACAAGGAGCTCTTGTATAGAACAAGGAACTCAGCTCAATATTCTGTAATAACCTAAATGAGAAAAGAATTTGAAAAGGGATCAGACAGGTCAGATCAGTCTCTAAGTCGTGTCCGACTCTTTGCAACCCCATGAATCGCAGCACGCCAGGCCTCCCTGTCCATCACCAACTCCCAGAGTTCACGCAGACTCACGTCCTTCGAGTCAGTGATGCCATCCAGCCATCTCATCCTCTGTCGTCCCCTTCTCCTCCTGCCCCCAATCCCTCCCAGCATCAGAGTCTTTTCCAATGAGTCAACTCTTTGCATGAGGTGGCCAAAGTACTGGAGTTTCAGCTTCAGCTTCAGCATCATTCCTTCCAAAGAAATCCCAGGGCTGATCTCCTTCAGAATGCACTAGTTGGATCTCCTTGCAGTCCAAGGGACTCTCAAGAGTCTTCTCCAACACCACAGTTCAAAAGCATCAATTCTTCGGCGCTCAGCCTTCTTCACAGTCCAACTGTCACATCCATACATGACCACTGGAAAAACCATAGCCTTGACCGGACGGACCTTTGTTGGCAAAGTAATGTCTCTGCTTTTGAATATGCTATCTAGGTTGGTCATAACTTTCCTTCCAAGGAGCAAGCGTCTTTTAATTTCATGGCGGCAGTAACCATTTGTAGTGATTTTGGAGCCCAGAAAAATAAAGTCTGACACTGTTTCCACTGTTTCCCCATCTATTTCCCATGAAGTGGTGGAACTGGATGCCATGATCTTCATTTTCTGAATGTTGAAATTTAAGCCAACTTTTTTACTCTCCACTTTCACTTTCATCAAGAGGCTTTTGAGTTCCTCTTCACTTTCTGCCATAAGGGTGGTGTCATCTGCATATCTGAGGTTATTGATATTTCTCCTGGCAATCTTGATTCCAGCTTGTGGTTCTTCCAGCCTAGCGTTTCTCATGATGTACTCTGCATATAAGTTAAATAAGCAGGGTGACAATATACAGCCTTGACATACTCCTTTTCCTTTTTGGAACCAGTCTGTTATTCCATGTCCAGTTCTAACTGTTGCTTCCTGACCTGCATACAGGTTTCTCAAGAGGCAGGTCAGAGGGTCTGGTATTCCCATCTCGTTCAGAATTTTCCACAGTTTATTGTGGTCCACACAGTCAAAGGCTTTGGCATAGTCAATAAAGCAGAAATAGATGTTTTTCTGGAACTCTCTTGCTTTTTCTATGATCCAGCGGATGTTGGCAATTTGATCTCTGGTTCCTCTGCCTTTTCTAAAACCAGCTTGAACATCAGGAAGTTCACGGTTCACATATTGCTGAAGCCTGGCTTGGAGAATTTTGAGCATTACTTTACTAGCATGTGAGATGAGTGCAATTGTGCAGTAGTTTGAGCATTCTTTGGCATTGCCTTTCTTTGGGATTGGAATGAAAACTGACCCTTTCCAGTCCTGTGGCCACTGCTGAGTTTTCCAAATTTGCTGGCATATTGAGTACAGCACTTTCACAGCATCATCTTTCAGCATTTGGAATAGCTCAACTGGAATTCCATCACCTCCACTAGCTTTGTTCGTAGTGATGCTTTCTAAGGCCCACTTGACTTCACATTCCAGGATGTCTGGCTCTAGGTGAGTGATCACACCATCGTGATTATCTTGGTCGTGGAGATCTTTTTTGTATAGTTCTTCTGTGTATTCTTGCCACCTCTTCTTAATATCTTCTGCTTCTGTTAGGTCCATACCATTTCTGTCCTTTATTGCGCCCATCTTTGCATGAAATGTTCCCTTGGTATCTCCAATTTTCTTGAAGAGATCCCTAGTCTTTCCCATTCTGTTGTTTTCCTCTGTTTCTTTGCATTGATCACTGAGGAAGGCTTTCTTATCTCTTCTTGCTATTCTTTGGAACTCTGCATTCAGATGCTTATATCTTTCCTTTTCTCCTTTGCTTTTCACTTCTCTTCTTTTCACAGCTATTTGTAAGGCCTCCCCAGACAGCCATTTTTCTTTTTTGCCTTTCTTTTCCATGGGGATGGTCTTGATCCCTGTCTCCTGTACAATGTCACGAACCTCCGTCCATAGTTCATCAGGCACTCTATCTATCAGATCTAGTCCCTTAAATCTATTTCTCACTTCCACTGTATAATCATAAGGGATTTACTCCAATATAAAATAAAACTTTTTTTAAAGATTTCATTTTTCATGGCTAACACTCCATAGTGTGTGTGTGGGTGGTATGTATGTATATCACATTTTCTTTATCATTCATCTGTTGATGGGTGTTTAGGTCGCTTCCATAACTTGGCTGTTGTAAACAAAGCTGCAGTGAACATATGGGTCCATATATCTTTCTGAATTAGTGTTTTTTTTTCCTGGAAAAATACTCAGAAGTAAAATTGTTGCATTGCATGGTAGTTCAATTTTTAAATCCTTGAGGAACCTTCATAAAGTTGTCACTGTGCATTGGTGCATAGTGACTGCATCAGATTACATTCCCACCAGTAGTGCTCAGGGGTTCCTTTTTCTCCACATTCTCACCAGTCCTTATTATTTGTTGTCTTTTGATAATAGCCATTCTGACAGATGTGAGGTGATAACTCATTGTGGTTTTTATTTGCATATCCTGATGATTAGTGATGTTGAGCATCTTTTCATGGCCATCTATATGTCTTCTTTGGAAGAATGTTTATTCAGATCTTCTGCCCATTTTTAATCGTGTTATCTGTTTGATGTTGAGTTGTATGAGTTATTCATACATTTTGGATATTAACTCCTTATCAGATATATTGTTTGAAAATATCTTTCCATTCAGTAGTCTGCCTTTTTTTTTTTTTTTTTTTGGTTGAGTATCCTTCACTGTGCAAAAGCTTTTTAGTTTGATGTAGTACCGATTGTTTATTTTCACTTTTATTTCCCTTTCCTGAAGAGACATAGCCAAAAAAATACTGCTTAAAACTGCTCTCAGGAAGCATACTGCCTACATTTTATTCTAGGAGTTTTATGGTTTCAGATCTTACATTTAAGTCTTCAATACGTTTTGATTTTATTTTCATATATGGTGTGAAAAAGTGGTCTGGTTTGATTCTTTTGCATGTAGTTGTCCAGTTTTCCCAACACTATTTATTGAGGAGGTGCTCTTTTCCCCATTATATATTCTTTGTCATAGGTTAATTGTATCAGACATTTAAAAAAATTTAGGTGAGAACGATGGCACCCCACTCCAGTACTCTTGCCTGGAAAATCCCATGGATGGAGGAGCCTGGTAGGCTGCAATCCATGGGGTCGAAAGAGTCGGACACGACTGAGCGACTTCCCTTCCGCTTTTCACTTTCATACATTGGAGAAGGAAATGGCAACCCACTCCAGTGTTCTTGCCTGGAGAATCCCAGGGACGGCGGAGCCTGGTGGGCTGCCGTCTGTGGGGTCACACAGAGTCGGACACGACTGAAGTGAGTTAGTAGCAGCAGCAGCAGCAGATGAGAACCTGTTCCTAGAGTGCAGACACCATCAGCAGCTTTTCTCAGAAAGGAGAATCTGAGATTTCTCCTTTTCACTTTGTAAGTTCTCTTGTGCCTCATGTAGTGCTTATATACTCGGAGGGTGAGCTCCCTCCCTTTCTCTTGCTCTCTCTGTCTCTTTCTCCCCTCCTCTCTCTCCATCTATTGGTCTGTCTGTCTCTGGCATTGATCAGAAAAGGAAAGTGCACAAATACCCAGAATTTCTGAATAAGCAAGAAAAAAGGACCCAGAGGGATGGTATGGGGAGGGAGGAGGGAGGAGGGTTCAGGATGGGGAACAAAAAAAAAAAATAAATAGATAAAAATAAAATTCTTTATTGTTTTCAAAAAAAAAATAAAAAAACAAATTAACAATTTAAATTCAACTTTCTTCAACAGGACAGATATCATGGCTAACAGTACATGTAAAAAATGCTAAGATGATTAGGCCTAGGAGAATGAGGTGCTCGGTATGTGACACAGTAATGGATGGATCTTGACAATATCTATCTAAAGAAAAAAGGAAAAACGTTACCTGGAGCAGCAGTGATGACAGGGTCTGCTCATGGTCCTTGTGAGGTTGAGTTTGTCCTGAGGCAGACATACTGGGAAGATGGAATGAGCTGCTCACCAACGTTAGGAGCATCATTTATGGTCAGTGGAGAAAAGCTGCTGATGGCTTCTGCATTCTAGAAACAGGATCTCATCTGTCTATTACAGAAGAGTATGCAACCATCAGACAGGAGTTGCCCATCTTCCCATTCCAGCTCAAATCCCAGTCTTGACCCTTGCTCTCTTGGAAGGACATCTTCCCTATTTTTCAGTCAATGCCAGTCTCTCCACCCGTGTCAGGAAATCCTTGCCTCAAACTTTCTCCTTGACTTTCATGCAGTAATTAGCCCTTCCCTAGGTTACATTTTCAGTTCTTCTTTAAAAAACAAAAAAGAACCTCTCCCTTGACTGGACTCTGCTCCCTCCAAATCCATCATTCTAGTTGTCCCTCTGTATTTTTTTTTTTTTTATCAACTGTTTCTTGGAGGTTTTTATTTTTTTCGCTTTCCAGCTAAATTGCCTCCATTCTCACTGTCCACTCATCCACTTTCTCCACTTGTCTACTTGCTCCACCTTACCACTCTACCGAATGTGCTGGCTCAAAGATTATTTCTGAGATACGCATTCTGAATGCAGGGGCTTCAAGTCTTCATTTTCTTGATTTTTTTGCAGCCTTTGACCAGATCCCCTGCCCTTCCCTTGCACCTAGAACTGTGATGCCCGGCTTCCACTCTAGCCCGTCTCTCTCAGCAGGTTGCCTCTGTCTGCGTGTCCTCAGCCTCCTCTGAACCCCACCCAAGACCCAGGCCTTGGTCCCCTTCATTCTTTCTCAGTAGTTTCTCCCGCTGGATCTTGTCCAGCTCAGCAACTCTGAGTGTCTCTGCAGTATGGACAGTGTCTAACCTTCCTAAGGCCAGAGCGCGTCGTTGTCTTCGTGGAGTCCTGTGCCAGCCCATCGATGTGTCTGTCACTTTAGGTTCCTTCACCCTGTTACTGTATCTCTGTGTGTGTGTGTTAGGCGCTCAGTCATGTCCGACTCTTCGTGACCCTTCTATTGCTATAGCTCTCCCCTTCACATTTAGACTAAAACACATTCTGGTAAAAATGTTCTTAACATTTTGACTAAGATTCTGGTTAAATGTCCTGTGATAAACCGTAATAGAAAAGAATATGAAAAAGAATACACACACATACACTTACGTGTGTGTGTGTATAACTGAATCACTTTGCTATACAGCAGAAATCAGTACAACATTGTAATCAACTGTACATCAATAAAAATTTTTTTAAAGATTCTGATTAATATAAAGTAAGCGTTTTACTCAGAATAAGGGGAAACTCATACATTACCACCCTCTCTTACAAGCTGGAATCAAGATTGCCAGGAGAAATATCAATAACCTCAGATATGCAGATGACACCACCCATATGGCAGAAAGTGAAGAGGAACTAAAAAGCCTCTTGATGAGAGTGAAAGAGGAGAGTGAAAAAGTTGGCTTAAAGCTCAACATTCAGAAAACAAAGATCATGGCATCCGGTCCCATCACTTCATGGGAAATAGATGGGGAAACGGTGGAAACAGTGTCAGACTTTATTTTTTGGTGCTCCAAAATCACTGCAGATGGTGACAGCAGCCATGAAATTAAAAGACGCTTACTCCTTGGAAGGAAAGTTATGACCAATCTAGATAGCATATTCAAAAGCAGAGACATTACTTTGCCAACAAAGGTTCGTCTAGTCAAGGCTATGGTTTTTCCAGTGGTCATGTATGGATGTGAGTTGGACTGTGAAGAAGGCTGAGTGCTGAAGAATTGATGCTTTTGAACTGTGGTGTTGGAGAAGACTCTTGAGTGTCCCTTGGACTGCAAGGAGATCCAACCAGCCCATTCTGAAGGAGATCAGCCCTGGGATTTCTTTGGAAGGAATGATGCTAAAGCTGAAACTCCAGTACTTTGGCCACCTCATGCGAAGAGTTGACTCATTGGAAAAGACTCTGATGCTGGAAGGGATTGGGGGCAGGAGGAGAAGGGGACGACAGAGGATGAGATGGCTGGCTGGCATCACTACTCGATGGACGTGAGTCTTGAGTGAACTCGGGAGTTGGTGATGGACAGGGAGGCCTGGCGTGCTGTGATGCATGGGGTCGCAAAGAGTTGGACACGACTGAGTAACTGAACTGAACTGACTAGCACCCCAGCAAAGACCCATTTTTTATTTCTCCTCCTTTGTGACACTTAACAAAACTTCACTTTGACTCACTGGGTTAATATTTCTTTAAGGTCAGTCTCCACTAAGCTGCAAGAGTAGACACTGCGCATACGAATCCAGTTCACTGCTATGCTTTCTGTGCCAGTTACAGGTCTTGGTGTGTAGCAGGTGTGCAGTAACTTTTTGTTGAAGGGAAGAATGAATAGAGTAGGAATTGACCATTAAAGATTTGCTAATGAGCCGTTAAACTTTAGGTAATTGAGTTTTTTACATTTTCCTCAAAATATCTGTTTTTGTTTTTTTATAAGTATTGCAGTAAGGATGCGTGTTCAATATTCTTGGAAAAGTTTAAGGATAATTTTTATAAATCAGTTTTATGTTAGTGATTTTTAAGGAAATTTGAAGGGTATCTGTTCGTAATTAATGTTCCTTTAATTTTCTGTTTTCGTTTTCAGTGTTATGTTTATCTACAGCTAAGGCATTTCGAGTATTGATTCATCCTTTTAGCACTGTTAGTGTTAATCTTTTTAAATGGTTTGTTTTCTGATTATCATAGTAAAATACATTCATTACAGAAGGTTTAGTCATACTTAATATCCTCAGTTAAAATTTGGTTAATTTACTTACACACTTTTTAAAAAATTTTTTTAACATTTTATTTTATTTTAAATTAATTTATTTTAATTGAAAGCTAATTACTTTATAATATTGTGGTGGTTTTTGCCATACATTGACATGAATCTGCCATGGGTGTACATATGTTCCCCATCCTGACCCCCCCTTCCCCCTCCCTCCCCATCCCATCCCTCAGGGTCATCCCAGGGCACCAGCCCTGAACACCCTGTCTCATGCATCAAGTCTGGACTGGCGATCTATTTCACATATGATAATATATATGTTTCAGTGGTACTCTCTCAGATCATCCCACCCTCACCTTCTCCCACAGAGTCCAAAAGACAGTTCTATATATCTCTTTTGCTGTCTTGCGTACAGGGTTATTGTTACCGTCTTTCTAAATTCCATTTATATGCATTAGTATACTGTATTGGTGTTTTTCTTTCTGACTTACTTCACTCTGTATAATAGGCTCCAGTTTCTCCCACCTCATTAGAACTGATTCAAATGTATTCTTTTTAATGGCTGAGTAATATTCCATTGTATATACGTATATCTTACATTTCTTATGTAAGAAAGCTGTGGTACACTTTTAAATATGTATCTGGGGATTCCCTGGTGGCCCAGTGGTTGAAGCTCTGCCTGCCAATGCAGGAGACATGGGTTTGATCCTTGTTTCTGGATGATCCCACGTGCCGCCGAGCAGCTAAGCCCCTGAGCCACAACTGCTGAAGCCCCCACGCCCTAGAACCTGTACTCTGTAACAGGAGAAGCCACCTGCAATGAGAAACCCGAGAACCGCAGCTAGCAAGTAGCCCGCCCACCCCTGCTCTCAGCAGCTACAGGAAAGCACCACACAGCAGCGAAGACCCAGCATGGCCAAAAATAAACAAATCCATAAATAAATCTTTAAAAATATTAAAAATAGTTGAAATATGTATCTGCACACATGCACACTCATTGTTTTCTCTGTATAAAATTGGCTCTAACTGTATATAGTAACAGGTGCATTTGCCTTATATGCAAAGCTTTTTCTTTGAAATATCCTCCTAAATGAGATGTGCTCTTCCGTGCTTTCCTGGTATTACATTGTGTGAATGTATCATCCTTTATTCAGCGATTCCCTCACCTTAGCAGTGTTAAACCTGTTGTATAATGTGCAGCAATTGAGGTTCACTTAAAATATTTTAAGGTAATATACTTTCCAGTGAACATACTTTATTACTAATGAGTTAGCTGTTAATGAGAACATGTTTATATTGCCAGTGTATTTGCTCCATCAACCATAACAAAGTACCGTAGACCTTCTTGCTGTGTCCTCATGTAGCAGACTCAGAGCAAGGAAGCAAGTGTTCTTGTGTCTCTTATAAAGGCTGTAAGTCCCATTGTGAGGACCCCATCCTCATGACCTCATCTGCATTTCATTACGTCCCGTTATCTCCATGTAACATCATACTGGGAGTGAGGGATTTCACTACGTGGCTTTTGTGGGGTTGGAGAGGAGACACAGTTCAATTCACAGCAGTCAACAGTGAGAACTATTCAGATGCGATTTTTTTTACCTAAGTATCATTTTACCTAACTAGAGATTTATTTTTACCTAAGAGCATGAAAAGTTGGTTTAAAACTCAACACTCAGAAAACTAAGATCATGGCATCTGGTCCCATCACTTCATTGCAAATAGCTGGGGAAACAGTGAGAGACTTTATTTTGGGGGGCTCCAAAATCACTGCAGATGGTTATTGCAGCCATGAATTTAAAAGACGCTTGCTCCTTGGAAGAAAAATTATGACCAACCTAGACAGCATATGAAAAAGCAGAGACATTACTTTGCCAACAAAGGTCTGCTTGTCAAGGCTATGGTTTTTCCAGTAGTCATTTATGGATGTGAGAGTTGGACCATAAAGAAAGCTGAGCGCTGAAGAATTGATGCTTTTGAACTGTGGTGCTGGAGAAGACTCTTGACAGTCCCTTGGACTGCATGGAGATCCAACCAGTCAATCCTAAAGGAAATCAGTCCTAAATATTCATTGGAACAACTGATGCTGAAGCTGAAACTCCAATACTCTGGCCACCTGATGCAAAGAACTGACTCATTTGAAAAGACCTTGATGCTGGGAAAGATTGAAGGCAGAAGGAGAAGGGGACAAGGAAGAGGATGAGATGGTTGGATGGCATCACGGACTCAGTGGGCGTGAGTTTGAATAAGCTTCGGGAGTTGGTGATGGACAGGGAAGCCTGGCGTGCTGCAGTCCATGGGGTAACAGAGTAGGACATGACTGAGCTACTGAGCTGGAGTAGCATTTTAAAAACTAGGATGTAGAATTGTTCTCATTTTATCTGCAGGCAAGATTATCTGAAAATCTTCATAGAAAAAATAAAAATTACTCAAAATTGCTTATTCATCATGTGATGTATAGTTAAATTATGCATTATTGGCATAAAATGGAACTGTGAAATTGCATGAAATTGTGGAAATGATTGTACTGTCCCATTCCATGAATGTTCATAGTTCCAGGAAAATTGCAAATGGCTCTTAATGTCTTTTAAAATAGTTTATGAAAAGAGACATTAGAAAATTTCCTTTTCCTATGTGGAAAATGATAGCCAATTTTATGGATGATTATGATCACTTACTGTAGTTTCTTTTAAAATTGGTCTCGTTCTCTCTGAAAAATAAATGATGTAACTAATAAGGAGGCCTCTATATCTTATAGTGCTTTATATTTTTTAAAAACAGCTTTATATAACATCATTTTAAAATGTCAATGATAAGTTGACCTTATAACAATGTCACTTGTAGAATAAGTATGATCCCCATTTAACTGAGAAACTTGAAGCTTGGAGAAATTATTTTACCTAGGGTCAAAATTTCCATTTGAGTCCATTCTGTTACTTCAAGTCATGTATCTTCTATGTGTTCAAAGAACATGGAACCATCTATATTACCTTTATCTGAGAATTAGTATTTAATCAGATAAACATACTAATAAATAGTTACCTAGTAATTGTAATTATGTAGAAAAGTGAGCAATTGGAAAACACTCTGTATAGTTAAGGTACTTAACTCATTTAAAAATAATATAATTAAATAGTATATTTTAAATTATTTATGACAGCACTGCTAATTGTGCTTGGCATAAGTACAACTGTTATTGGTACTGTTAATTGTTATTGTACTTGGCATCTTTTTATCGTTCATTTTTAAATTTTTAGAAATTTATTTTAACATTGCTTTTCCTGGAAGATACAAATATATCTTGTATCTTCAGTATGATATTATATTTACTTTGTGTGTTTTCAGAATCACATAATTGGTATTCTCTATGTATGGTACAAAGCCTGGACTGTTTAGTAGAGAGTAAACAAAGCTAGTGCAAAATCACTAAAAAAAAATTTTTGGCTGCCAGTTTTGACTGGTAAGATAGCTATGTATAGTTTAGAAGAAGAGTTGGTAATAAAGTCTTTTCCACGTCTACTCAACTCTACCGTTACAGCGGGAAGGCGGTTGTAGGCACGCATGACGGAATGGGCATAGCTTTGCTCCAATAAAACTTTGTTTACAAAAGACAAGCAGCAGCCATATCTGGATTTCAGGCTCTAGTTTGCTGATCCCTGGATTAGAATATAAGAAGAAATAGAAAGCCTCACCATAATATTTCCCTATTACTTATCAGATGTTTTGTTTACTTTTCTTAAATTCTGTTTTAATTTAATGCTTTAATTCATAACCTCTATCCTCTTTAATTTCACCTTTCTATTCACATTTTTATGTGTTCCTGAGCTTTTGTAATGTTCAGCTACTTTCTGGGCTCTCTAATATTGTTACCCAGCTGTCCAGCCTTCTGGTCAGGGACCCCCAAATCTAACCCATATAACATTTACCAAGTTTCAGGAACGAGTGGTAGTAAGGAAATGGTGACATTGGGTATAAAGAAAAAAAATAGAATCTCATGAATGTGCGTGGTCTTGGAAGACTTACTAAAAGAGGTTAGAACTTGAGCTGACTCTCAAAGATCAGAGGGAAATTAAATTAGAAAAAAAAAGAGAAGGGTATTTCAATAGTTGACGAGGGGAAGCTCACATATTGCTGCCCTCTCCCTTTTAATCCCCAGTTATATAGGATTCCTTATATATTCCTTATATTCCTTAGTCTGGTCCTTTTCAAGATCATTTCCTGGAGCATAGTGATGACAGTGTGACTTGTTTTCTTTGGGAATGGCATCTCTTTGGATGATCTCTTTTCTTCCACATGCTTAGTAAGATGAAGAGGGAATGCATGCAGACATGCCCTGGGAAGGCCTGCAACCTGTGACCTAGACCAGCTCTGATTTAGGCCCTCTGGCAGATGGACTTCTCTCTGGCCAGTTGGTGTCTTTTCCCATAGTGCCCCCTCCAGTCTTTTTTGTATCTGTGTGGTGGACAGGTATCACCTTGAGGGAAGGGAATAGGAAACCACCCAGCTTTCTTGGTTGTAGGCTACCTTTAAGATTAAATGTGTAAAGTAAAGGAGGCTTCCATGGGGATCTGTGTTAGCTCATTAGGAACACAACTTGGAATTTGGAATTAGGTTTATTCAAAAAAAGAGAGACACTGTGAATAAGCTTTTATTTCCCTTCTGTGCACATAGCTTCCTGTGGTCCTTGTAGGACAAAGGGTAGTTGTGGCCAGACAGAAGGTATCTTGCCATCTCAATCTGTTTTCCTTTGGTATAATTACATGTCATTCATGCTGTAAGAAAATAGATATAGCAGACCTAGTGAAGTATGGTCAGGAGACTGGGTGTCTAAGACAGAGCCCTGTGCAGAGAGAGTGAAGTCCTTGCAGTGGGGTAGTTCCAGGGTGAATTCTTCCTTCTGCCAGTGTAGCTGCAGGCCTAGCGGGTGCCAGCCTAGATTTAGCAGCAGGATCTGCAATTCCCAGGACCTGTGGAGAGCCAGGTGCTCTCAGTTGCCTCCGGCTGCATAAACAAGTTCTCTACAAAAAGTGCCACTTCTGCACCATAATTTTACATTCTTATTTTGTATTAAGCTTTGAAACTTGGTGTGTATTTTATCCTTATGTGTGTTAGTCGCTCAGTCGTGTCTAACTCTTTGCTACCCTATGGACTGTAGTCCGCCAGGCTCCTCTGTCCGTGGAATTCTCCAGGCAAGAATACTGGAGTGGGTTGCCATTCCCTTCTCCAGGGGATCTTCCCGACCCAGGGATTGAACCTGGGTCTCCTGTATTGCAGGCATATTCTTTACCATCTGAGCCACCAGGGAAGCCCCTGTATAATTGCAAACGTATTTGGTGTTGGGTTTCATTTCTAAATCCAGAGTAAGATCACATTAAAATGAACAAAGTTCCAGGACACTGATATTTAGCTTCTGGATTGTTGGAGTGTATAGTTTTTATGTTTATGTCTTTTTACTTCATAAAAAAGTAGGCACATTTCTAATAAGTCTTAAGTAACAGCTGTGGCTGTATCTGTTGGACCACAGTGCTGTAACGAAAGACATCAAGGAACCTAAAGAGTGGGAGTGTTGCTATAAAGGGAACATGTTGTCATTGGAATTAGGTGAGGAAATCTCAGTGGAATCATTAAAACCCAAGGATGAAAATGTAAAGAAAGACCTGTACTCAGAACACTCTGGCTCTAGGAATTTGGCTTGCTTGGAAGCAGA
Organism: Bos taurus; assembly: GCF_002263795.3. Taxonomy (NCBI): domain Eukaryota; kingdom Metazoa; phylum Chordata; class Mammalia; order Artiodactyla; family Bovidae; genus Bos; species Bos taurus. Next base: position 32,004,116 of record NC_037336.1, read on the forward strand.
AGGAAAAGTAGGCAGTGAATAAAACCACAGCATTTGAGAGGTGAACACAAAAGTGCTAATTGAATTTTGTGAGACCACTTAGGAGTGAAAAGGATCGGATTTAAAAACAGAGCATAGGGAATTAGAAAAGGAAGTTTCTACATTTAAAATATACCAGACTTTAAGCAGTTGAAAGAGACCTTTGGGAAGACCTAAAGCGTCCCTTCATGCACTGTACTTAGTCACTCAGTCGTGTCTGACTCTCTGTGACCCCATGGATTGCAGCCCGCCAGGCTTGACCCTGACAGCAGCAACCCTGGGAGGCTCCATGTGCTGGTATAAATCCTTTTGGAAGAGGTCATAGGGGTAGAGGTCAAACTACTGGGAGGGAACAAAGCCCCACCCATCAGCAGAAAATTGGGTTAAAGATTTACTGAGGTTGGCCTTGCCCACCAGAGCAAGACCCAATTTTCCCCAGAGCCAGGCCCTCCCATCAGGAAGCTTGCACAAGCCCCTATCCTTATCCATCAGAGTGCAGACAGAATGAAAACCACAGTCACAGAAAACTAACCAAAATGATCAGGTGGATCACAGCTTTGTGTAACTTAATGAAACTATGAGCCATGCCATGTGGGGTTACCCAAGGTGGATGGGGCCACAGGAAAACTCCATTCTCATAGACCAGGTAGCCTTCTTTGTCACTTTCATCCTTACTGTTCATTTCTAGGAAAAAATAAATCCTTAATTTTGAATGCTTTAAAATTCTGATTAAAAAGTCTTCAAATACAGAGTTTAAGATTGGGCTAAGTAAATTTGCCAAGTAAATCTGTGAGTACAAAAACTATACATGAAGTTTCAATATTTAATATTTATCAGAGCTAATATTATGTACATAGAAAAAAATACCGACCCAAATGAATGAATGAACAATTAGAAAATAATATGGTTTACTGGATTCTTCTTCCTTTTTCTTCAAAACCATGCAGGTAATATATGCTTTGAACACTAAAAATGATGAGCACGAATCTGCAATTCAAGCCCTCAAGGATGCTCATGAAGAAGAAATCCAACAAATTCTTGCAGAAACAAGAGAGAAAATATTGCAGTATAAAAGCAGAGTAACCGAGGAGTTAGACCTTAGGAGAAAGATTCAAGTTTTAGAAGCATCCTTAGAAGATCACATAAAAATGAAGCAGCAGGCTTTGACAGAATTTGAGGCTTATAAGCACAGAGTGGAGGACATGCAGCTTTGTGCAGAAGCCCAGCATGTCCAGCGCATAGTAACCATGTCTAGAGAGGTTGAGGAGATTAGAAGGAAATTTGAGGAAAGATTACGGAGTTTTGGACAACTCCAGGTACAGTTTGAAAAAGACAAACGGTTGGCGTTGGAAGATTTGAGAACCGCTCACAGACGGGAGATCCAAGAGCTGCTGAAGTGCCAGCAGGATCACAGTGCCTCAGTCAACAAGGGGCAGGAGAAAGCAGAGGAGCTGCACCGGATGGAGGTGGAGGCCTTAAATAAGACCCTGGAGGAGCTCAGGCTCGAGCGCAAGAAGCTCGTTGAGGATTATGAAGGCAAGCTGCATAAAGCTCAGTCCTTTTATGAACATGAGCTGGATACTTTGAAAAGGTCACAGCTTTTTACAGCAGAAAGCCTCCAGGCTAGCAAAGAAAAGGAAGCAGATCTTAGAAAAGAATTTCAGGGACAAGAAGCAATTTTGCGAAAAACCATAGGAAAATTAAAGACAGAGTTACAGATGGTACAGGATGAAGCCGGAAGTCTCCGTGACAAATGCCAAAAGCTTCAAATAGCGCTGGTTACAGCGGAGAACAATGTTCAGGTGAGTAAAGAATAGTACATTCAACACGTGGATTTTTTTTTCCCCCAGTTTTGTCTTTTTCTTTTTGATTAGACCACTTTTTTTTTTTTTGGCATTTTTTCCTACTTTTGTGAGAAAATCAGTGGAAGGATAATCTTTATTAGGACTTTATTTATTTTTACTAGGACTTCTCTATAGCTCAAACAGTTAAGAATCTGCCTGCGATACAGGAGACCAGGGTTCGATCCCTGGGTTGGGAAGTTCCTCTGGAAAAGGGAGTGTCAATCCGCTCCAGTATTCTTGCCCAGAGAATTCCATGGACAGAGAAGCCTGGTGGGCTGCAGTCCATGGGGTCGCAAAGAGTCAGACACGACTGAGTGACTAACACACACACAGTCTTTATTACCCTGTAGCTGTTATTTCCTATAACAATTTCAGATATTAAAGGCCCAAAAAGATAAGCTTAAAACCTTGTTGATTGTTTACAGGAGGATTTTATTTAAATAATATATTAATATTTTTCTAGTGATTTGGGAAGTTTAAAACACTGGTCTTTAGTTGTGTTTTTTCCTTTCCCTTCACTAGTGATGGTCTGTACATTCTTTGATATCCAGACACTGAACAGAAAATTAACATTGCTTTGTAAACCTGAATTAAATAGGGGTATGGAACAATTTCTGAAAAAAAAAAAAAAGCTGAAGAGTCTCTATGGAAAGTCTCTTAGTTTTATTGGCATAGAAAATTTCATAGGTGTGTTTTTAATATCTGTGCAGCATTTAAATATATTAGAAAGGATTGCATAGCCAACATGAAGATCACAAGATATGTGTCACTAATACAGATAGAAAACTCTAGGTATTGTTAAGTTTGACTTTTGAATAGGAGATAGTTGCTGCTGGAAGTTTATATGAATTATTTAGCCTAGTATCATTCTTACATATTGACAATGGCTATTTGATCTTTCTTAGGTTCTTCAAAAACAGCTTGATGATGCCAAGGAGGGAGAAATGGCCTTATTAAGCAGGCACAAGGAGGTGGAAAGTGAGCTGGCAGCAGCCAGAGAACGTTTACAACAGCAAGCCTCAGATCTTGTCCTCAAAGCTAGTATGTCCAACCACGGTTCTTAGTGTATTCCTCAGCTAAGACCAGCACTTAAATGTTAATTCAAGACAAAACTAGCCTTTTTTATTTTCTCTTATTTTAAAATTATTTAGGTTCTAAATATGTTAAAGGGTTCTGTTATGTTATTGATTAATCATAAGAGAAGCAAATGATAACTTTTAGGAATATATTTCTATAAAAAGTTAAGATTTATAGGTTTTTATTATTTTTTTAAGTCTTCATTGAATTTTTGAATTTATTGAATTTATAGTATAATTTCTACTGTATGTTTTGGTTTTTTGGCCATGAGGCATGTGGGATCATAGTTCCCCGACCAGGGATCAAACCTCTACCCCCTGAATTGGAAGACAAAGTCTTAACCACTGGACATTGAGAGAAGTCCCAAGAGTTATAGGTTTTAGCACCAATAAGGCATTCACTAAAAGAAAAACACTCCAAGAGGCTTCTTAGTCCTTTAAAAACATGTCCTTTTAAAACATAAATATTTTAAAGTGCTTAAATTAGTAAACTGTATTTCGTTATAGCAGCCTCGTTTCATTTGGTTTATTAATAAGGATCATTGCATACACTGAAGCTGGGCTGCCCCACCTGATGTGACTCACGTGCCCAGAGGAGGAGGGTGACCCATCTCAGTCTGAAGTGACATTTTGGTAAGCCCAGGGAGGCCTCTGAACAAGTTCCATGAGGATGTCATCTGATTGGCTCATCAGTGAATCCCAAATTACCCTGCCTCTGAAGTAGCAACTTTTGAACTTTTATGTGTATGAGAATCACCTGGACAGCTTGTACAACCGCAGGTGCTGGGCCCCAGCCCCAGAGTTTCTGATGCGTAGGTCTGGGGTGGGCTTCGTTTCTGACGGGTGGTCCCAGATACTGCCTGTGTTGTTGGTGCAGGGCACTTTGAGAGCCTCTGTTCTAACACTTCCTTGAGAATTTTTCTCGTGTTCACTTTTCACCTCTGTAGCTCTGCTTAGATCCTCCCCCTGCCCCACCACTTTTTTTTTTTTTGCTGTTGTCATTAATTTCAGTTTTTCATAACCTTGCTCTTCTTATCTGTCTCTTACTATGCCTTAGTTCTTTATCAGGTCTGTAGTCTAAAACAAATTTAGTTTCAACCAGACTGCTGCCTGCCATCTTTATTTGCTGCATGCAAATTTCTTCCTTTTTATGTTAGAATTTGGAAAAAAAAGATTGGAAAAGAATAAGTTACTCATTTTAGTGCCACAGTGCTACTCAGTGCCTCTTCTCTTACTTTGTTTTACTCCCAAGACTTTTATATGTACCCTGAGGAGTTGTTTCTACTTCAACTTAAAACAGCTTGAAATCTTCAGAAATGATTGGAATGGTCCTGGGTGCAGGGAGCAGCATCAGTGATGTAATACATATTGTAATGAGTACTTGGATAATAAGTATTCCCAAGGTCAATATTTCTGTTGAAACCAAAGAACTATTTGTACATGCAGACCATTTGTTTTACTTAGGTATTAAGTACATTGTGTCATTAACTATAAACTATTTTGTACCACAAGGTAACAGATTTGAATTTGGGGCTTTCTTTTGGGGTGTTAGGTCATATTGGAATGCTTCAAGCAACTCAAATGACCCAGGAGGTTACAATTAAAGATCTAGAATCAGAAAAATCAAGGGCCAATGAAAGATTATCTCAGCTTGAAGAAGAAAGAGCTTTTCTGCAAAGCAAAACTCAGAGTCTGGATGAAGAGCAGAAGCAGCAGATTTTGGAACTGGAGAAGGTAGAGTCTTGGAGGAACCCCCTCTCCTTTGCACCACCCATGAAAGGAAAAGAAGAAAAGTCCAGTTTTATTCTTTTTCAAATTTGATTTAGAGTGTTTACTTCTGTTTCATAGTAACAGTCTATTTCTTAACTATAGTAATTTTTCATTTTTATTTTGAGAAAAGGTATAAAGGTGGATTATCCCATATTGGGTATATGTTCAAAATATTTTTGATAACAATTTGTAATGTAAAAAACTTAAGACATTTCACCCTGTTTCAGGCTAGAAACTGAATCCGTGCATGCTAAGTCACTTCAGTCGTGTCTGATTCTTTGCTACCCTGTGGACTGTGGCCCACTAGGCTCCTCTGTCCATGGGATTCTGCAGGCAGGAATACTGGAGTGGGCTGCCTTGCCCTCCTCCAGGGGATCTTCCCGACCCAGGGATCAAACCCATGTCTCTTATGTCTCCTGCATTGGCAGGTGGGTACTTTTACCACCACACGACCTGGGAAGCCCCTAAATGAAAGGCACATTACAGTTAATCACACTTACTTTTCTATTCATGAAACATATTGTGTATACACCTAGGAAATGTCTGTAAAACTGAACAGGATGACAAGAACCATGCCCTGAAAATACATATGCCAACATACTGAATTTCTAAATTAAACAAATCATATGTAGAGTAGTTGCTTGAGTATTTGTTCCAGTTTTTCACGTATCTGCAATACCAGGTGGGAGCTTGAAACACTTTTTCTCCTCCTTTCAACCACCAGGTGTACTGAAAAGTGTCTGTGCCCTTGCTCACTTCCCGCTCGCTCCTCACCCGGTCCGGACTGGCTCCTCTTGTTACTAGTCCACAGACTCGGCCTCAGCCTCCAGTGACGTTCTGGTTGCTGGACTTGGGGGATCTTGTCTTCCTGTGGTACTGACTTGTGTCTGATTCACAAGCGTCTCTTTGGTTCTCTCACACTTTCCTCCTGTCTCCCTGGCCCTGCAGACTTGTCTGGGAGCTTCCCTCCTCCGTCTGTGTTCCTCTCGCATTCTCAACTCATTCCACAAGCTCATCCATTCCAGTAACTTGTTCAGTGGTAGCTCCCCAAACCATCCATCTAGGCCAGATCGGCCCCTTCTTCCTCCCTCCCCACTTCTCTGGTTGTACCCTGACTGGTACAGTCCTATAGGGAGACACTATGATCTCTGATGAGGGGCACTTCATGTCTGAGCTGCGAAATGAAAAGACCCTGGGGGTGATGGTGCTAAAAAGACCCTTAAAATGTTGCATCCAAGTATTCAAGTAGGGGCTCTGGTTTCTGGGCACCCCAAGTCAGGGAGAGCTGAAGAGGGATCCAGTCCTGAGCCCTGAGCCCCTCATACCACCATCCTTGTAGGGGAGGCTGGAAGGGAAGGGATCAGGCCCAGGCTGGCCCAGGCCGGAAAGGAGGAGGCTGGGAATTTCTGTTTCCTCTGTCTATACCTTCTGGCTTTGACAGGAAAGAACGTCCAGTGCCTTACATTCAAGAATCTTCCTAGGGCTTTCCCCCTTTATTGGGCCTTGGGAATAATTATAATCTCTTATGATGTAAAATAATTGCTAACAACTATAAAATATTTACAGTGGGCTGGGAATATTCACTAAATATTTGGGGGCATATTATCTCATCTTTAGCAACCCTGTAACATAGCTTCTACCTTATCACTCCCACTTCACAGATGGAAAAACCGAGGCTTACAGACATTATGCACTCATGGTTTCCCACGGTCACATGACTAAGTGGCAGAGCTGGAACCTCAACCCAGGGCTGTGAGACTCCAAAACCCATGTCTCCACCTCTATGTTATGTTGCTTTCTGTGACATGAGGACCTTGTATTCCTCCTGGGTAGTTCCAGAGACCCGCAGATTGGGCCAGGAGGCAGGTAGATGGCAGCTGCCATAGAGGCCAGACAGCAGGATGGCTCTGCCCACCCTGGAGGCATCAGTGACCCAGAGGAGGTGTGTCTGTCTTCCAAGAGTCTTACAGAGCAGCAAGGAGGGGTTCTGCAGCAGCCCCTAGCGAGAATTCAAACATCTTTCAACCTCATTGTCTTCAAGTTTTACTTTCTCACCTTCCTGTTCTATAACATCCCATAATTTGTTGAAAGAATAGCCTTCACCTAATACATCCATTTCCTGCTTTTTGTCTGGATCCCCCCAACCCCACCTCTGCTCTATTGAACTGGATCCTAAGGCATCAGTGGGAACACCACCACCACACCCAGAAGCCGTACCCATTTTCTCGGCAGCACTCACCATTCTTGGCCCAGCGCTTGTCTCTGCGATGCTGACCCCTCCTGGCTCTCCTCCTCCCCCCGGTCACTCACGTCTCCCTCACTGGCTCCTCGTTCTCCTCCTGCTCCCTGATTCGGGTACTCCCCAGAGTTCTTCCTGTCCTTGTTTCCTTTCTGCTCCTTCCCCTTCACAAGTTGTCTTAGTTTGCTGGGGCTGCTGTCACAAAATGCCATAGCCTGGGTGGCTTAAACAACAAACATTAAAAATCAATGAATAAAAATTAAGAAAACATTTTTTTAAATATCAGTCACTTAAATCACAGTGATTTCTCATTCCCATCAGAACAGAGTCTAGAGTCCTTAGCATAAAAGACGTCTGGTCATCATTTGACCCTGCCTGCTTCTGAGCCTCCCTCCCTCTCCACTCCCAGCCTTGAATCCTGTGTTCTCGCCACACTGCTCAGCTGCATAGCCATCTAGCTCCCTGACTTCACCACCTGGTGAGCTGCTTCTCAGCTTTCAGAATGCTGGACATGATTACAAATACAGGCTTTAGACATCAGATCTAGATTTGACATTTTCTCACCTCTTGTTTCCTGATGGGCTTGTAAGAATTAAATGAGAGAATGTGTCATCATCATCAGCTCAGCTGTGTTCCCTTCTGGAATGCCTTTGCTGACCTCTTTCCCTCTCTGTGTCTCTCACACCACCTCCATATCGTCTCCCACCCCGTCCAGGTTAAGCTCCTTTCCTGTATACTCTCACAACACGTGATGTATGCTCCTTCCATAGAACTTAAAAAATTTGATTGCCACAGTCTTTTGACTTTTTTCATCATTGGACTGCTAATGCTTAAAAGGGCTATACTTGGCTGTTGATGGGCTTCCCTGGTGGCTCGGAGGTTAAAGCGTCTGCTTGCAGTGAAGGAGACCTGGGTTCGATCCCTGGGTCGGGAAGATCTCTGGAGAAGGAAATGGCAACCCACTCCAGTATTCTTGCCTGAAGAATCCCATGGACGGAGGAGCCTGGTGGGCTACAGTCCACGGGGTCACAGAGTCAGACACGACTGACTTAACTTTCTTTCTTTCTTTCTTTGGCTGTTGACACAGTTGTATCAACTAATATAACTTGAGTCGGTGTTGGTAAGCTGTTTTGTGTACCACTTCGACATGGAGGAAGCTTTTTTCTCTTAAGCCTGTAGAAGTGCTGACTCACACTTGGTTTTAACCTAATAATAGTGTGTTTTATCATTGTCTTTAAAATCACTCATTTTGGCTGTGCCACCTTGTAGAACACCCAGTGATGTATTCTCAGGTACCATGGTCTAATCCTGTGGCATTCAGTTCATCCAAGCTTATCTACTTACTGAATATTTAAGATACTAAATAGCAGTAATGAAAAAAGCAGATTGACCTTTTATTTCTGTTCAATTTTAGAAAGTAAATGAGGCAAAGAAAACTCAGCAAGAATATTATGAGATGGAGCTAAAAAACCTGCAAAGTAGACTGGAAGGGGAGGTGGCTCAGCTGAATGAGGCCCATTCTAAGACTTTGGAAGAATTAGCTTGGAAGCACCACATGGCAATTGAGGCTGTCCACAGTAATGCGATTAGGGATAAGAAAAAACTGCAGATGGTGAGTAAAACTTCAGCTTCGCATTGTATTATAAATTGGTGGATTTTCTATAATGACCTAGATAATGACCTAGTTGCTATCTCCTAATCACTCTGAAAATCTCAGTTCACAGAGTAACATACATAAAAGTTTCTACAGGGGCTGTAGTTTATTAAATTGATATGAGGCATTTCTACTTTGTATAGCCATCATGGAAACACTCCCTTGATCTTGAGCTGTCTCTTCATCAGACAACAACATCGGTTTCTCCTCAGGAAGCCTCATTAGTTGGAGCGCTTATTCTCCTGGAGACAGTTTCCTTCCCTGGGAAAATGATCTGTTTTTTGTTTTATTATTGCCCTTAATTAAGTAATAAGCTTGCTAATTGTAATACACGACAGACAGTAATTATATAGTAGAAAAAGCAAGGTACCTGACAGATGGGGCCTTAACACTGAGCCCTTTGCTTACTAGCTGCTTTTTCTTAGGTCCCAAAGGCTATACCTGAGGCCGCTCACTTGAAGATGAAGGTATTAGGTTGGTGCAAAAGTAATTGTGGTTTTACGTTGTTGAACTTTGATATTGGAATACATTCTTAAATAAATGTGGTTATGTTGTACATTATTGTAATGTGCATTTCTTGCTTTGTTTTTTGTTAATGATTTATTACTTGCTGTTTATATTTATTTTAGACTATAGAAATGATATTAGACAGCAAATTCAAGCAATTTTCTTATTTGAGTTCAAAATGGGTCGTAAAGCAGTGGAGACAACTCGCAACATCAGCAACGCATTTGGCCCAGAAACTTCTAATGAATGTACAGTGCAGTGGTGGTTTGAGAAGTTTTGCAAAGAAGATGAGGAGTGCAGTGGCAGGCCATCAGAAGTTGACAGGGACCGACTGAGAGGATTAATGAAGCTGATCTTCTTACAACAAGAAGTTGCCGAAGAAATCAAAGTTGACCATTCTGTGATCATTTGGCATTTGAAGCAAATTGGAAAGGTGAAAAATCTCGATAAGTGGGTGCCTCATGAGATGACCAAAAACCAAAAGAAATCATTGCTTTGAAGTGTTGTTTTCTCTTATTCTATGCAACAACAGTGAACCATTTCTTAATTAGATTGTGATGTGTTATGAAAAGTGGATTTTATATGACAACTAGCATCGACCAGCTCAGTGGTTGAACAGAGAAGAAGTTCCAAAGCACTTCCTAAAGCCAAACTTGCACCAGAAAAGGTCATGGTCACCGTTTGGTGGCCTGCTGCCCATCGGACCCACTATAGCTTTCTGAATCCCGGCAAGCCCTTACGTCTGAGGAGTACGCTCAGCAAATCAATGAGATGCACCACAACGCCTACAGCTGGCATTGTCAACAGAAAGGGCCCAGTTCTTATGCACAACAACGCCCAACCTCACATCATACAACCAATATTTCAAAAGTTGAATGAGTTGGGCTATGAAGTTTCGTCTTATCTGCTATATTCCCCTGACCTCTCACCAACTGACTACCACTTCTTCAAGCATCTCAACAACTTTTTATAGGGAGAATGCTCCCATAACCAGCAGGAGGCAGAAAATACTTTCCAAGAGTTCGTTGAATTCTGAAACATGGATTTTTATGCTACAGGAATAAACAAAATTGTTTTTTATTGGAAAAAGTGTGTTGATTATAATAGTTTCTATTTTGATTAATAAAGATAGGTTTGAGCCTAGTTATAACGATTTAAAATTCACAGTCCAAAACCACAGTTACTTTTGTACCAACCTAATAAGATCCATCTTGTAATATCCCTGAGGATTAAGTGCGATAAAGTGTTAGGAACCGAGACGCATCTGAGCATATAGTGATAAATAAGTGTTAGCATTTCTTACCGTGTTTACCTGACACTGCAGTGGTATTTTACACTTGTTTTTTCATTTAGTTCCTGCAGTGCTGCTATTGGTTTGATTTCTGTACCCATCTTCCTGAAGAGGGGTGGAGACCCAGAGGGGTTAATACTTGCTTAAGCACATGCAGCTAGGAGGAGTCAGTCGGGCCTGAATTCAGGTCTCAGATATCAGACCCTAAGGCACTTAGCCACCACCTCATGTCGGCATGTATTAATGATAGTTGTTACATGTTTTATATAATAGCACTTGACAGTTTCCTAAAAGCTTTCTAGTTCTTGCACAGCTAGTTTATGTCTGAGCCTAAGCTAAAACCATCCTCCTTCCAAATAATCTTTCTCCAGCATCCTTTTATCTTTTAAAGAACACTTAGCTAAAAGTGACTTCACCATCCCTCATGACTTAGTTACCAGAAAGGGTATGAATATACAGAAAAATCCACGCAGAAAAGAGATGACGCAGTAGCCTTGAAAGTGTCATTCTTAGAAAACGTGGTACAAAATTGGCCATTGCCTGGTGTCTGGAAGTTGATTTTCATGAGAATTCTCGCCATTTCCTGATAAGAGCGGCTCGCTGTGCCTAAACTGTTTAACTAGACAATATGGTTTATGTGGAACACATGCTCTCATTCTTGGAGTCTGAAATTGTGGAACATACTAATCAAGGGGGTACCTGTGTGGCTGGCGCCCACTAAGAAACCCAGCCCTGGGTCCCTCATGAGCTTTCCTGGTAGACAGCATTTCACATGCGTTGTCCCACCTTGCTGGAGAGTTCTGTGTGAGAGGACTCAGAAGCTTGAGTCTGGTTTTCTGCAGACTTTGCCTGCGGTACCTTTTCTCTTTGCTGATTGTCCTTGTATCCTTTTGCTATAATACATCATAGCTGTGAGTACAGCTACATGCTGAGTCCTGAGAGGCATCCCCTTAAACCGTCAACCTGGGGTTTGTCCTGGGGACTGCCAGCACAGGACACTGCTTATTAATATTAGTCTTCTCCCCTTACACTGTAGACGCACTTGTAATACGCTTTGTTCTCGCTCTTTGCTCCTCCATGGTTGTTGCACGTGCATTTTCTTCTGCCTAGTCTGTTGTAGCTCCCTCTTCACTACCTTTTCTTACTGGTCCACTCCTTCAAACTCTGCTTAGGAAACTCTCTCTGTCCAAGTTTCACACCAAGCCACAACTTATTAGTTCCCCATTCAACCCCCATTGCAACTCATTTTAATCATATATTCTTTAATGAGCTTATTCAGGGCAGGCACTGTGTCTTATTCCTTTTATATGCCAAGTAGTGAGTAGCATGCCTGCCAAAGAGTTGGTCTTCTTCAGTATCAATGTTAGTAGTATTGCTCTTTAGATACTTTAATTTTTTACTTGTTAATCCTTGACTAAATTCCAGTGCTAGAGCACTGAGTTCCAGAAGTATTAATACTTTTTGTATTTTTATGTCAGTATAAAAGAACTCAAGAGTATATCATGAACTCAAGAGTTAGAATTTTTCTAATCTCACAAGATTTATCATTTTTGGCACACATTTCTGTTTTTTTGGACTTCAGCTTAATCTAGATTAGGCAGATATTTTTACCATTTTTAAAAAATGACTTAATTGCTACATCATAAGTGATTTAGAATGATAGACTCAAAGCCCCTAGGATTAATTAGATTCATTGTTAACTCTGATATTAATATTTAAGTATAACGCTAATTTGAAGAGCACAGCATCAATTTAAAACAGAATAATCTTTTTCTTGGAGTGTTTGAGGTGTACGATATTTGCAGTTTTGTTAATTTTTTTAAATTTCTTTTTGTAAGGAATTGGAGGAACAATATAAAAAGGAAAAACTAAACCTGGAAGAGGATAAAAATCAGCTTCAACAGGAGCTAGAAAACCTGAAGGAAGAATTGGAAAACAAACTGCACTCAGCCAATCAAGAGGCAAGTACTTTATTTGCTAACGTCATGTAAGTAGATGAGCCTGTGTGGAAGGTCACATATATATGTAGAGTAAAAATAATCAAAAACTTTCTTTGATGTTGAATTTTTCATAATACATTGATGATATCTCACAATGTAAAAATTTACTACAAAAACAACTAAAAAAAAAAAACAACTAAATTTGGAGCAAGGTCCTTTTGCGGGGGAAAGCAAAACAGAAGACAGTATCCCCTTATAGGAAAGAAAACAAGAGGTTTTTTCCTACTCTTTTGCAAAACATTGACTTCGTATTCTCTATGCCAAATCTTTGCACTTTTAAATTCTGTATGAAAATAGTATTGTTTAGCCTGGAAAAGAAAAGATAAGGAATAGGCTGTAATAAAGTGTTATAAATCCAAAAAGTTGTGAATAAAATAAATGCAAAGACCGTTGAAAGGCTAGAATATTGTTTGTTCCAGCACTTTTTCTCTTTTGTCCACATTCACTTGTGTCCCCCAACAGCCCAGCTGGAACAGTCCTCTTTTCTTTCCGTTCCAGCTCATCTTTCATGGGGCTCTTAGACTGGTGTTCCTAAAGCAAGTCCTTTTCTTGATGCATCTCGTCTTGACAGCCGTTGTACCTCACTAGCCTCATCTTGCCAAACAGTCTTTATGTCCTACTTTCTCATCACTCTTCTGCTCACAGAAAGCATGCCAAAACCCGAGTGCCCCAGGCAGGTTAATGGTTTGCAACTGGTATTATTTAATTATCTTTAAACATTTATTCAGAGAAAGGTACCAAGCATGGCTTTAGGGTACAGTAGAGAATTAGATTGTTACTGATATTAGCTCAGTCTGTCGCTGATTGTTCAGGATCAACCCCTTCACACCTCCCTCAGGGTCTGTGATCCTTGTGGTTTCTCTCATTAAAAGGTGGTTTAGTGACCATCTGTGTTTCTCATGCAAGTGCCCTGGAGTTCTCCTCCTTACTCCCAAGTGGTTTAAGTAGTCCTCCAACCTACTTACTGTTACTTCACTGAGAAGAGTTCTGATAAATACATAATTGATTTTCCTTCTGGATACATTCTCAATTATGTTTTAGCACCTTGATAATATTGTAGTGCCATTTTAGAACGGCTCCCCAAAAATATGCCTGACTCATCCCTAGTCTGCCTCTACCTTCCCTTCACCCTGGGGCATTTTTTCCTGCATTACTTTGCTGGCTAAGATCTCCAGAGATAATAAGCATTCTTGTTTTATTCCCAGCTCTTAAAATGAAGGGTGTCAATATTTCACAGTTAATTATGATGCTTCTTTGAAGTTTTATTTTGTAAATGTTCTCTAAGTTTCCTAATTTAAAAAACCATCACAAATTGATGTTGATTTTTCTGCATCTCTTGGGATCTAACTCCTTTTTGTTTAACTTAATGTGGTGCCTTTGTTGTTGTTCAGTAGCTAAGTTGTGTTCAACTCTTTGTGACCCAATGGACTGCAGCTTACATTAATCAGTTTTATAATTTTAAATCAACCTTGAAGTTCTAGAAGAAGTCCTAGTTATCCATGCCAGATTATACATTTTTTATTTTCTTTATAGTTCCACTATACATTACAATTATTTTTAAATAGATAAATTAAGATTTTTGCTTCCCTGATAGCTCAGTTGGTAAAGAATCTGCCTGCATTGCAGAAGCCCCTGGTTCGATTCCTGGGCTGGGAAGATCCCCTGGAGAAGGGATAGGCTACCCACCCCAGTATTCTTGGGCTTCCCTGTGGCTCAGCTGGTAAAGAATCCGCCTGCAATGCAGGAGACCTGGGTTTGATCCCTGGGTGGGGAAGATCACCTGGAGAAGGAAAAGACTACCCACTCCAGTATTCTGGCCTAGAGAATTCCATGGACTGTATATAGTCCATGGGGTCGCAGAATCGGACACAACTGAGTGACTTTGACTACTTCACTGTATATTACAATTAATTTTAAGTAGATAAATTTAATATTTTTAGTTGGAGTTTCAATATCAAACTCTCAAAAATAATAGAATGAATAGACAGAAAAGTAGAAGGATATAGTAGACCTGAAAAGCACTAGAAACAATTCAACATAATTAAGATTTATATAATTTCATACAACAGCAGGATACAAATTCTGTTCAAGTTCCCATAGACTATACACCAGGAGACACTGAAGCATATCCAGGGTCATAAAACAATGTACAAATATTTCATAGTCTATTAAAATCATACAGTGTGTTCTTTTATCACTGTGGACTTAGGTTAGAAATAAGTATCAAAAGATACCTGAAAATAACCCACATATTTTCAAATGCAATGTGACATTTATCAAGAGAGGTCTTTGACTTAACCATTGAAACTATCAATAAAGTTAAAAGACTGAAAAAACACAGAAAGTGATTGCAGAGAAGAAAGCACTTAAATGAGAAATTAACATCAAAATGAGAAATTAATATTGAAGATACTTTAAAAATCCCATGTATTTGGAGATTAAATGTCCACTTTTAAGTGATGGGTATATCTAAGAAGTTGTAGAAAGGAAAATATTTGTAACAATAAAAATGAAAAGAAAATTTATCAGGATTCATTGCATGTAGCTGAAGCTGCTCAATGCAGCTAAATACAATGCAAAATCTTAAATAAGGTGTGAAAACAAATAGTGGACACTAGCATAAAACGTGAAGTTTAAACAAAATCTGTACTTTAGTTAATAAAACTGTATTACATGTTAATTTCCTGTTCTTTTTTTTTAAACATAGTATTTCTTTATATTCTCATATTTTGAAGTCTAGACTTGAGTAAGATTGCTCTGTGCTTTTCCTTTTTTATACCATCCTTTTCTGGTTTTGGAGTCAAAGTTATATTAGCCTTATAAAATGAAGCGGGACTTGTGCCCTTTCTGTCCTCTGGAAGAGCTGTGTGAGATCAAAATGCCTTTAACCTTAATGATGTTGTGGTTCATATGAAAATAATTTGTGAAACTTTTTAAGGCAAGCATAGTAACCTCTCATATGAGAGAAGTTTAATATTCTGAGTGCATCCACTTGTTTAATGCAATGTAGTCTATATTCCCCCGTTCATTAGAATTTTAAGCTGTTTTCTTCAAATATTTTGTATTCTTTTTGGTTTATCTTCTTGATTTATCAGCTTCTAAAAACTGATACTATGATGATGGGTTTGCTTATTTCTTCTTACATTCTATATCATTTTTTTCTTTGTATATTTAGAGACTTTTGTTATATGCATACAAATATAAAATTGCTTTAGCTACTTAATGAATCATTCTTTTTGGCTTAGTCTTTGTTATTTGATATTGTATAAGCTGACTGATATATATTTTTTCATCTACTGACTTTGCTTTTCTGCATCCTAATGTTTACATGTGCTTCTTGCCAATCACATATAGCTGCATTTTAAAAAATACCAAGTCAGAAAATTTTGCCTTTTAAATAAAGATTTTATCCCACTTACATTTATTGGATGGAAAATAGGAACATTTATGGAAAGACAGGAAGAAAGACTTAGGGAGGTAGTTTGTAAAGACTGAAAGTGATTGTTTTAGAAAAAAAATTAGAGAATGTCCTATTTTTGTAAGTTGATGTATCTTGATACCCTTACAAGTGAAATAGCCTAAAAACATAAATAGTTCAACTATGTATTTAGATGATAAATTCATGAATTCCAGAATCATAACATAATATTAAGGGAAGCTAGTGAATTTAAAATCTCAGGTGGAAGATAACCATTTAATCCTATGAAATGGTACTTTGGGATCACCCCTGAAGGCAAAATGTAAGCTGAATCATCAATCAGTCTGACCATTATGATCTTTTAAAATGTTCTTATAATATTTAAGTTGTTGATTTTGGGGAGTTTCCTGGTAGTCCAGTGGCTAAGACTCCTCACTCCCAATGCAGGGGACCCGGGTTCAACCCCACATTGCCACAACTAAGATATCTTCTTTGTCTCAACTAAAGATCCTGCAGGCTACAACCAAGATGTGGTTCAGGCAAATAAATAAATACACCAAAAAAACTTTAAGCTGTTGATTTTCTTCTGAAAATAACTTTTGAAGTCTATATATATTTTTTCAGTATTTTGTTAAAATGAAAATCATTTGGATTGGTTTGTTGTACAGTGCTCTATCACAGTTGTTGTGCTGCCTAACAAATGGTAGTAGATCAGTAAATACTTGACATATTAGTAGCCATATTTTTTGAATCTGTCTCCTGAGGTAAAAGAAATAAAAGCAAAAATAAACAAACAGGATTTTGCACAGCAAGGAAAACTATTGACAAAAAGAAAAAACAACTTACTGAATGAGAGAAAATATTTGCAAATGATATGACAGATAAGGGGTTAATATCCAAAATATATAATCAGCTCATAGAACTCAATATAGAAAAACGGCCCAGTCAAAAAATGAGCAGAATGGGCTTCTCAGTGGCTCAGTGGTAAAGAATCCACCTGCAGTGCAGGAGATGGTAAGAGGCATGGGTTCAATCTTTGGGTCGGAAAGATGCCCTGGAAGAGGGGATGGCAACCCACTGCAGTATCTTTGCCTGGAGAATCCCATGGACAGGGGAGACTGGTGAGCTACAGTCCATGAGGTCCTAGAGTCAGACACAACTGAACCGAGTGAGCATACACACACGGCATGCAATAAAATATACTGAGTATATATAGAAAAAAATTAAGTAAATAGATCAAAACAAAATGAGCAGAAGACCTAGACAGCCATCCACATGTATTCTTTGGAAAAAGGTCTAACAGGCACCTGAAAAGATGCTCAACATTGCTAATTATTAGAGAATGCTAGTCAAAAACAACAAGATACCACTCCTTACCTGGCAGAATGGTTACTATGAAAAAGTCTATAAATAACAAATGTTGGCCAGGATGTAGAGAAAAGGGAATCCTTGTACACTGTTGGTGGAAATGGACATTGGTGCAGTCAGTGTAGAGAACAGCATGGAGGTTCATCAAAAAACTAAAAATAGAACTACCATGATTCAGCAATTCCACTCTTGGGACGACTGAAGTGACTTAGCAGCAGCAGTAGCAGAATAAGTAAGAAAATATGGATGGGTTTGTGCAGTCTCACATTTAAACACATTTTATTGACATGCCTTTAAGGACCCCATAGACGGCAGCCCACCAGGCTTCCCCGTCCCTGGGATTCTCCAGGCAAGAACACTGGAGTGGGTTGCCATTTCCTTCTCCAATGCATGAAAGTGAAAAGCGAAAGGGAAGTCGCTCAGTCATGTCCGACTCTTCGCGACCCCATGGACTGCAGCCTAGCAGGCTCCTCCGTCCATGGGATTTTCCAGGCAAGAGTGCTGGAGTCGGGTGCCATAGCCTTCTTTGACTATTTTGTATACCTGAAGCTAATATATTGCTGGAAATCCACTGTATGTCAATACAATATAAAAATTAAAAAGCTTTAAAATAGAATTTATAGGGTTTGGTGTGGTGAGTGGGAGAAAGTGACTCAGGTGTCTCCTTGGGTGTTTGGGACAGGTAATGATGCCACTGTTGCAAGACAGGAATTACGGGGAAAACACACATTGAACGGCAAGACATTGAGTTGTTCAGATATACTGACTTTGAGGTGATTGTAAGATATCTCTGTTGGAACTTAATTTAGGGTGTGGATTTGGAGCTAAAGATCAGGCAGTTCTTGAAGCCATTTAAGAAGAGTTCACCCAAGGATAGCTGAAGAGAAGATTGCTGGTAACAAGTGGAGTACCAATATTGAATTAACGGAGCCAGGGAACAAAACTGAAAAGGAGGTATCAAAGCATGAGAATAAGGATGAATGGATATTAGAAAACCACGAAAACAAATACTTAAAGAGGGTTGGAAGTGCCTCACAGTGTCACACAGTGATTAGAGGCAGACTGTGAGGCCTGAAAAGGTCATTCAGTCAAGAGTGCTCTGAGGACTTTTCTGTCATGTCAGAACAGTGGGATAGAAGCTAGAGTTAACAGGTTTAATCTGAATCATAGTGGATGACAGTACTTTTTTAAGACTACATATCAATGGAAGAAAAGAGGAAAATAAAGTTAGATGCCTTCTTCAACCTGGTACCAAAAAAATCCCAGATGGGCTAAGCATTGAAATGTAATATTAAATCATGAATATAAATAAAATATGAAAATACCAGGGACAAAAATAAAAGGACAGAGAAGGCCTTTTGAAATACCATGTCAGTGTCATGTATACCTGTGGCGGATTCATTTTGATATTTGGCAAAACTAATACAATTATGTAAAGTTTAAAAATAAAATAAAATTTTAAAAAAAATGGAAAAAAAAATAAAAATAAATAAATAAAAACAAAATATTTGTAGTTAAAACTAAAACTTCTGTATATCAAATTGTGTGTACATGCTCAGTCGCATCCTACTCTTTGCGACCCTATGGAGTGCGACCCACCGGGCTCCTCTGCCCATGGGATTTCCCAGGCAAGAATACTGAGTGGGTTGCCATTTCCTTCTCCAGGGGTCTTCCCAACCCAAGGACTGAACTTGTGTCTCCTGCATCTCCTGCATTGCAGGTGGATTCTTTACTGTGGAGCCACCAACAAAACTATGAGAGAGGAAAAACTGGAAGGGTGGAGTAAATGATTGGCAAACTATATGAGTAACAGAATTTAAGTCTTTAATAGCAGAAGAGTATTTACAAAACAGTAAGAAAAATGCAGTGTAGTTTTTTTAAAACGGGCTAAAGAAAATGCATGGAAAACAATTTTAATATCACTATCATTTGAAAACTGGAAATGAAATTAGTAAGATGTCATTTCATTACCATAAAATGAACAATGATTAAGAAAAACATAAGACCATGCAGCATTGATAAGGGTAAAGAAATAAACACCAAAAGCTGCTGATGGGAATATAAAATGATTCTCCTGGAAAGGAATTTAGCAGCATGTGTAAAAGCCATAAAGAGGAGAATATACATTCCAGTGTATTGAAGCTAAGGAAATGCTTAAAGATTATTGACAAAATTTACAGTAGAAATTCAGCAAAAATTACAGAATGGTGGTAAGTGATTAACAGGAGTTTGCTACAAAAATAAACTGAGGAAAGCTCCCACAAAGGCCCTGAGACATGAGCGGTTTCTAGGAATTGGAGGGATGTCAGTATAGATGAAATACAAAAGTAACTATAGTATAATAATACTTATTTAGTTCTTACTATGACCCATGCATTGTTTCAGTATATTCTCTCCTTTATACACTTAAGTCTCAAAATAATCCCATGCAGTAAATACTAGTTACTAAATCACAAAAAGTTACGTGACTTGCCCAAGTCACATGGTAATTGGGTAAAGCCAGAATTGCAGTCCTAGCAGTGAAATTTCAGAACTCAATTAATGCTTAACCACAGTGCCTCTCTTCCCCCCAATGAATATAAAAGCCATGGAGGAATGTTGCCAAACCAAGACCAGAGAGTTAGGCAGGAGCTATGCCGAGGTGCCTTGTAAGCCCCTTGAAAGATTTTAGAAGTTATCCTGAAGGAAACAGAAAGCATTTGGAAGATGCTGGGTACAAATATGTGGACGGTTGCATGGGGGTAGAGCTGACACTCATATTCATATTTGTAATTTTATTGTATTTTATTTATTATTTTTTGAAGTGTGTATCTTTCTTTTTTTATTTTTTATTTTTATTTTTTTATTTGTAATTTTAATAAGTTGAATCTGAAATATTCATAAAGAATGGATTAGAGAGAAGAATAAGTGTGGGTAGATATTCCAGGGAGGAGGCTTCTATCACTGTAATTCCTTCGGTGTGCACGTTGACAAGAAGAATCTAAGTATTGATCTCTGTTACACGTGACAGAAATCCCAGCTCAAATTGGCCTAAGGAAATTTCTTGAGTCATGTGGCTGAAAAGTCCCAGGAGAATGTTAGCATCAGTCACGACCAGATTGGGAACGCAACTTGTTGACACTGGAGCTCAGTTTCTCTTTTTCTGTTGAGTTGGGTTTTCTCTGTTTGTGTGGTGATTCTTCAGTAATGCATCCTCTTAGGTATGTGTGCAACTGGAAATGGCCTTTTTTAGGAGCTCCTTTAAAAGTCCTGAGGTCTCTTTAATCATGTGCCTGCCCCTGACCAGTCCCCATGGTCAACAGAATGAGATGACCTTATTTGTGTATGCTTTAGTGAATGTTTCAGTCTTGGAGTTGGGTTGAAGCCCTGCTGAGACCTCCTGGCCCCTTAGGGAGGATAGATTCCCCTAGTGACAAAAGGAGGTTCTGATAATGAAGGGCAACAGATGTGTTCCGTACATAACCAGTTTTAT
Source organism: Bos taurus (assembly GCF_002263795.3). Lineage (NCBI taxonomy): Eukaryota > Metazoa > Chordata > Mammalia > Artiodactyla > Bovidae > Bos > Bos taurus. Next base: position 32,024,773 of record NC_037336.1, read on the forward strand.
TATATTTGGAAAACAAACTTTAATCAGTTATGTTCTTTGAAAGTTTGCTTATTGTACAGAATTTTAAAGTTTTTTCCTATTTAAACATATTCATTCTGTCTATAATTAGATTCTTATTTCTTGAACACTCTTTAATTCCTTGTGTAACTACATGAATACAAGTTATTTTTTTTTATGTATTCCTTCTGTGTATATAACCCTTATTTATCTGAAAACTTTCTGGATTATGGAAGAAAATTATTCTCCTCGTTGATAGCTTTAATTGTCCCTTCCTTATTGATTGGTACCTAATATTTGTATGTTGCTTTCTAGTTAAAAAATCTTTTCCCACGTATTCTAGAATTTAGTTATTATAATAACTCTATAAAGTAGGTGTTTATACTGCTATTTTGTATTGACAGACCCCGAACTTGAAACTAAATTTTTTGCTAAGTTCAGTACTCTTTAACTCTGTTAATAGTCACTTTTCTTACATTCATTCATTCACTGCTGCAGAACACTTTCATGGCAAGCCAGATCAATACAAAAAGTAGAGAAGACACAAACTATATAGACTAGGGAAACGTGACATAAATACAATGACAGAAAAATTTTAAAACACTATATATGAATATTATGTACAAATATGCTAGTAAATTTTATTTTATTATTTTTTTTCCATTTTATTTTATTTTTTTAATTTTATTTTTAAACTTTACAATATTGTATTAGTTTTGCCAAATATAATATGCTGGTAAATTTTAAAATTTAGGGAAAACTGATGTCTTTGTATGAAAATTTAAATTTCTAAAATGACTCAAAGTAGTTAAACAGCCTGGCCAGACAAACTATATAGCCGTGAAAGAAACTGATCAGTCCCACATATACTAAAGAGGTACTAGATCCAGAGGATTTTAGTGAATGACTTTTACTAAATCTTCAAAAAGCAAGTAAATCTTAGCTATGAAAATATTTCAGAGCCCAGAAAAACTGAAAGCGCCCAGCTCATTTTATGAGGTTGGCATTCCTTTAAAGATACTAACAAGATAAAGTGCTCCCATCACCACATTGCTCAGCATGAACATACATCTGCATGGAAAGGAGACAGGAAGTTGGGGACAGGGAATTTCAGGTTAGAGAGGGGTTGAAGGATTTCCAGTTTTCTTTGTAATGTATGTATTTACAGTGAGAAATATTCAGGTATTATTTTTAAATTACCAGTTGTCATTTCTGTAGGGTTTTGATAGGCTTGACTGTTTTATATAAATGAGATGTTTTTGTCATAGCCTTTTCCTGTGAAGTAATTTAAAGTATTTTCATTTATTGATTTTAGTTCTCATCACTTGTGGGTATGAATCTGCTTAATTAACACATTGTCTATTAGCTAATTTCAAGAGTGTATAAATTTAACTCAACAATTTCATGACACAGTTTTTTTTTTTTTTATGGAAACACAGAAATCACAGCATACGCTAATTTAAGCTTCATTATCAGTTTATCAATATTGATCAAAATCTGTCACTTTTATAAATAGATGGAGAACAGGGCTCAAATGAAATATGTGATTCCGTTTTAAAGAGCAATTTTTAAAATATTTGTATTTAAAAAAATATTTTCCCCCTCAGTCTTGGGCATAATCTTTATCTTACTTCAATTCTTTGTTATAGGTATTTGATTATATGATATAAGCAGGAATTCCCAGGAGCTTGAGGTATCCATTTATTTACATGGTTGCCATGACAAAGGGAAATCACAAATATAGAGGTCTTTTCAAAAAAAACAGATGAAGACTGTCATGATTGAGTGCTTCTTCCAAATTCATCAAGAAAGATCCATCAGTAAAATTACATCTAAAGAAAAGTCTTTAAGAAACGTGACTGTTTGCTAGTCAATTACACTGGGATGTATTGAAAGTACTGTATTTACTTGCAGATTGGCCGCCTCCAAGAAATGGTAAGCAAAAGCGAACAAGGTCTTGGCTCTGCCGAAGGACTCATTGCCAGCCTTCAGGACTCCCAGGAAAGACTTCAGAATGAGCTTGATCTGACTAAAGGGAGGCTGAAGGAGACCAAGGATGCTCTGTTAAATGTTGAGGTAATGTCTTTATCCTACTATAATCTAAATATCAGCGAGGTAAAAGTATGATTTAGTTACTTTGCTTAAAGTTTATTTTAAACATCACATTATATATAGTGTATTCGTTTCCTAGGGCTGACATAGCTAAGTTAGACTATAAACATGGTGGCTTAAAACAACAGGAATTTATTCTCTCACGGTTCTGAAGGTTGAAAGTTCAAAATCAAGGTGTTCCCAGGGCCATTCTCCCTTTTAGACCTCTAAGGGAGGATCTTTCTTGCCTTTTCTAGCTCCTGGTAGTCAGGTGTTCCTTGGCTGGTGGCAGCACAACTTCAGTCTTCTCTGTATTCTCATGGCATCCTTCCTGTGTCCTTATATCTTGTAAGGATACCTGTTGTATTGGACGAAGGGCATCACCGACTCCAGCCTGACTCCATCTTACCTAATTATATCTTCACTGACTCTATTTCCAAATAACATCACATTCTGAGAAACTGGGGTGCTAGGACTTCCACATATCTCTTTGGAAACACAATTCAACCCATAATAATATTCAACCCATAATATTAATAGTATGCACAGTTCTCTTAACTGGTAAGAATTTGAACTCTGGTCTATAGCAACTAAGTGATTCTCCATGACCTACAGATATTGGGAAAGGTTTGTCTTTTCCCTTCAAGTCTCATGAAGCAGAGCAAATATTTAGACTGCCTTAGAAGATAGAGAAATGAACCATACAACTAGGAGGTCAGTAGCTAGAGATTTCTTACTTTGAGTAATTCTATTCCATTCAACATTGTCTTTGGTGGAAAAAATAATTCCTCTAAGCAGAGTACTTAGTGAAAATGACAGTTGGCTAAGATTGCTAAATTCAGGTTTCACCATTTACTGCTTACTAACCAGGTCAACCGGAGAAAGCGATGGCACCCCACTCTAGTACTCTTGCCTGGAAAATCCCATGGATGGAGGAGCCTGGTGGGCTACAGTCCATGGGGTCGCTAAGAGTCGGACACGACTGAGCGACTTCACTTTCACTTTTCACTTGCATGCATTGGAGAAGGAAATGGCAACCCACTCCAGTGTTCTTGCCTGGAGAATCCCAGGGACGGGGGAGCCTGGTGGGCTGCCATCTGTGGGGTCGCACAGAGTCAGACACGACTGAAGCAACTTAGCAGCAGCAGCAGCAGCAGCAGCCAGGTCAACAATTTCAGCACTGACTTCCTGCTTTCCCATAAATCTGGATATGCTCCTCAACAATGCCACAGCAAGTGGGTGATCCAGAAAGGGTCACTGTGATAACCAGCATCTCTTCCTTTTCTGTTGTGCCCTGAGAGCGGGTGCACTGCTGGCAGGGGTCAGTGGTTGCCAGTGTTGTCCAGACAGGTCACGTCCAGCCCCACACTCCAGAAAACCACTTGATTTATGCTCCTCTACGGAGATGTCACATATTTCATAGTCTATTACTGTAACATAAACCAATGGACCACTGGTTTGAAGTTACATGATAAAAATAGAAGCCTAAACTTCTCATGATTATTTTAATCAGGTCAGTGAGGTACAGTTATAATGCCTAAACTTTGAATAGATAGCATACTTTTGATATGAATGGGAATGAATTTTAATAATATATTTGCCTATGTAGTGTGTGTTCAGGTAAAGATAATTGAATTCTTAGATACCTATGATATGGAAAGCTTAGGTTATTAATTTAATGCTGATTTTAAGCTTTTAAAAATAACTTGTCAATGTATGAGCCTTAATAAAATATGTCTTGCACTAGGACATTTAAAAGATAAAATGGGTACCATCATTTTATTGTCAGAAAATTGCAAATAATTGTTATAGATAGCGCTATAGATTATTGTGCTGTAAGAATTTAAAAGTTATACTGCAAGTGCTCTCCTTACTTGACATAAGCAGCAGTGACTTTGAAGACTAGTCTTTATTGATAGCTTTTATTCTTCAGAGTAAGCTAGAGCAAGAGAGGCGACAGCATGAAGAAACACTGGCTGCCATGAAAGAAGAGGAGAAACTACAAGTGGACAGAATGGCCCATGACTTAGAGATGAAATGGACTGAAAACCTTAGGTACATGCTTTACTCTCTAATGTCATCTTACTATACACATATGCAAAAAGAAATGGTTTTCTATTTCTATGGCTTACATTGTCTCATTGTTAAAGATGTAGTAGCAGCCTTTTTTAAAAAAGATCTGTTTATTTGGGTGTGCTGGGTCTTAGCTGCAGCAGGTGAACTCTTAAATGTGGCATGTGGGATCCAGTTCCCTGACCAGGGATCGAACCCAGGCCCTATGTATCAGGAGCACAGAGTCTTAGCCACTGGACCACCAGGGAAGTCCATAGTAGCAGCATTTTAAATTAATTTTTCCCATGGTTAAATGCAGAGAAATTGGAGTTCTGTTTTTCTGCTTAAATACAGATAATTTTTTATTTCATTGCCTTCACTATAAGTGAAGTGAGTCACTAAGTTGTGTCCCACTCTTTGCGACTCCATGGACTACAGCCCACCAGGCTCCTCTGTCCATGGGATTCTCCAGGCAAGAATACTGGAGTGGGTTGCCATTTCCTTCTCCTGACTATAATATAGGTGGAGAACTAATCTGAAGTCAGAGGACTTATTGTTCTAGAACTTATTCTACCTTTGGTAATTTGATTAATCAGTGATCTTGGTAAGTTACCAGTTTACCTTATGGCCCTTAACTTATTGATAACATAAGTACCTCTTACTCTGAGCCAGCTTTTGAGGCAGAATAGTTAAATGCTTAGAAAACCTGCGAACAAACTATACTGTAGTTATTGAGAGGAAAAATTCTCTTTACAAATTAAACACATTTATTCTGTTTTAGACAGGAGTGTTCCAAACTTCGTGAAGAGTTAAGGCTTCAACATGAAGAGGATAAAAAGTCAGCAATGTCTCAACTTTTGCAGTTAAAAGAGCGAGAGAAAAATGCAGCCAGGGATTCATGGCAGAAGAAAGTAGAAGATCTCTTAAACCAGGTAATTATAGTCTGTGGATTAGGGAAGATCATTTTCCTTGACATTTACTAGCTAAAGAGGTATAAAACATTATGTATTAATTCACTGTATTTTGTTATTTTTTATAGGACTAACTTAAATTTTTTAGATTGTATGAAATCAAGGAAATGTTCTTAAACTTAGGAAATAGTGTGCTTAATAATTATATATACAGTCCTAAATATTGAGAAGCACTTAGAGTTGTTTGGTTTAATATTTGAACTGAACAAATTAAGGGTTTTAAATGGAAAAGTTTTAGTTTGAAAGTATAACATTTTTTTCCAAGCCATTAGATAGCATTTAGGCAATGGAGGGTAAAATTTATTAAAAGTTATCCCGATTTCCTAAAACCACTTACTAGAAGTGAGCAATTTTCTTCTTTCTCACCAGCAGGAAGTTGCATGCTATGCTTCAAAATGACATAAATGTAAGGTGTGGTTTTTCTAAATCTATCTTCTTATGTCAGGCTCGCTTATTTCCAGAGCACCTATAATTAAGCGAATTTGCACATTTTCACTCATTTACACAACTTCTAAATTTATGAATTCTTAACAGTCTCCTGCAAAGCCAATAATTAAATAGGACTGACTGCATGAGTCACCAGTTGATAAGCAAGTGCAGAACTTGACAAGAAGCAGCTCAGCAATTTAGTGCCAGAAATCCACTATTATCTTTCTATTTGTGATCACGATGAATTTCAAAATAAACAGGATAGGCTTTTTTGTAGGATTATTTATTATATAGGTACATACATGCAGTATCTTTCTAGAGTACTTTGAGCCTGCCCATTTGTGACTGGTATTTCATAGTAATTTACAATGTTACTCTGGAAAGGGAGTATACCTCCAGGAATATTTATGAGCTTTTGTGAATAAATTTGAAACCTTTGAAACTCACACAAAAATAAGAAAACAACTCTCACTAACAGCTGGTCCCCATGTTAGCATTGCTTATTAGTTACCTTCTCTGTAGTTATTTTACATCCCTCCTTAGGGATCTAGAAGGACATGTTTTACTGGGTAGAGTGGTAATACTCCTGTATGATGTTCTGTACCTAGGAAGGTTTAATTATACCACATAATTCAATTTACAGTAAAAAAGAAAAACATCCTTAAAAGTCTGCCTTGTTTTTCAATCAATCAGGATCTATTGAGCTAGACATTTTCTAGCTGGATTTGGCACTGTAAAGAGGGCACACCACCTCTCCCACCTGTTTTCTATCAAGTTATTTTATTCATTGTCCATTTACTCAGATTTCCTCCATGCCTCTCTGATATTCTGGTATCCTTGTCATGTCTTTTTTTTTTTTTTTTGGACATCTAGTCTACATTGTTCATTCCCAAGGGGATATAATGCTTTGCATCTGGTTCTAGTTCTATGTATTATAATATATTTTATTACATGTGGCTGCAATGTTTGCCAACTTTACAGAAAAAAATTTTAAATCCGTTTTCAAAGCAGATTAACCATAAATATCAAGGTAACCAAGAATTAATTGCCTCCAAAGGTGAAGCTGTTCTGTACTGCTTCAGGCCATGAGACCATTTCCAAAATTACAACATCTTCCTTTTTCCCGCTTCTAAAATGTGTAGGGCACACACATTACCGTAGATAAGCTGGCAAATAGCTGTTACATTCAGGATTGTCTACCTGAAGGAAGTTAAGAGAAAACTAAACAAAGGATTTCACACTAAAGTAGAAGTCAGTATTATATTAGAGGGTTCAGTCTTTGTAGATATATGAGATGGGACATATTCTAGCAGGACCAGCAGTCTTTTTTATGGAACTTTGTTTTGGACAGAAGACCCTTCCTGGCCCTTTGGATCTTGTTCTGCAGATTATTTTGGATGGTTTCCTAGAGGCTGTGCTCTGCCGCCTGCTCCACCGTTCTCCGGTTACCTGACTGCTGCTCATGCCTGCTCCTCAAAGCTACCTCCCCTGCCCGCTCCCTCCAGCGCTTTCACTCTGGCACCGCGGTACTGCCTGCACCCTTCCACACTTGGGGAAAACAGACCTGGCTTGAGCTTTGTGAAATTAAGGGAGTACAAAGTGGCAGACAGAACAGGAAACAGTTAGGGCCTGGGCAGAAGCATCTGTTACGAAAGGGTGTCAGAGGATCTGTATTTTCATGTATTTAAATCATTTCTGAGTAAGCTGAACACAAGTCTAATTTTTGTGCCTTAGCTTACATGTATTTCATCCTGCTTAGACCAAAGAAGTAAAAGAATTTGTCTTTCACATGGGTTTAATTTAAACTCACCCTCATGGCCTATATATCAGAAAAAATGGGCATAGACAAGTATGAGAATTTTATTTTTCTTTAGTTTGATGTTTTTTATTTTATGAAAATTTCCAGAAGCTTTTATTTTCATTCTGTGCTCCAGTCAGAGCCTAACTTTATATCTTTTAGTCTTCTGTTATTATTTCATTGTGTTCTATTTTTTCTATTCAATGATTATACTTTAGTCCAAAACTAATTTTGCTTCCTGGGCTAATGGGTGTGCACATTTGAATTCCTTTAAAGTAGAAGAAATACAGTCTTATTTTTCTTTAGTTGAAAAATGATTATATAGATTCCTCATTGATCATATTTTCTATTTGTGAGCCTAAACTGTCCTCATTTATTTTTCTATTTCACCTTTTTCAAGGAAGATTTTATTTTGGAATAATAAGGAAGCATGACTTTGTATTCCAGCGCCCCCATTCAGATCAGTGAACTCAGAAATTTGAGAGACACATGGATCATTCAGACATAGAATTATGGAATTCTCTTGTTTAGGTCTGACTCTCCATTTTGAACTCTGAGGCCCCAAGGTCATTCAGCTGGTTGTAGCAATGCATATGACAGAGTTTTTACCCTCCACATATTTACAGTCTAATAGGGGAAAGACTTGTGTACAGACACCTCAGTAAAAGTCACTCTGCTGTAAGTGACTTTATAAATGGTCTGGACTGTTAGTACTGTGGAAGCAGTGGTGTTGGGGTGCCGCCAGCTCACCGAGCTGGTTTGCCAGTACCTTCTCTACTCCACATTCAGGGTCATCAGGGTCATCATGGCTTGCAGTCATCCATGGCGAGAGTGTTTACATCCTAGGTATAACAAATGCTACAGATGAGGGCTTCATTTTTCAGAGAGCTGTTAAAACATTTATCAGCATACTACTGGGTAGGAGTACTGAGTTAGAGAAAAGTAATACAGCCAATGTGATTGGGTAGGATTTCACTGAGGAGGTCAGCTGTAGTGTGGCTTTTGAATAAGGTGAAGGGGGAACACAAATATTTTTACTCATTTATCAGACATTTATACTCAATGTATACTCAATATATTATCAGACAAAATATACTCAAATTTCCCAGACACTGTAAGGAATACTGACAAATAACAGGACAGTTGGGGAGGGAGATCATTGTGAAAAACTTTGACTTACTCAATAAGCCATGAGATTCTCTCAAAGGTTTGTGGATAGCAGAGTAACATGCTGAATTTTTTTTTTATTTTAAAGAAAGCTTAATATTGAAGTGAGGACTAAATGGAGACATCTCACTATAAATAACTAAATTAAAATGTGTGAAACAGAGCTCTTGAATACATACCATGCATCCCTCCATCACCATAGCCTAAGCCGCACTGCTCCTGCTAGACACTGTGGTTCCTTACTGCCTAGCCATCTAAGCAGTAAGGAATGACTGCTTCCTCTCTCACATGCTGTGCAGCCAACCACCAGCGTTTTCTACTGTTCTGCCTTCCAGGTACATCCAGATCTGCTCATGTCTTACCACTTCCTCCGCTACCCTTCTGCGCCGCACCTGGAACCTATATTTGGTTTCGTTGCTTCTTCTCTTATCTACCTACAAATTGTTTTCCATCCAACCAAAGTGGTACTTTTAAAATATTAATTGGATGATGGTACTGTAATTTCCAAATCCACCAGTGGCTTCCCATTACCTTCTTAGAGTGCACTCCACACTCTTACTGTGGCCTGCAGGAGCCTCATGATTTGGCCTCTGTCTGCATGTCATCTGCTGCCACTGTCTCCCTTCTTTTTTTACAGCCATACTGGACTCCTTGGAGTGGAGTTTCTGGACCACACGCACCAAGCTTAGTCCATCTCAGGGCCTCTGCATCTTCCAATGCTTATGGAATTCACCTTCCCCAGATCTACATGGCTTGTTCCTCAATTTGTTCAATTCTCTGCTCAAATCTTTTTTTCAAAAAAATAGTTATTTTTGACTCTGCTGGGTCTTCATTTCCAAGCAGGCTTTTCTCTAGTTGAGGTGAGCAGGGGCTACTCTGTCGCAGCGCACAGGCTCCTCATTGCAGTGGCTTCTCTCGTTGCAGAGCTCAAGCTCTAGGGTTCATGAACTCAGTAGTTGCAGTTCCCAGGCTCTAGAGCACAGGCTCTGTAGTTGTGGTTCATGGTCTTAGTTGTTCCATGGTATTTGGGATCTTCCTGGACCAGGGATCTAACTCGTGTCTCTTGAATTGGCTGGTTGTTTCTTTACCCTTGAGCCTCCAGGGAAGCCCTATGCACAGATCTTAATCTTCAAAAAAGATCTTCCTTGACCACTTCCCCTAAAATAGCCTCCCTTTGTCACTCTTTTATTCTGCCTTGTATTTCTTCGAAACATTTGTTACCATATAGCAGCATATTGATTCTCTTTCCTGTTAGAATGTAGTTCCGTGAGTGCTGGTTCTTTACCTGTGTTGCTCATGCTGCATCCCAGCAGCTTAAGCTGTGCCTGGCATATAGTCAGCTCTCAGGTGTTGCTGAATAAAGAAAACCTGAGGCAGGGCATCCAAAGAGGAGGTTGTCAATTATATGAAATACAAATAATTCCACCCAAATAGGACCTGAATTAAGTTTATTTCACTGAGAATTACAAGAGAAATCATAAAGGAACAAATTTGATGGAATACTTTGGTAAAGGAGAAGGACATGTTAAAGCTGGCCCAGGATTTGAAACAAAGATAATGGAAAGAATATGATCATCTGAGACAGGAAGGTCATGACAGACTACTTCACTGAAAGGGGATGAGGTGGTGAGTTTGATTTTAGACTTATTGATTCTACAATCACAGGATACTTGGGCATTTTTCACGCTCAATAGGAAAGACCAATGACATGAATAAGAAATGGAGCATCAAAATCAATACTGTTGATCAAGAGTGACAGAAAAGCCAGTTTAAGGCCATTGCAGAATGCTTTCTGATTGCTAGATGAGTGTTGTCTAATATGGTAGCAACAGGCCACCTATGACTGCTGAGTACTTGAAGTGAGCTTCATCCAATTTGAGATGTCAATGTAAAATATATACTGGGTTTTTAAAATTTAATATAAAAAAAGAATATGGAATGTCTCACTAGGGTTAAATATATGCCTAAAAATAATTTTACCTTTTTTAATATGGCTATTAAAATATTAAAGTGACACATGGGTCTCAATTATAACTCTTGTTAGCACTGGTCTAGACTATTTGAAACACAAAATTTTGAATCAGTTTGGTTCTGTAAGCTCAGTACTTGTTCTGCTGGCTCTTAAGTTTTGTTAGGAAGAAAGAAATTCTCTCTTTAGAAATTTTACTTCTGTCTTTTGAAAAGAGATTATATTTTAATCAGTTTTCTGCCCATGTTAAATGAGTAACAATACTACCTTTTAATAGAAGAATGGCTGCAAGCAGATACTGAGGTAGAGGGGATAGAAAAGGACCCAGAGTTAGCACCTCTTCTCAGCTAACTTAGACCATGACCTTGACAGAAGCCCTAAGCAGTGACAGGAGACAAGTGAAGCTGACCTTGAAGGTTCAGAATCCTCTCCTGAGAAATTAGGAGACCAGGGAACTGTGTGAAAGAAACCTCAGGGACTCAGCCTGGACCCTGGGGAAAGAGAACGAAGAGATGGAACTATGCTATCTATACCTACCTTAAAAAGGATGTGTAAAATATTGGGTAGTTTTAGCTATAGGCTTTTTGTAGATTTTTTTTTTTTTTTTTTTTGGCCTTACCACTCAGCATGCCGATGACACCACCCTTATGGCAGAAAGTGAAGAAGAACTAGAGAGCCTTTTGATGAAAGTGAGAGGAGAGTGAAAAAGTTGGCTTAAAGCTCAACATTCAGAAATCGAAGATCATGGCATCTGGTCCCATCACTTCATGGCAAATCGATGGGGAAACAGTGGAAACAGTGTCAGACTTTATTTTTCTGGGCTCCAAAATCACTACAGATGGTGACTGCAGCCATAAAATTAAAAGACGCTTACTCCTTGGAAGGAAAGTTAGGACCAACCTAGATAGCATATTCAAAAGCGGAGACATTACTTTGCCAACAAAGGTCCGTCTAGTCAAGGCTATGGTTTTTCCAGTAGTCATGTAAGGATGAGAGGTGGACTATAAAGAAAGCTGAGCACTGAAGAATTGATGCTTTTGAACTGTGGTGTTGGAGAAGACTCTTGAGAGTCTCTTGGACTGTAAGATCAGTCCTGAGTGTTCATTGGAAGGACTGATGTTGAAGCTGAAACTCCAATACTTTGGCCACCTGATGCAAAGAGCTGACTCATTGGAAAAGACCCTGATGCTGGGAAAGATTGAGGGCAAGAGGAGAGGGGGATGACAGAGGATAAGATGGTTGGATGGCATCACCGACTCAATGGAGATGGGTTTGGGTGGACTCCGGGAGTTGGTGATGGACAGGAAGGCCTGGCGTGCTGCGGTTCATGGGGTCGCAAAGAGTCGGACACGAATGAGCGACTGGACTGAACTGAACTGAACTCAGCATGCAGGATCTTAGTTCACTGACCAAGGATTGAACCCTTACCGACACTGGGAGTGTGTATTCTTAACCACTGGACCACCAGGGAAGTTCCCACCTGCCCCCTGAGTAGTTTTAATGTGTACTGAGTGTGTGTGTGTGTATGTGTGTTCTGCAAAATACTGCAGTGGGACTGTGATGAAATGCTGAACAGTCTATGCCTTCACAGGCACTAGGGCCCAGAAGACACTTGAAAAATATTAAGAACTTCTAGATATCACTGTAATAATAAATACATTTATTTCCATTTCCCATGGCAGGATACTAAAAATAATTACAATACTTTGGATTTGAAAAGAGTCAGTAGATATATGATTATAAAGTTAAAGACCTAGCCTCTGAGAAGTGTTAAAATTATCTAACATTAGCTTCTCTTCACCTTAATTTCATTGAAAAGCCTGTTATTACTGATTTAGTTTAAATATGAAATAATTGTTCATGACTTTTCTTATTTTTTGTTTCAGGAGAATTATTAAAGTTGTGATTCCCACTTCTAATCTTAGGTTTATTGGTTGCTTTTCTCTAGATGTTAGTATACTTGAAAATAATATTGGAGAAAACTTTCCATAATTTAAGAAAGTACAGTGTTATATGTTAAATACTTAATTTTAGAATATTTTATTAAGATTTAACATATTTTACTTGAATGCAATGTAAAATTAATGTAGATATTGTTTCAAGGAATTTAGAAATTTAACAAGTGACATTTCTTCTGTTAGTAAAGAAAATTCTATTGTCAGAATAAAAAATGTTGACATATATTAAAAATTCAGTATTTCTGATACGCTAGGCACTGTGACAGACCAGTAACAGGGCTGTCTTACTTCCCTTTGTTTATAATCTAGAAAAGAAGGCAAACAGAAATGGCACATTAATTCATTACAACCGTAATGTTGTATGGGGAAGGCTTCTCTAAGTGCAGGATCTTTTACCTGGAAGAGAAGTAGAATCAGGCCAAGAGGAGAAGGAGAACAGCATTCTGGGCAGAGGGGGAAGTATGTGCAAAGGTCCTCAGGCAGCCCCCAAATACCTATATTCTGGGGAAAAGAGAGCTAGGAAGAGGGGGGAGGTAGGCAGCAGGGTCAGATAACATGGGTTCTTGTTTGCCTTGTGGAGATTTTATCTAAAGTGGCATGACGAGCCACTGAAAGATTTTAAGCAAGGTTTGATGAATCTAACACATTCAAACATTAAAGTTTGAAAACTGACTGCAGTACAGAGAATAGACCAGCGTAGGACAAGATAGGTGCCGTGCAGTGTATATTGTTTCCCTCTTGGCAGCCTTTGTTCAGATTAATACAGATATTTAGTATACTCATTAGTTCACTTCTCTGAGGGAGTACATTTCTCAGTCTTAGATTCTGCTGGCTTCTGTCAACAGGATTTCTGCAAGATACCTGTTTTTTCTAAATAACTTCTTTTTGTTATCTAAGAGTTTTCATGACTTCTTATGCTTCTGTGGGGAAGGGGAAAAGGTAGAGAGTAGTAAAAACTAACTCAGTAATAAAAGTCCATGTCATTCATTTAGTCTTTTAGTAAACATTTATTGACCATTTAACTCTTTGCCAGGTGCTAAGTTTGGCACTTTGGATGCAAAATGTGAACAAGCCCTTGTCCTCTAAAAGCTGTCATTCAGTGTGTGCATGCTAAGTCTCTTCCATCCTGTGGACCATACCCCACCAGGCTTCTCTGTCCATGGCGATTCTCCAGGCAAGAATACTGGTGTGGATTCCCATACCCTCCTCTAGGGGATCTTCCCTACCCAGGGATTGATCTACCCTACCCATCTCTTATGTCTCCTGCACTAGTAGGCAGGTTCTTTACCACTAGTACCACCTGGGAAGCCCTGGAATTCAGTGGATTTCAATATTTATATACCAGTACGTTTGTAAACTGCAAACATCTATCAATAAAAGCCTTGTGCTATTTTCTAAATGAATAAACTGAGGATTAGAACAATGAGATTACTCCTAAGAGCATAGTTTTCTTATGTACAAAGCTGTAAACTTCTCATTAAGTGCAGCAACTTTTTCAGTTATTTTCAGTTTTTCTTCCTTACTTTAATGGCTGAAAGTCTGATTATATTCATCCATTAAGACCAGAAATCCTGAAAGACCTTAGTAAGCCTTCTGTGCTGAAATATCCAAGTGCTCTAATGAGCTGAAGAGGACCTCTTAAGGCCCTTTTCAGTCATCTCAAAAACTAACAAGTAGCTTAAGATGCTTTAAAGGAAATTGACTTAATATAGCATTAATGTTTCTTAACATGGATCTTGCTCATGTAGATCAGATCAGATAAGTCGCTCAGTCATGTCCAACTCTTTGCGACCCCATGAATCGCAGCACTCCAGGCCTCCCTGTCCATCACCAACTCCCGGAGTTCACCTCAAACTCACGTCCATCGAGTCATTGATGCCATCCAGCCATCTCATCCTCTGTCGTCCCCTTCTCCTCCTGCCCCCAATCCCTCCCAGCATCAGAGTCTTTTCCAATGAGTCAACTCTTCGCATGAGGTGGCCAAAGTACTGGAGTTTCAGCTTTAGCATCAGTCCTTCCAAAGAAATCCCAGGGCCGATCTCCTTCAGAATGGACTGGTTGGATCTCCTTGCAGTCCAAGGGACTCTCAAGAGTCTTCTCCAACACCACAGTTCAAAAGCATCAATTCTTCAGCGCTCAGCCTTCTTCACAGTCCAACTCTCACATCCATACATGACCACAGGAAAAACCATAGCCTTGACTAGACGAACCTTTGTTGGCAAAGTAATGTCTCTGCTTTTGAATATGCTATCTAGGTTGGTCATAACTTTCCTTCCAAGGAGTAAGCGTCTTTTAATTTCATGGCTGCAGTCACCATCTGTAGTGATTTTGGAGCCCAGAAAAATAAAGTCTGACACTGTTTCCACTGTTTCCACATCTATTTCCCATGAAGTGGTGGGACCGGATGCCATGATCTTCGTTTTCTGAATGTTGAGCTTTAAGCCAACTTTTTCACTCTCCACTTTCACTTTCATCAAGAGCCTTTTGAGTTCCTCTTCACTTTCTGCCATAAAGGTGGTGTCATCTGCATATCTGAGGTTATTGATATTTCTCCCGGCAATCTTGATTCCAGTTTGTGTTTCTTCCAGTCCAGCATTCCTCATGATGTACTCTGTATATAAGTTAAATAAATGGGGTGACAGTATACAGCCTTGACGAACTCCTTTTCCTATTTGGAACCAGTCTGTTGTTCCATGTCCTGTTCTAACTGTTGCTTCCTGACCTGTATACAGATTTCTCAAGAGGCAGATCAGGTGGTCTGGTATTCCCATCTCTTGAAGAATTTTCCACAGTTGATTGTGATCCACACAGTCAAAGGCTTTGGCATAGTCAATGAAGCCGAAATAGATGTTTTTCTGGAACTCTCTTGCTTTTTCCATGATCCAGCGGATGTTGGCAATTTGATCTCTGGTTCCTCTGCCTTTTCTAAAACCAGCTTGAACATCAGGAAGTTCACAGTTCACATATTGCTGAAGCCTGGCTTGGAGAATTTTGAGCATTACTTTACTAGCATGTGAGATGAGTGCAATTATGTGGTAGTTTGAGCATTCTTTGGCATTGCCTTTCTTTGGGATTGGAATGAAAACTGACCTTTTCCGGCCCTGTGGCCACTGCTGAGTTTTCCAAATTTGCTGGCATATTGAGTGCAGCACTTTCACAGCATCATCTTTCAGGATTTGGAATAGCCAACTGGAATTCCATCACCTCCACTAGCTTTGTAGTGATGCTTTCTAAGGCCCACTTGACTTCACATTCCAGGATGTCTGGCTCTAGGTCAGTGATCACACCATCATGATTATCTGGGTCATGAAGATCTTTTTTGTACATTTCTTCTGTGTATTCTTGCCATCTCTTCTTAATATCTTCTGCTTCTGTTAGGTCCATACCATTTCTGTCCTTTATCGAGCTCATCTTTGCATGAAATGTTCCTTTGGTATCTCTGATTTTCTTGAAGAGATCCCTAGTCTTTCCCATTCTGTTGTTTTCCTCTATTTCTTTGCATTGATCATTGAGGAAGGCTTTCTTATCTCTCCTTGCTATTCTTGGGAACTCTGCATTCAGATGTTTATATATTTCCTTTTCTCCTTTGCTTTTTGCTTCTCTTCTTTTCACAGCTATTTGTAAGGCCTCCCCAGACAGCCATTTTGCTTTTTTGCATTTCTTTTCTATGGGAATGGTCTTGATCCCTGTCTCCTGTACAATGTCACAAACCTCATTCCATAGTTCATCAGGCACTCTGTCTATCAGATCTAGGCCCTTAAATCTATTTCTCACTTCCACTGTATAATCATAAGGGATTTGATTTAGGTCATACCTGAATGGTATGTAGAATACTTGTAGAATACTTGCCAAACAATACATTTGCATATAGATTTTTAGTTCATCCAGTATTCTCTCAAACTTTTACTGGGGGGAATCTCAGCCCATTTTGTGTTTTAAATACCATCTATAGGTCATGCATGCTCAGTTGCTCAGTCATGTCCAACTCTTTGTGACCCCATGGACTGCAGCCCTCGAGGCTCCTCTCTCCATGGGGATTCACCAGGCAAGACTACTGGAGTGGGTAGCCATTTCCTCCGCCAGGGGATCTTCCCGACCCAAGGATCGAACCCAGGTCTCCTGTGTCTCCTGCATTGGCAGGCGGATTCTTTGCCCTCAGCTTCCAAGGAAGCCCAGTCTGTATAGTTCAGTGACTTCCAGTTAAATCCAAGTTAAATCTCCAGCTGTTGTCTTCACCCAAACTCAGTCACTTGATTATCTAATAGACATCTCAGACTTAGCATGTATGGCTCAAAAGTATTGATTCTCAATCCCTATCCCATCATCTTCACTTCCTTGCACTTTTTGCTCAGAACAAAAACTGAAGAGTCATCCTTGCTTTCTCTCTTTTCTGATCTCTCATGTAATCTCAATCCTGTTTATTCTATCTCCGAAACAAATCCCAGTTCCACCTGCTTCTGTCTCTCTTAGCAAATACTAATCCAAGCCA
Source organism: Bos taurus (assembly GCF_002263795.3). Taxonomy (NCBI): domain Eukaryota; kingdom Metazoa; phylum Chordata; class Mammalia; order Artiodactyla; family Bovidae; genus Bos; species Bos taurus. The sequence goes on from NC_037336.1 coordinate 32,041,694, forward strand.
CCATATAATAGCCTTCTGTTTAGCTCCCACAATTTCACTTTTCCCCTCACAAACTTGAAGTAATCTTTTATGATGTAAATCAGATCGTGCCATCTTCCTGCTTAAAATTCTTTCAGGGGTCCCCAGTGAATTAAGGCTCTTTAGTCCCTGGTGGCGCAGCAGTAAAGAATCTGCCTACAATGCAGGAGACTCAGGTTCGATCCCTGGCTTGGGAAGATCCCCAGGAGAAGGCAATGGCAACCCACTCCAGTATTCTTGCCTGGGAAATCCCATGGACAGAGGAGCCTGGTGGGTTACAGTCCATGAAGTCGTAAAGTGTCAGATATGACTTAGCAACTAAACAACAGATATGTCCTATTTCACTTCAGCCTGACACACCCCGCCCCACACACCCAGTCATTCCAGCTCACTAACACCTTAGGGTCTTTGAGCTAATCCTTCTGCCTGTTCACTCTTTCCCCCCAATTATCTCATTTTGTGGCTGACTTCTTCACTAAGTTTAAATGACACTTTTTTCCAAAGATCTTTTTTTACCATCAACGCAATATCACCTCTAGTCACTTCCTTATCACATCAACCTTTTAAAATCCTATTTATCATGAACTTTTTCTTACTTTTTAATTTATGTATGTATGTTTGTTCAGTATGCTGTTCAGTTCTCTGTATCACTCTGTACTTCCTAGAATATAACAGTACTCTAATAACTCTTTAAACAAAACAATGTTACTTCATTTATGTGCTCACCAGTAAGGGTATTGTGACCCATCACCACTGCCGTGCCTCTTCTAATTGCTGTTGCCAGGTCTGTGCTGTAAGTCACCCCAGCTCACAGCTTGTGGACCAGGACTTTTGGTTTAGATATTTCCATAGCCCTCAGCAATATGAGGACAGAGGTAGTGACCATATGAGTTTAGATTCCAGATGTTCAAATATAGTTCTCTCACAGAAGATCTAGAATTCCTATTGAAGAACCTCTGATCTGTAATATTGGTCTAATTTATCAGTTAGTTCAGGAATCCTAAATAACATACATACTTTTTTGTCTGATGATACTTTAAAGAATGAAAAAATTATTTCATAAGTAAATGACGTTCATTTTAGATTAACTTCTAGTACGAGGATATCAGTTCAGTGAAATATAAAGAGGTTAAAAAAAAAAAACTAAAAAAACCCTTGGATTTTCATAAACTTTGTGAACTCTGGAGAACTATCTCATTAGTATATAAAGAATATTATGAGTAGAAGAAAGAATAAAATAAAATTCAAAGTATGAGAGCTTAAACTGTGAAGTTATAGAATGATCAAACAGAAAGTTAATAATTTTTCTTATTTTTTTCAGCTCTGTGAACTATAACCTAAATTAGTCTTAGGGTATTAGTAAATAATTGTTTACCAAATAAAAGCTATCTTTAGTTTGTAAACATTAAGGAATATTCACATTATGGGGGAAAAGATAATTATATTCCATCTGAAAATTTGATTAATATCCACAGTAAAAGCCACTTTGCAGGAACTTTCCTATATTAGTAATATAAATTTAAAATAACTACTTTGTATCCTTGGAAGGCAAAAAATGAGGCAATTGAAAATTAAATCACATTTTCCCCATATTTAGGGGAGGGAGAGCATGTTTTTCCAGTGGTTTATCACTCAGCATTTCAGTGAGCTAAAAAATGAATGCAGGTCATATATAATTTTATCAAATACAGTCTAGGAAATAGGGTTGAAAAGATACAAAGGCATCGTTTCTTCCTTTCCCCTGAACTTTTACACTAAACCAGATTATTATTCAATCTTTACATTTTCAGTGATTATCTCATATTTATTTTTAGCCCTCAAATTATGTAGTCAGTGAAGTGAGTGTTTCAGTTCTCATCTGCTCATTTCTCACAAGAGAAATCCTTCTAGAACCTACTCCAGTGCTGAGTGGAATGCTTTGAGGCATTATATTATAGATTTCTGGAAGGAATTTAGAACGGTAATATTCCTTCCAGGCGCTTCAGTAACCACGGTCTTTTAAACTGACCTCTGGTTTACCTGTACTGTCCTTTGGTGTCTTCCAGAGGTAAGTCTGCAAGCCCGTAAGCCTCAGACACTGTTTTAAAGGACTACAGATAATGTAGACTGCGTGTCATAAAAAGTTCTTTTTGTCTGATTTCTTTTTCTGAACTGTTTTCAACTTACTTGTTTCTTGAGCATATTATAATTAACGTTCTATGTCTTACTCTCCCTTTTTGTCCCTCTTTCTTTCACTTAGTCGATTTCTGAATGTTTCCCTTTATTCCTGTGATCTTTTCATAGCGGCACTCTCTGGGGGAAGCTTTGCATAAATCTATCAACAATGTAAGTGAGCGGCACTTACACTTTGTACACAGGGCATGTTGCACTTTTGGTTTTGCATCAACATCATCACCGCTTGAAAGCTTTGACTTATGATATTAAAAAATACACTTTTTGGCCTGGGTAAGATATGTTGTGTATGGGTGGCAAAACTTCTAGCCTTCAGCCTTTCGTTTGCGTATGTGCACACGCCTATCACACACGGTATTGATAAGCATGCATTTTATTTTAAAGCCAAGCAAGATTTTACTTCTCAGATATAAAATTCATTATTTTAATATTTGCATTGATAGCTATAGTAATATTTTGAAAAACCGTCAACTTGTTGACTCTAATAAAAAATGGAAATAAATGTAAATGTATTTCTTCTTTTGTTAGTTTGTTTTTTAAAAGAGTAGAATCAATTGACTTCTTCAGAGTATCAGATAGTTGTGCAGGTTCATAGATTCAGAATGTATTTTACATTTTAGTGTTACAATTATTAAAAGATTTAAAGCAAAATGGAGTAAATCCCTTTCCAAAGAATTGGCAATGCTATTCTTTTACTTATACATACTCAAAAATTCAGATACTAAGCTTCAAAGTAATATTGCGTTTAAACGATAATTAAAATTTTTTTCTTTTCATGTGAAGAGAAAAATGAGATTTATTTTCACATCGAACTCGTGCCCAACTTGTTCTTTAAAATAAGTTAGCAGAGAGGTAAGCATCTTTGAATATTTTTCTTGATTTCCTAGGGCAGAGGTCAGCAAGCTTTTTCTGCAAAAGACCAGACAATAAATATTTCTAGCTTTGTGGGTCATGCAGTGTCTGTGACACCCACTGGCCTCTGTTATATGGAAGTGCCCATGGGCAATAGAAACAGACTCCAATGTGCCAGTTCCTGACCTAGAGGAATCAAATCTTGAGTCTAGAGTGGTCCTACGAAATTTTTATATTTCAAAACTGTGTCTTCCTACCTCCTTAATTTCTTTCTACTGTACAAGAAAATTTTTATCTGTTCTTTATGTTCAACTTTACTGTCTATATGAAAATTAGAAATACATGAATACATTTAATGCCATTTTCTTTAATGTGTTTTAAAGTGGTACTCAATGTTGGCGAACTAAGGCTACATTTAGAATTTTTTTTAATAATCACATAGAGCATAGTAAGAATTTGGGCATGGTTGCTGTATCAATCCAGACTTTCTGACATGCATACTAATTGGGATAGAAATAAGAACCCCAAATAAGATATGATTGATTATTGTCAAAAATTGTTTGAGTTGTACTTCAAAATATGTGTGACAACATAGTCACTTTCCCCTAAACAGTTATAAATGAAAAGGTGTTCATTAAAATAACTAATACAATTATGTAAAGTTTAAAAATAAAATAAAATTTAAAAAAAATAAATAAAATGGGAATAAATAATCACAAATATGTAAAAAAAAAAAGTGCAAAAATAAATAAATGTTTTAGTAATTGAATGAGAATGCCTTGATTCATCTCCTACAAAATAAGCAAAAGAGGTCAATAACACAATGAAATCCCCATTAATTAGTTCTCTTTTGTAACATCATAGTCACTGAGGATGAACTGTTCACTCAGACATCTCCCAAACAAGATGTGACCTTGTCAGTATCATTCAGCCAAGTGAGCGCTACCCACCCCCTCCACACACTGTTTAGCCAGCCTTCCATGCAAGAAGTTTCCACTATATGCTGTCTTATTCTAAGAGAACAAGTAATCGTTGATGCCTCTGTTCTTTATTTTTCAACTAAGAATGAGAGGATGACTGGAAATATTCCAAAAATATCTTAAGGGCATTAAGTAGGCATTACTGTGGTTCTCAATCAATAAACTCAGTTTACAGGTCTTCTTGGAAAATACCAGAAAATTATGGATGATTCAGTATTTTCCTGAATGGTCATAATTTCAGAAGCTTAAGTTGACTTTTCTTAGCCAGGCCCTTCAAAAATAGCAAATTAGAGGTTAAAAAGGAAAACGATAGAAAGAATTAAAATATTCAAACAGTTTCAAACATTTTACTTGAGCATTTATATAAATTGTTGACATAGTAATAAATTATTCTACTGTCCTCTACTAGGCCTATAGAGGTTTTTAATGTTGCTTTATATATTTGAAAGTATTGAACTGAATAATAATATCATGTGGTTTAGACTTTCTAATAATTTATATTGACCTTCGGAGAAGGCAATGGCACCCCACTCCAGTACTCTTGCCTGGAAAATCCCATGGATGGAGGAGCCTGGTAGGCTGCAGTCCATGGGTTCGCGAAGAGTCGGACACGACTTCGCGACTTCACTTTCACTTTTCACTTTCATGCATTGGAGAAGGAAAGGGCAACCCACTCCAGTGTTCTTGCCTGGAGAATCCCAGGGACGGGGGAGCCTGGTGGGCTGCCGTCTCTGGGGTCGCACAGAGTCGGACACGACTGAAGTGATGTCGTCGTAGTCGTAGTCGTAGTAGTATGTTGACCTTTCTTGTCAAAATTAACAAGTATTCTGGCTCAACACAATCCACAACTCCGTACCTGTAATTTATTGAAAAATTAAATTGTACTTAAACATCCTATTTTTCAAATTGCTTTTTCTTACTCATTTTTCTTGTTTTCACAAAAATGAATGAACCCTCTCACATGAAGCCTCTACCCTGGAAAGCAAGTCATTTTTAAAAAATCATAATTTATATGACAGCCTTTTTCAAAAACACACAGAATCACTAGATAAATTGTTCACCAGTATCATGATAAATTGACCAAAACTATAGGAGAAAAGGCCGTAGGTAATATTACTTGAAGAAGATAGTTTGTTTTCCTCCTTGATCGCATAAAATGAACTGAGAGCAGAGGACAAGTAAAAGACCAGGGCTTCAAAGACTTATCTGGTTGTTGCCTTACGATTCTCATTAAAGAAGCAGCCAGAGTCTTAGTTTTATGAACTCCAGAGCAGTGGTTCTCAGCTATGACTGCATTAAAGTCATCTGTGAAACTTCAAAAAGAGTGATTCAGCCTTCTGATAGACTCACATGAGTATGTGTTTAGGCCATTTATTTTGGGGTGTTTTGGTACAACATTTGTAATAGCAAAATCAGGTGAGATGATCTGAATTTTCATCAGGAAGGATTAAAGTAATTATAGTGTATTTATACTTTGAATGGTGTCTACTAGGATGAATTTGGCTTTAAGCAGCAGAACACCCAGTTAACAGTGGCTCATGCTGTCAAGATACTTAATGAGGTGCCCAGGTGCTTTGTGTTCTTCTCCTTTGCCATGTTCAATATGTTAGCCTTTGGACCTCAAGTTTGTCATGTCATGGTTGCAACTTGGCTGCTACAGCTCCACCTTTCATGTTCTTGAACAACTGTGCTAACACAGGAGACTCTCCGTTAAGCAGTTTTTTAATCAGGAAATAAAATCTCTCCCCCTCCTCCAAATTCTCCACATACTTCCTTTTAGCTTATTAACTAAGATGGGATGATACAACCTTAGAGTTAGGTTACTGTGACTTTCTTATCCCAGTCGTAAATCACTCCTTGGTGCTGGGAGAGGGGCCTGCCTTCTTGAAGATCGGGATTTTCATTCAGTTCCTGAACAAACTCATGAGTTCAACTCGTTGTGAAGAAAGAAAAAGGGGGACATGGGCATTTGGGAAAGAAGAAACAGTGCCTGCCATTTGCATTATCTGTAGTCATTGAAAAGAATGGGGGCATTCCTACACATCATGGATTGTATACCCTAGAAATGACCCCATGAAAGGAAAAGCAAACCTCTAAAACCAAACTTGTTCGTCTCCCTAGTAGAGAAATCATTAACCATCATTATGTAAATCCATGAGTATACTCAGCTTGAAGGGAGCTACATATTGTTGAGTGTTTGAAAAACGATAGCGACACCTAAGGATCTTGATACCCTCATGGTTTCATGAAGGAAGTTGATGTTTATTTCTCTGTTTAAGACATAGGGAATGTTTGTTCCAACAGCAGCCCCATGGGTCTCTGTTTCAACTACTTTGGACATTAAGCTCTGGTCTCTTGAGGTGTGCCCTGGGGCCCCCAAGTAATTTTTGTCATATCATGCCAGATGTACACTCTACATGATGAAAGTCATCCATCCACCTGTTTACACATAACATAGTTTAAAAAAAGCAAAAGAAAACAGGACATTAAGAGAGAGAGAAGTCATAAGAGTCTTGGGAGACACATGCCTAAAATAAAACACTGTTAACAATTTGGTGCACTTTCTTCCAGACTGTTATTTGTCATTTATAAATAAATATAGACATATGCAAATGCAAAAAAAAAAAGAGTCTTGGGGGATACCAAAATGTTAGAATTGATTAACCTTAGGGATTGGGATTTGGTGAGGAAAGGGAAGGAAGCATACTTTCCCTTTCATTTTATAAACTCCTTTATTAAAGAAGTTTTTTTTCACAACGAACACATTACTTTGGTAGTTAGAAATTATGTTAGGTGGTCTTTGCTCAATTCCAGACCTATTTAATCAGAATAGCCAAGGGTCAGTGGCTGGGCAAATACATTTATTAGAATCTACAGAGATGATTCTGATATATAGCCAGGTTTGAGAACCACAGATTACATTTGCTATCTCAGGATATTCTTTGTTCTGAGGATAAGCTATTTGTATATTTTCTGTATTCTTTCATTTCTATAGTAAGATTTCTGTTAGGGGTAAAGAAAACTAGAGTGCATAAAAAACCAAAGGTTGTAAGTAGGACGTACATAGTGAATGACGTATCTCATGTTGACATCCTATCGTATCCAGTACCTCAGATTTGATGTTTCAGTTTCTATTTTGAGGGATTTCCACAAACACCATTGCAGAGGTACAGAATCTTTGTGAAACCGCCCTGTTGGAAAGAGGTAAAGCTTTCCCTTCTTCAGAAAAATGTGTCTATATGTCTTTAATTTTGTCTTTTTGAAATTTGTACAGCCTTATTTTCAAAAAGATAGTATTTTAAGTGGTAGAGATCACAAGGTAGCAATTACTGTCAGTGAAGTTTGGCTTTTAAAATTATTTGCAAAGTATCTGCAAAGTATTTGCAAAGTGCCTCTTGATTAGTAGAACATATTATTTAATTCATATATAAACTGCTGTGGTGGGAATTTTTTAATTAGGATGAAAATTTTTTCTAAAATATTCTCTTTGGTTCATTTAAAATCAGCAAAATAAAAAGCTTTAAGGTTTAAAATTACAACAAATGTGTAGAAACTTACACCATATATTTCATAATTTGAAAATAATTTGAAGCAACTAGTACTGCTTCTCATTTATTCAACAAATGCCTTTCTGTAATACTGTAATGAGAGTATTGATGTAAGTTACCCAGACTATTTAATGCAAAGTCTATCTTTGTTTTATTTTAAATTAATGAAGTTTTATATTAATATGTATTTCCATAAAATGTACTAAACTCTGCTGTTTAAGTTATAGCTATAAAACAGCTCATTTTACATTGCTTTGCTCATTATTTCTGTCTTTAAAGTGCCATATAATTTTCATGCTGAATAAAGGCTGACAATTTAATGCCATCTACTAATTTAATTTTTAAAAGAGCAAAATAAGTTTTGATGCTGCATTGCATGATAAAGGCTTCCTGCTTACAAATAATGTTACTGTTTTGAGCATGAATCCAAAGATTTTTAGATAGCCTTAATATTATTTTCATATGCTTTCAAAATTAAGAATATAAAGTGTCTAAACTAAGTATACTTGAGGACTAAATTGCATGATAATGTCTTCTTGCATATTCTTTATATTTGCTTAAATATAAAGATTAATCATATATTCTAAAATTAAAAATATTACTTTGGAGTTCTTTCAAGGTAAAGTATATTATATTTAAAGTATTTAAGCTGGAGAGGTTTAAAAAGTGTGCTTAGATTTTAAATGTATAACTGTTAACAAAACTGTGGTATTCATTAATTTTAAATGTTGTACTTCTTTATAAATTTCATCTTTAACTGGTTCAAGTGTGAGTCAAATTAACATATGGGAGCTCTTTTTGATACAGTGACCTTTTGAAATAGTTCAGGAAAAAAAAGCTACACTGCTGTGAACTGATTGGCTTCTTACTAACCTAAATGCACCCTTAATTGGAGGACAGGATCCAGGGCCACCACTAGCCCGTGTGGTGCCTGTGTACAAATCAGAACGCTATGCCACTTTTCTTTGAGTGGACTTGGATGCATCCCAGGGCAGATGGCTTGGTGAGGAGCTTGTTCACTGGGTAAATTCGTCCTCACTTGGCCAGGGGCCTAATAATAGCTTTGATAGGATCAGTCATTATTCTTTATGTAACGAACGTAGTCTTTCCCTAATGTTCTCATATATGTTCTAGTAGGTTGTCACCAGGGACAAGGCAGTCACATGGGTCCCTATTCTGGGTCTGGGACTAGGCTTGAACTTGGGAAGAGAGTGGGTAGGAGCCTTGTCTATTTCAAGAACCAGCTAACTCTACTACTTTACACATTGGGGTTCACAAACACACATTTGATTACCTTTTACCCTTTTTTGATTCTTTTTTCTTTGGAGGTTGTCTTTAGTATTCATTTCATCCTGATTTTCTTTGCACAAAATGGTGAGAAATCACATGACATGGTTTGTTTTGGCCCTCCAGCTCCCACAAGGAAGGCTTAGCTGTTGCTGTGCCTTTCTCCTGCAGTTTTTACGTTCGCGGGGTTTATTTGAGCTGTAAATCGTCAGTGCTACTGCCATTTAGAGGTATATGGAGTTGCGTTGCCCGGGGTCACAGTGTTGCAGTTCACCATGACTCTAAACATGGAAATAACCTCTGAAATCTTAAGCTTATTTGGAAGTTAGTGAGTAGAATTCATGTAACTTTCAATAGGTAAAGTCACTTCTCTGGAAATATGTTAAAACAGATTGAACATGTGTCAGTAGTATCATTTCTCATCAGTACTTGACCCTCTCCACAAAGGCATGTGCTAACCTTTTCTACTAATCCTGGTGTATAACCCTGCCCTTGTCGCAAACCCTTCCAGACAGCTGTCACTTACCTGAAGCTCGGTATAGTCTGTGCCTGTTTCCTGCTGCTGGCCTCTGCCCTCTCCTGTCTTCCAGTTCATTCTTTCTCATTTTTCTTTCTCAGTTTACATTGCTGGTGATTCTTCAGCCTATCATTTTCTTTCTCACGTACCTTCATGGTAAGACATGTGAGGCAGCCTATGTCTACCTTCCATCAACCAAAAGAAAGTTTTTTCTTATTTACAGAAAGTCACTTTAAAGTCTTTTCTTTCCATTAGCTTTCTTGGCCACAGAAACAGTTTTTATCTACATATAAACACAGCATCTTATTATTTAATGGGACATATTTGACAACTTTTTATCCGTTTTTTTTAAGTTCCCGTTAACCTCAGACTTGTAGAATGTGATTGAGTCATCTAGTTTCAAGTTTATAGTTTTGTTATATGAGAAGAGAAACAGATCAAATAAAATGGTTTCAACAAATGTATATGTGAACACACACACATATATACAGATGCTTATACATATTTTGTGCTTCTTTTGGTTAATGTACTTCTGCATGTATTTTAAAACATACAGAGGCAGTGCGGATGTATTAAGGGTGATGTTTTCAATAGAAGGAACAAATAAGTTCTCCATAGTGAAAGAAAAGTACCTGTCATTATTACAAGGCTGTAACTAGAAGATTGTGAGAGGTTTGTGGTTTTTTAAAAAGCTTGAAGTTCTGCAGATCCTTTTGAATTAAATCAAAATTCAAAAATAAAAATGTTTTTTACACAAGAATTCTAAATTCTAAATTGATAAACTGTTTAAAGAGTACTTCTTTAATGCTCAAATAGTTTTAGCTGGCTTTCATTGAGCAGTTAATCTTTGTACATGGCAGGAACTATTCCGAGTAAACTGTGTGTAGAAATGCTCTTTTCTGTCACGTGGCCTGGTGAGGTGTTGACCGAAGCAAGTGGCAGAGCTAAGATTTTAACTCAGAGCCCACAGCCTTAAACAGTCCTGTGGCTCAGCAGTAAAGAATCTGCCTGCAATGCAAGAGTCACAGGAAATGCGGGTTCAATCCCTGGGTCTGGAAGATCCCCTGAAGGAGGGCATGGCATCCCACTCCAGTATTCTTGCCTAGAGAGTCCCATGGACAGAGGAGCCTGAAGGGCTACAGTCTGTGAGGTTGCAGGGTCGGACACGACCCAAAGCGACTGAGCACACATGCACTGAAAACAGAATAAAAGTGGTAATACCTTAAGATTAGCCATCTAGGATATACTATAAGACATTTTAAGTGGGCACTTTAAGGCAGTTATTTTGCAGTTGCTAATATCTTCAAAATGCCTTTTCCCCCTAAATAGGCACTGTGTGAAATAGTCCTTGTATTTATTCCTCTTTGTGTGCCCTCCTGTGGCAGATTTCCCTCCTGAAACAGAATCTGGAGATGCAGCTTTCCCAGTCTCAGACCTCTCTGCAGCAACTGCAAGCCCAGTTTACACAGGAGCGACAGCGACTGACACAAGAGCTCGAAGAATTAGAGGAGCAGCATCAACAGAGACATAAATCTTTAAAAGAAGCACACGTCCTTGCATTTCAAACCATGGAAGAAGAAAAGGAAAAGGAACAAAGAGTAAGTTTTAGGTGACATACGTTCAAATGTAACCCAACAGCCTGATCACTGTTAACCTTACGATTCTAAAGAATTTATTTTTTGCTCCAAAAAAGTATGTATTGCTTTATTTCAATGTGTTTTCTAGGCTATGACTTCTTGTAGGGGTCACAGTGATTAAACACATACACTAATTGTACACTGTAGGGCTTCCCTGATAGCTCAGTTGGTAAAGAATCTGCCTGCATTTCAGGAGACCCTGGTTTGATTCCTGGGTAGGAAAGATCTGCTGGAGAAGGGATAGGCTACCCGCTCCAGTATTCCCGGGCTTCCCTTGTGGCTCAGCTGGTAAAGAATCCACCTGCAGTGTGGGAGACCTAGGTTCGATCCCTGGGTTGGGAAGATCCCCTGGAAAAGGGACAGGCTACCCACTCCAGTATCCTGGGCCTGGAGTATTCCATGGGGTTGCAAAGAGTCAGACAGGACTGAAGGACTTTCAGTTTCCCTTTAACTGTACACTGTAGCAGACATATGTTATTTCTGTTTCCCATGAAAAGGCCAAGGTCATGATGTGACTAAAGCTCTGGTTTGTCATGTGTTAGCAGTGATTACATAAATTTAGTCATTACTGTTATCACTGTAATCTCTTAATACTGGTCTTGAACTTAGCCTTTCATCCAACTTTTAATTTTTTTCTTTTAGTCTAGATCTACAAAAGATACATGTGCCTAAAGCATTTAAAGTTTTTATCTCCATTTTTTCCCCTCATGCTTTTTCTTATGCACAGAACTCACAATGAAATGAAATTGGAGACATTTAAAAATAGTACAATTCCCTGTATACTGTTTGTATCACTATATGGTGATCACTCAGAAAAGATACATTATTGGTTTCATTATATGCCAGAATCTCCCCATATCCATTATTTAGTTCTGTGTTAAAATGTTAGTTGGACTTAGCCTTAGTGTGATTAATTTTAGTGTAGTTCATTTCTTAACACTGTATTTCTCAATTTAAGGACCTTATGGATAATTAAGATAAAGATGTGATAGAAAAAGTTACTAATAATAATGTTTACCATCCATACTGTTACTACATATACACATTTTAATTCTTTATTTGGGTATAGACACTATTTTAAGAAATGGTATGTTATTTAAAAATTGTTAAAAGAAAAATGTCATACTCTTAAAAACAACTAATTTGCTTGTACAGTAAGTTTAGTCTATTGATATTGTCCAAAAAAATCAAGGGGGTTCCTTTGGTTAATAATTCAACCTTAGCATTGCTAAATACTCTATTCATTGGATTCCATTTGTGAATTACCATAACACATAAGCTTACATATCATACTTTAATTTTATACAAACAGTCTTTTCAGAACTATAATCATTTTTCAGAAGAAATCAGAAATGGCAATTTTACTGTCTGTCATTAGGTAGCCAAGCTAACCCTAAGTCATGTTGCCTGTACTCAAAGTCCTTTATTTTACCTATATTCAAAGGAACCTGTACTTTATGTTTCAGAAAGAATATAAGTAGCCAAATAATAATTTTTAAAAGCATTTTAGAGTAGTGATTGAAGAAACACAGCCCTACTTACAATGTGGTCGCTTTCTCGGAAACCTTTATAGATTACAGTAAGAAAAACCCTTCCTGGCACAGTTCTGTCTCTACACTTGAAGTACCCTAAGCTTTGTGGCCATATATTTTCTCCTTATCTTGGCCACATGTACATAGTCTGTTCCTCTGGTTAGGCTTTTAAAACTAACCACGTGAAAGTCTTCAGTTTTCCAGTTACATCCTCTCAGAGCTTTTTCTTCTGTTCACAAATGCAGGAGCAAAGAAAGGATGACTGTAGGAAAAAGCTACAAACACTTTTTAAGGTTGGAGCTGTAAAAGCCCTCCTCTCTTCCTAATCAGGAGATCTTTCCTGATCTGCCCTTCTCCACCTCTTTGCTGAGTCTAAGTCTATGCACACAGAAGAATTATTTGTTAATTTTTGGTGGTTTACATCTCCTTAGCTGTTTAAGAAAATAGCTTCATTTGGAAACTGCCCTAGGTAAAGGGTCTGTATCTCAATACAAACACTATATATTGACTCTGATTCACGATGATTATGCTGCTCAAGTGAACCTACTAGTTTATTTTCTGGTGATGATCTTATATCTAGTTTTCTTGAAATGAATTAGAGATCTGTTTTCCTTAAATAATGAGTTTTAGTATTTTTTCTATTTTGTTTGCATTTCCCTTCCTGTAGTCTGGCATAATAATTTGAGTATGTTTCTCTCATTCTAGGCTCTTGAAAGTCATTTACAACAGAAACATTCTGCAGAGCTTCAATCATTAAAAGATGCACACAGAGAATCGATGGAGGGCTTCAGGATAGAAATGGAACAGGAACTTCAGACACTTCGGTTTGAATTAGAAGATGAAGGAAAGGCTATGCTTGGTATTTTGAAATGATTATACTCCTATCATATTTATTTTTACATCCTTCTAACTTGAAATCCAGTAAGAAATTACAAAACTGTACTCTTAATCTTTGAAACCTCAGAATGACTATCTGAGTGTTGTTCCTATTATATTTGAAGTTACTGGATGAAGGAGCAAGTGTTGGCGGAGTAGAATGGATAGAACACACATGGTAAAGTGAGGTTCCCTCAACGTTCTCTGTACTTTGGCTGTGTAAGCGACACAAAGTGGGGCTTCCATTTGTCATTAAGGGACTAACGCGTTAGTCCGTGACATTCATACTTCCCCACTATCAAGTGACTGAAAGGAATAGAAAGCATGGAACCACATGTCTTTAGGCTGTATCATCATATTGGGGTTTTTTTTCCCCCCACTTTAGGATTTTGTTTCAATGGGGAAAGTCATATTTTGGTCTGACTTTTTATATGGGTATTTATAGAGGTTATATTAAATAGGATTTTTATCTTTGAGGTGTTAAAATCATTACCTTTTCTATAGAAGATAATTGAGTTTGGAAAAAAACTGAAATGTATTTAAAGGGTTTTTTGTTTGTTTTTAATGACACCACTCTTATGGCAGAAAGTGAAGAAGAACTCAAAAGCCTCTTGATGAAAGTGAAAGAGGAGAGTGAAAAAGTTGGCTTAAAGCTCAACATTTAGAAAACAAAGATCATGGCATCCAGTCCCACCACTTCATGGGAAATAGATGGGGAAACAGTGGAAACAGTGTCAGACTTTATTTTTCTGGGCTCCAAAATCACTACAGATGGTGACTGCAGCCATGAAATTAAAAGACGCTTACTCCTTGGAAGGAAGGTTATGACCAACCTAGATAGCATATTGAAAAGCAGAGACATTACTTTGCCAACAAAGGTTCGTCTAGTCAAGGCTATGGTTTTTCTTGTGGTCATGTATGGATGTGAGAGTTGGACGGTAAAGAAGGCTGAGCACCGAAGAATTGATGCTTTTGAACTGTGGTGTTGGAGAAGACTCTTGAGAGTCCCTTGGACTGCAAGGAGATCCAACCAGTCCATTCTGAAGGAGATCGGCCCTGGGATTTCTTTGGAAGGACTGATGCTAAAGCTGAAAACTCCAGTACTTTGGCCACCTCATGCGAAGAGTTGACTCATTGGAAAAGACTCTGATGCTGGGAGGGATTGGGGGCAGGAGGAGAAGGGGACGAGAGAGGATGAGATGGCTGGATGGCATCACTGACTTGATGGACGTGAGTCTCAGAACTCCGGGAGTTGGTGATGGACAGGGAGGCCTGGCGTGCTGCGATTCATGGGGTCACAAAGGGTCGGACACGACTGAGCGACTGATCTGATCTGCTCTGAATGTCATTCAATAACTTTTTATTCCTGTCATTTTATTTTCCTTGTTTTTTTTTTTAAACCAAATTCTCCTAATGTTTTTTGTGTCTTTGTCACGCTTCAGTGAAATTTTCTTTTCAAAGTAAGAATTGAGAAAAAAGAAGACCAAAGTTGTGACTATTTGGGGCCTCAAATGGAAAACCCGTTGACCCATTCATCATCTCTGCTGCTGCTGGGACTTGTAGGCCAGGTCGTTAGAGCGCCCTCCTCTTCCTCAGGAGAGGTAAACATGGGCCAAGTGTTGGAACCCTTGTCCACTGAAACATGATTTAAATATGTCTTTGTTGACAAAAGGACTTCTTGTGATTTCTTAAACTTTTTATTTTGAGATAATTGTAGAATCACATGTGGGCATCCCTAGTGGCTCGGTGGTAAAGAATCTGGCTGTAAGGCAGGAGCCATAGGAGCCACAGGTTTGATCCCTGGGTCAGGAAGATCTCCTGGAGAAGAGCAGGACAACCCCCTCCAGTATTCTTGCCTGAAGAATCCCATGGACAGAGGAGCCTGGCACGCCACAGTCCATAGGGTCACAAAGGGTCAAACACAGCAGAAGTATCTTAGCACGCACATAAACCTTTTCTTCTGAGATGATTCACATGAGGCTGTATATTCACACGTGGGCTTCCCTGATGGCTCAGATGGTAAAGAATCTGCCTGCAGTGCAGGAGACCTGGGTTTGACCCCTGGGTTGGGAAGATACCCTCGAGAAGGAAATGGCAACCTGCTCCAGTATTCCTGCCTGGAGAATCCCATGGACAGATGAGCCTGGTGTGCTATAGTCCATTGGGTTTCAAAGAGTCGGACACAACTGAGCGACTAACACTTTCACTTTCATAAGAAATAGTACGGAGAGATCCTCTGAATGCTTTACCCAGTTGCCCCAAAGGTAACATTTGCAAAACTAAAGTGCATGTCACAGCCAGGATGTTGACATTGATGCAGACCCAGAAGACACAGAACATTCCCATCACCATGCAATCCCTACTGCCTGTATATAGCCACATGTACTTTACTCCCCCACCCATCTTTAACTTCTGGCAACCATTCATCTCTTCTGCATTTCTTTAATGTTGGCATTTTAAGAACATTGTAAATGGAATTGTACAATATATAACCTTTCGATATTGGCTTTTTTCCACTCAGCATAATTCTCTGCAGGTTCATTCAGGTTGTTACATGTATCAGTAGTTGTCCCCGTAGTATTGACCTCTCATATTTGTTGTCTTCACCCACTGAAGGACATCCATTTGTTTTGTGCAAATTCAGGCAGGAGTTGAGTTGCAGGAGTTTTTGTGCAAATTTAGGCAGGAGTTGGTTATACGATAATCATATGTTTAGTTTGTTAAACATCCCCACCAGCAAGGTACGAGTGACCGAGTTTCTTCACATCCTCACCAGCATTCGATGTGTTATTTTGTATTTTAGCCATTCTGGTAGGAGTGTAGTGATATCTCATTGTGAATTTTACTTTGCATTTCCCTAATGGCTAATGGTATTGAGGATTTTTCCACATGCTCATTTACCATTTGTGTATCTTCTTTTCCAATTTGATTATTTCTGTTTTTACACCCATCTGTGGCTTCAGTGACCATCTATTGTGCTGTGACTCCAAATATGTATTTCTAGACCAAGAAGGTCTATGGAGAAGGAAATGGCAGCCCACTGCAGTGTTCTTGCCTGGAGAATCCCAGGGACAGGGGAGCCTGGTGGGCTGCCGTCTATGGGGTCACACAAAGTCGGACACGACTGAAGTGATTTAGCAGACCAAACTACTTGCCTTGTGAATTAGATTTATACCTTTTACAACTTTTTAGACTGTTAGATATTCCAACTCACACTCTATGTTTTAAAATATTAGCTCACCATCTCCCTCACTTCTAAAATATGTTTCCATTTCTAAAGTTTCCACTTGAATTTATGGTATCACTGTTAACTGAGTTGCTAAAACTATGAATCTAGGAGGTGCCTTCAACCTTTTTTCTTCACTCCACATCCTGTCAGTTCCTCCTCTTAAATATTCTCTGTATCTGTTTCCTCTTCTTTCATCCTTCTGCCACACTTGATTCATGGTTGTACCATTTCTCACCTGAATTATTGCCGCAGCCTTCTTGCTAATCTCTCTTCTACGGTCCATTCTCCAGACTCCAGTTGGGTTAATTTTTGCTTAACTCAAGTCTCACCATGTGACTTTAATCCTTCAATGATTTCTTGTGTCCTTCCTTAAGTTCTGAAGCAGCCCAGCACCAGGGGAAAAAACTTAGGAGGCTCTTGGGAGGAGCCTAAATTGATTTGCTACAAGTACAGCATTTCTTTTTTTTTTTTTTAACAAACTTTTTATTTTATATTGGGGTATAGCCAAATAACAATATTGTGATAGTTTCAAGTGGAGAACAAAGGGATTCAGCCATACATATACAAGTATCCATTCTCCCCCAAACTCCCCTTCCCATCCAGGCTGCCACATAATATTGAGCAGAGTTTCCTGTGCTATACAGTAGGTCCTTATTCATTATTCATTTTAAATATAGCAGTGTGTACGTGTCCATCGCAAACTCCCTAACTATCCCTCCCTCTGGTAACCATAAATTTGTTCTCTAAGAAGCATAGCATTTCTTTGAAATCTCATGTTTTAGCTTTGAAATTTTTAATTTGTATTTTACTCATATCTTCAGTATTAATATAAAAACAGTGACTTTTCCAGAAATATTCAGGTCAATATCATGTTTCAGAAGATGGCATAGGTCCACACATTTTCAATATCTTAGTTTGAGGACCGTGAATCAAAACATGCAATGGAAAGCATTTGTATTAAAAAAAGTTTTCTCAGAACTGGGCTCCATTGTCTTTCCAATATGACTACTTGCTCTCTGGGCGCTTGCCACACCAAACTTTTTATAGTTTGTCTGATAGACCAGGTTCTTTCTGCTTTTGCATATGTTAGCCTGTGTTACTGTGACAATTCCTTTGTGATCCTATCCCCAGTTTCCTTCTCCTAGGAAATCTGGGTTCTTGACATCCCCCCTACTCTCATTATAACCCGTGTTCATCTCTGATACCCCACTTAACTCCTTGACATGATGTTTTTCTCTCTAGCCTGTGCAGTTATAAAAACAAGGTTATATTTTATTCTCCCCTAGTATAGTACCTGGCATTCGGTATGTGTGGCTTTTATGAAATAATCTCAAATTCAGATTAAAATGATGACTTCCAAATCACCAGGAACATTTACCAGATAGTGCTTAACATCATTGAGGGATATTGTGGAAGAAGTCTTACCTGGGTGGGAAGTTCCCTCCTAAATATATGTTATATTCTACTAGTGAGTGAGAAGAGTTTTAAAAATTTCCTTTCTGTTAGCACCTTGCTTGCAAACTGAAAGCTTATACAGAAATACCTTGATTCATTTGAGCAGCTGAAAATTTTCTTATCCTCATCAAAGCTAGATAAACCTCTAAATTGATACTTTATGATAGTCTGTAGTAGTCTAAGAGGTATACACAATTCTATGATATTTTAATGGAAATATATATGTCCTAATTTTAAAAAATAATACTTTGTAAATACTTTGTAATTTTTGTAAATTTTATCTAAAATACTAATATTT
Organism: Bos taurus; assembly: GCF_002263795.3. Taxonomy (NCBI): domain Eukaryota; kingdom Metazoa; phylum Chordata; class Mammalia; order Artiodactyla; family Bovidae; genus Bos; species Bos taurus. The sequence goes on from NC_037336.1 coordinate 32,060,095, forward strand.
TTAGAATACACTAAATCCCTTTTTTCCCTTGGATTCCAGCTTCCTTACGCTCTGAACTAAACCAGCAACATGCAGCTGCAATTGATTTGTTAAGGCATAATCATCATCAAGAATTGGCAGCTGCTAAAATGGAATTAGAGCGAAGCATAGACATCAGCAGAAGACAGGTAAAAGAGCATTGGGTTCTGTGATGACTTCTTAAATGTGAACAGATTTGAAAATGTTCACAATTTTATGAAAATTATTTTGTAATGACTAATATTTCACTAGTAATTATTTACTGTCTATATTAAAGAGTTATTTTTAAATAGAAATAGGTAATTTGACTTTAGTATAATGGTCAGTTTATGACCTTTCAATTGAATATTTTGAATTTTATTTGCATTTTGAGTGAAGCAATGAAGTGTGAATAATACAAAGAGTAAAAACAGAATACTATAAAACAGCAGTGTCCAGTGGAACTTGCCATGATGAGGGACCTGTTGTTTTAATATATCTGTCCTAAGGTAGTCACTAGCCAGACATGTCTAGTGTAACCAAGGACCTGATTTTTTAATTAGTTTTTATTAATTTATTTAATTGATTTCAGTTAATTTAAACTTGACTATAAATAGCCATATCAAATAGCACAGCCATAGAAGTAGCAGGTCCTCAGGAAGAATAAAGATAATTTGTATTTCCATATCACTAGCACAGCTACTGTTCACACTTTACATTTTTCTCATAAGTACTGTCTTTAATTAGATAGTTTGTATCCTGAATATATGGATGAAATGGATTTCTAGGCAAAGTACAATGAAGGCCATTCTTTATCAGTTTATTACTAATGGCTTTCACTTTGTTCTTCAAATATGTTAAATGATCAGCTCAAATTTTCCTTCATTACTAGAAAGCTTTAAATGAACCACCTTATAACCATGGAGGTAAGTTCTTTTCTCTTCAGCTAGACTGCTGCTGGAATTGACAATGTCTAGGTCTGCAGAATTTGCCAAAAGCAGTGACTTCTAGGAAGATGGAAGGGAGCTTATCTGTCAGACAAGATAACTGCTTGACCAGCATGAAGCAAATGAAGTCTTCTAAGCAACAGGATGTATGTGTTTGGGGATGGCCTTCATTAGAGGCTGGTCCTTTTTAAATGAAAGGACAGTGGTACCAGCATTTTACGTCAAGACCACATAACTTTCTGAGTAAGAGCCCTGTGTTCTAATCTCAGCTATGCCACTGATTATAAGTCATTCTTGGACAAATCCTCTCTTTGGTAAATGAGGGAGATGTGTTTATATGGTCTTTCGAGTCCCCTGTGGCCCTGAAATTACTGAAACTGAATCTATATAAACACTTCCTTATATATATGAGAATAGAGGTTTCCTGGTTTCAGCAGTTTGCTTTTGAAGCAATGTCAGATTTATTACATTTGACATTCCAGTATGTCATTTTCTTCCCCTTAAACAGAGAAAGTGAATAGGTAGAAAACTTTTCAGAACTATTTATTTTCCAGAGTAAGGAGCACATGTGCAGAATAACAGATCTACAGGATGAAGTAAGACACAGAGAGCATCACATCTCAGACTTGGATAAGGAGGTGCAGCACCTTCATGAAAATATAAATGCCCTGACCAAAGAATTGGAATTTAAGGGAAAAGAAATTCTCAGAATACGAAGTGAATCCAACCAACAGATGAGGTATGCCATTAATTACTGCAGAAGGAATTTGCAGTGTTACTTGAAAGACTATTGCAATGGTATTTAACAATACATGCCTATTTTCATGACTAGATAGCCTTCCAGTAAGATACTGAAGACCAGTTTTTACTTTGTTGACTATGTTATCATTTGACTGTAAAAGAAATGTTTATATTCTGAATGATGTATATGCATTTACTAACTTTTCAAATTATATATAAGTGAAATCTTTTAAAAATGTTATTTAAAAAAGCATTAAAGGAGACAACTTTAACAAGCTAGAAGATTAGAGCAAAGTAAGTACTTTAGACTGTTTCCAATGATTTTGTAATTTTCTATATATTATACCTAAAAACCATTTCAAATCTGGTAGAATATAGAAAGTTTTGAAAGCTTGACTTCAGAATAACATTCTCTTAACTAAAAATAAATTAAACAGGTTGCATGAACAAGATTTAAACAAGAGACTTGAAAAAGAGCTGGATGTCATGACAGCAGACCACCTCAGAGAGAAAAATATCATGCGGGCAGATTTTAATAAGACTAACGAGCTACTCAAGGAAGTAAATGCAGCTTTACAAGTGTCGTAAGTCACCTTATGTTAAAGAAAATTCACATGTGGAGAATAAATAAATTGAGAAGCACTGTGTCTCACCTCAGGTTAGCTAGCCTTGAATCGAATTAAGTGATATTTTAAAAAGAAAACTGAATGCCATATTACAGATGGTAATTGCAATATAATATATTATTTAATTAGAAGAAGGCAGTTGAATGAATATGTTTAATCAGCTGCTGCTGCTACAATTGTACTAGGACAATATTTGTCCAAAGTGTCCCTCAGGGATCATGACCTATCACAGCATGGTGAAAACTCAAAAGATATCCATATTGTGACCAGTGGGATTATTATGATCCTATATATATTAATAATACATATTTTGCCAAAATACCAAAATATCTTAAAGAAACAAATACGCCTCTTAATGGTAGTAATTCCTTGTAAGAACTAGATTAGGAGATATTGGGAATGGAGAAGAGCAAAAATTTCCTTATTTTGTATTACTCTATTTACACATTGTTTGAATTCCTACAACAAGCATTTGATTGATTTATGATTTTAGAAATCAATAAAGGTAAAATATCACAAATTATGCTTATACATAGTGGCTCCTATATAGTTAAAACCCAAAGTTCTAATTACTGGTTTATGTTTTTGTTGTGTATTTTTTTTTTAATTTACTTGCCCCTCTCTTTTTTATATTGATTTATAAACTTCTATAGCCAATGCACCTGGCATTCACTCCATCTCTGTGGCCTAAAGTGTGGTCCAATTTAAGTTATCTCAGAAATAATTTATTCTGAGCTGCATCATATCGTTTATTCACCTTCAATCTCTCTTTTTCCAATCAATTAAAAAGGCTTCATTAAAAAATGTAAGTATTTCCACAGAGTTTGATAAAGTCAAAATAGTGACTTAATTCCATTACCCTCAAAGTCAAACTTTTGGCTCGGCTGTGCCTTCTCTGCCTCTTCGCACAGCCATCCGTGTTCCCTGTCTGCTACTTGGCTGTCAGCCACACCGACACATGAGTTTCCTTCTGAGAGTCTCCTGTGTTGTCCTCTACAGTCTAGAATAACCTTCTGTGTCATTCCTATTACCTTCTTCCAGTCATCTCTCATTTCCTGCATTTAACCAGCCAAGTCTCATAGTAAATATTGTTACATATGTACCATATATGCCCACTTTATTACAGCTGAAATAGAAAACAGCCCCCCCCAACACCTGACCCCCTACCCCAGTCATTGGCATTTACTTCAGTGGCCTCTGAGGGAGGTGCTCTTTCTGATGGACCTACACAGAATTTTCCCATCAGTTGGCACTCAGGGAATATTTTACAAGTAAAAATTTTGAGGATTCCCTATAATATTTACTAATTCATAAAGTTACCATTGAAATGGTAGAGACTCTTGAGATAATTTCCTCAGTCATAGTGGTTTTTGGTGTTTGTGGTTACTGGAGGTACTTTTTAAATCCTTTTGAGCTGCAGTTAGGAGCTCAGATACCTGCTGTGTAGAAGAGCTCATATCCTCACACATTTTGCAGAAATGAATTACAATAAACCCCAGGGCTGGGCTTTCCCTTCCTCTGACCTCTGTGTTATTTATCAGGCAGAGGCTGCAAAATATCCCACTTCATACTCTGAAAAACCATGCTCACAGTAATAATAACCTCTGTCTGTCCGTGTGTCCTGTCTCCTTAGGAATGTTAATTTACAAAGAGTAAAGGTTATATCATTTTTACTTCTTTCTGTTTTTTATGGTTTTGAACATTATAAATTTTCAGTAGATAGTAAATAGTTTACTATTCAGTTTTAATCAAAGAATTGGTATTATCATAAGTCAAGTATTTTATCTGATTTTCTAGATCTACCATTTTTTTCTGCTTCAACTAGAAGCATTTTCTATGCTAAACCAACCATATTTCTTTTTTCACCTGCTATCATCATGAAATTAGCCTCTAGTTTTAGGTATCTACTCACTTAGTTAAAAACAAACACACATACAAATGTATTTAGACCAGCAACGTCTAACAGATTTTTCTGTAACAGCAAAAATGTCCAGTATAGTAACTGCTAGCCACAAAGACTATTGAGCACTTCAGACAGTGGCTGGTGAAACCAAGGAACTGAATTTTTAACTTATTTAATTTTAACTAATATAAATGTTAATAGCCACATATGGGCTAGTGGCTTCCATATTGAAAAGAAGAATTTTAGACAGTTGGATATTTCTGACCCGTATCCTCAAATGCAGCCTGCTAGGATCTATTGAATGGATTTAGACATAGGTGGAATGCAGGGAGGGTCCATCTTGGTTTAAGGAACTGGGAAGAACAACTTTTGGACTATTTTCAGCCTGTTTCAAAGAACTAAGGGCACCCTATTAAAGTTCCTAGTCAACTGCACACTGACTTTGAAGCTTCAAAATCAGGAACCTCCTGTGGGTCCTCGGCAGTGGGTGTGTTGGAGGGACCAGCGGAACGTGGGTCTACCTGCAAGGTTGAGATCAGGAGCTGAGGGGCCTCTGAAGCAACTGGACATTTCTTGTTTCTGTTCCTGTCCCAAGCCCTTGTTTCGACTCCAGGGAAATGAAATGGGGACAGAAATCTAAAGGAGAGAACCTAGAGAACATTGTAGAAATAGTGATAAGACTTCTGTATCTGTTACAGAATGATTACCAGCAATCTTCTCTAGTGCTGGGTGTTAAAGCCTACTTAGGTTTTTAGATATTCTATAGAAATCATTTTATTTTTTTTGAATGGTATAGTATCTTAGTAAAAACATTGTATCTAAGAAATAGGTCATGGTTTTTGTTTTAGAAACAAATGAGAGAATGGGCTGTTTTTTAAAGAATTGTGTTTGAGCTAAATGTAAATATACACAGAACTTGGAGTCATGGCAGACTATATTATGCAAAAAAAAAAAAGGTGATTTGCCTCAGAGATGATTATTGTTTAGGTTATTTTACCTTATTTTGCCTTAACTTCTCACTGTACTGGGCTTCCCTTGTGGCTCAGCTGGTAAAGAATCTGCCTGCAATGCAGGAGACCTGGCTTTGATCCCTGGGTTGGGGAGATCCCCTGGAGAAGGGAAAGGCTACCCACTCCAGTATTCTGGCCTGGAGAATTTCATGGACTGTATAGTCCATGGGGTTGCAAAGAGTCGGACACTACTGAGTGACTTCCACTTTCTCACTGTACTGAGGGCTTCCCAGGTGGCGCTAGTCGTAACGAACCCACCTGCCAGTGCGGGAGACAGACACAGGTCCTATCCGTGGGTTGGGAAAATCCCTTGGAGGAGGGCATGGCAAAGCTTTCCAGTATTCTTGCCTGAAAAATCCCATGGACAGAGGAGCCGGGTGGGCTACAGTCCATGGGGTCACAAAGAGTTGGACACAACTGAAGCAACTTAGCACTGTAGCACTGTACTGAAGCCAAAAGATAATTTCCTCTTGGGGGAAACACTGAGTTTCTGTTCAGTTGCTCAGTTGTGTCCCACTCTTTGTGACCTCATGGACTGCAGCACACCAGGCCTCTCTGTCCATCACCAACTCCTGGAGTTTACTCAAACTCATGTCCATTGAGTCGGTCATGCCATCCAACCATCTCATCCTCTTTCGTCCCCTTCTCCTCCTGCCTTCAGTCTTCCCCAGCATCAGGGTCTTTTCCAGTGAGTCAGTTCTTCCCATCAGGTAGCCAAAGTATTGGAGTCTCAGCTTCAGCATTAGTTATTCCAATGAATATTCAGGACTGATATCCTTTAGGATGAACTGGTTGGATCTCCTTGTAGTCCAAGGGACTCTCAAAGTCTTCTCCAACACCATAGTTCAAAAGCATCAATTCTTCGGCGCTCAGCCTTCTTCACAGTCCAACTCTCACATCCATACATGACAACTGGAAAAACCATAGCCTTGACTAGACGGATCTTTGTTGGCAAAGTAATGTCTCTGCTTTTGAATATGCTGTCTAGGTTGGTCATAACTTTGCTTCCAAGGAGTAAGCGTCTTTTAATTTCATGGCTGCAATCACCATCTGCAGTGACTTTGGAGCCCAGAAAATAGTCTGTCACTGTTTCTGTACTTGGACTTTAAGTAGGTTTGTGCTGTGTTGTTTTTTTTTTTTTCAATGTGCTGTGTTTTTATGCTCAGTTGCTCAGTTGCATCTGACTCTTTGTGACCCCTTGGACTGTAGCCTGCTAGGCTCTTCTGTCCATGGGATTCTCCAGGCAAAAATACTGGAGTGGGTTGCCATTTCGTCTTCCAGGGATCTTCCCGACCCAGGGATCGAACCTGTTTCTTGCTTCTCCTGCATGGACAGACGGATTCTTTACCACTGTGTCAATAATCCCTAATTAAAAAGAAGTTCTCCACCGCATTAGAATTACTTACTCTTTAAAAGTTGTTTGAGTTTTTAATATAGTACCCTAGTAGTTCATTGTTGTTTGATTTTTAAATTGCCGTAAAGTTATTTTCATAATCTTTGTGAGGTCAGGATGTGTGTAGGTGGTTCTATTGTCACAAGGTTGAGTCTGTGCCTATAATTTATGTGAAAAGAAAAGTTTAATGTTATACTGCTTGAATTACTTTATTTCCTTTCCTTAAGGCTATAGGAGAAACGTGGTATATTAGAGTTCTTTCATCTTATACGATTAAAATTCTAAAATAGATATGTGACTATTGTTGTTTGGCTCTAAAAGCTCAACTTACGGAAATTTTTTTTTTGGTCAGTTATTTTAAAAACGTAGAAGGACTATCAACTTGGAAAATTCTTATGCAGCTTTTTAAGCATTCATAGTTTTGGTTAGTGTTGTCCAGGAACCACAGACACTGACCTATATACTTTCAGAGTGAAAAAAAAAGGGGTGGGGTGGGGCATGTATGCCTGGTAACCCTAATTAATAATTTTATATGCTCTACTTCTGTCTGTTCACTCTTTGTGTTACTTCTAATGGGAATCTGTATTCCCATTAGAGTAAAAGGCTGTATGTACTTGCATGGTTCCCTCAAGGCAGTGTTTGCCAGGCTTTAATCTTTCCTATAAAGTCTTTGGGAAATTGGTAATTTCTGTCCACCTATGATACTATTTTCTTAACATTTTTAATTGACTCATTTTAATCAGCTTTTCCTGTTAAATTTTTAACTCTGCAGTTAAACCATTATTACTACTGAAAAACATTTTTCATTATTCTAAATAGAAGCAAAGCTATAATTATATAGTTTCTTGAAAATACAACAATGTTATTAGATCCTGGCTAGCACTGATGCCCAGGAGAAGGCAATGGCACCCCACTCCAGTACTCTTGCCTGAAAAATCCCATGGACGGAGGAGCCTGGTGGGCTGCAGTCCATGGGGTCACTAAGAGTCGGACATGACTGAGCGACTTCCTTTCACTTTTCACTTTCATGCATTGGAGAAGGAAATGGCAACCCACTCCAGTGTTCTTGCCTGGAGAATCCCAGGGATGGGGGAGCCTGGTGGGCTGCCGTCTATGGGGTCGTACAGTCAGACACGACTGAAGCAACTTAGCAGCAGCAGCAGCACTGACGCCCAAGGCCTGCTTGAGAGTTGTGGAACAGTGTAATAAGCATATATGTTATGAAGACCATTCAAGATACACAGAACCAAACAGACTTTTCTCTTCATAATCCAAATGATTAAAGGAGAACAAACTAAAAACCATCTCCTGTATTACTAGTTGTTCACACCTAGTCTTTGGTAAGCAGCTGGCTTAGAGAACTATGTGGGGCAATTGAAGAAAGATTGATGGGTGTTGACTTGAGTGGATATCAGAAGAGTACCAAGTGTACTCCCCCCATCAGGAGTTTGAAAGACTGGTAATTCTTGAAATATGTTTGCAAATTAAATCTTCATCATATTACTTGTTCTCTCCTTTAATGCTTTCTCATTTGTGTTTATATGGATGTTTCTTCAATTTAATCATTTATTTTTTCCATTTAATATCCAGGTATCTTTTAAAAAAATCTTGGTGCTGTAAAGATATTTTGTGGAGAAGATTAACTGATAATTCTGTAGGTAAAGAATGTTAAAACAAAAACATACACTGGAATTTAAGTAGAGACCTTTATTATGCAGAAAGGTGGTTCAGGGATCTTAACTAACTGTTTTAGACTCACTTTACCTTGACTTCTCATTGTACTGGTACAAAAAGATCAACATAATGGTTTAAAATAAGGCTTTAAATTAAGATTTTTGTTTTTTTAACGACCATTTATTACCAGGTATTTTTGTACAGTCTCAGGAAACAGCTCAAAAATCTTGTACCTTATTTTTAACTGATAAAGTGTTCCAGTGACCCCTTGTGGCTGCTGTGGTGTGAAACACAAATGCCCTTTTCCCTGTTTCTCAAGCTTCTCAAAACCACTGCCCGTAAAACATATAAACCTTTGCCAATACAGTGCCACGTCATGATAAAATGCAAGGTTACTGTATATGAGCTCATTGACTTGGCACAGCAGAAGACAATTGATGTTAGTGAAACGAGCCTCACACTGGACTGACAAAGTCCCAGCGGATCCTGAGACAGCTGCTCCCTCGCTCCACACTTCTCCCCCTCTTACTTCCCTACTTCCCAGAGTAGAACTTTAGCCACGGGCCTGGATAGGGAGCCAAAAATGTTATCTCCAAGTCTTTGGCTTGAGCTGAGTTAGTGGAGTTAAAGTACAAAAAATGCAGAGATTCTGGTACCCCTCTGGTATTGTGTGGGGGGAGGTAGTGGTGGGTGGGAATGGCTTATCAAATCCTAGAGAATAGATCATCTAGAAGTTTCTCAATATTGAGTAAATAAATTTTTCTGTGAATCTTCATTAACTGTAAGTTTTATTGAGCTTAAGTTTATTCTTTGTATTTTGAAAACAAGTTTTAAAAGTATTCTAGTTATTTGAATATTCTACAATTCAGAGTGCTTTTTTTTTTTCAGACTAAGCTAGCGGTTTCTATTTGCATCCTCTTCACTGAGCCCTGTCCTATCCTTAGACTCTGTAGGGTCTGTGGCACCTCTGCTCATAAAAGTGGCCTCTGTTCTAGAATCTTCAGTGACATTTAGTTCTGTTACCTTCTCACTTCCTCCAGGGCAGATGAACAGGCCCAGAAGGAAATATAATTCTTCTTATTATCCAGTGAACCATTTTTTTTTCCAGTTTATATGTACCAGCTGACACATGGAATTTGTAAGCTGCATTTCCCATAAACCAGGAAAGAATGAGGTCATTTGTGTGTGTGCTTTGTTCCCCTTTCCTCTGTATCTTTTGTCCTTTTTATGTATGTTACCAAACCTTCTATCATCACACAATATTGTATGTGTGGTAAATTCTCTCAGTAGTAAGCCTACATGTCCAGCATCGAGCCAGCATTGCTAGGTTAGTATATTATTTCTTCTATAGCACATACCCCACCTTATTCCCGTGTATACTTAAATAACTTAAAAACGAGTGAATTCTTCCAATAGTGATCTGCAAAGCCTCTAATAACACCATTTACCCTTAAAGAGCCTTAAATAATACTGCCTCCCCTTTTTTTAACTTTTTATTTGTATTGGGGTATAGCCAGTTAACAATGTTGTGACAGTTTCAGGAGAACAGCAAAGGGACTCAGCCACACTTATTCATGTATTCATTCTCCCCTAAACTCCCCTCCCCATCTAGGCTGTCACATAACATTGAGCAGAGTTCCAGGAAATAACACTAACTCTTGAGGTAGTCATGTCATGATGCTTACAAGTTTTAGCAAAAACGTTCAACTGTGTAAATTTTGTGTGTTCAGCTGGACTAATTTGAAAAATATAGGCATTACAAAATAATGTCTGCATCATATCAATGAACTAAAGGTTTTCTTGTTTTTAGACTAGAAGAGATGGAAGAAAAATATCTAATGAGAGAATCAAAACCAGAAGATATACAGATGATTGCAGAATTAAAAGCCATGCTTACAGAAAGAGACCAGGTCATAAAGAAGCTAATGGTAAATTGTTTCGGTTTTGCAAAGTGGGAGGTTATGGTGTAACTATGTTAATAATTAATAGGCTGTTGAATGGGAAAATATTTTTAAGTAATGCTAAACAAAAGTTGAAAAAGTACAAAATATGTATTATGATTGAACATTTGTTAAAATGTTTTACAAGGATAAATACAGTTTTAAAATTTAAACTTGGTATTAGTGTAAGGAGATTTTTTTCAGTAATTTTTTTTAAAAATGCTTTTTAATACATATTGAATGTTCAGTAATATGTCATTGCCAGTGTACAGTTAATAAACTGTTGAAGTGTGTGTGTGTGTGTGTGTACTATACATGTAGAATTAGAATTGGATGGGAAAGAACATTCAGCACATACATGCATTAGCCTGCAGTGTATACTTCCAATTAGTCATGTTAACTTCCTAAAGTGTATTCCACCAAAACCTGATCCAAAGACATACTTCATGGAAAAAGGATTCCATTGTCTTAGGGTTTCCCTAAGAAAAGCTACCAGCTCTCTGTTGAGAGTCTCAATGCACACTGAGGTGTTAGGGGCTCTGAGAAGTCCATCAGGGAAGAAAATACAGATTTAACAATAAATATACTGCCTTCATTAGAGTCATTATTCTTCAAGAATAAAAATACACAAATGTTTTAAAATTCATAAAACATTTCAGAATCTTATAAAATTATATGACCTGATCAGTAAGTAAAATACTGCTTTTTACTGCTACTGACAAATAAAATCATAGTAAAACTAGAAATGGAATGCTAACCATTGTATTTGCTAATTGATTTCTTCATAACAGCTTTGGATATTAGCGTGCAAAGAGAGTCTAAGAGCATTTATATTTGAAGTCCTTGTTCCTTAAAATGTTTCTTGAAGCATGTAGGAAAGCCATCCTATTTCCTGGCATTAGAAGTTCCTGCCAAAAGCAAGAGGTAGTTGACTAGGGGTTCATAGATGAAACCCAGAAGCAGGCATTGGAAAGACAGAGTATGAGATACTTCATCCTACTAAATACCCATTTTCCCAAGCTTTGTGAACATGAGCACATGCATCATAGCTTGCTCTAATAGCAGTAGATTCAGAAAAATTACCTTATATTCCCTCCATGAAATCAGCAAATGTATTACTATTTTTTAATCTTTGGTAGAAATCGCTATTGATTTTCCAGTTCTAGCCACAGGGTAGTGTAGAGTCTTTTCACTACTCCCTGATTCTATGAACTGTGAGGCACGTGGGCTAAGATTAACAATGCAAATTATAGTCAGTGGTAACTAGAAGGGGGCTGAATAATCTAGTTCTACTAGAGCATAGCCCTGCCTTTCACAACACAGTGATCCATTTACTTATGTGTTTACTTCCTACAGTCTGATTGTAGGAAGCACTTGGTGAAACCAAAGGCAAAGGGCTTATCTCTGTATGGACCATTCACTTTTTCTCTATTCTGTGGTTACCACTGCTGAAATATATTGATGTCTCAGAGAGCAGATTAGGACTCACAAATAATGATACACCATAGTGTCATCTTCCTAGACGGAAACAACTCAGCCATGCACACAGCTCCATGAATACAAGTTAAGCCTAATCAAAACACACATCAGCCCTCTGGAAAAGAGATGGGCCAAATAGAGAGTTTAGTTCTAGCCTTGGAGGGAAGAGGTATGAAAGGGTAGAGAGGAGTCCCAGAGCATAAGGTTTTAAAGATGTTGAGAACTTACCAACCAGCCAACTTTAAGACCCTGGCAATTAGGTCTAGAACTCTTTGAATAATGTATATAAGTTTTCATTCAGGTTTTGTATTAAATTTTGAATGAAATGGCATTTATATAGTTAAGATTTAAATAGTCAATAGAAAATGTTTAAGAAATGTTTGTAATCCTTTTGCATAGGAGGATAATAAATTTTATCAGCTGGAATTAGTCAATCGAGAAACTAACTTCAACAAAGTGTTTAACTCAAGTCCTACGGTTGGTGTTATTAATCCACTGATGAAGGTATGTGCTATAAACATTGTAAAATAGGAATGTGGTTTTAAACGTGATTAAAATTTTTATAAAATATTTAGAGCAGCATAGGATAAAGCTTCCAAAAAGTGTTTCCTTAAATTTAATAATCTAGCACTAAATCTATGAATTCTTTGTGTACTAATTTTCAGAATTAGATGCTAATAACATTCATTTATTTGCTGAGAATTCATATTCCTTGAAACAATGTTTTATTAACATTGTAAAACCTTGGTTATACCATTTCATTTTTCATATCTTTTTTTTTTAAAAAGCTAACTTCTGAGTCTTTTCAAGATAATTTCCATCATTTCCTTAGTGTTCACTATCCTCTGGGGAATCTTGAAAAGTACTCCAAGCAGTGTATCCCCAACAGCTCTCCCTGCCATCATAATGGGCCTTGGGTTGGACATGCATTTTGTTACCTACTCGTCTTCAGAGAATGGCCTTATTTCTCATGGCCTTCTCACCTTTTTTTGATAATTAAAATTGAAAATGACCTATTCTAACATTCTGTTGCTGTCTTAGGACAGATAGAAGAGCCTTATAGACAAATGAAATGGACAGGGCTAAGCCTTGTACCTCTTGGTGCCCCAGACTACTCTGGCTCCTGTTGTGGTGCTATAGGTATAATGGAGACTTAGTAAATATTTGTTCAGTAGCAAAAGGTCATATTTTCTTATAAGCTAGAGCAAATCACTCTAGTGAATAAAGCAAGTAATAAAAAATAGTTATGTATGTTGGCTTTATAGGGATTACATATCTTTTAGCATAAATCAGTAGTAGAAATAAAAATGCCAGTGCTAAAGCTGGTTTTTTTTTCCAATTCATATTTCATTAATTTTCACGTCATACCTAATTTCTCTTAGGCCTTTAGCCAGAAAAACTTCTGCTTTCCAAGCTCATAAAACTTCTGTTAAGAAGATGGGATCTATCCTTCCTTTACAAGTTAAACTGCTTCAAACTGTAAACTGTTTTCTAAAATGACTTAAATGATTTGTAAAATGGAATGGCATATAGAGCCTTTGCAAAAAAAATTATTGGTGAATGAATGAATATAGTTAGTTTCAGTTTTTAAATTCATTATTTAGGGTGACATAAGAGTTTGAATGAACTCCGGGAGTTGGTGGTGGACAGGGAGGCCTGGCATGCTGCAATTCATGGGGTCGCAAAGAGTCGGACACGACTGAGCGACTGAACTGAACTGAACTGAAGCTTTTAATTAAAAAGCTAGGTTATGAGACTTGTTAAAACAAGATTAGAAATATTTTCTTTTTACTTATTTTATTAGAATTACATTTTTAGTCACAAGATCATTATTGTAGAATGTTGTCAATGATACTTTTGATTTCTTAAAATAAAAACTTAAGTAGTTTTGATTATGCCTTCTTATGACTAGAAATGCCAAAGATACATCTTCATAAATTTTGACTCCTAATAGTGATTCAGTTTTCACAAATAATTCTGAAGAGGGTATCACCCTTTATTTTTGCAGTTATGCTAAAATAGGCTTCTTTCCTGGGACTTTATGATTCACAGAAAACGACATAGAGGACAATGTCTAGATAATGAGGTCATTATACATAAGGAAAAGGACCATCTTGTCTATTGTCTTTCTTTAAAATTCTGGAGTCATCTTACAAAAAAATTATTTCATACATTTAATTAGCACGCTTGTAGTCAGTAAAAGATGGGAATATTCAAAATATCATACATATTAATTTTTACTCCACATAGCAAGATGATGTTCATTGATTCTACAAATGAATAGAGCTTAAAGCTAATGATTTGAAAGCCAATAGATATTAACAATCCGCAGTTGTATTGCTGTTTTCATCTGTCAATTTTAAAGACCAGTTAAAAGATTACATTGATCACTTTTGTTTTATAACTTTTAAATGTCTTAAAAGATTGTGAGCTAATTATGACACTACTAATGAATTGGTAAATGAGACTTAAGTATACAGATTTCATTTTCCCTCTTCAGAGAGATGGTATAGTGAATTTAAAACCAAATTATTTCTCTAGGTCAGCTCTAAGTCCTAGGTAGAAATGTGAGATTTGTTTCAAACTAACTTTGCCAAGCATTTTCTCATTCCTTTTATTTTCCAGGCAAGGACTGCCTCCCTTTGACAGATGGCTAAAGTTCACGGACCTCTCTTTTAAAATTATGTTAACTTTTCATCTTTTCCTCATTTTAGCTTAAACCCATGCAACCTCATGAGATCCATGAGATGTACGCTTTCCCTCTTTCCCTCCCGATAGTCTTTACCCCTTGGCCTTCTCTCCACCCACCCTCCTCCCCATGAACCATTCCTAAACATTTTTTCCTCATTCTTTCTATCCAAGCAGTATGTCTGTCTGTGAGGGTTCCATGTAGATAAAGAACACCTCCAAAGATCCCCAGACCACATTTTGGGTAACACTGGTTCATTTTAACATCCAGCTTCCAAAATTTTCCCATGCCAAATTTATTTCTTCTACTCTTCCTGTTTTCTCATTCGTCCTCATGCAGGCACTGTCCTCACATGTATTATTTTTAATGCAGCAAAAGAAGAAGAACGATAAGTCACCAACAAACAGGTTTGTGAGTGTTCCCAATCTAAGTGCTCTGGAATCTGGTGGAGTGGGCAATGGACATCCTAACCGCCTGGATCCCATTCCTAACTCTCCCGTCCATGATATTGAGTTCAACAGCAGCAAGCCACTTCCTCAGCCTGTGCCACCCAAAGAGCCCAAGACATTTCTGAGGTGAGCCCTGTCTCACCAGTGCAGTTTTTTCTTTTTTAACTTGAGAAATTTACTTCTTACATTGCAGAAATCTACTACTTTAAGAACAGCCTAGCAAAAGAAATTTTACTGTGAAATATCTTCAAAATATATTTATCACCTCTCTAGAGAACTCCTTTTTGACTGTTAAAAAGATTTTTTCTATTTTGTTGTCGGTCAATTTTCTAAATGCTTAAAGAGGTGCTAATGTAATTATACGCTTAGAATTTTAATATGTAAGAATTATCACCAATTTTTCATTAACAACCCATCCTTATTACAGAAATTCAAAATATTTTTTAGTAAGTGGCTTTTGTTTCTTATCTGTTTATTTTCCCTTTGCTTATTTATAAACATATATGCTTCTTGCCAAAATAAAAAAATATATAAGCTCTGGGAACTTAATGATAAAAGTAGGAAATTTAGAAGAAAAGTTTTGTAATTAACATTACAATTTTATCTCAGAGTTCTCAAGTAAAGGTATTAACACGTAAAATTAGAATGAAATTATTTGTTTACTCATGAAATAATTAAAGTCAGAAAGTACTGTTATTTTATGCTTACTGATTTTGTGCTGTTTTAAAATTTTTTGACTTGTTCTTATTAAATCTCCGTGTCACTAGTAATAATCTTACAGGTAAACTACTTTTTTTTCTAAACTGATTAATGACTAGTTAATGATATTATTTCAAATAGAAAAGAAGATAGCAAGAATGAAAAGTAGTCAAATACACGTTTGAATGTGTCTCCTGCTAAATACTGTGTGTTGCTTATTTTCCCTCATGCATGGGTGCGTTCAGGTATCATTAAGATGCATGCGCATGGGCTCAAGGAACATGGCTACTGGAGTTTCCATTACACATTGTTGCGTGCCTTGTAATTGCCCCCAAAGACGGTAGGGATGCTTTTATTTTCTTAACTAGCCCAAAGAATCTTTAGTTAGAGTTAAGATAAGTATAAAGTATATAACTTCGAAGATGGAGGGGAAATTGGCTTTTTAATACATTCCTTTCCCCTAGAGTATCTGCTTGTGGAATTATGAAAGTTTAAATACACATACAGAAAAATATTATACCATGGTTTAGTCACTTAAATTAGTTATATTTAAGGACACATCTGTAAGAAATACTTGTGTCAGATTCTAAAAAAATTTTAATGAAAAGCAAAAAGGTGCTGAACGAGAAGAATGTTATCTTGTTCTTATATCCCGCAGTTCCTCCTGAACTTTTTTGTTCAAAGAGGGTCACATTACTTTTCTCAACTGTCTGATTTTTGGTTTTTGTGTTTTTTTTTTTTGTAATTGTTGTGTAACATGGCTTCTCCTTAACGGACTTCATCTGAGCTGCTTCTGCACTCTCCTGGAGGGGAGACCCCATCTAGTATAGAGGAAACAGCCAAGCTTTAAAACACATCTCCTGACATAGGGAACTAGTTGTGGTCGTCTGCCCTGATGTTTTATGTGCTTTTCCCTTCATTTTGCAAAACAGCTTAACGCTGGGTTACATGTCTCTCTCTTTATGAATCCAGTCCTCCTCAGAGTGAAGCTTCCCCGGTGGCTTCTCCAGATCCCCAGCGCCAGGAGTGGTTTGCCCGGTACTTCACGTTCTGAAAGAACTGCTTTGGCACAGTTCTGTGTGGACTGTTACTAAGAGCATGACCTTATACAGATCATTATGTGAACAGGCTCTCCTGTGTCACACACTGTGAGAAAGTATGTGTCTCTGCAGTTGAAAATGCCCTGTACTTCCTGTGATATTTATTGGACTCACTCTAAGGTACTATATTATGTGTGTAATTATAACAGTTATTTTTATTTGAGATGGAAGAATCTTTAATCTTTGTAATTACTGCATAATAAATTTTGTTAGAACAAACAATGTTTTTCTTTTTTCTAGTAAGTTTGTTGGTAATTTTTAAATACTTTTAAATTCCAGGTAAGACTTGCCAGAAAAAGTTTCGCTGAATAATAATCATAAAATATCAATTATTTTACTTCGATAATAGCAAAGTCGGGATAGAGAAATAAATGTTATAACCTATTCATTTGTTGCATTGCCATGTATAACTAAAGTGTGTTCTCTAAATTTAGAAGGCTAGAATGAAAACACTTGTGGGAATTATGGACTTCCAAGTATATAAAATACTGCCAACTTATGTTTTTGGAATTACTCTGATAGTTAAAGACCTAGACTTTGTAGTACAGCATCTGTGCTCAGTATTAAGAAGCCAGCTTGTCAGTTTTCTAAATAGGCAGCTTAGTATTGACACATGAACATGGACAAGTAACCACTATCACATGTTAATGACACCTTTTTAAAGTTTTCAGTACACCTTGGCAGGCTACTACATTGTATCCTGTGGCCTAAAAGAGTGCATCCATTTCTAAGGGTGCTAAATTTAGCTGATTCAGTAATGTAGATTTTAGAAGAGCCTGGGTGAACATTCATATAAACATCTATGAATAAATATAATAATGTTAAAGACCAACTTTTTAAATGACTACCACATGTCAGACACTGTGCTGAGAGGCCAGAAGAAAGATTATCATTTTATCTTCACAAAATCTTTAAGGAATAAACCATTGCATTTGAATATGCAGAGCTGGTAGTGTGTTGTTTAAGTTATCCTGAAAAAAAGCTTTTACCAAATGCTTTAATTTTTTTCTTCAACTAAGAGACTGAATTTTCCAACAAAAAATGGTTAATGCTTATTTTAGAAAATAGTTATAAGCTCATTTTCTTGCCCCTTGTTTATGCATATCTCATAATTTGGATATTTACTTATCAAGGATTTGATTATTAGAATTCCTACAGGTGACTTGGCTTCTCTGGTGGCTCAGACGGTAAAGCGTCTGTCTGCTAGATATGGACATACAAAGATGATGAACACCTGTCTGCAAGGAGCTAATCATACACTTGCTGAAATAATCTAAAACCAAACCTTTCTTTTTTTAATAGCAGTATCAGAAGAGACACAAATCAGTGTACAATGGGAGCAGAAAGGAGGAAGTGAGTTCTACCTAAGTGGTGACTACTTGCCGGTGATGTCAAGCTGACTAAGCTGGATATGGGAGTGGTACCCCAGTATAATATTTAAGAATGAGTAGCAATTAACCAGATAGACCAAAGGTGAGGCTGTTTAACGTATAAGCTGAAACAGGAAAGAGCAGGCCAGCTGCATCCAGAGAACTCAGCAATCCTATAGGACCATGGAGCATAATAAGAGTAGCCATTTCTTGAGCTTGTATTAGGCAGTGTAACTGTAACATTTTTAACCCTTCAGCCACCCAGATGAAGAACCTGAACTCCCTCTCTTTGCGCCCTCCCCACACCTTACACACAGAGAACTAGGAAAGCTTGAAACCTTGACCCTCTGCTACAGATGTTCTGGAATGCTTAGTAAGAAATTCAACTTGATCCTCTAGATTTTAAGCAGGTAATAAATAGCAGGTTTAGGCTTTTAATTGTTGAAAATCATTTCAAAATCAGCCAAAAACATATTGGCTGCAATTTGTTCAGAAAAGATGGGGCCCTGACTAACAACAGTACGACTGATCCAAAATTCATTGAATTGGTTCAGATGAAGACTGAAAGGAAGAATTGTTAATGGGCATGGAAATAAGGGACTAAAGAGTGAAAATGTAGAACTGGTGGGAATTGGTGATAAATGTTTGTGGCACATGAAAGAAAATGAAGTGTGGGCAAAAGATGCAGTATGATTTCAGGTGTATTGAAATTAAAGTTTCTCTGGAATAATAAAAGCAGTTAAACACAAGGGTCTCGAGTATGGCAAGTATGAGCTCGA
This sequence comes from Bos taurus, assembly GCF_002263795.3. Taxonomy (NCBI): domain Eukaryota; kingdom Metazoa; phylum Chordata; class Mammalia; order Artiodactyla; family Bovidae; genus Bos; species Bos taurus. The sequence goes on from NC_037336.1 coordinate 32,078,891, forward strand.
GAAAGCCAGAGGTATGTGGATGAAAACAACAAGGAACAGACTTGGGCACAGAACTTAGGGGGACACCAACAGTTAGAGGGCAGAACGAGAAGTAGAGTTATGGATCCCAAAAAGCGTGATGTTGTGGAAGAAGGATGTTCAAAGAGAGAGCAGCCAACCAACAGTGCCAAGTGCTGTAGAGATCAGGAAAGGGAAATAATGAGAAGTGCCCATTGGCTCCAACAACTACAAAATGGTCTCCGCAAAAATAGGGTAAGTGGTGGCAACAGAAGCTAAATTCCCGAGAACTGAGGTGAAAGGAAATTTAGAGAGTGCGTGAAAACCCCTCTTTGAAGCAATTTGGCTCTACAGGTCAGGAGAAGGTGATAAGGAAAAGGGAATGTGGGGTCAGACGTGTTTTGTCAAATTTTGGTACTGGGGAGGGAGAGGAGAGAAGAGACAAGCAGCAGTTTTGTAAGAACCTTCAACTGTGTCACTGGGTTACATGTCATAACATTAAAGAGATGGCCAGAGAAGTCTCATAACATTGTTAACACTGTGATGGAAGAGAAGTTTCAGCGAGACATTTTGATAGAATATAAGAAGCAACATGGAATCCTAGAATCCTGCAGTTAGAAGGATGTAGAAGTTCTACATTTTCACTCTTTAGTCCCTCATTTCCATGCCCATTCTCTTCTGCTGTCCCGTAGAATGCTTGAATCTCCCCTGTAACATCCCTGAGTGAACTTGCCTACTTCAGTGATCGGAGGCTCACCTCTGAGGCTCCCTCCCTCCCCACTGGCTCTGCCACCAACAAGTGTCAAATATGTCTGTGACTCAGTCTCCTGGGCTATGTAGTAAGATGGATACTCTTTCAGTTCAGTTCAGTCGCTCAATCGTGTCCCACTCTTTGTGACCCCATGAATCGCAGCACTCCAGGCCTCCCTGTCCATCACCAGCTCCCGGAGTTCACTCAAACTCACGTCCATCGAGTCGGTGATGCCATCCAGCCATCTCATCCTCTGTCGTCCCCTTCTCCTCGTGCCCCCAATCCCTCCCAGCATCAGAGTCTTTTCCAATGAGTCAACTCTTCACATGAGGTGGCCAAAGTACTGGAGTTTCAGCTTTAGCATCATTCCTTCCAAAGAACACCCAGGGCTGATCTCCTTTAGAATGGACTGGTTGAATCTCCTTGCAGTCCAAGGGACTCTCAAGAGTCTTCTCCAACACCACAGTTCAAAAGCATCAATTCTTCGGTGCTCAGCTTTCTTCACAGTCCAACTCTCATATCCATACATGACCACTGGAAAAACCATAGCCTTGACTAGATGGACCTTTGTTGGCAAAGTAATGTCTCTGCTTTTCAATATGCTATCTAGTTTGGTCATAATCTTCCTTCCAAGGAGTAAGCGTCTTTTAATTTCATGGCTGCAGTCACCATCTGCAGTGATTTTGGAGCCCCAAAAAATAAGTCTGACACTGTTTCCACTGTTTCCCATCTATTTCCCATGAAGTGATGGGACCAGATGCCATGATCTTAGTTTTCTGAATGTTGAGCTTTAAGCAAACTTTTTCACTCTCCACTTTCACTTTCATCAAGAGACTTTTTAGTTCCTCTTCACTTTCTGCCATAAGGCTGATGTCATCTGCATATCTGAGGTTATTGATATTTCTCCGGGCAATCTTGATTCCAGCTTGTGCTTCTTTAGCCCAGCGTTTCTCTTGATGTACTCTGCATATAAGTTAAATAAGCAGGGTGACAATATACAGCCTTGATGTACTCCTTTTCCTATTTGGAACCAGTCTGTTGTTCCATGTCCTTTTCTAACTGTTGCTTCCTGAACCTACAAATATAATGAGAGTTTGAGAAAGGTATAAATTACCATGGGTTGAGTCATCAGTTGTCTTGGAGTAGAGCATGTATACTAGAGAAGTGGAAAAGGATTGTCAGGCAGTGGTTGAGCTCAGAGGCTATATGTTTACATTGACACCCAGCAGCATGATTATGTTCTTTGACCAGCTACTTGGATACAGGTTTACAGGAATGGATAGTTATACATAACCAGGATTAGGATTTTGTTTGGTAAGTACAACAGAAGGAAGAAAGAGGAACAAGACTGTTATTATGCTAGAATTTTAGAAGTAAAGCCACAGTGGACAAATACTATCAATTGCCTTACTAAAGGGTCTGGTCACCAGTTTTCAATGTGTGTCGGGGGCATTTACCTGCACATCCAAGCAATTCTCTGACACCAGCTGGGTGTCCTATTTTTCAACTCAATTCCGACACTAATTACCCAGAGATGACATCAGATTCCACGTGTTAAGGGTTCAATCCTATAAAATTACCCTCCACTTCACTTCCTAATCATAAGCCCAGGTTATTACTGGCTATAAACCAGACGTTTCATGATCCCTTCCTTGGGTTTGATTAATTTGCTAGAGAGGCTCACAGAACTTAGGAAACCTGTTTACTCACTAGATTACTGATTTATTACAAAGGATATTAAAGGATATAAATCAACTGCCAGATTAAAAAAAATTATATATATATATAGTGTGAGGTCCCAAAGGAGCTTCTGTCCCAGTGGAGTTAGGGGCCCAGCATGGTTGCCCACGAAAGCATTCTGGTTCCCCAACCTGGAAGCTCTCTGAGCCTAGTCAAAAATCTCTTTGAAATAGAATTGATACCCAGAGGCAAACTCTCACATTTGTGGTCAAATGATTGAGAAAGGACAGTCTTTCAGTAAATGGTACTAGAAAAACTGGATATCCACATAAAGAGTGAACATGAACTCTTGGACCTGATTACACCTTAAGTGGATCAAAGACCCAAATGAAAAATAAATCTCTTAGAAGAAAACAGGTAGGGTAAACCTTCATGACCTTGGATTTGGGAATGATTTATTTGATATGACACCAAAAGTTCAGATAACCAAAGCACAAAGATAAATTGGACTTCATCAAAATTAACATTTGTGCACCAAAGGACACTACTAACAGTGAAAAAGACAGCCCCCAAAATAGGGGAGAATAATTATAAAGCATATACCTATAAGGGATTAATACCCAGACTATATAAAGAATTACTAAAACTAAACCAAAAAACAAAAGTGGGTGACAGACATAGACATTTCTCCACAGAAGATACAAATGGCCAATAAGTACTTGATGTTCAACATCACTAGCCATTAGAAAAAGGTAAGTCAAAACCACAATGAGATACTTCATGCCCATTAGGATGGCTTTTTATTAATTTTTTTAAGGGAGAAAAGAATGGAAAAATTGAGACCCTTTAGCACTGCTAGTGGGAATGTAAAATGGTACAGTTGCTGTGGAAAATAGTCCACCAGTTCTTCAAAAATTTAAACATAAAATTATCACATGATCCAACAATTCCACTACTAGGTATATTCCCAAAAGCAGAATTGAAAGCAGGAACTCACACATATACCTGCGTACCAGTGGCCATAGCAGCATTATTCACAATAGCCAAAAAATTGAAGTAATCCAAGTGTCCATTAACAGATGAGTGGATAACTAAATACAGCCTTTCCCTCCTGTTGTAGGGAATATCTTTAGTTCAATCTCCTGTGGGTCTTTTTTACTCCGTACACAAAACACTATTTCAGGTCACCAAATGTGTACATTTTTTCCACAACATGCCACCAGCTGGGTGTCCTAGAGTGTAACTCCAGGCCACACACACATGCTTCGGATGTCCGTCCCAAGCCCAGGTGGTCACTTGTGCTTCCAACCAACTAGAGATTCTAATGACCCCCTCTTAGATTTGATTAATTTACTAGAGTGGCTCACCAAACTCAGGGAAACACATTTACCAGTTTATTAAAGGATATGATAAAGGATCCGGATGAACAGCCAGATGAAGAGAAACAGGGTGAAGTCTGAGAGTGGCCTGAGGGCGGCAGCTTCTGTCCCCATGGAGCTGGGGTGTGTCACCCTCCAGGTGGATGTGTGTTCGCCAACCTGGCAGTTCTCTGAATGCCATACTAGAGGTTTTACGAAGATTCCTCACATAGGCACGGTCAATTAACTGTTCCAGCCCTTCTCCCCACTCTGGAGAAATGGAGGAGCCAGTGCTGAAAAATTCTAAGCTTCTAATCAAGGTTTAGTTTTTCTGGTGACCAGCTCCATCCAGAAGCCCACTCGGAGTCATTTAAATAGAACAAAGGATGCTCTTTAGTGCTCTTACCACTTAGGAATTTACAAGGGCTTTTGGAGCACTGTGTCAGAAACAATTAAAGGCAGATATTAGAACAAGAGAATTTTTTATCATTTAGGAAAGGATTTCAAGCTCTGTGCCAGAAACTGATGACAGAAACCAACACTTTTTTTTTTCTCCTACACATATGCTTTGGATTTGCTGAATTCTTTGGATCTGTGGGTTTATAGGTTTTATCAAATTTTGAAAATATTTTGGCTTTTATTATTTCTTATATTTTTTTCTACTTCCCTTGCTCCTGGCCTTTGGGGACTCCAATTAATTATACATATATTATGCTACTTAACATTGTCCAAAAAAATTCATCAATACGCTGCTGAATTTGGGGAGCTTTTTTCTCTTGTTCATTTTGGATAGTTTCCATTGCTATGTCTATAAATTCAGTGATCTTTTCTTCTACACTGTCAAATCTGCTGTTAATCCTATTCAATGTGTGCTAAACTTCTCAGCCACTGTAGTTTCATTTCCAAAAACAAAACTTGGGTCTTTAAAAAATTTTATCATGTCTCTAACATGTTCCTCTACTACTTAATCTTTCATGTTGTTAATTATGTATTTTTAAAACATGTTTTATTTTTAGAAAAGTTTAGTTGTGTAGTTTAAAGTTATTATACTGTTACAAGAATTCTTAATTTCTATTTTTGTCCTGCTATTTTGTATTCTTTTATTCTATTGTATTTCACAATCTTCATCTGATAAAATGTGAGCAAGAATTTTTGTTGGTTTTGAAGCTCCTAAATTAGTGTCTTTTAACAGTAGCTGCTGGATAATGTTTGTTGAATTGAATTTTTGTCACATCACTAAAATGCTTTTTCTACAGTCTTGTTTTAGACCAATTTATGTATTATATACTCTCACAATAATAGAATTTACCCTTCTTATTTCTGAGTCATCTGGTCTTGTGTCTGAATTATCTTTCTGTTACCACCTTGTGCTCTCTTGTAACCTCCTCTATGAAAGCCTTTTCCACACCCTCACAGTGAATTAAACATTCCTTTGTAGGTGTACCTACAGCAATTATATTAAAATTATTCAATCATTCAACAAATATGAAGCACCTACTATATGCCAGGTATTACTCAAGGTGGTTGGGATGAATAAATCATGGAAAAAGTCCGATAAATCCTGTTCTCACAGAACTTCGAAGTAGGGGATGTAGACAATAAACATAAATACATTTAACATTAGAAAGTGGTAAGGGCTATGGACAAAAGGGAAGGATGAGTAAGGGTGCAGGGGGTGAGAAGGAATGGGCATGATGCCGTATTAAATAGAATGGTCCAGGTTAGCCTTATCAAAAAGTGATATAGGAGCAACAACTTGTTTCATGCCTCCCAAAATAGTCAGTCAATTATCTTTTGGCTTTCCCTTCTAGTACAGTGCCCAACACTTAGTAGGTTGCTAGAAGAACAGAATAAAAAATGTATCTTCAAGAGAAAAGGACTAGGTGTGTGTCCATGTGTTCATGTACATACATGTGTGGTTGTACATATACACAAATTCTTTTATATTCTAAATTCACTGTCATTTCATGTTTAATTTACATATGCAGATATACATTAAAAATATAGATACTGTTCCATTCAAAAAGGATTAGAAGTGACTACATAAAAGATACGCAATGAAAAAATCTTTATCAAGCAACTAATTAAATGGTGTAGGAAGTCAGGACTAATGAAAGAATACAAACAGCATTGAAGGGTAACATAACTGGACTTAAACCTCAGCGTTTGCCTGATATGCCTTTGAGCTACATGTACGGTTATATGATTCTTAGAAAAGAGGATAGGTTTAAATGAGAATAAAAATTTCTCCTAATGTCGAATTCTAGAAGTAATTCCTCATAGAACTTCATTACAGGAGACAGTGCTCAATTGATATTGAATGGTGTCCTCAACTATTTTTACAAAAAATCATGTGAATTTTAAAGCTATAACCTTCGATAAAAGGGGAAATGATAGCATTTAAAAATAACTCAATTTAAGAAATTCAATAAAAAACAACAACAGACTACTAAGTACTAGCTGTCTCATGTCTAACTGGATCCTAGGACAGAACAGTGAAAAAAGGTGAAGTCCCTTGACAGGCTTCCTTAAATATCATTTCTCTTACCTTGACTCTTGGATAGTAGAAAGAGGTTGTAATCAGACAAGGTACAGGAAGGAAATTCCAGTTCAGTTCAGTCACTCAGTGTTGTCTGACTCCCCATGGACTGCAGCACGCCAGGCTTCCCTGTCCTTCACCAACACCTGGAGCTTGCTCAAACTCATCTCCATCAACTTGGTGATGCCATCCAACCATCTCATCCTCTGTCATTCCCTTCTCCTCCTGCCTTCAATCTTTCCCAACATCAGAGTCTTTTCCAATGAGTCAGTTCTTCACATCAGTTGGAGTTTCAACTTCAGCATCAGTCCTTCCAATGAATATTCAGGACTGATCTCCTCTAGGATGGACTGGTTGGATCTCCTTGCAGTCCAAGGGACTCTCAAGAGTCTTCTCCAACACCACAGTTCAAAAGCATCAATTCTTTGATGCTCAGCTTTCTTTATAGTCCAACTCTCACATCCATCCATGACTACTGGAAAAACCATAGCTTTGACTAGATGGATCTTTGCTGGCAAAGACATGCCTCTGCTTTTTAATATGCTGTTTAGGTTGGTCATAGCTTTTCTTCCAAGGAGCAATTGTCTTTTAATTTCATGGCTCCAGTCACCATCTGCAGTGATTTTGGAGCCCCTCAAAATATAACCTCTCACTTTCCATTGTTTCCCCATCAATCACCATAAAGTGTTTAGACTGGATGCCAGGATCTTAGTTTTCTGAATGTTGAGTTTTAAGCCAACTTTTCCACTCTCCTCTTTCACTTTCATCAGAGGCTCTTTATTTCTTTGCTTTATGCCATAATGGTGGTGTCATCTGCATATCTGAGGTTATTGATATTTCTCCCAGCAATCTTGATTCCAGCTTGTGCTTCATCCAGCCCAGCATTTTGCATGACGTACTCTGCATATAAGTTAAATAAGCAGGGGGACAATATACATCCTTGACATACTCCTTTTCCAATTTGGAACCAATCTGTTGTTCCATGTCCAATTCTAACTGTTACTTCCTGACCTGCATACAGATTTCTCAGGTGGCAGGTCAGGTTGTCTAGTATTCACATCTCTTTAAGAATTTTCCAGTTTGTTGTGATCCACACAGTCAAAGGCTTTGGCATAGTCAATAATGCAGAAGTAGATGTTTTTCTGGAACACTTGCTTTCTCGATGATCCAATGAATGTTGGCAATTTGATGTCTGGTTCCTCTGCCTTCTTTTTCCTAAATCCAGCTTGAACATCTGGAAGTTCATGGTTCACATACTGTTGAAGACTGGCTTGGAGAATTTTGAGCATTATTTTGCTAGTGTGTGAGATGAGTACAATTATGTGGTAGTTTGAATATTCTTTGGCATTGCCTTTCTTTGGGATTGGAATGAAAACTGATCTTTTCCAGTCCTGTGGCCACTGCTGAGTTTTCTGAATTTGCTGGCATATTGAGTACAGCATTTTCACAGCATCATCTTTTAGGATCTGAAATAGCTCAACTGGAATTCCATCACCTCCACTAGCTTTGTTTGTAGTGATGTTTCATAAGGCCCACTTGACTTCGAATTTCAGGATGTCTGGCTCTAGATGAGTGTTCACATCATCGTGATTATCTGGGTCTTGAAGATCTTTTTTTTGTATATAGTTCTGTGTATTCTTGCCACCTCTTCTTAGTATCTTCTGCTTCTGTTCAGTACATACCATTTCTGTCCTTTATCGAGCCTATCTTTGCATGAAATGTTCCTTTGGTATCTCTAATTTTCTTCAAGAGATCTCTAGTCTTTCCCATTCTATTGTTTTCCTCTATTTCTTTGCATTGATCACCTAGGAAGGCTTTCTTATCTCTCCTTGCTATTCTTTGGAATTCTGCATTCAAATGGGTATATCTTTCCTTTTCTCCTTTGCTTTTTGCTTCTCTTTGCACAGCTATTTGTAAGGCCTCGTCAGACAGCCATTTTGCTTTTTTGCATTTCTATTTTTGGGGGATGGTCTTGCTTCCTGTCTCCTGTACAATGTCATGAACCTCCATCCATAGTTCATCAGGCACTCTGTAGAGTCTATCAGATATAGTCCCTTAAATCTATTTCTCACTTCCACTGTATAATCATAAGGGATTTGATTTAGGTTATATCTGAATGCTCTAGTGGTTTTCCCCACTTTCTTCAATTTAAGTCTGAATTTGGCAGTGAGGAGTTCATGATCTGAGCCACAGTCAGCTCCTGGCCTTGTTTTTGCTGACTGTATAGAGCTTCTCCGTCTTTGGCTGCAAAGAATATAATCAGTCTGATTTCGGTGTTGACCATGTGGTGATGTCCACGTGTAGAGTCTTCTCTTGTGTTGTTGGAAGAGTGTGCTATGGCCAGTGTGTTCTCTTAGCAAAAACTCGTTAGCCTTTGCCCTGCTTCATTTTGTACTCCAAGGCCAAATTTGCCTGTTAACTGCAGGTATCTCTTGACTTCCTACTTTTGCATTCCAGTCCCCTATAATGAAAAGGACATCTTTTTTGCGTGTTAGTTCTAGAAGGTCTTGTAGGTCTTCATAGAAGCGTTCAACTTCAGCTGCTTCAGCATTACTGGTCGGGGCATAGACTTGGATTTCTGTGACCTTGAATGGTTTGCCTTGGAAACGAAGAGAGATCATTCTGCCATTTTTGAGATTGCACCCAAGAAAGTTTTAAGGCAACTTTTTCAGGAAGGAAATTAGGGAGTGTTCAAAAAGTTCTTCAGTTAACTATCTTAATTTTATTTTTTATAATAGTCTAATTTCAACAGTACAGGTACTAATGGGCCTAGTTGTTTTGAAAATTAAGATTGAAGAAAAATATTTAATCATCATCTAACACGGTGGTTCTTACATTTTGGTGTGTATGAGTCACCTCAGTTACTTGCTTAAAATACTGACTTCGGTGTCCATTTCCAGAAATTCTTAGTGTGTAAGTCTCAAGGTAGCAAAGGAGTCAGGCTTTAATAAGGAGAATTTGATTCACATGGTAGGCTGCTGCTGCTAAGTCGCTTCAGTCGTGTCCGACTCTGTGCGACCCCATAGACGGCAGCCCACCAGGCTCCCCCATCCCTGGGATTCTCCAGGCAAGAACACTGCAGTGGGTTGCCATTTCCTTCTCCAATGCATGAAAGTGAAAAGTGAAAGGGAAGTCGCTGAGTTGTGTCTGACTCTAGTGACCCCATGGACTGCAGCCTACTGGGCTACTCCATCCATGGGATTTTCCAGGCAAAAGTACTGGAGTGGGGTGCCATTGCCTTCTCCCACATGGTAGGCTACAAAGATGGTAAACAGGAAAGGAGAGGCTAACTTTTTCATAAACCTTCACCATAACCCTAATGCAATGTTTGTCACCAATAGTAAAATGTGTGTGAACATATAACTCCAAAGAAGTAACTAATTCATGTAATGAACACATTATTGTATTAATATATACATTATATTAAAAAAAAATAACCCCATCACTATGGTGACGGCATTTATATTTCAAGGTCCCTTCAGGCATATGTGTATGTACTCAGTCGCTAAGTCATGTCCGACTCTGCGACCCCTTGGATTGTAGCCCACCAGAGTCCCCTGTCCATTGTATTTTCCAGGCAATAATACTGGAGTGGATTGCCATTTCCTCCTCCAGGGGATCTTCCTGACCCACGGATCGTACTTGCATCTCTTGTATCTCTTGTATTGGCAGGTAGATTCTTTACCACTAGTTAAAAGTGAGAAGCTCTTTGACTTCTAGTACAAATTCTAAAAACTTACATACATATGCTATCTTACTAAAAAAACCCCCACCAAATCCTTGTATTACCAATACATGGTGGGAACATCACACTGCACACTCGAAGAGGCAAAATTCCATTTCCAAGAGGGCCATTGAGTCCTCCCACCCTGGATGGAACAGCTGCCTCTCTGCTCTCATGGTTCAGAACACAGGGGTCACAAAATGGGCTTTCTGAGCCACACACAGCACGTGGTGGATGGACCCTCGATACACTGCTCAGCCTGCAATGAAACAAACATCACACATGCAGCCCAAGCACCCAGGCATAGTCCATGGCTAATGATAATAGACGATATGGATAAATTTTTCCAAAGTTAATTTAGTGAAATTTAGAGAAATATAATTTGTAGGGTGATAACGTATACAAATAATACTTATAGTACACGGATGTCATATTAATTCTATATATTAAATATATAATATGAACAATATAGAATCTGTAGGGGTATACACAAACTGCAATAGTCACAACAGACAAAGAAATTCAGTTAGTGTTACTGTCCAATCCTACAAATGCACACTCCCGCCTTGGCCCTCAGAACTCAATAACTTTACCTGAAAACCATCTGATATAAACTTAACAACGGTCCAGTTGCAATTTTTACAGTAAATAATTAAATCTTATTTTTAGAGTCAGAAAAGATATAAATAGAAGTTCCTGTAAATGTCTCTGCATCACAGTAGTTCATCTTGCACACCCCTTGGGGCTGAATATTGCTTCCTCAGAGCACAAATAAATGTTTCTTTAGGAAAACATTCTCCTACAACTTGCCTTCCAAATAATACATTATAAATTATTGGAGCCTGAAATTTTATCTTTGATTCATTGAGAAGAGATCCACAGGAAAATATTCTTCCAATCTACATTCTCTCCATGAAGGATTACGCAATACGAATCACCTACAGCGGCACTGAAATGGTCAGAGACAAGAATGTATTTCATTGGTTGAGAGCAGGCAGCAAAATGATAAACGTACCCTCTCAAACGAGGGGTATAAAAAAAGAAAAAGCCTATTCAGTATCTTTGTAAGGAAGCCACATCTAGACAGAATGAATCTATGAGTTCAAACTGAGTTTAAAGAGGCCTTTCCTTTTCTAAGGAGGAATCTGTTAGGGTGTTGGGGCCAGTGTGAGGAAAGCAGGAGAGACTCCATCTTGAAGCCTATCATCCATCTTAAAGACAGGATGTGAACTGGGCCTGAACCTTGCCCAAGAGTGACAAAACTGTTGCTAGTGAAAACCAGGTCTCCTGGAGACTTCCCTCCCTACAGGTGACAAACAGAGATTGTAGTTGAGGTCAGGCTGCCCCTGTCAGAATAACCATGGAGACATCCCCCCTTGATGTATAATCATTGTTCCCCCACTTTAACCTTAACTGTTTGTTCTCCTAACCTACTTGTAAAACTCAATCACATACAACAAAGAGGTTGCTAATATGTAACCAGTCACTTAGTGGGGGCGGCAGGGGTGGGGGTTGCGGTGCGGTATAAAACTGGGCCTCTCAGAAACATCAGGGTCCTTGTTGGGAACTGATTCCCCTTGGACCCGCTGGCATAATAAACTGTACTCCAATATCTTGACTGTCCTTCGAGGTGTGTTTTGTAACTCCAGATTCCACAACAAGGGAGCATGGTTTGAATTCACAGAGCAGGAAACAATGAAAAAGACATCCTGTGAACTATGCAAACTAGTCTCATCAAAAACAAAACTGTTCAAATTCAAAGGTTGAAGCAAATTTTTTAAAAAATCAAAGTCACGTAAAAATAGTATTTCCAACATTTGTTGCATACCTTCGATATGCCAAGGACTGTTTAGGTCTGGGGATATACCAGTGAGGGAAAAATGCAGAAATCCCATTTGTGTGCTCAGTGGGGCTTATACTGTTGTGGGTATTCCCAGTTGGTAATGATAAGTAAAATGGAGAAAAACAAGGAAGAGAAAACAAGCAGTGTGAGGCAGGGAGTGGGGATGTGGAGTAGGTTATGAGGGAACTGAACCAGGTAGGTAACTGGGGGGCGAGTATACCAAGTGAGAATAACAGGAAATGTAAAGTGTTAGGAGAAGTAGGAATGTCTGAGCAACAGCATTGATGCTGTATTGGAGTGAACAGAGGAAGACAGTAGTGGATATGCAATAAACTGATGAAAATTTTAAAAACTTAAAAACATATTCAAAGACGAGAAATGAGTCATAAAAATATTGCAGTAGTATGACAAGAACTCAACAAAGGGTATTCAGAATCGACTATGTGAAAGGCTCTGTTGTAGGGCCTTCATCCTGCTCACATTTTAGCAGAATGTAAACTGTGAGAAAGTAGAATAAAAGAAAATACAATATAGTAGAACAAAAACAGAAACGAAGAATTCTTGTAATGCAGTATAATAATTTTAAAGTACACAACTAAAAATTACAGAAAACGAGATAAATGACTCAAAACTACATAATTAATATGGAAGATAAGTGGTAGGGGATCATGTTAGAGACATGAGAAAATACTTTTTAAACGACGCACTTCTGGTATTCAGAAGTGTCAGAAGTGAAGTGTTTTTTTGTGAAGATTAAAGGAGACACAGAGAAGAAACACACAGTAGGAAGAAACAACTTTTTCCTACCCAGAAAAAGAGCACAGGAAAAAGCTGAGTTTTTTCATTTTTAACAAGAAATTGAAGGAAAAAATAAGGCAAATCACAAACTACTGAACCCAGTGATAAATAAATTTGCAAAGGAGCCAAAAGGAAGAGGTAAGTAAAATACTTGAAGAAACCACGGGAAGGGCCCTGGAAATTAAGACTCAGTTCAGTTCAGTAGCTCAGTCATGCGGAGAAGGCAATGGCACCCCACTCCAGTCCTCTTGCCTGGAAAATCCCATGGACAGAGGAGCCTGGTAGGCTGCAGTCCATGGGGTCGCTAAGAGTCGGGCATGACTGAGCGACATCACTTTGACTTTTCACTTTCATGCATTGGAGAAGGAAATGGCAACCCACTCCAGTGTTCTTGCCTGGAGAATCCCAGGGATAGGGGAGCCTGATGGGCTGCCGTCTCTGGGGTCGCACAGAGTCGGACACGACTGAAGCAACTTAGCAGCAGCAGCAGCAGCAGCTCAGTCATGTCTGACCCTTTGCAACCCCATGGACTGCAGCACACTGGGCCTCCCTTTCCATCACCAATTCCAGGAGTTTACTCAAATTCATGTCTATTGAGTCGGTGATGCCATCCAACTATCTCACAGTTCAGAATTTATGACTATATGTATAAATATACACAACTATTTTCTTGTTTAAATTTCTCTAAAAGATGATTGAGATTATCCAGCATATAAGAAACCAGAAAATCACCACTCAATTCTAACAACAAGTAAAAACCAGAAACACTGAAAAATCAATCTCTCTTCTTAAATCCGTCAGAGTGAGGTCACAGGCCAAACTGTTGCCCCCCAAAACTGAAGAGACAATGGAGAATCACAACTTACCAGAGTAGAAACTCAGGAGCTGAGATCCTCTACAGGAACCAGTGCTGGTGTATGGAAACTTTATCTGTAATTGACAAATCACTGGAGGCCAATTGTGGGCAGGTCAGAGAAATTAAAAACTCCAGAGGGACCCACTCACACTTTTATGGGTTTTACCTTCAGGAGTTCATCAATTCCTCACAATAAATACTGGAGAAAAATCCCTTCCTGCTCTGGCAGGAGCTGCAGAAAGGGAACCATTTTAAAATACACCAGAGTGCTCTGTTCATAGTAAGCTCTGCTCTCAGCTGAAAACTATTTAACCAGAGCCTAACCTCCTAGGGTCTACCAGACACTAACTGACCTTGGGGGAAGAGAAATAACTATTTCCACCTGGCTCCAGCCTTCCACAAGAAGGAAGGGAAATACACAACTTCAATCTCCTTTAGCCTTCTGCCTGGGTTAAGGAAAATATCAGTTCCAGCCCATTCTAACCATCCTGTACCACCTAAGCAGGGAAGGGACTGAGAAGAACATGCAAAATTCATAATCCAGAGACAAAACCTAACTACAAGATTGAGACCTAATCATAAGACTACAGACTTCTCCCCACTCCACACCTTATCTCTACGTTACTAAAGGCCTATTTATAGCACTGTAACCTAGCACATCATCTTTCAACAAAAAAATTTATAAGATACATGAAAAAAAACCACACCAACACAGTTTGAAGCAACAGAGCAAGCATCAGAACCAGGCTTTCATATGGCAGGGATATTGGAATAATCAGACTGAAAATTTAAAACAACTATGATTAATAGGTGAAGGATAATGGATAAAATAGAATACAAGAACAGATGGGCAATGTATGCAGAGAGATAGAAATTCTAAGAAAGAAGCAAAAAGAAATACTAGAGATTGAAAACTCTGTAACCAAAATAAGGAATGCCTTTGATGGGCTCAGTGGACTGCATACAGCTGAAAACAGAATCTCTAAGCTTTAGGATATGTCAGTAGAAACCTCCAAAACTGGGAAGCAAAACCCACTGGAATATCCAAGACAAGTACAAATGTCAAAACATATACAATTACAAAACATACACATAATGGGAATTCCCAAAGGAGTAAGAAAAAGGAACAGAAGAAATCTTTAAAGCAATAATGAGTGAGGACTTGCAACAAATTAATGTCAAATTAATGTAAAAGGTCACATACACATAATGGGAATTCCCAAAAGAGTAAGAAAAAGGAACAGAAGAAATCTTTAAAGCAATAATGAGTGAGGACTTGCAACAAATTTAATGTCAAATTAATGTAAAAGGTCAGTTTTCATTCCAATCCCCAAGAAAGGCAATGCCAAAGAATGCTCAAACTACCGCACAATTGCACTCATCTCACACGCTAGTAAAGTAATGCTTAAAATTCTCCAAGCCAGGCTTCAGCAATACATGACCCATGAATTTCCAGGTGTTCAAGCTGGTTTTAGGAAAGGAGACGAACCAGAGATCAAATTGCCAACATCTGCTGAATCATGGAAAAAGCAAGAGAGTTCCAGAAAAACATCTATTCCTGCTTTATTTACTATGCCAAAGCCTTTGACTATGTGGATCACAATAAAATGGGGAAAATTCTGCAAGAGATGGGAATACCAGACCAGCTGACCTGCCTCTTGAGAAACCTATATGCAGGTCAGGAAGCAACAGTTAGAACTGGACATGGAACAAACAGGCTGGTTCCAAATAGGAAAAGGAGTACGTCAAGGCTGTATATTGTCACCCTGCTTATTTAACTTATATGCAGAGTACATCATGAGAAACGCTGGGCTGGAGGAAGCACAAGCTGGAATCAAGATTACTGGGGAAAAGATCAATAACTTCAGATATGCAGATGACACCACCCTTATGGCAGAAAGTGAAGAAGAACTAAAGAGCCTCTTGATGAAAGTGAAAGTGGAGAGTGAAAAAGTTGGTTTATAGCTCAACATTCAGAAAACCAAGGTCATGGCATCTGGTCCCATCACTTCATGGCAAATAGATGGGGATACAGTGGCTGACTTTATTTTTCTGAGCTCCAAAATCACTGCAGATGTGATTGCAGCCATGAAATTAAAAGACGCCTACTCCTTGGAAAGTTATGACCAACCTAGACAGCATATTCGGAGAAGGCAATCGCACCCCACTCCAGTACTCTTGCCTGGAAAATCCCAGGGACAGAGGAGCCTGGTGGGCTTCAGACCATGGGGTCGCTAAGAGTCAGACACGACTGAGCAACTTCACTTTCACTTTTCACTTTCATGCATTGGAGAAGGAAATGGCAACCCACTGCAGTGTTCTTGCCTGGAGAATCCCAGGGACGGCGGAGCCTGGTGGGCTGCCATCTATGGGGTCGCACAGAGTCGGACACAACTGAAGTGACTTAGCAGCAGCAGCAGCAGATAGCATATTAAAAAGCAGAGATATTACTTTGCCAACAAAGGTCCATCTAGTCAAGGCTACGGTTTTTCCAGTGGTCAGGTATGGATGTGAGAGTTGGACTATAAAGAAAGCTGAGTGCCATAGAATTGATGCTTTTGAACTGTGGTGTTGGAGAAGACTCTTGAGAGTCCCTTGGACTGCAAGGAGATCCAACCAGTCCATCCTAAAGGAGATCAGTCCTGGGTGTTCATTGGAAGGACTGATGTTGAAGCTGAAACTCCAATACTTTGGCCACCTGATGCAAAGAGCTGACTCTTTGGAAAAGACCCTGATGCTGGCAAAGATTGAGGGCAGGAGGAGAAGGGGACGACAGAGGATGACCGACTCAATGGACATGGGTTTGAGTGAGCTCTGGAAGTTGGTGATGGACAGGGAGGCCTGGTGTGCTGTGGTCATGGGGTCACAAAGAGTTGGATATGACTGAGCCACTGAACTGAACGTTAAAGAAAAATCCTGAAAGAAGTCAGGGGTGGGGGAAACATTTGTGAGGGGAAAAAAAAAAGATTATATTATATTCAACTTCCCCTAGAAACTATGCAAGCAACAAGAAAGCAGAGTGAAATATTTTGTGTTGAGAGAAAAATCCCACCAACCTATCATTCGTACCTGCAAAATTATCCTTCAAAAGTGAAGTAAAAATATTTTTCTCAGACAAAAATGTAGGGAGTTTGTTGCCTGCAAGTCTACCTTGCAAGAAAAGTTAAAAGTTCTTTGAAGAGAAAGGATATAATATATCAGAAATTCAGATCTACATAAACTAAGGAAGAGTACTGAAGAAAAACTAAATGAAAATAAAAACTTATTGATCTAACAGAACAGTGTGCTCCACATAATAATAGCAGTAGTATATTCATTATGCAGAGCTAAGTCTTACAAGCTTATATAAGTAAAGTGGATGAGTGCCATGATGCAAGGGATGGGAGGAAAGATTGAGGATTACTTTGCTACTATAAAATACTTGGAGTAGTATAGTGTTACTTGAAAGTGGACTTAATTATAATGTATATTGCAAATTTTATTAGTCAACTGATTTTTTTAAAAAGCATAACAATGCTAAGAATGGAGAGAAAATGGAAGCATATAAAATGTAATTATATATATTAAAACATTATAGCCTTTGGATTTGTAGAGTGTTTTTTATCTAAAAAATGCCAAATGTATAAAGTAACAAATCTTCAAATATCTGTTTTCATTCTTCCTTGGAGGCATTTTCTGAGAAAAATAAACAACAATAAGAAAACAAGCACTGTTACTAAAAAATGGGCAAAAGACCGGAAGACGCCCAATATATACAGATAAAAGTTAAGTGTATGAAAAGATATTCAACATCATATGTCAACAGGGAAATGCAAAGCAAAATAACAATGAGATACTACATACCTATTAGAATGGCTAAAATTCAAAACACTAAAAACACAAAATGCTGGAGAGGATGTGGAGCAAAAGCAACTTTCATTCATGGTGGATGGGAATAAAATGGTACAGCTACTTTGGAAGACATTTTGGTTGTTTCCTACAAAACTACTCTTAACCATATTATGCAGCAGTCATGCTCCTTTGTATTTACCCAAAGGAGCTGAAAACTATGTTCACACAAAATCTGCACGTGGTTGTTTACGGCAGCTTTATCCATAATTGGCTGAACTTGGAAGCAACCAAAATTGGTCCTTCTGTAGGTGAGTGGATAGTGTGGTATGTGCAGATAATGCAGTATCATTCAGCACCAAAAAGAAATGAGCTGCCCAAGCCATGAACAGGCATGAAAGAAATTTAAATGTATATTACTAAGTGAAAAAGCTGATCTGAAAAGACAACATACTGTATGATTTCAACTACACGATATCCTGGAAAACTACAGAGAGAGTATAACGATCAGTTATTGCTAGGAGTTAGTGGGGTTGGAGGGATGATTTTTAGATTTTTAGGCCAGTGAAACTATTCTGTGTAACATGCAGTGGTGGATGCCTTTTATTATACCTCTGTCAAAACAGAATGTACACCGAGAGTGAACCCTACTATAAGCCATGGACTTTGAGTGATGATGATGTGTTAATGTCAGTTCATCAATTTTAACCAATCCACCACTCTGGTAAAAGGATACTAACAGGGAGGTTGCAGCTGTGTGGAGACAAGGATTATATGGGCAATTTTTGTACTTCCTATTCAATTTTGCTATGAACCTAAAACTGCTTTAAAATTTTTAATAATAAAATGTTAAAAATCAATTGTATGCAAAGAACAACCAGAAATTGAAACTGGTAACATTTATATATAATCAAAAAGTATGGTCCCTTCTTTCCCATGATTTTAGGGATAAATCTGACAGATGAATTTGACATAACAGCAAAAAACTTCGAGATTACATAAGCATCACTATGAACAAAGCTAGTGGAGGTAATGGAATTCCAGTTGAGCTATTTCAAATCCTGAAAGATGATGCTGTGAAAGTGCTGCAGTCAATATCCCAGCAAATTTGGAAAACTCAGCAGTGGCCACAGGACTAGAAAAGGTCAGTTTTCATTCCAATCCCATAGAAAGGCAATGTCAAAGAATGCTCAAACTACTGCACAATAATGCTCAAAATTCTCCAAGCCAGGCTTCAGCAATATGTGAACCATGAACTTCCAGATATTCAAGCTGGTTTTAGAAAAGGCAGAGGAACCAGAGATCAAATTGCCAACATCCACTAGATCATCAAAAAAGCAAGAGAGTACCAGAAAAACATGTATTTCTGCTTTATTGAGTATGCCAAAACATTTGACTGTGTGGATCACAATAAACTGTGGAAAGTTCTGAGATGGGAATACCAGACCACTTGACCTGCCTCTTGAGAAACCTATGTGCAGGTCAGGAAGCAACAGTTAGAACTGGACATGGAACAACAGACTGGTTCCAAACAGGAAAAGGAGTACGTCAAGGCTGTATATTGTCACCCTGCTTATTTAACTTATATGCAGAGTACATCATGAGAAACGCTGGACTGGAAGAAGCACAAGCTGGAATCAAGATTGCCAGGAGAAATATCAATAACCTCAGATATGCAGATGACACCACCCTTATGGCAGAAAGTGAAGAGGAACTAAAAAGCTTCTTAATCACAGTGCAAGTGGAGAGTGAAAAAGTTGGCTTAAAGCTCAATATTCAGAAAACGGAGATCATGGCATCTGGTCCCATCACTTCATGGGAAATAGATGGGGAAACAGTGGAAACAGTGTCAGACTTTATTTTCTTGGGCTCCAAAATCACTGCAGATGGTGATTGCAGCCATGAAATTAAAAGACGCTTACTCCTTGGAAGGAAGATTATGACTAACCTAGAGAGCATATTGAAAAGCAGAGACATTACTGTGCCAACAAAGGTCCATCTAGTCAAGGCTGTGGTTTTTCCAGTGGTCATGTATGGATGTGAGAGTTGGACTGTGAAGAAAGCTGAGTGCCGAAGAATTGACGCTTTTGAACTGTGGTGTTGGAGAAGACTCTTGTGAGTCCCTTGGTCTGCAAGGAGATCCAACCAGTCCATTCTAAAGGAGATCAGCCCTGGGTGTTCTTTGGAAGGACAAAAAGCTGAAACTCCAGAACTTTGGCCACCTCATGCGAAGAGCTAACTCATTGGAAAAGACTCTGATGCTGGGAGGGATTGGGGGCAGGAGGAAAAGGGGACTACAGAGGATGAGATGGCAGGAGTTTGAGTGAACTCTGGGAGTTGGTGATGGACAGGGAGGCCTGGCGTGCTGCGATTCATGGGGTCGCAAAGAGTCGGACATGACTGAGCAACTGAACTGAACTGAACCCCTAAATAGACGGGGAGGTTTACTTTATTCAAGGGTCATAAAATACTAATAACAAGTAGATTCTTCCCAAACTGACCTACAGATTCTGCTGCTGCTGCTAAGTCGCTTCAGTCGTGTCCGACTCTGTGCGACCCCATAGACGGCAGCCCACCAGGCTCCCCTATCCCTGGGATTCTCCAGGCAAGAACACTGGAGTGGGTTGCCATTTCCTTCTCCAATGCATGAAAGTGAAAAGTGAAAGTGAAGTTGCTCAGTCGTGTCCGACTCTTCGCAACCCCATGGACTGCAGCCTACCAGGCTCCTCTATCCATGGGATTTTCTAGGCAAAAGTTCTGGAGTGGGGTGCCGTTGCTTTCTCCGACAGATTCTATGCAACCCCAATAAAAATTGCAGCTTTTTCACAGAAAACAACAGGCTGGCTTTAAAATTCATTTGGAACAGAAGAGCCCTAACAACTTTGAAAAAGAACAAAACTAGAGGCCAAACGATCTACCCGATTTCACGACTCATTATAGTTACAGTAATTAAGACAACCTCGTGTTTTTATCAGTTCAGTTCAGTTGCTCAGTCGTGTCCAGCTGTTTGAGACCCCATGCACTGCAGCACGCCAGGCCTCCCTTGTCCATCGCCAGCTCCCTGAGTTTACGCCAGCTCCCGGAGTTTACGCAAACTCACATCCATTGATTTGGTGATGCCATCCAACCATCATATCTTCTGTCGTCCCCTTCTCCCGCCTTCAATCTGTCCCAACATCAGGGTCTTTTCAAATGACCCTGTTTATGACCGTATTTTTATAAAGCTAGACAAATACATCGGGGAACAGAATATTAAGTCTTAGACCCGCATATAAGGACAACTGACATTGGAGGTAAGTCCAAAGGCTATTCAGTGGAAAAAATATAGCTCTTTTAATAGTAGTAGATTTCTATTAATAAAGTTATCCCAAGATCCATATTTCGCAAAAAAAAATCCGTATTTTGCAGCATATCCAAAAATCAGCTCAAAATTAATCATAAACCTAAACTTAAAACCTTCATTCTAAAACTTGTGGAAGAAAACAGAAAAATCTTGGCGGCTTTGGGTCTGGCAGAGGTCTTAAGACAAGAAGGAAAGCCCAGCGCGTGCAAAACCTAAGAGCCACCGCCTACCGCTCAGTCTAGCCCGCCCCGGGGCTCCTGGCGCCCTGGCCGGGACCCGCCTCGCTCCTCCCATCCAGCCCCGCCCCGCCCCGCCTCTCTCGTCCGGCAGCGCTCGGCGGGGCGCGCGCCCGCCCGCCCGCTCCTCCACCCGGAAGAGGCACCTGAACCGCCAACTTGAGGCAGTGCGCGGCCCGGCGTCCCTCGGGAGCGCGGGCCCGATCAAGCCGCCCGCGTGGCGCCTATCTCGCCCGGGCGCCAGGCGGACCCGCGGGTGCCTGCGCGTCCCCGGGGCCGACGGCGCCTCCAGCGGCCCCGCGCGCGCCACCCGCCCCGCCTCCACCCGGGGCCTCCTCCCGCCTCGCGGGCCCCGCGCACTACCCCGCCGCCTGGCCTGAGCCCTTCGTGTCCCTCAGCGTCGGGAGCAGCCCCCGGTGACTTCTGACACCGCGTAACCGCCAGTAAGTGAAAGCCGCAGCTTCGTTTCACCATTCTTTATTTCTCCCGCAGAGGGTCCCAAGTCTTGCCCACACCTGGTTAATTCCAAAACTATTCAACTTCGGGCCTGGGCCGGCGATGCGGCTGCCCGCAGCTGAGCCTAGGAAATGTTGTTGTCGGGCACGGGCAGTGTCCAGAGACGGAAGTGTGGAAAGCTGTTCTCCGGGCACAACTTGGCTCCACGTTTGCGGAGCGCCCGCGGGGAGGAGGCGGAGAGCTGAAGCTGGGGGGCGGGAAGGGGGCGGTGCCAAAGAGGGCGGATCTTAGGGTGCAGGGGCGTGGCCCCCGGAGGGGCGGTGCGGCGGGTGTGCGGGCTGTGATTCCCAGGGACCCAGCTGGAAGTTACAGCTTATGCATCCTCCTGGGTTTTTCTTGTTGGCGATTTACTTAAGAGAATAAAGTAGCACAACCTGGCTTTATTTGTCTTCAAATATTCCATAAGAAAAAGGAAAAGGAACTTGAAAGTTGTAAAACGCTGCTCAAGTATGAGTGAGCATGTTTCTAGGGTTAGCAAGCTGCTTAGTCAGTTGTGCCCAGATATTGAAAGTGAATGCTTTTTTTTTTAGTGATGCTGTTTCAAAAAGACTAGGCGAAATTTAAACTGATCTTAATATGAACCATGAATTCTGAGACTACCCCCTTCCAGCCTTATGTGAAACTGCCTTTTAAGTTGCTAAGTTTTTGGCTCCAAATTTAATATGCATTTATAGAATCTTAGAGGTTATCTAAAGGGACAACAGAGGATGAGATGGTTGGATGGCATCACTGATTCGATGGACATGAGTTTGAGCAAGCTCCTGGAGTTGGTGATGGACAGGGAAGCCTGGCATGCTGCAGTCTGTGGGGTTGCAAAGAGTCTGGACATGACTGAGAGACTGAACTGAACTGAGACCTTATCTTATAGCCACTCTAAGAGTCCCAGTTTTGTTTTGTTTTGTTTTTCCAGCAAAGGCCAAATGATGAAAATACTGTATGATTAGTTGTTCTTTCTCAAGTGCTTTTTCTTCTTTACTCTTAGCTGAATGTATACCTACCCCACACAAAATACTTATCAGTGTAGTGGCCTATACATCTCTTAATCTCACATTGGCATCCTGTAAGTGTCAGGATTCTTGACATAACTGTGGTATACTACCCCTTACTCCTTTCATACCTTCGAGTAGCTTCCCAGAGAAAGCAAAATATTGCTAGTAGCACGTGTAACACATATTTAGGATGCTAAACCGTGAATGTCATAACAATCTTCTTTCATCTATTTCTAGGACAACAGATGTTGATTGAATGAAATAAGTCAAAGGACATTTGTCCTCCAGTGGTCTGTTTCCAAACCAAATGTGAATTTCTTAAATGATCAATTTGGGCAGTTTATTTGTAACTGTCCTTTGGCACGTCTGGGGTTGTCACTCCATTTATATTTAATTCTTGTCTCTTTTGTGCTCCCATTTGTATTGCATTTTTACCACTGTTAGAACATCACTTCATTTGATCTGTTCTTTGGTTATCTGAGGCATAGAGGACCTTTTATTGTGCTTTTTTCATTTCCCAGAATAGTGCCTTGTACATGTTATCTACATATATTCATGAAAATAGAATAGCAGCAGGCCCTTTTTAATCTGTAGATATAAATTAAAATGTAATATATTTACTTTTAATCATAGTGATTTCTCATTTAGAGACAGTTTCCTTTCCTCAATTTAATTTCCTAGGTTTTTTTTTTATACTTTTCACAACTATTTTTGCTGAAGCCAGCTGAACCCCTTCCGGTCATAAGCACTGAAAGAACAAAGTGGCTAAGAAGTAAAATTATTTTTAAGAAGCCATTTTTTCCTGCCAGCTGATTTCTAGTGTGGAGCTTCCTAGGAGGCTCAGTGGTTAAGAATCCACCTGCCAATGCAGGAGACATGGAAAACTTGGGTTTGATCCCTGGGTTGGGAAGATCCCTTGGAGAAGGAAATGGCAATCCACTCCAGTATTCTTGCTTGGAAAATCCCAGGGACAGAGGAGCCTGATGGGCTACAGTCCATGGAGTCTCAAAAAGTCAGACATGACTTAGAGACTAAAGCAACAATAGTTTTCCGAGGTTAGAAAAAGAAAAGAGGAACACTTTCACCTCCAAATGTAAATTTCTAAAGCCAATTTATTAACTCCTTAAGTCAGAATTGCTACTGGTCTGAATAGTAGTATGTAGCAGAATACAAATGAGTGTGTGTGTGTGTGTGAGACTAGGTTTGCCAGGGAGAGAGAGAAAAATGTTTTTTATGTAAATAAAACCTGGAACCAGGATGCTTGCAAAGAACTCTACTAGGAGGAACTTAAACCAAAAGACTGGCATTTAAGATTTTATGTGCTTAATAATTGTGCTCAGTCGCTAAGTCATGTCCAACTCTTTGTGACACCACGGACTGTAGTCCACCAGGATCCTCTGTCCATGGAATTTTCCAGGCAAGTGACTATAACAGATAATTCAGATCAAATTAGAGTCTGGCGCAAAGTCAGAATGATTTACAGCCAAACAGTCTTTTTTGTAAACTAGTATATAAGTCTAGAAAAGCAAAGGTATAACACAGTCCTTTCTCTTTCTTTAGTTACCTAGATCAAGATGAATAGCGATCAAGTTACATTGGTTGGTCAAGTGTTTGAGTCCTATGTTTCGGAGTACCATAAGAACGACATACTTCTCATCTTGAAGGAAAGAGATGAAGATGCTCATTACCCAGTTGTGGTTAATGCCATGACCCTTTTTGAGACCAACATGGAAATTGGGGAATATTTCAATGCCTTCCCTAATGAAGTGCTAACTATTTTTGATAATGCACTGAGAAGATCAGCCTTGACGATTCTCCAGTCCCTTTCTCAGCCTGAAGGTCTCTCCATGAAGCAGAATCTTCATGCCAGGATATCAGGTGAATTTTACTGCCATATTGTTTTTTAGGAAGATTTTGAGAAATCCCAACATATATTGAGTTTAAGCACTAATAATAGATTTTTATACTTAAAATGGGCTTTCCAGGTGACTCAGATAGTAAAGAATCAACCTGCAATACAGAAGACCCAGGTTTCATCTCCAGGTCAGAAAGATCCCCTAGAGAAGGAAATGGCAACTCACTCCAGTATTCTTGCTTGGGAAAATCCCATGGATAGAGAAGCCTGGAGGGCTACTGTCTACGGGGTCACAAGAGTCAGACACAATTTAGCAACTAA
The DNA here is from genome assembly GCF_002263795.3 of Bos taurus. Taxonomy (NCBI): domain Eukaryota; kingdom Metazoa; phylum Chordata; class Mammalia; order Artiodactyla; family Bovidae; genus Bos; species Bos taurus. Next base: position 32,103,525 of record NC_037336.1, read on the forward strand.
GCCACCATACTTAAAAACATATCCATTGTGTAATTGATGGTCACTTTTGGAGAAGAATCATGATTCTATACTGTTTCTCTGGACATTTGGAAGGCTAGGCTGGCTACTAGCCATACCAACTGAGAGGAGGGAGAATATTTGTGTGCATATATACACATATGTATGTGTGTATAAAACTAATACAGCTTTCTGAGCTTTTGTGACTACTGACAATAAAAGTATAGGTAATTCAAAGAATAAGAAAATTTGGTAGATGCTACCCAGTGATAAAATTCATTATTTTTTTATATCAAGATTAGCATTGTGCTGGGCACCTATCAGGCCCTCAGTAACTTTTTTGGGATGAATAACAGACAAAGCTTCTTAAGTTTAAAGAAATTGCAGTGGAGCAATTAGCAACTTGTAGTGTTAAAGCTATGTCTTTGAATTCCTGCAATCTAGGATTAGAGAACAGATGTGCCATTTTGTTTGAAAATAAGTATTTACTACATTTCAGAAAGATGGGGATTTATAAATAACAAAATCGATTGCTGTGGGACTTCCCTAGAGGTCCAGTGGTTAAGACTCTGTGCTTCCAATACAGGGGATGCAGGTTCGATCCCTGGTCAGGGAACTAAGATCCCAAATGCTGCCTGGCCAAAAAAAAAGGAAAAAAAAAAAAAACCCAAAAATGAATGCTGTGATTTCAGAAAGATTAGGAGTCCCTATAGAATTCCTTGGAGATAAATTAAAATTCAAAAAAATACCAGATACTTGATTTAGGTGAAAAAATAGTATCTGCAGTTACACTTACTGGAATAAAATTATGAATATTATTAATCTTTATGTATCAGATACTAGGTAATATCTTGCTAGGATCAAGAAAAAATGTTCTGTTCTTATGATGTTTCAGAATGGTTGTTAAAAGGGACTTTAGTTGATGTTATTGAAATGGTATTTAAGAAATGACTTTAGGCTGTCTTTATGTTTAGACACTTTTCAATGCTCAGTTTAAATACTAAAATTCTGTCTGCCTAAGTGATCCTATTGGTTTCAGGTGAATTTAGCCCGTTTCTTCATTATCCTCTGAGAAAGTGACTTGCAAATTATATTACTACCAAAATAACATCATTCTACAAACATATCCCATGTGGGGATTTGCTAGACCCTTGGGAAACCAAAATGCACATGGTATAGTCCCTCATCTAAAGAGCTTCAAGGCTATAAGGGAGACAGCTGTATAGTCAAATTTATTTCCCAATTTATGTATGTATGCCCACAGATCCATGCATATGTACGTATTGAACATAATTGTAAAGGCACTCACTGGCATCTTTTACTTATGTGACACATGTGTCACTGAAGATATTTAGAAGATATATTAGCTCGCTGAGCAGGGAGTGAATTGTCCTAGATGATTCACCCAAGGATTCTAGACTAGAAGATGAGATCAGGGAGGGATGCGGGTGTCCCAGGCAGAATGAACCAGGAGTGGGAATGGTCTGGTTTTAGGTATATTGCACCTCCATTTTGGACTCAGGCAAGGCATTGAATTAGTAAAACCCAGGATGCCTCTGTGGGCTTCCCCAGTGGCTCAGTGGTAGAGAATCCACCTGCCAATGCAGGAGATGTGGGAAACATGGGTTCGATCTCTGGGTCTGGAAGATTCCCTGGAGGAGGAAATGGCAACCCACTCTAGTATTCTCGCCAGGTGTAAATCCCAGGGACAGAGGGGTCTGGTGGGGTACCATCCAAGGGGTCTCATAGAGTTGGATACGACTGAGTGACTGAACACACACACACAGGATGTGTCTGTGGCTCCGTCTCCTTAGGAACATAACACGTTTTTCTGGCTTGTTTTTCTAGAATATGCATTGCTCTTTGTCTTCTGGGATTGTTATTGGTCTGAAGTTTACTTGGGCTTCCCAGGTGGTGCAGTGGTAAAGAATCGCCTGCCAGTGCAGGAGACGCAAGCTTGATTCCTGGATCGGGAACATCCCCTAGAGTAGGAAATGGCAACCTACTCCAGTATCCTTGCCTGGAAAACTCCATGGGCAGAGGAGCCTGGCAGGCTGCAGTCCATGGGGTCACAGTCAGACACGACTGAGTGACTGAGCATAGACACAGAAAATTTACTTGCTATTCGCAGTGGTTTTGATGAAAGGTATTCAAATAAACAGCATCAAAGTAAGTGAGAAAAAAATAGCACTCACATGGGTTTTTTTTAAACATTATTTATTTATTTATTTTTGGCTGTCCTGGGTCTTCGAAGCTGTGCAGGCTTTTCTCTAGTTGCAGAGAGTGGCTGCGACTCTGCAGCTGTGTTGCACAGGCTTCCCACTGCAGTGGCTTCTCTTGTGGAGCACGGGCTCTAGAGCACAGGCTCAGTAGTTGTGGCGCGTAGGCTTAAGTTGCTCCATGGCAGGTGGTATCCTCTAGGATCAGGGATCGAACTCATGTCTCCTGCATTGGCAGGCAGATTCCTTACCAGTGAGCCCTCAGGGAAGCCCCTCACATGTTATTTCAAGTAGTGTTTCTCAAACATTAATGGGCATCAGAATCACCTGTAGGACTTGTTAAAGTGCTGATTGCTGGGCCCCACCCCCAGAGTTATTCATGGAAGAGATCTGACCTCTTGTCCAAGAATCTGCATTTCTCGAAAGCTCTGAGGCTGATGCTGATTTCCAGGGACTGCCTGCCGGCAACCACGGGCTTGAAGTAATTGCTGCTAAGTTGCTGCTGCTAAGTCGCTTCAGTTGTGTCTGACTCTGTGCAACCCCATAGACGGCAGCCACCAGGCTCCCCCGTCCCTGGGATTCTCCAGGCAAGAACACTGGAGTGGGTTGCCATTTCCTTCTCCAATGCATGAAAGTAAAAGTGAAAGTGAAGTCGCTCAGTAGTGTCCGACTCTTGGCGACCCCATGGACTGCAGCCCCCCAGGCTCCTCCATCCATGGGATTTTCCAGGCAAGAGTACTGGAGTGGGATGCCATTGCCTTCTCCTGAAGTAATTGATCTGGACATAACCTCTAACACAGATCTGGATGTGTCTCTGTTTTAAGTAATAATTTAATTTCTCTCATTAAATGAGTCAGAGAATGATAGAGTTTTTGTTGTTTAGTGTTAATGGTGGCTTAATTTCTGATGTACCTGCTGCTTTACTGGGATAAGTTGAAGAATACACTTAGTAACATATAGTAAGACAAAAAGATTAAAATAAATTGACATTTCTATCATCCCTTACTCTTTTTTAGTTCTAAGGTTTTGATTTTTGTGGTCAGTTTTGCTGTTACTTTTAGCTCTATCTTCATATTATAAATTTGCTTAAAAATTGCAATAATATGAAACAGTGTGAAGATCCAAAAATATACTCACCTCTACTACCCTTTTCTTAAAATAATGCAGTTACTTTAGAATAAAAAATAAATCACTTAATGGTAATATCATGTTCCAGACTAATTTGTTTGATTCTAAAAAAAAAGTTTATTTTCACATGTATCACATACATGATTCCATTCAGTGAGATAACATTAAGATGTCATATTGTCCTGTATTGTTAAAGTGTAGAAGATTATGAAAAGCTGATTTTCTTAGAAAAGTCGGTTGTAATTGTTTACTTAGTTTTTTTCATTAGAGATGCTATAATTGCATTTAGCCACAGGCCCCTTGGCAGTCTGGACAGCAGGGAATTCACTCACCCTGGCACTGCAGGAGGAACACAGAGAGGGTTGGTGAGCATAAGAGGGAGGGACCCTTGTGGTTGAGGCTAAAACTCTTCACCTCCCACCTGCTTTCTTCCTGAGTGTGGAATATCTCTCTAGCACAATTCCTCATGCTGATCGAAGTAAAACCAGTATTGCATAGTCTTGTCATGACCCAGCATGCCCAGGGCTAGATCATCACTTGCAAGGAAAGGAAGGTGTCTCTGGACTCCAGGAGTACCTTCTTTTACACTCTTCCTGGCAGAAGTTTCCTCCAGATATAAAGGACATCTTCTATGCATTAGTGCATTCATTTTACCATTTTGTTTAGCGCTTCTATTTTTGTACATGTGAGGGTGCTAGCCTCGACTTAGGTTTTCTTGCAGAAGGGTAAATCTGAATGTACTCTAACTTGCTGAGTGAACTGGGGAGAGTTCTCCAAAGTAGCGTCGGAAAGCTGCAGAGGTACCATGATTTGCAGATATTCACGCTTTTTGTCTGGACTAGGAGATTGGAAGTCATGAGAAAGGCAAGACTAGAGAGGGCAAGTTACAAGGCTTGAAAACACTGTCAGATTTATGTATTAATAAATCCTAAACCTAACTAGAGAAAGCACTAGCCTTTGGTCATTCCACTGCCATTTCTTTATCACTTAGCTTTGTGGTTATCAGAACCACAATTGTTATCAGAGTCATCAATTGATTTTATGTGTGGTGTGTGGCAGTGTATTTGTCATTGAGTAAGGTTAAATTTATATACTCTATTTACATTTTTACTGAGATAGAATGTAATATACTATATTTACATTCTACTTAACAGATAGCCCTCTTAAGAGGATCAGTTCTTTTTAAAATCCAGGTTATTTTATCATCCATACTTTTAAAGAGAGTCCACTGACAATTGTTATTTGGAATAATTCTTTTCTATTTTTTAAAAAAATTTTATTATATATTGGAGCATAGTTGATTAACAATGTTGTGTTAGTTTCAGCCATACAACAGAGCGATTCAATTACACATACACATTATCTGTTCTTTTTCTAGTTCTTTTCCCATTTAGGTTATTACAGAATATTGAGCCGAGTTCCCTGTGCTATGCAGTGGGTCCTTACTGGTTATCTATTTTAAATACAGTAGTGTGTGCATCATTTTGTTGGTTTTTCGATTTCACATGTAAGCAGTATCATATGATATTTGTCTTCCTCTATCTGACTTATTTCACTTACTATGATAATCTCCAGGTTCATCCATGTTGTTGTAAATGGCTTTATTTCATTTGTTTTAATGGCTGAGTAATATTCCATTGTATTAAAGTGTATGTGCTGCATCTTATTCTTTTTTTTTTATACTGAGGTATAGCCAATTAACAATGTTGTGATAGTTTCAGGGAAACTATCAACAAAGGGACTCAGCCATACATATACATGTATCCACTCTCCCTCAAACTCCGCTTTCAACCAGGTTGCCACATAACATTGAGCAAATTTCCATGTGCTATACAGTAGGTCTTTGTTGATTATCTATTTTAAATATGGCACTGTGTATCTGTCTATCCCAAACTCCCTAACCCTTCCTCTCATCCTTCCCTCTACTCCCATGGCAACTATAGGTTTGTTCTCTGAGTCTGTGAGTCTCTTTCTTACTTTCTTACTCTTCTGTAAGTAAATTCATTTGTATCATTTCTTTTTAGATTTCACATATAAGGGATATCATATGATATTTCTCTTCCTGTCTGACTTCCTTCACTCCGTATGACAGTCTCTAGGTCCATTCATATTGCTGCAAATGGCATTATTTCATTCTTTTTAATGGCTGAGTAATATCCCATTGTATATATGTACTACATCTTTTTTATCCATTCCTCTGTCGATGGACATTTAGGTTGCTTCCATGTCTTGGCTGTTGTAAACAGCACTGCAGTTTACATTGGGATGCATGTATTCTTGCCAACCATGTTTTTCTCCCAGGAATGGGATTTCTGGAACATATGGAAGCTGTATTTTTAGTTTTTTAAGGAATCTCCATACTGTTCTCCATAGTGACTCTGCCAATTTACGTCACCATCAATAGTGTAGGAGGGTTTTCTTCTCTCCATACCCTCTCCAGCATTTATCATTTGTAGACTTTTTGATGATGGCCATTCTGACTGTTGTGTCTTTTCTATTTTCTTAATTGAGTTGATTTGACCTTTTTCTTAAGTAAAACACAGAAGTTTTTTCTTTTTTCCTGAAATTATACTCCTTTAGGAAATACGAGAAAAATATATTGCATGGAATCATATCTCAAGATATAAGTTGATGTGTTTTTGTTTTGTTTCTCCATCAGGATTGCCTGTTTGTCCTGAGCTGGTGAGGGAGCACATCCCTAAAACCAAGGATGTGGGACACTTCTTGTCTGTCACGGGGACAGTAATTCGAACAAGTCTGGTGAAGATCCTGGAGTTTGAGCGGGATTACATGTGTAACAAGTGCAAGCATGTATTTGTGGTCCAGGCTGACTTTGAGCAGTATTATACTTTCTTCCGGCCATCCTCATGTCCCAGCTTGGAGAACTGTGATTCTTCAAAATTCACTTGCCTCTCAGACTTGTCATCTCCAACCAGGTGTAGAGATTATCAGGAAATCAAAATTCAGGAACAGGTAAATGATCAAATACATGAGAAAAATAAATTTGTAGAAGTGTTTTTCAGCTTTGGGTAAACTGCCAGCACTCGGGAACATGTAACAGATTATATATGGTATTTGCGTCATCACCTAGTATAAGATCAAGCATGACATTTTTTTCTCATAGAGTATAGCATTTAGAGACCATAAAATGGTCATCTTTTTATAGTGAGCATTGGCAGGAAGGTTATGAAGTGACTTAATAATTATTTTAAATTGAAAACATGAATTTTTAAGAAGTTTACCTAAGTGATAGGAAAAAATTAAATGGGTTTAATTGGTGGTTAAACACTGGAGTGGGCAGGATTTAGGGTTTAGGTACAATTTACATGCTGTGCCAAATGAGGTATACATAAACATTTTAAACATGTGTGCATGAGCCTTAGTTTCCTTTACTTGCAGCTTAAACACAAAGGCTTTATTCAGTGTCAAAGACTCAGACCCCTTCTGTCTTTCTACACCATTCTTAATAAATGGCTTCTATTCTTATAGTGGTCAGTGGTTCAGGATGGTGGCTACAATTCTGTAACATCTGTATCCCAGTCAAGGAATAGGAAAAAGGAAGCAAAAGCACCTGTCATCTAAACCAAGTATCCATTTAAGCTGTCTCCCTCAAAGTCTTCTGCAACAAGTTTACTTGTGTCTCATTGGTCAGAACTTAGTCATATGACCACACTTAGCTGCAAGGGAACCTGAGAGATTAGTCTTCTATAAAGGAAGTAATAAGGCACACATATAATAAGAATAAAGCTAGAGTTCTCTAACGAATAATCAAAAGAACTGAGTGATTTGTCCCAGGTCTTATGAATAGAGATCAGGGTAGAACTGCCTCTCTTTTCTGGTTAAGTAACTTTATTATTGTGTTTAGTAGCTGGAGCATGTTTTATTTTGACCACCCCCCAGGTTGATTATGCTTTGAGCTATTTCCATCTGAATGTTTTTATTTTAGTTTAGTTTTAGTAAATTCTTCAACTGATAGTAGGCACAAGTTTCAAGAAAATTCCTTAAATCCCCATCATAATTAAATTGCATGATAATACCAGAGAAACAGACAGTAATGTCAAGAACTGCTAGGCTTCTGAATATTTAGTATATATCTACATGTACTCAGTATCCGCTTTCTTTTCCTTGCTAGGTTCAAAGGCTATCTGTTGGAAGTATTCCACGATCGATGCAGGTTATCCTGGAAGATGATTTAGTAGACAGTTGCAAATCTGGTAAGAATGAACTTTTGTTAACTTATATAGTAGGTCTCAGCTTTCTTCACAGTCCAACTCTCACATCCATACATGACCACTAGAAAAACCATAGCCTTGACTAGACGGACCTTTGTTGGCAAAGTAATGTCTCTACTTTTCAATAGGCTATCTAGGTTGGTCATAATCTTCCTTCCAAGGAGTGAGCGTCTTTTAATTTCATGGCTGCAGTCACCATCTGCAGTGATTTTGGAGCCCCCAAAAATAAAGTCTGACACTGTTTCCACTGTTTCCCCATCTATTTGCCATGTAGTGATGGGACCAGATGCCATGACCTTAGTTTTCTGAATGTTGAGCTTTAGGCCAACTTTTTCACTCTCCACTTTCACTTTCATCAAGAGGCTCTTTAGTTCCTCTTCACTTTCTGCCACAAGGGCGGTGTCATCTGCATATCTGAGGTTATTGATATTTCATGCTTTTGAACTGTGGTGTTGGAGAAGACTCTTGAGAGTCCCTTGGACTGCAAGGAGATCCAACCAGTCCATTCTACAGGAGATCAGTCCTGAGTGTTCACTGGAAAGACTGAGGCTAAGGCTGAAACTCCAATACTTTGGCCACTTCATGCGAAGAGTTGACTCATTGGAAAAGACCCTGATGCTGGGAGGGATTGGGGGCAGGAGGAGAAGGGGACGACAGAGAATGAGATGGCTGGATGGCATCACCGACTCAATGGACATGAGTCTGAGTAAACTCCGGGAGTTGCTGATGGACAGGGAGGCCTGCGGTGCTGTGATTCATGGGGTCACAAAGAGTCGGACACAACTGAGCGACTGAACTGAAAGTATTGATTGGGCTTCCCAGGTGGCACAGTTGTAAAGAATCCACCTGCCAATCAGGAGATGTGTGTTCGATCCCTGGGTCAGGCAGATCCCCTGGAGACGGAAATGGCAACCCACTCCTGTATTCTTGCCTGGGAAATCCCATGGACAGATGAGCCTTACATGCTACAGTCCATGGGGTTCCAAAAGAGTCAAGACATGACTTAGTGACTAAACAACAACAACAAAAGTATTGATTAGGAAAAACCACATTTCATTTTCCTGAGATCAACTGCAAGTGAGTGTGGGGAACTTGAGAACAGATACTGGCATGAGGTGGGAGGTGATAGAGGGAAGAAGCTGGGCTGGAGCTCAGCGATCTAGTCTAGCTGTTTGTTTAATAGATGAAGAACCCGACTTGCCCATGAGAGCTTAACCTTTCTGTTTTTCTTATTCCAAAAACCTTAAAAACTTGGTTCTATATGTTTGCTTACTGATTTTCACTGGCTATTTTCACTAGTTAATTTTCACTTAACATTTAATTTGAATTGAAGTTCGGTCAGAAAATGGAAATGATTATTATTGATGACTGCCTTTCAATTTATTTCAACATGTCCTGCTTTAAATATTCCTGCCCTCACATAAAAGACCTTAATCTCTATAAAAGACAAATAGTACCTGTGTGTCCCCTGAGGCGTAACAGGTATGTTTGATCTCTTATTTCGTATCCCAGTGCTCCCCTACTTGGACAAATCAAGAATGTTTCATTCCTCTAAATTCCATCATTTCCCTTTTATTAACCCTTGACTTCTCCAAATGCCTTATTTAAAAAATATTTACTGAGCTGGCATTTCATTAAAATGATGAGGCAAAGGCTCTATGAAAACAAAGAGTTTAGTATCTACAGTGAAGAATAATTCCTTGTCAAAAGGCTTTCCCCTTCCACCAAGAATCACCAACTCATACTTTGATATTTATATCAAATATAGTAACAATTTATAGTTCTCCAAACAATATTTTAAGTAAATAATAGGTTTGATCAGGGATTGCCTACTAAATGGACAAGGCTATGTCAGAGTACCTTGTTCATAGAAGACTCTTGATTTTAACCAGAATTTTTAATATCTGGATCAGCAAAGCAGTGCTTGTATGAGCTTAGCTAGAACATGAAAATGTCCTTTGATAGAGATTAAGATGTTTTCATCCAGTTGGTCTGAACTGAATTCTTTCTGCACTTAAAAAAAAAAATCTTAAGGTATTTTTCTTTCACATGTCACTTAAAATAAAGAATGGCTGGCAGCAGTCTGTCAACAGCTATTTTTTCATTTATCCACTGCTACAAACCTTTTTGAGAATCAGAAGACATAAGTAGCATAATCATTGCCCTTTGGGAATTCACAGTCTAGTTAGGAACCCCAGTCTGACATTGCAGAGTCGTGAAGTTGGAGGTTATATACTGATAACTGTCAGTGAGGCAGATCAGATAGGTCTGACCATGGGTGGTTGCGGTGCTAAATATGCTGCAGAAGAGAGAGGGGCACAGACAGATGGGATTGTGTAAAGCGAGAATTGTAGTTTCCTGAAAGTATTATTGTTTCCAATAACATTTACTGTAGAAAATCACATAAGTTTCAAATGAGTATTTATTGCTTTGGACTATCTCATAAACCTCACAGTTGGAGTACTCCACATTTTACACATTGTTGCCGCTTAGTGGAGTCATGGTATTTCTAGTGGGTACAATATCTGAAACATAAGTTTCTCATTTAACTTAATAGAGAAACAGCATCTATAAAATGACCCATTTAAATGACCATAGTAGAGAACTCATCAAAGTGTTCATATAATGTTGCCCTGGTTATGTTCATCTAAAAAAAAATTGGGCACAGTCAATATAGGAAATGATCACTCTTCCTGATGGGATTTGAAAACCATCCAGCAGTGGTTTAGGAAGGATCTTGAAAGTGTATGAAGAACTTATTTAATGTCTTTGTCACCATTTACTATCAAGTTGCCTGAGGCTAGAAATATGCCTTCTATTCGGTGAATTGCTACCACCAGTTCCATTAACAGCATTCACAGAAGACTTCTCTTTAAGAAAGCAAAGCACTCCAGGTTACACATCACACATTTATGTTTAGAGAGTGAAAGGCATTTTGCATCAACAAATATCAAAAATTAATGTTTGATACAGGCTTGGAAATGAAGACTTGCCAGTTAAGTTTATAGTGCAAAGTATAAATTCCAGTATTGGTTTAAGGTATTTCCAGCATCCTATGTGCAACAAGATTGAAATCTTGGGGACTAGGATTATATCTTTTTTTTTCTTTTGGCCCCCTTTTCTCTAGCACCAAAATATTGAATGCCAAACAATCACCTATACTTCTTAATTGGCTTACTGAATTGTATGTAATGATAAAAAATATGTCGGTATTTGGAGAATATTCCTATAAACTATCCAAGGCCTCTTAGGAAAAACCTGTAAAAGTTTAATATTCTACTCATTAATCAAGAATGGCTGAACAACACACTGATGAATAACCAACAAATCACAGAAGAAATCAAAAAAGAAATCAAAATATGCGTAGAAATGAATGAAAATGAAAACACAACAACCCAAAACCTATTCAGTTCAGTTGCTCAGTCGTGTCCAACTCTTTGAGACCCCATGAACCACAGCACACCAGGCCTCCCTGTCCATCACCAACTCCTGGAGTTCACCCAAACCCATATCCATTGAGTCTGTGATGCCATCCAACCATCTCATCCTCCATCGTCCCCTTCTCCTCCTGCCCTCAATCTTTCCCAGCATCAGGGTCTTTTCAAATGAGTCAGCTCTCCGCATCAGGTGGCCAAAGTATTGGACTTTCAGCTTCAACATCAGTCCTTCCAATGAATTCCCAGGACTGATCTCCTTTAGGATGGACTGGTTGGATCCCCTTACAGTCCAAGGGACTCTCAAGAGTCTTCTCCAACCCCACAGTTCAAAATAATCAATTCTTCAGTGCTCAGCTTTCTTTATAGTCCAACTCTCACATCCATACATGACACTGGAAAAACCATAGCCTTGACTAGACGGACCTTTGTTGGCAAAGTAATGTCTCTGCTTTTTAATATGCTGTCTAGGTTGGTCATAACTTTCCTTCCAAGGAGTAAGTGTCTTTTAATTTCATGGCTGCAGTCACCATCTGCAGTGATTTTGGAGCCCAGAAAATTAAAATCAGCCACTGTTTCCACTGTTTCCCCATCTATTTCCCATGAAGTGATGGGACCAGATGCCATGATCTTAGTTTTCTGAATATTGAGTTTTAAGTCAACTTTTTTACTCTCCTCTTTCACTTTCATCAAGAGGCTCTCTAGTTCTTCACTTTCTTCCATAAGGGTAGTGTCATCTGCGTATCTGAGGTTATTGATCTTTCTCCTGGCAATCTTGATTCCAGCCTGTGCTTCCTCCAGCCCAGTGTTTCTCATGATGTACTCTGCATATAAGTTCAATAAGCAGGGTGACAATATACAGCCTTGACCTACTCCTTTTCCTATTTCGAACCAGTCTATTGTTCCATGTCTGGGACACTGTAAAAGCAGTGCTAAGGGGAAGGTTCATAGCAATACAGGCTTACCTCAAGAAACAAGAAAAAAGTCAAATAAATAACCCAACTCTACACCTAAAGCAACTAGAAAAGGAAGAAATGAAGAACCCCAGGGTTAGTAGGAGAGAAATCTTAAAAATCAGGGCAGAAATAAATGCAAAAGAAACAAAAGAGACCATAGCAAAAATCAACAAAGCCAAAAGCTGGTTCTTTGAGAAGATAAATAAAATTGACAAACCATTAGCCAGACTCATCAAGAAACAAAGGGAGAAGAATCAGATCAACAAAATTAGAAATGAAAATGGAGAGATCACAACAGACAACACAGAAATACAAAGGATCATAAGAGACTATTATCAGCAATTATATGCCAATAAAATGGACAACCTGGAAGAAATGGACAAATTCTTAGAAAAGTACAACTTTCCAAAACTGAACCAGGAAGAAACAGAAAATCTTAGCAGACCAGGCACAAGCACAGAAATTGAAACTGTAATCAAATCTTCCAGCAAAAAAAAGCCCAGGTCCAGACGGCTTCACAGCTGAATTCTACCAAAAATTTAGAGAAGAGCTAACACCTGTCCTACTCAAACTCTTCCAGAAAATTGCAGAGGAAGGTAAACTTCCAAACTCATTCTATGAGGCCACCATCACCCTAATACCAAAACCTGACAAAGATGCCACAGAAAAAGAAAACTACAGGCCAATATCACTGATGAACATAGATGCAAAAATCCTTAACAAAATTCTAGCAAACAGAATCCAACAACATATTAAAAAGATCATACATCATGACCAAGTGGGCTTTATCCCAGGGATGCAAGGATTCTTCAATATCTGCAAATCAATCAACGTAATACACCACATTAACAAATTGAAAGATAAAAACCATATGATTATCTCAATAGATGCAGAGAAAGCCTTTGGCAAAATTCAACATCCATTTATGATAAAAACCCTACAGAAAGCAGGAATAGAAGGAACATACCTCAACATAGTAAAAGCTATATATGACAAACCCACAGCAAACATTATCCTCAATGGTGAAAAACTGAAAGCATTTCCCCTAAAGTCAGGAACAAGACAACAGTGCCCACTCTCACCACTGCTATTCAACATAGCAATCAGAGCAGAAAAAGAAATAAAAGGAATCCAGATTGGAAAAGAGGAAGTAAAACTCTCACTGTTTGCAGATGACATGATCCTCTACATAGAAAACCCTAAAGACTCCACCAGAAAATAACTAGAGCTAATCAATGAATATAGTATAGTTGCAGGATATAAAATTTAACACACACAAATCCCTTGCATTCCTATACACTAATAATGAGAAAACAGAGAAATTAAGGAAACAATTCCATTCACCATTGCAACGAAAATAATTAAATACTTAGGAATATATCTACCTAAAGAAACAAAAGACCTATATATAGAAAACTATAAAACACTGATGAAAGAAATCAAAGAGGATACTAATAGATGGAGAAATATACCATGTTCATGGATTGGAAGAATCAATATAGTGAAAATGAGTATACTACCCAAAGCAGTCTATCGATTCAGTGCAATCCCTATCAAGCTACCAATGGTATTTTTCACAGAACTGGAACAAATAATTTCACAACTTGTATGGAAATACAAAAAACCTCAAGTAGCCAAAGCTATCTTGAGAAAGAAGAATGGAACTGGTGGAATCAGCCTGCCTGACTTCAGGCTGTACTACAAAGCCACAGTCATCAAGACAGTATGGTACTGGCACAAAGACAGAAATATATATCAATGGAACAAAATAGAAAGCCCAGAGATAAATCCACGCACCTATGGACACCTTGTCTTCGACAAAGACAAGAATATACAGTGGAGAAAAGAAAATCTCTTTAACAAATGGTGCTGGGAAAACTGGTCAACCACTTGTAAAAGAATGAAACTAGAACACTTTCTAACACCATGCACAAAAACAAACTCAAAATGGATTAAAGATCTAAACGTAAGACCAGAAACTATAAAACTCCTAGAGGAGAACATAGGCAAAACACTCTCCGACATAAATCACAGCAGGATCCTCTATGACCCACCTCCTAGAGTATTGGAAATTAAAGCAAAAATGGGACCTAATTAAACTTAAAAGCTTTTGCACAACAAAGGAAACTATAAACAAGGTGAAAAGACAGCCTTCAGAATGGGAGAAAGTAATAGCAAATGAAGCAAATGACAAATAATTAATCTCAAAAATATATAAGCAACTCCTGCAGATCAATTCCAGAAAAATGAACAATGCAATCAAAAAATGGGCCAAAGAACTAAACAGACATTTCTCTAAAGAAGACATACAGATGGCTAACATACAGATGAAAAGATGCTCAACATCACTCATTGTCAGAGAAATGCAAATCAAAACCACAGTGAGATACCATTTCACACCAGTTAGAATGGCTGTGATCCAAAAGTCTACAAACAATAAGTGCTGGAGAGGGTGTGGAGAAAAGGGAACCCTCTTACACTGTTGGTGGGAATGCAAACTAGTACAGCCACTATGGAGAACAGTGTGGAGATTCCTTAAAAAACTGGAAATAGAACTGCCATATGACCCAGCAACCCCACTGCTGGGCATACACACCGAGGAAACCAGAATTGAAAGAGACACGTGTACCCCAATGTTCATCGCAGCACTGTTTATAATAGCCAGGACATGGAAGCAACCTAGATGTCCATCAGCAGACAAATGGATAAGAAAATGTGGTATGTATACACAATGGAATATTACTCAGCCATTAAAAAGAATTCATTTGAATCAGGTCTAATCAGGTGGATGAAACTGGAGCCTATTATACAGAGTGAAGTAAGCCAGGAAGAAAAACACCAATATAGTATACTAACGCATATATATGGAATTTAGAAAGATGGTAATGATGACCCTATATGCGAGACAGAAAAGAGACACAGATGTATAGAACAGTCTTTTGGACTCTGTGGGAGAGGGCGAGGGTGGGATGATTTGGGGGAATCACATTGAAACATGTATATTATCATATGTGAAACGAATCGCCAGTCCAGATTCGTTGCATGAGACAGGGTGCTCGGAGCTAGTGCACTGGGATGACCCAGAGGGATGGTATAGGGAGGGAGGGAGGTGGGAGGGGGGGTTCAGGATGGGGAACACATGTACACCTGTGGTGGATTCATGTTGATATATGGCAAAACCACTACAATATTGTAAAGTAATAAGCCTCCAATTAAAATAAATATATATTAAAAAAAACAAAAAGAATGGGAGAGTGTCCATAAGTGGGAAGGAACCAATCAAGAAGAATCAAGTGGGATTTTTGCTTTCATAGCTTGTGGAGAGGAGCTTTGAAATAGAACAAGTATTCATTCATTTCTTGGTGCACTCATTCTTTTGTCCTTTAAAAAACAAAAAAGGTGAGTGAACGTTAATAAGTGTACTTGAGTAAAAATGAATACACTGGGAACTAGAAGTAGTATCATTGTACCCATCATCACAATATTGTCTGCTTTCCTGACACCGGTTGATTGTGCAGTTGACCCTTGAACAACAGTGCTTTGAACAGCATGGGTCCACATATACACAGGTTTTTTTCAACAGTAAATATACTAGAGTACTACATGATGCACGGTTGGTTGAATCCACGGATGTGGAACAGCAGATTTGGACTTGAGCGTCCCCGGATTTTGATATCTGAGGTTGATTCTGGAACCAATCCCCTGGGAATATTGAAGGACAGACTGCACTTTATCCTTCTGGCTCAGTCCCCACCTCTTGATTAAATGAGAACGACATGGTTACTGTTCTGAGAGGATGAACATTTCACACAATAGAATCACAGTGAATATATCATCCAGTATTCTCCCAGGGACAGGTTAGAATTTGGTGTGATTGTCATATGGCAGATTAAGAAAAATTAAAATGCTGGCTTTAGCTTTTAGCTGTGCAAATACAAGTGCCTGATTAAAAATAAATAAATAAATCGGGACACTGTGTTCTTTTGCCCCAAATGGTTTCTAGAGGAATGTGCACCACTCTAAAACCCTGGTGGGGTAGTGGTTGATTTCTTGGTTCTGGTCCTTTGTGGAGTTTGTGCCCAAGCAGGCAGGATGCTACTGCTGGATTCACTCAGTGCTTTTTTCCAGGTGATGACATCACTATTTATGGAGTTGTAATGCAGCGGTGGAAGCCCTTTAAGCAAGATGTGCGCTGTGAAGTGGAGATAGTCCTGAAGGCCAATTATATCCAAGTAAATAACGAAGAGTCTGCAGGGGTCAACATGGATGAGGAGGTCCGAAAGGAATTTGAAGACTTTTGGGAACACTATAAGAGCGATCCTTTTGCAGGTTTGTGATTAAGGGTATGGAGCTGATATTTATTAATGGCATTTCATTCATGATGTTGGTGATTTACATGCTGTGCATCAGTGGCTGTGTTCTGAGGGAGTAGCTTTACCAGTGCCTCTAGCTATAATCTCCCTTTAAAGCCCTTTTCTGGCATAATCCTCTCTGTTTAGTGATCTTACTGGAAATCCCAAGAGATTTTCCATTTCCAACTATTATTTTAATATCTCTTATCTGGCCAAAATAGTTTCAGAGTTTTCTACCTTCTTTACCAATTATAGTTCCTCCTTAAACAGGCAAAACTCATTCTGTTATGAAACTTTATTCTGTTAAAATCATTTCTCTTCTGATTCATCTTGTATCATTAAGACAGCTTCACTCTTTTACCTAAAAGATTTAAAAATATGGAATGGTAAAAAAGATGATAAGAGAGATGCAAAAAATCTTTGTCATCACAGCAAAAATTTCTGACTTCATAGTCAGAAATTACACTTAAGATGTAATTACACAGATGAAAACATTATAGCCTTTGGGTTTCTAGAGTATTTTTTATTAAAAAATCCCAACTATATAAAACACCAATTAAATCTTCAAGTGTCTGTTTTCATTCTTTCTTGGAGGCATCTTCTGAGAAAAATAAATGGAAGCCAATAATAGACTATTTCTGAGAAGCTTCACCTCAGATCTAATACACAGTGATTATGTATCTTAAATCATGTATTGAATTGGACAGATATCATTCCATAAAATAAGACTTTCATTTGCTTTAAATACAAGCAGTTGGCTTTTATTTTGTGGGATTTTTTTTTTCTTTTGCTTATGTGTGTAACACATATACAGTGGTTATCAATCATTCTTTTATCTGATCCATACAGAAAGAACCAAAGGTCTCTGTATTATAGCTTCATTAAGCAAATCTTTTACAAATCATGTTGTTCATTCGCCTAAGTCGTCTCTGATTTTACGACCCCATGGACTGCAGCACACCTGGCTTCCCTGTCCTTCACCATCTCCCAGAGTTTGCTCAAAGTCATGTCCATTAAGTCAGTGATGCCATCCAACCATCTCATCCACTGTTGCCCCCTTCTCCTCCTGCCCTCCATCTTTCCCAGCATCAGGGTCTTTTCCATTGAGTCGGCTCTTTGCATCACGTGGCCAAAGTATTGGAGCTTCAACATCAGTCCTTCCAGTGAATATTCAGGGTTGATTTCCTTTAGGATTGACTGATTTGATCTTCTTGCTGTCCAGGGGACATTCAAGAGTCTTGTCCAGCACAATTAGAAAGCATCAATTCTTCAGTGCTTTGACTCTATGAACCATATGTATTTTTAAATAAGTTTTTTTACTTAACATTGTTTCTCCCAATCAGTTCCCTACAAAAATCTGTAACAGTGTTAGGAAGGGCATCATACAGGGCTATCAGAAGTGCTATGTGCTGTTGATCAAAGAGTCTATCTTGTTTTAATTAGAAGGCTATAGCTATACATCTTATTTACCAGATGAAAGGAAGAAATAAATATAATAACCTGTGGGAAATGTAAGTAGGAAGACAGGGAGAAAATGAGGCAACATTTTTCTTTTTAGTATGAAGATTCTGCTTTGTTAGTTTCCTGAGTACCTATTATCAGCCATATCTTAGCATTTCAAAGTGTGTGTGTGTGTGTGTGTGTGTGTGTGTGTTGGGGGCGGAGGGAGGGTGGTGAAGGTGGGGAGCTGTATCCAAAGTGTGTCTTCATTTTGCTTGTCTAAAGACAGACATTACTATATTGCTCAGCTCTGGGAGGTTGGCTTGCTTCATTAAGATCTGATACTGTGAGTGCCGACAAGGAGCTGAAGATTTTCTTGTGATCTCAGGGATCCCCTGACCCTGATGCTTCGAGGACGGCTAGAAACCCAAAGGGGTTGGGTTCTGTTGGGCCATCTGAACCCACTCCAGGGTGACTTATCATCTTAGACCTAAGTTCTCTTCATTGGGGTAAATAATGGCCATGCCACAAGAGTGGATTACATGGGCACACTACTAACACAGTCTAGAACCAGAAATTTGCCCCGAGGAGGAGAGGAAGGAAAGTGTTGGTGTATCATTCCCCCTAATGAATTCTCTTCCGTGATAGAGTCATGAGAGCTTCTATTGCCATGACCCAAGGAATTAAGTTCTTCAACTTTAGATAACAAATTTAGGGAATGGACCTTCCCCTTTGCCTTTCTCTGGTACCTCAGATCTGACTTCAGTTTCTCTTTTATGATGACCACAGTGTGAGGAAATGGTGAGATAAGAAATAGGCACAAGTAATACAGGTATAATAGTTTCAGTAGCTCCTATGTGCCAGGCACTATTCTGTGTGCTGTGCAATAATTAACTCCTGAACAGCTCTATCTGCAATACCATTATCATCTCCATCTCACAGATAAGGAGATGGAGGCGGAGAGAGTCAGAACCTTGCCCAAGGTCAGGCAGCTAGTAACACTGGGCTCTGACCTGAAAGCCCATAGGAAGTGCTTCCTGTCAGCACATTAGTCAGGGAATCCACCTTTACTCAGAAAGCTGGCTCTCTGACAGCTTTGGCTTGAGTGTCTCCCAGGCCAGTCTGTCCACTTGTCCCCTGCTTACTGAAGCTATCGTTTCTTTCTATGTGTAATTTCTAGATTCTGGTCGGAATTTATGTACCTGCTGTCAGGTCTTAACTATGTAGATCTCAGACATTTCGTCTTTTTCTCTGGGCTTTCTACCTTGGAAAAGGGAAGGAATCCCTTTAGCAGTTAATGAAATTCCTCCCAGGGTTGACTAATTCTTTTTTTGGTTCCTGTTTTATTTACACTAGAATGTTTTCTTTCTTCACTACTTCTGCCATCCCAGGTTACATCACCAGAGCTTAATTGCCACTGAGTCAATTTTGATTCATTACAAAAGTAGCCTTTGTGCATAGGGCCATAAATTATGGAGGAACCCCTTTCCTTTATCTTGGTGAAAAAGCTTCTGGAACTGGTGTCATCAACTAAAGTAGTACTTGTATGATTATCTTCCTCCTCAAAAGAGCTATCACTGAAACATACAAACTCAAAGTTAAATATAAAAGCCCTCAGATGTGCAAATTAGTTACCAGCATGAGGACATTGGGGTTTCCCTGGTGGCTCAGATGATAAAGAATCTGCCTGCAATGCCGGAGACCTGGGTTCAATCCCTGGGTTGAAAGGATACCCTGGAAGAGGGCATGGCAACCCACTCCAGTATTCTTGCCCAGAGAATCCCACGAACAGAGGAGCCTGGCAGGCTGCAGTCCATGGGGTCACACAAAGTCGGACATGACTGAGCGACTAGACACACAACATAAAGACATTAATTTCTGGTAACGTGAATGTAGACACACAGAGTGCCATCACAGTAGTGAGTTCCAAATAAGGCAAACTCAGGAAAGGCTGGTTAGAATCTATGACCTCATTGGTTGGTCAATGACAGAACGAAATATCTAAATTATTCATGGATGGGATAGGCAGATTTTTGGATTTAGTGTCTGACATTTCTAGAAACAGAACCTAAGACAATGATAACCTCTTACTTAAAGCATGTGATCAGAAGAATCTTAAGAACTCCAGCTTGGACTCCTAGAGTTGTTTATAATGATCTTCTAAATATCCTGATAACACAGATACTGAGTCTAGATAAAACAGAATTTACCAAACTGCTCAGAGCAAATGCTGAATTGACTCACAGGATGGGTTGATTTTACCTCTTTTATACCTCTGAAGAACCTCCAAGTACCTTACATAGTTTTCTACAGTCTGACTCATTGTTTCTGAGAACACCTTCCTTTTATTTAGGAGTGGAGTAATTTTACTGAAATTACTGCACAGGAAGTGCAGCTGGTATTAAGGGAATATGCTAGCCTGATGAGGGAGAAAAGAGATTTCTCTCTGTCCCTTATAAATATGCTAAATTTATAGAAACTTAAAACAGGTGGCAGCCAGAACTTTTCATCTCAAGGCATTGATAAGAAAAGGACTTTTAGGAACAAAACAACATTATTCACTCCTTTTAGTCAGATCATTTTAGAGTGTTTATAAGAAGATAGGACAGAAAGGGAAATTTCAGTTAGTATTTCTTGAAAAATTATGATAACTCATCTTTCTGCTTTTCCTAGGAAGGAATGAAATATTGGCCAGCTTGTGCCCTCAAGTTTTTGGAATGTACCTAGTAAAGCTTGCTGTGGCCATGGTGCTGGCTGGTGGGATTCAAAGAACCGATGCTACAGGAACACGGGTCAGAGGTTGGTACCCATTAAGATTTCTGAGAAATACTAACACATACAGTAAGAAGAGAAGCTACGATTTCCCTTTGCTGAATGAAAAATTGCTTGTTGAGCTTTATTTTCCAAATGCAGTCTTTTAAAAACTGACAGTTGTTCACTGTCTAATACTCAGTCCAACATCAGGAACTACTTTGTAGAATTCCAGTCTTTCCAAAGACTTTTGCCTATAAGGGAGCCACAATATAAAATCTTTGTTTCTTTTACTGTCTGTGTTTTTCATTGGATTTCCAGTCTTTCTCCTGTCTCCAAGTCAGTGTCTCTCCATCTGTGCCTGTCAGTGTGTGTCTCTTAGACTGTTGCTCTCAGTCACTGCCTGCTGGTTCGCCTTCTGCTGGTGGGCAGCAAATATGCCATCTGCTGAGAGGTGCTACTGTAGGTCACGCATTCAAGCCAAAATGACTCTTAAGTCATTTCCAAATGGCAGGGAGCTCTTGTGTGGTTAAAACACTTAACTGACCTGAATGGCATAAATTAGGTTTATTATGGCCCTCATATAGGTAGTATAAGGGCCATAATAACCAAAGGCTTAACCAAAAGACTAAAAGGACATTATTGTAAACCAGGTGTTGGTAAGGACTCAAAAACCATACTGTACAGTATAGAATAGTAAGTATAATAAGGTTTATGCATATTGTATTTCTTGATTACCTACTGTTACAAGGCATTCTGCTAAATGTTGAACTTCAATAGTATTTCCCTATTAATATTTTCAGAAAATACTTGAATATGACTGAATAAATTTGCTTGGTCAGTGAGATAACATCTGCCACAGGATATTCACATGTTTTTCTATGTTACATTCAAAAAGTAAGAACTTATAAGATAGATGTTTCATGAAACTACTAAAATTTTCATAGAATGAAAAGGTTTTCACTTAACTGTTAGAATCATAAGTGATTTGGTGTTTATAAAGCACGTACAAAGTCGCAGACACTTATAAGTATACTTGTATGGATGGATGGAAAGAATTAATCACAGTAGTTTGATATTTAAAATAAATTAAATAAAATCAGAAACTTTATAAGCCAAAAGTTTTTTAAATGTTAAACACAGTCCCTAAACATCTGGAACTAGAACAAAAATCTCTTAAAAATTAATTTTAAATGCTGCACTCAGAAATCCAAAGACTATTATTTATTTTGAAAGTTAACTTTTCTAAGGACATTCTGGATAAAGTCTTCCTTGAATGACCTTAAACTAAAATACTATATAAAATAAAAATTGTGTGAGCATTCCAAATGGACCATTTTTGACTAATTATGAGTCTTTTCATAGCAGTTAGAAACTTTATTTATGCTTTTCTAGGTGAATCTCATCTTTTATTGGTTGGGGATCCTGGCACAGGGAAATCTCAATTCCTCAAATATGCAGCAAAGATTACACCAAGATCTGTGCTCACCACAGGAATTGGATCTACTAGTGCAGGTATTTTATGTGATGATTTCAGTTATTTAATGTTACTTCAGAAGCTAACACAATGGTTATTTTCTTGTGAAAAAGTACCTGTAATAGGATATATTTCAAGATTTTTGTGTTACTGCCAAAAACCTAATATTCAGCATTACTTTTGTCGCTCTAAGAAAATATTTCAAAAGCTCCACCTTCACTTATTTTTCAAAAGCTTTTTCCATGTGTCTTTTTTGTATCTTAGTTTTGAATGATTGTGTTCAACGTTCTCATTCTCTAGTGATTACTTTTGTACATGCTTAAGCAGCATCTGTAATTCTGTGAAGACCCAGCAAACAGTGCTGAAACTAACTAAATAGGGGTAAAATCTCACTTTACAAAGTAAATAGATGGTATAAAGCTTAAGGCATTTTCATACTCATGGATCTCACAGACAACAGTGATTCCTGCTAAAAATTCTTAGGTAGAAAATGTGTCTTAGATGTGGAAAGTGTACTTTTATCACTGCAACGTGGAGCTTCATTCATACACTGTAATGATTCTTCAACAAGTACAGTATATTTAAAGCCTTTGCTGATAGAATGTTAAGATTTGATTATAAAGTGACTTTAGGAAAAAATTATTTTAAAGGACATGTTTTGATGCCATTTAAAATTTCTACACTGTTTTGACTGGGAAAATATTTCTCCTGTTCTCCTATAGTAGGCCCTTTGGTTTCATACATTTTACAAATGTTACTTGTTAGGGATGTCTACTGTCCATGGCCTGTACTCAGATTTCTTATGAGAAGCTTATATTTGGAAACTTATAAAGTAGGAAGTGCTCCATTATGGTCCTTAGTAATAAGATCTCTGTTTTAAGGGGTCTCAGCTTTGAAATATAACTAAACAGTATATTAAGCACCGACAGGAAGGGATTTGTGGACTGAGAAGAGTAGACAAGCTTTAGGGTACTGGAAGGGGAAAAGACAGGAATATATGAAGAAGACTTCATGTGCATTTCAAAATTTTATGACTCAGTATTTTAGAGTTCTGTATTAAATGATATTAACAATGAACGAATAAAAGAGTTTCCCCAGTAATGACATGGAATGTTTCCTAATTATTATATGGAGTGTCAAGAAATAAGACCAGGCTAATTTGTGGACTACTAGTATTTCAGAGTATTTGGACAGTTTTAAACTGAATGGCTGCTGAATTCACTGAATTAGCACTTTCTGTCTTATTGCCAAGGTTATAATCCAAATATGAAAGAAATGGCAGGTAGAAGGAATATAAATTTTAGAACTGTAGATAAGTTATTGCTACTTCTAATCCACCCAAAGGGCCAGACTACCCTTTATTTAAACTGTATCACAACCCATTAGAGGGTCTATTCATCGGTCAGAACCAGCACTTTCAAAACAAAATACAGTAACAGATACTACAGTATACTAGTGCACAGAGAAGGTGCACTATTACGGGTGTATTATGTGCAAATTGTTAATATACATACTTGTGTTATGGGGGTCATACTTAAACTTCTTTTTTTACCATAGATTACAGTAAAATGTTTTGAAAACTGTTGCCATTGACTTTCTTGTTAACTAGAAAACCTCAAACCTGAGGGTTAAGACCAAATGAAAGCCTAAGGCTATATAAGATTATAAATGAACGAATGCACGCATGTTTCTCAGACTTCGGCTTGTTCTCTCAGCTCCAATGATAGCCACATTCCCTCTGGCCTACTTGCCTATTTCCTTTGTGGCATAAGTAATTTGTTCATGTTTATCTTCTCAGGACACAGCTATTCACTATGATCAGAAAGGGAAAAAACATTTCCAAACTTTCTAGCTGTTATTTCAGGCAGTGTCTAGCTAAAAATAAAAAATAAAAAACAACCTATGCATTCTAGTTTCTTAGTTTCTAATGTTTGAATACTCTTTATTTTTTAAAATTATAGAACCATCAAAATGTTAAATAAGAGAGAATAGTTTTTAAGCTTCAAACTTCTGTGAAAATTGGCTGTCAGTTTACAAATTGATTTAAAAACCTAACTGTTTGATGTCAGTACAAATCAATCATAATTAATCAGGATAAAAACTCAGCTGTGAACTGATTTGGTAATTTGGCTTATATATGCTTTATTTCTAATAAGCATGTATTGTGTTCCTGTTATATTAATCACTGAGCTCTTGGTTGGAAAGTATTAGTTTTATTTTCATTTTAATATTTTAACATTTTCTTTTAATTGCAATTAGACAAAAATGAAATTTTCTTCATGTTGTTTTAACAGTCGTACGTATTTTACTTTTAAAGTCTATGAACTAGTTAGTGGACAGTATTTTAATTATCTGGTATACTAAACTTCAGAGTTTAACATTTAGCAAAATTTTGCTTCACAAAGTCACTTTGTAGAATGACAGGAAATATATACAGCTTCAAATCCATATTCAGACATATGCCCCTTTCCCTTCCTCAAAATAAATGCTTTTAAAAAGTGCAGTATAAAAGTTTTAGCTATGAAGGCACTGCATAATTCTGTATTATATGGCTAATGTCTTGATTAGCAGCAAGAGTGATGAGAATATTCTACACTTAATTTACTGGAACATAAGAAACTTTTTGAGGAAGGACTTAGCTCTCATCAAAGAAAAAGAACCTTTTGTCCTGTTTAGTTAATGCATTCCTTTTCAAGATTGCTTTTAAAAAACCTCATCTGAAAAAGCTATCTAGAAAATGTCTACCACAAATATTGTACATGAGTGTCGGGAGATTCGGAGAAAAGTACTTTATGTGGAAATATATATAGTTTCATATGATAAAGCTAAATATATATTTCCAAATCTACTGTTTTTATATAAATGCTGCCAACAACAGATGACTTGTCAAAACAGTTTTAAAGGGCTATGTTCATAGTATTTTTTATAAATCTAATGAACCAAAGTCATTATACTCTTCTATTCTTAAACTTAGGGAGTTTGTATCTGCTTCTGACATGTTGAATTCACTGGGTAATGATGATGTATGATTCAAGAACTGTTGTGATGTCCTAAACTGTTATAAAAACAAAAATCATAGGCAGAGGACCTTATAAACAATTACCCACATTTGTTACCTTAGAACCAAACTGAATGCTGTCTAACATTATATGAATAGTAGACATAAGAGGCTTCAAAGTGGCCTGGAAAACTAGATCTTGAAGTTCTTGGTCACATATAGTTTACTTCAAATCCCTTCTTTAAGGGTATGCCGGGAAAAGAACGGAAATTTGCCCCTTAAATCAAACCAAATTATGTGTTATCACAGGAAGACACATTTAGTTGAAGTGCACTTTGTTCTTTCAAAGGTTAGTTAAGATAGTGGCCCAAAGATTATTATCCAAGAGGCTAAGACATCTTTACAACCTGGTCTAATGATTCATTTTTCTTCTTAAGTGCTTTAATTACATATAGAGGAGAAGAAAATAATATATATGTTTTAATCAGATTAGTTTCAGAACAAATAAAATAACACATTAGAGAAAAACTTACTTAAAAATAGTTGTATTTATATTCCACAATTTGCTCAAATACTGGTTTTCTTATAAACTTTCTACAGGATGTTTTTTAAACAAATTCTTCACATTGCATCTTGACTATGTACTTACGGAATTTCAGGGAAATAGTTCTGTGTGTTTTTATAGCTTAATTTGTACTAAAGGGATGGCAGGTGGTCACATGCAGTCCATGTGGGATTCTAACATGACATTTAGTGAGTTTTCTGATGTGGACCATCCCTTTGATGCCGAAGGTAATGCATCTGTTGAAAGAAGTGACGGTAGATTTGGATTACTGCTCTCTGCATCTTCCAGTTTTTCTGTGTTATCTTCCCAATTAATGTGGAATCTTGTTACTCTGGGATTGGATGCCAAAATATTCCTTTGAAGCTAGAGGATAAAGGAAATATATAAATGGTAAACACTAAGAAAGTTAGATCACTGTATACAGATAGACCTTAATAGAATGGTTCTTTATATTTGTACTCCTAAAGCACTAATTCATATACAAACTGAGTGAGTGAAGTCGCTCAGTCGTGTCTGACTGTTTGCGACCCCATGGACTATAGCCTACCAGGCTCCTCTGTCCATGGGATTTTCCAGGTGCGAGTACTAGAATGGGTTGCCATTTCCTTCTCCAGGGGATCTTCCCAACCCAGGGGTCGAACCCAGGTCCTCCTACATTGCAAGCAGACACTTTACCATCTGAGCCACCAGGGAAGTCTTCATATACAAAGGTATAAGTCAAATAAAATACACTAAACATAACTAATAAACGATAGGGCTGCAGTAAAGAAATTGTTTTAGCCTAATGGAAACAAGATGTGGGGAGCCTGAAGGAATCATTCAGATCTTTTACTATCCAACAAAACATCTAACTCTATCCTTATTTCTTAAAAGGGAGAGAATCTCTTGAATGCATCAGAGGATGCTTCATTTAACAAATTAATGTGCTTTCTAGATTTTGATGTGGTCCTTCTTCAGTAATATTTTCAAGTAAAATGCAAAGTATCCCCAAATAGGACCTTTCATTATTAATGGTTTCCTATCTTTTAATTATTATTGCTCATTCTTAGACAGAATATTCTAGTTCCTTCTCATTTTGCTATACAAGTAGCCATACAGGTAACTAATAAATTAGAAAGGGAAGGTTCCACATCAGAATAAAAAACATTCTAGCCTTATTATCAGAAAGAAGAACATTCCATTCCACTCCCATGTAATGTTTCTTGCATGGTCTGGTAAGATAGTGTTATGTTCAATATCACAAAAATCACGAGTTACTAAATATTATAGTTCCCAATGGAAAATCATAAAGTACTTGGTATTTCTGAGAATATCAAGTCACAGACTTCAGGTTCACACTCAGAAACTTAGCTGTTTTCACCACCAGATAATATTTAAGACCTGTAGTTTAACCTTTGAGAATAGCTGATGAAGCAAGGCATATGGGAGTTTTGAGATAACAATGTTCCTATGAAAAACAAAATGTCCCCCTACAATTTTGAGATGTTACAGACCAAAATATTATGGAATAATCAGTACAACACACAGGAATTTGAACATCCTAAAGACGGAAATAGATAGAATCATGATGTATGGGGAATGCCATACAGGGAGCCATTAACAGAGACCTGCTGGAGGCACTTTCAGTTTTCTAAATCATCAGACTCTCAAGGTGCCTGACCAACATTAACTGCTAATAGCTAACCTGGAGGTAGCTTTGAAGTCATCCATGGTAAGGGAACAATGATTGGCTTGCTTAGTTGGCACAAGGACCTCAAATTTATTTTGTCTCAAAGCCACTTTCATAGTGTACTATGAAATGGCAACTGCTTAAAAAACTGTACAGTAAAATGAATGAAAAAGGAATAATGAAAAGGAGTATTACCTTAGAAAAGTCTGGTTTTACTGGCGGATTTTCCCTTAATTCTGTCTCGGTATATTCATTATTTACATAATAACCAACTCTAATAAACTCTTGACCTCGATAGGTGCACGTTATTAGCACAACTGTTACACCTACAGCATCTGCATCTGGAATGAGTCCCGGGTTAGGTGCGTCAGCCTAGAATCATGTAAAAAAAAAAAAAAAAACACGGCACAAAGTGTTGTTAACCATAAGCAAAACTGGAGTTTTGGTTACACTGAGCACCTTCAGTCAAGGGCACAGCAACCAAAACTTGGAAATCATACTGGGAAGGCAAATGCTCATTTTTGAAACTGACTTATAGCTAGAAAATATAGCTCATACATTTCTCCACAATATGCCTAAGTACCTGAAAACATCACCATGTCTAGAGGAAAATACATGTGGCTACTGTGTGTGCGGCTACCGTGTGTGCTGGTTCATGACGGATTATGCAATATTCAATTATAAAACCTTTTATAAAATATAGTAAACAAATCAATAGTCTTATTGAGTCCAACCTTCCCAGTCATAATTTCAGACCTTAAAAATTAGTAAACATTTAATTATCCCATACAGCCTTTTGGCAGCACATGTTTATTATCCAGTTTCCTAGGACCCATATTCTCATATCCAGTCAACACCCCCCACCCCTCAGAGATATTCTAATAGGAAATTAATATAAAACTGAAAGTGGAGTGGAAATAGTTTTATAGCAGAATTTCAAAAAATACAAATAGTCCCACATACTATGGAAATTCAGTGAAGGTAGAGATTGTTTGAGGCAGATCTTGTTTTGAATCAAACTGCTCTAAGCTGAAACTTGAGGCAGGTGAGCTAGAGGTGGCTGAGAGCTCAGGCCCTGTCCACAGCCACGTGGAAGACAGGAAGGACTTAGTTGGAAGGCGTCACAGGCTGGGGACAGGCAGTGGTAGCACTGAGCATGGCCGAGAGCAGCCACTCTGATGGCACGAAGCATATGAAGTCCCACAGACTGGCTACTCTTGCTGCGACACGAAGGGCCATCCCTGGGCCTGGGTGAGCGCTTCAGCTCATGCCTCAGCTTGGGAGCACTTCTGACTGGTGTTCTCAGGCCATTATCATTAAAGACTCGTGATTACTATCTACCTACCACAGGGAGGTGACACAGAAAGGCACCGGACACCCACCTAGTCACCTAGACTAGAAGCCTGTCACCTCAGCTTCCCTACCTCCCACATCTAGTGGGTCTCAGTGTCCACCAGCTCTGAAAGCAGAATTGAGGTCTTCGTCTCTCATCTGGAATATTGCTAAAACTGCCCTGCTGGTCTCCCCCAGTGTTAGCCTAACTGCGCCATGGCCAACATGCTGATGCTATCTAAGTGCAGATCTATTCCTATCCCTTCACTGGGTTTGAAAAACCTCAGGTGATTACCCTAATTTCTGACATAAAACCCCTCAGTTTTTAGCTTCATTTATAAGGCCCTTCACAATTGGTCTCAATCAACATTACGGTCTCTTTAACTCCACCTCTTGGTCTAGAAATGTAAGTTCTTTAAAAAGTAGTAATAATTCTTCATGCCTTTGTGTCTTGCATATATTCCTTCCCTAACTTGCTGAAAAATTCATCTTTGAAGCTTGTGTCAAATGTATCCTTCTTAGTAAGGCACTTTCTAATCCAAACATATAATTAATAGCACTCTTTATGCACTCATATTATTTGACACAATGTCTCTATTAATGTATTCCAACAATCTAAATATGTTTACCCTTCAAGCTTCCCTAAAATTCTAAGCTTTATCTTGGGCAGGAGTCCCATCCAACTCTGTGATCTCAAGTCTGGCGTGGTTCTAGGCACAGTATATACTGAGTATTTTGAAATTTATTCATAACTCAGTTCCTGCCCTTACGTGGTTTATGATCTCTTTGGAGAAACACCAGAATAGAACAGGGGGCCTGAGAATATGCTGTTTGCCTTTGGGTAGAGATGGGAAACAGAGGTGGTTTAGTGCTATGGGAACCTCTCCCACTATTGCTTCCCATCTCCTCAGCAGATTGGTTCTAAGCATGTTTGTGTTTTAAAATTTGTTTGCTAAAGGATTCAGCCTGAGCGAAATCAAGGAGAGAAGCCTGCAGGCCTCTCAGATGATTTAGGATGGAGAAGTGATAAGCAGAGATCTTTGACTCCAACAAGCAATACGAGGTAGATGTCTGGGCACCTTCCTGCTAGCCTTTGACACACTTAATTAAGAGGAAGGCATTTTATTTGGAGAGGCAAAATCATGGCAGACCAGGAGAACACTATGGTAATTTGTTTCAAACATAAAACACAAAACTATTTTAGTACCTTTCTGCTGATAAGAGTGAATTCAAAAAAACGCATAGGCTGAACACGTGATCTAGGTCACATTGTACTTCCTCTGTACTTGTGGCAACATGTGCACACATACCAAAGTGAAAATCACTACAGGGAAATACTTTTTAAGAACCTTTCCCATAGCACTTAAAGCCCAAAGTTGAGGAATATTCTTAACCAACATAAACACATAGAAAAGATAAATTTTTAAAAGTTTGTTTAAAAAATACGGCATGTATTTGCAAGTTTTTTTTTAAATCAGCATTGAAAGGTATATCACTACACCTCAAGTTTCTTGATTTGAATTACGAATTATCATCTTTGAAGTGGGCCTCCCTGGTGGCTCAGATGGTAAAGAATCTGCCTGCAATGAACAAGACCTGGGTTCGATCCCTGGGTTGGGAAGATCCCCGGGAGAAGGTCATGGCAACCCACTCCAGTATTCTGGCCTGAGGAATTCCATGGACAGAGGGCCTGGCAGGCTACAGTCCATGGGGTCACAAAAGAGTCAGACATGACTAAGCACAGCACACATCTGAAGTATAGGTTCTCTAGGCTTGTGGATCAGAGCAAATAGTGCTTCTTTATATAACAATTTCAAGAAGCTAAGAGAATAAAAACTTAGTTCTCATTATAGAAATAGGGAGCTGTCTGTCACTGATTATACTTAACTGCTTTATTCCTCATGACATTCTTATGAGGTAGGCTATTATTCACAGTTCAGAGATGACTGGCGTGGCTAGGAGCCTGACTGAAGTCACATGTCTCTAAGCAGCAGAGTGGGACTAAACCTAGTTTTCAAGTGCAGGGCTTCCCTATACAGGCATCTCTGATACCCTCGTCCTCCGCTAAGATGTCAGTCAGTCACACAACTCAGCTTAACAGCACTTATCTTTTTTAAAAGGTTTTTTTTTTTTTTTTAATGTGGACCATTTTTAAAGTCGTTAGTGAATTTGTTATAAAACTGCTTGTTTTACGTTTTGGTTTTTTTTTTGGCCAGGAGGCTTGTGGGCATGTAGTTCCCCGACCAGGGATCGAACTTGTACTCCCTGCATTGGAAGGCAGAGTCCTAACCACGGGACCACCAGGGAAGTCTCCAACAGAACTTGTAACTAATATATTTGAGCCTTTCAGTCAGTATATGTAAGCTTTCCTTAACCATTTATTTACATATAATACTTGTTGCTTTTTAATAAAAAGCACTAAGGCTAGGAGACCAAGATTCTGAATTCAAATTTAGGAAAGAGGAGGGAGCAGTGGTAGCTTGAGAGATAGGTTTGAGTGATTCTTAGCCCATATCTTCTGGGATTATTTAACCAACAGTATTCATTTAAATTGGCCTCATCTGTGAAGTGAACCAAGTGAGCTCAGGGATAGAAGATTTAGCTTTTTTTTTCTGGTTAAGTCTTCTCAGTGGGTTCTACTTAAATAATGGAATTCTGTTGGGTGGCAAAACTTGTAAAAAAAAAAAAAAATTTAATAATAGTTTTTTAAAAAACTATGGCTAGTTACTCTTTGGACTATTATAAACATCTTCCTCTAATAAACATGGATAACTGAGAAGTGACTGGATAGTTGTATACAACAATTTGATGTGCACTGAAAGGAGTAGTATTTTTCAACACAGAAGACAATGTCTGAAGCCTTGGCACAGACCTAAATACTGTCAGTGGGATCGGAGAACATAATTATCTATTAGTAGAGTTTCTCCTTATAAATGACAGAGCTGTGGATTTGTAATAGTAACCCTCTATAAGAAGTGTAGGGGAGATGCTTTAGTAGACCACTGGACTTCCAGTGACCTCAGATCTCACAGATCTCTTATCTTCTAACATACCTGGTAACCTAGCTGAATTACTGACTCAGTAATGCTAAAATAAAGTTGTTTTGTTATATCATTCCTAGTGTCTGAAACTATAATCTGAAAATGCATATTACTGATGATCCCAGTTAGTAGTAAGCATTTTGAACCCCTGTTTTGGGCTGCTGGACAGCCAGCCACCCTAAAGGTTTCATACTCAGAGGCTATTCACAGGAAGAGTGCAAAATTAACCATCACATGTGTGCTGCCACAGTGAAAGGTTAACTGCGTGCTGTTCAAACCCCGAAGTAAAAATCACAGGAACACTCTCAGCACGCGTAACCAGGAGGTGGCATTCCTTCATGACACATAAACTTGTTAAAACATGAAAGAAGCAGATAAAAAGTGAATGCAGTAGAACCAGAATGATGTAGCCCAAAGGAAAGGGCTGAGGACCATTTAGAAATGTATTTGGCATACAGATATACCAAGAATAATCTTACCTGAAATACAAACATATGCCGTCCTGCAGGAACAGGGCCCACTAAAACAGAGTCTAAAACTTGATCGTATTCTTCACTTTCTGCAGAGCCCACATAGATAATTTTCCATTCCAGGTCTAGGGTTAAAAACCAAAATATTATTTCATATTCAGTAATTACAAGATGACATCAAAGACCCTTTGAATGTCCACTTACACCATTTATTGGCTGCTAAAATTGGCTTTTCATAGCAGAAAATCCAGAAACACACCTAAGTGCTCCTTATAAAATTTGTACATTTCATACCAGTTTCTCACAGTGCTGTTATGTGAAATACTGGTTCCTGGTCAGGGCATCTCGCGAATGAAACAACATGGCCAAAAGCTTGGGAAATGCTCTTGAGGATTTATAAAGCACACTGGCAGAACAAGGGGTCTGAGAAATCCTTCAGTAAAGAACACCAGTACTATTAATCCGGTGTTTCCTAAATTTATTTGGCTAAGGAATCCCTCTGCCTTTTCTGTATGTCATCATTTAACCTGCTAAACCCACTTTAGAAGGGCTACCCCGTATTATGCATAGATCCAGATCAAAGAGCTCCAAAGTGGAAAAATCACTATTTGCCAACTTCTCCTATGGCTCAGAAGCCCCTTAGGGCTTCAACTCAACTGTTAAAGGTTCACAGTGGGTTTCTCCCTCATGGCACCCCTTCCTGTCATCCATTCTTTACATTGGGAAGAGGAAACAAAGGTTTCTTATACCACTTGATGTGTCAGAGTATACACTGTGGGAACAGGCATGAGAACAAGAAAGAATAAAGTACAAGCCAAGTCACTCCATGTAGTTCAGTCATTATATGTAATTCAGAGCACCCTTGACAGTGTGCTCTGTGAGAAGAACCCAGAGATGAGTACAATGACTGCTCTTTGCAAGCAGCCTCCTCATTAGTAGGGGGAGGAACACCATTCCACAAATACAAATTCTCTCTCAGACCTCCTGGTCCTCTGAGGATGTTTGGCACTGTGTGGCCTGCCTCTTGGATCCACTCCACAAAGTCTACACCAGCACTCGGGGATGGGGGCGGTGATGTTTCTGGGTCACCTATGGAGAATCTAATGCCTTCATGTGTTGTCATTCTTGTATAACGTTGTAGCTCTTTTTGTTCCTTAAATAGGTACCAGGAATAGGCTAGGCATTACTTATTCATAGTGTATTATAAACTGCAGTTTATTGAAGTAAGAGATCCTTTAGGTTTCTTCTTTCTCCTACTGTGTCACGGTTCTGTCCCAGACCTCGGCCACTTTATCTTCAATTTCTAGTACATTTCTAGATGCAGGGTCCTACATCTGACATCTCGTGAGATTATCTATTTGCTGATGAAGATTAAGAGAGGGAACAAGCAGCATGAGTATCTAGTCAGAAGGAACAGCAAGTACTAAGGCCAGACAGCAGGCACAGGCTTGAGAAAAAGCAAAGCCACCGGGGCAAGAGCAGAATGAGCAGGAGAGAAAGCAGCTGACTGTGAGATCTGGAGGTGAAAGGTGTGGCTAGAGGATGCAGGGTTTGGAAGTCATCGTAAGGATTTTTGGCTTTTTCATGAAGTGGCATGGGAAGCCACTGGAATGTTGAATGTTGAGAGGAGCGACATGGTCTGATTTTCATTTTGTGTGTTTGCATTAGTCGCTCAGTCATGTCTAACTTTTTTTTGACCCCATGGACTGTAGCCCACCAGGCTCCTCTGTCCATGGAATATTCCAGGCAAGAATACTGGAGTGGGTGACTTTCATCTTAGGAGGATCATTTTAGTTGCTGTGTTTAGTAGAGACTGTAAGATGGCAAGGGACAAAGCAGGAGGATAGTTCAATTGAGGCAAGAAATTATGGTGTCTTGGACCACATGTAGCCATAGAGGGGAGAAGTAGTAACATTGTGGATATATCCTGAAGGTGGAGCCAGCAAGAGCCACTTATTTTTCTGGGGGCAGGGAAGGGAAACCATCAGGAGTTCCAGGGATAAAGAAGGTAATGAATAAGTGGAGATCATATATCTGGTAAAAATTTAGAAACTGTCCATATGTGAAACCTTGAAAATAGGTGGGATTCCAAGGGAGTGAGCCCAGGGGGCTCTCCAAAGTTAAGAAGTCAGGGAGATAGGATCAATTAAAGTTTCCCAATTAGTGGCCAGTGAAGCAGGTAACCCAAAAGTCAAGTGGAGAAATGGTTTTAAGAAGAAAGGGGTATGGAAACTACTCAACTAGCTAAGTAAAAAGACTGGGAATTGTCACACAGAGGTTTCCATAATTCTTTGTTCATTTCATAAGTATTTGTACTACTATGGATCGTGCTCTTGCCTTAATTGTTATAAGCTGGCATTTGTGGTCTGGTGCAAGAACATGGTTATGACTTATAAACCTCCCTTTATAAAATACTTGGGCATTGGCTTTGCCACCTCACACCTGTTATTCAAAACCTCAACAGCTTTGTAGGTATCACATGGGTTTAGTTATACCTGTTACACAAAGTTGAGACTCTTGATAGGTTAAGTAATATACCCAAATTCACACAGCTAGTAAATGGAAGAATCAGAACCCAAGCTATGTCTCTGTGACTCCAAAGCCTGGGCTCTTTCCAAAAATCTAAGGAAGATAGATTCTTCCCTTTTTAGCTCTCAAATCAACAGTGAAATAAAGGAATTTAACTGCGGGAGGTGGGAAGGCATGGCTGAGGGCAGAGGCCAGGGGGATAGATAATCTAGCCTTAAGGAGTACAGGCTGTAACTCAGGGTACCTTAACTTTTATGCTATGGATGCTTGCTATAGCTACCGAGTTTAAAACGCACAATACTTAATTTATAAATTAGCATCCGTTGTTTTGTTCTTAATCTTTTCTTTGAACCTAGCTTCATTCCCTTGCCCCCTGTATTTGAAACAAGAAGGGACAGGATGAAATGCTTTACACGGGTGATAGTTTGAAGGAGTTTACTCACTTATTTAAAAAGTTAACTGTTTCATTTAATCATGGTAATGTCAGTCTCCCAAGTGTCTCCATTTGAGGTGGGAGTGAGGGAAGTCACCATGTAAATTTCAAACTAATTACTCTATTTGGGAACACCTGTGATATAGGGGGACATATGTAGTCTTTGTGAATTAGTACAAACCTGAGGTTTTAAAGTATGAAGCTTCATTCAGTTATGTTTTAAGTATGTATTCAACTGACAGCTCAAAGTATTGATATTGGTCAACATTTTTTAAAAAGGCTCCATTCAGTAAAGAAGAGAAATCAGCAATCCACAGAAGGTATAAGAAAGTCAGCAGTAAAGTCAATGAAAATGTGTACAGGCTTGGTGACCATCAGATCAAACACACCCAAGGTCTCCTATCTCCCGGACTTTACAGGAGAGCCTCTCCTTGTATCTGTGGATTGCTGTCCTACCCCTGTAGAGGTCTTATAGTAGATTTCAACTAAATTCTCTTAAGTACTCAGACTTTTTCTGAAGCAAAGTACTCAAAGACTTTCTGAAACAAAGCTACAGGGCAGCTTTTAAAGTAAAGTAAAAATACGTGAGGGCTATTGACAATTTAAAGTATGAAAAATGGCGGCCAAGCTTTGGAACTTGAAACAAAATTATACAGTAAAAATTTCTCATTGGACTATTCTATAGTTCACTTTCAAGAACAAATATTTTAAAAAACTGTAGCATAAAAGATGGGACTACAAGAAGTCTTTGCTAAGTAAACTCTATTTCCTTAATCCACACAGCCTCTAGGTGGAGCACATAAGCATGGCACCTTTTTGAAAGATTCCTTTGCAGCTTCGGTATGACTCAGCTTGAACTCTTAAAAAGTACTAAATAAATGCCCAGTATAAATGCCTGGGAAGTGAGGTAGACAAGTCAAAGTAAGGTGTATTCCTGACATCAGTACTGTAAAAATTCTGATAGGATTCAGCTTGGTTCTGAAAAGATCCCATTACAAATGGAACACATCAATGGCAGGTTTCAACCATCCATTGTCAAAGCCCTGTAACAACATCCTGAATCATCTAACTTCCTTGTTGAGAACTGGCTCCTAAAATGGAAGATATCACTTGAGAAATACCAGTAATTTCAAGAAGTTCTAATGCCTAAAACACTGTAGTATAAATTGGAAGGGACTCATTTATTGTATTTCTCTTGCATTTGTCAACTTTTATATGCGATTGATTGTAAAACCAAAAAAATTAGTCTAGTGGGCATGAAAATGGGCCTAGTGGCCGAAATGCTTATGGCAGTTCTTTAGTAACCAAATAGCTTCAAAGTTTGGTAATAAGGAAAATCCCCTTTAATTTTTATTAGCAACGGCCCATTTAAGAATTAGTTTAATAAATGAATTGTCTTTCAAAATGTGCCTACTATTGTATGTGCATATATGCTTTATATTTGTAGTAGAACTACAATGTACGGAACAGCACACACTAAAGTGGTAATTATGGTTACTTTTGAGTGACAGGGAGGCGGAAGGTACAGAGGACTGTTACTTTATATATGTATGAACAACTTTTAAAAAGTTTATTACAGTGAGCATATGTTGGTTTTCGTAATTGAAATAGTTTACACGCTACCTAAAATACATTATACAGGGATTAAAGGATAATTTTTTAAGTGAAAATGCTTTACATGCCTTGATTAGCATATAATTTAAAATGTATTTTGCTAAACATAACTGTAAGTTCAAACAAAGTCTGTCCCCTATTTAGCTGTAAAATTACCATCGATGAAGTTAAACTTTTTTTTCCCCTTGAAATTTTGAAAATGGAGCACTGGATGGTTTTAATAAAATCGGAAAGATCTTGGCAAATTTTAGCTTTCTAAATTTCTTACTGCACATGCTATATGTCTTTCTGAGGACCTTAAAACGAACTTAGAAAAAAATACTAAATTTTGCATTGCCATCAGGACTTTATTTCCTAGCCCACTTTTGTGTGTTATGTTCAGGGTATTTGGATGTGGAGTTGCTGTAATTAGATTTCAACACGTTCTTGAAGGAAGTCTTTCAAACTACCTAGAAGCCAGTGATTAAGTCCTGGAAATTATCTAAATATTTTACTTATTTCTGCTCTCACGTTAAATGTAACTTGCTAGCTTAGCAATACGTTTCTTCCTGAGAAAGAGGAGAGAAGATTTCAGTCACTAAGGATGAGGAGCCCACGTTGCTCGGGGCGAGCCTGCGCGCCAGCATCCCCGGGCGCCCCGAGCATCCTGGGTGCCGGCTGGGGAGCGCCGGCCCGGGAGCACCCGCGGCCCCCGGAGAGCGCCGGCCCGTGGCGCCGAGGGGCGAGCCTGCGCCCGCCTCCCCCACTGGTTGGTCCAGGGAGCCAGAAATCAGCGCGAGGACAGCCTCGCTCCCCTCCCCGAAGCGGCCGGGCATGGCCACCCCGGAGAGTCCGGTAACTCCAGCGTGAGCGCTAAAAATGGATGTGCCTCTTGCTCGGGGGCAGGAAGGTGGGCAGGCGGGGCGCCGCGCTCGTCACCCGCGGAGAGGAGGCGTCGTGACGCCGGGGTCGGTGGCCCAATTCTCTACTCTCGGTAAGATGGCTCCGCTGCGAACTCGCCGGCGCCGACCACACACATGCCTCTGCCTTCCCACCTCCTCGCCGGGGCCGCGGAGGCCGTTGGGTGCTCGGGGCCAGCCCGGCGCGACCCCCGGCCGGCGCCGCGGGCGCTACTGCGGGTCTCGCGAAGCGCCCGCCCGCCAGACAAAGCTGACAACATGGCTACCTCCGCTCGAACAAGTTCCTCGCAAGTTGAGCCGCGGCAGGCGCCCCAGCGGCGGCCGAACGCTGCGCGCGCCTGGCCGGCCGTCGTCCATCAACTTCAAGTTTCCCTCCGCAGAGCCGAGCCCGCAGCCCGCTCGGCGCCGAGCCCCGGCCGCCCGCGCGAGGCCGGGCCCGGGAAACTTTCAACGTCTGCAGCCCGCAACTGACAGCCCGGCGGCGGGCGGGCGCCCGACTCACCTTCAGACAGGTCCTCGATGCACTCGAAGGTGATCTCGAACTGGAATGGGTTGTAGAAAGGAGAAGGGTTATCCAGCACCACTACATTGTTCACCTGAACCTTTGCCATATTTTGAAAAAAACACAAACAATGGGGACGGGGGGCTCGTTGCGGCACAATAAAGTCCAGCGCGCGGCCGCTCGGGAGAGCGCAGACCCCCGCCCCGGCGCCGGCCCGACGTCGTGCAGCGGCGACTTGAGAAACTTTTTTTTCCTCTTTTTATTTACACGGGAACACTCCACAGTG
The DNA here is from genome assembly GCF_002263795.3 of Bos taurus. Lineage (NCBI taxonomy): Eukaryota > Metazoa > Chordata > Mammalia > Artiodactyla > Bovidae > Bos > Bos taurus. Next base: position 32,141,849 of record NC_037336.1, read on the forward strand.
TTTTGCAGCTTTCCTATTTCACTAAACTACAGCCCATTCTGCTCTGATAACTAGCAGCGTTGCCCGCGATTGGCTGTACCCGAGCTCTGACCCTCCTCCTCCAGCGAGGGCCTCCGCGGCGAGCAAGATGGGCTCCCGCTCCCGGAATGGACTTGGAAACTTTAACTGCGGCTCCACCTGCTGGTGTGGATTAGGACAAAGGCGGAGAACAAAGTGAGTGGAATACGGGCTGGGAGGCCCGCGCGGAGGCCGCCAGCGGCGGCGGCGGCGGGGGGAGGGGCGGCGCAGGCCCCGCCCCCGGCCCGGCGGCTCCCGCGCCTCACGTCGGGCGTGGCCGCAACGGGGCGGGGTCGAGGGAGGCGTGGCCACGGCGAGGCGGCAGGAGGCGTGGCCACGGCGGGAAGGCGTGCTCGCCGTGGGCACGGCGGCGGGAGGGCGCGATCCTGGCGACACCCGCCTCTGGGGTTTGTGTAGTGGGTTTGTGTCTTTTTTTTTTTTTTTCCCTTCTGACTCTTTCCTTCACATCAGTCGACGGCTGTGTCGGCTCTTTACTGAATTTAGGAGATGCGAATCTGTTGTCTGCACTAGGTTAGGTTCAGTTGTCTGTATATTGGGTAATATTTGGGTTAGAAGGAAGGATTGGTTGCAGTGGAAGTAAATTGCATTTTATAGACTGATGTCAGCTCAAAAGGAGCAAAGCCATTTTGGAAATCTAGTTCTTGGCCAATATCTACGTTTGGGCACGACAGTGCCGTTAGTTAAATAGATACAAAATGAAGGGCAAGGACACATTTTTCCACCCACACTTTGTGGAATAGGTAATATTTGGGCTGCACCCGGGTCGTCTTTCTCACGTTCCAATCTGGAAAGTCGAGAATAAAAAGATGACTTGAGGTTGGATCACTTACACCAGGTTTCTCCTGTTCGGTGGACACAGCAGGAACATAAAAAGGAGGAAATGGAAGTATCAGAAGACCGAAAGGCAACAGATAACAAGCAGAGAAGGGAAAAAGCGAGTAGAGACCACGAAAGCTTACCAAGACGTGCAATTTTCCAAAAATTCGTGACCTGAACCGTTAGTAAGTAAAAATGTATGGCACCACGAACAAGTTCAGAGGAATCTTTACTTGATTATTGCACATTCAGCGTCAATTTATTTGTTCTTGACTACCTTTGTAGGAAAGGGAGAGCTTGTAACACATTTGTGTAAGGTTGTTGAGCTGTTTCTATTTTCTAAATAAGAGCAATATAAAGGGATTTTTTTTTCCTGGTGCATAAACCATCATTTTTGAAGTATTTTGAATGAAACCACTAAACTTGGCTAATTCAGAGAGAAAATGATTTAAGTGTCATCTATGCTGAAAGTTTTCTCTTAGTATGGTGCTGAGAATTTTTCAGTTAACATTCTTTGGACACTGTTCATTGCAGGTTGCATTTAATGAGACTTCTGCATTTGATGGTGTTTTGAAAGTTAATAAGAGACAGCTAGGGAGGCCTGGCATGCTGCAGTCCATGAAGTCACAAACAGTCAGACACAATTTAGCCGTAGAACAACAACGGAACAGTTAATCCCAGGCCTCCCACACTTAGGGAAACTACTTAGAGTGAGGATCACATTTTATCATCGATGGATTAGCAAATACCACGATCTACTGGAAAGGGTTTCCTCAAGCCCAGTTATTTGTACAAATTAGAGTATAAGAGTCATACTGTGGTGACAGGTGCAAATTACATTGACTGATAAACTGTATTCTCTGTTCATTGTTATTAGTGCTGGGCCTAAGGCTACCTCAGATGAAATGTAAATTGTAAGACACACAGGACATAGAAGATAACCATTTGAAGTATAAAACAAGATTCTCTTGAGACTGGTATATATGCAGTTTCCTCATTATTGCAGGCATTGTTATGAGGAGATTGAAATCCATTTGCTTTATAAAAATGACTTTATAAGTTTGGTAAAAATCAAGTGCATTTTTAATCTGCTCATGTTCTAAGTCACTTTCATCATGTCTGACTCTTTGGACCCTATGGATTGTAGCCTGCCAGGCTCCTATGTCCACTGCTCATAGGTGTGTCATTATAAAGTGTGTAAGATTTGTTCTCAGCATCAAGAATGAGATTTACCTGGATACTACTACTGGGTTGGCCGAGAAGTTTGTTGGAGTTTTTCTGTAAAGTGTTATGGAAAAACCCAAAAACCTTTTGGCCAACCCAATATTTTTGGCTTATTTTCTTTCAACTCTTTTATTTAACATGTCATATATGAGTATTTAAGGGGCGGGGGAAGCCCTCCCTAATAGCTCACTGGAAGCCTCAAGAATTGGCTCCAGGCCTTTACTGTTGCCTTTGATGCTGTGAAAGTGCTGCACTCAATATGCCAGCAAATTTGGAAAACTCAGCAGTGGCCACAGGACTGGAAAAGGTCAGTTTTCATTCCAATCCCAAAGAAAGGCAATGCCAAAGAATGCTCAAACTACCGCACAATTGCACTCATCTCACACGCTAGTAAAGTAATGCTCAAAATTCTCCAAGCCAGGCTTCAGCAATATGTGAACCGTGAACTTCCTGATGTTCAAGCTGGTTTTTAGAAAAGGCCGAGGAACCAGAGATCAAATTGCCAACATCCGCTGGATCATGGAAAAAGCAAGGGAGTTCCAGAAAAACATCCATTTCTGCTTTATTGACTATGCCAAAGCCTTTGACTGTGTGGATCACAATAAACTGTGGAAAATTCTGAAAGACATGGGAATACCAGACCACCTGATCTAACTCTTGAGAAATTTGTATGCAGGTCAGGAAGCAACAGTTAGAACTGGACATGGAACAACAGACTGGTTCCAAATAGGAAAAGGAGTATGTCAAGGCTGTATATTGTCACCCTGTTTATTTAACTTCTATGCAGAGAACATCATGAGAAACGCTGGACTGGAAGAAACACAAGGTGGAATCAAGATTGCCGGGAGAAATATCAATAATCTCAGATATGCAGATGACACCACCCTTATGGCAGAAAGTGAAGAGGAACTCAAAAGCCTCTTGATGAAAGTGAAAGTGGAGAGTGAAAAAGTTGGCTTAAAGCTCAACATTCAGAAAACGAAGATCATGGCATCTGGTCCCATCACTTCATGAGAAATAGATGGGGAAACAGTGGAAACAGTGTCAGACTTTATTTTTCTGGGCTCCAAAATCACTACAGATGGTGACTGCAGCCATGAAATTAAAAGACGCTTACTCCTTGGAAGGAAAGTTATGACCAACCTAGATAGCATATTGAAAAGCAGAGACATTACTTTGCCAACAAAGGTTCGTCTAGTCAAGGCTATGGTTTTTCCTGTGGTCATGTATGGATGTGAGAGTTGGACTGTGAAGAAGGCTGAGTGCCGAAGAATTGATGCTTATGAACTGTGGTGTTGGAGAAGACTCTTGAGAGTCCCTTGGACTGCAAGGAGATCCAACCAGTCCATTCTGAAGGAGATCAGCCCTGGGTGTTCTTTGGAAGGAATGATGCTAAAACTGAAACTCAAGTACTTTGGCCACCTCATTCGAAGAGTTGACTCATTGGAAAAGACTCTGATGCTGGGAGGGATTGGGGGCAGGAGGAGAAGGGGACGACAGAGGATGAGATGGCTGGATGGCATCACTGACTCGATGGAGGTGAGTCTGAGTGAACTCCGGGAGTTGGTGATGGACAGGGAGGCCTGGCGTGCTGTGATTCATGGGGTCGCAAAGAGTCGGACACGACTGAGCGGCTGAACTGAACTGAACTTCCTGTCTTAACTCTTATTGTTACTCCTCCTCAAAAGTATTAAAGAACCTTTGGGTACTCGCTCCAGTAGGTTCCTCACCAACGATAATACCTTCCAGAAGACCACAGGGATTTCCAGATGTGCCCTTGTGTACTTCTAATTAAATGGCATGCCTTAAGGGGGAAAGATTGTAAAAGCATTATTCTGGTTTCAGAGACAGTCTGTAAGATTTGTTGCTGAACAACTTATTGGTGACTCTCAGTTAACCACATTGCAGCAGATGGGTTGCCATGAATGTTGTCATATGTGAAGTACCCAAGGGGACCCACATGACACTTAGAGGGCTGCTGCTGTTGCTGCTGCTGTGTCGCTTCAGTTGTGTCCAACTCTGTGCAACCCCATAGACAGCAGCCCACCAGGTTTCCCCGTCCCTAGGATTCTCCAGGCAAGAACACTGGAGTGGGTTGCCATTTCATTCTCCAATGCGTGAAAGTGAAAAGTGAAAGTGAAGTTGCTCAGTCGTGTCCGACTCTTAGCGACCCCATGGACTGCTTAGAGGGCTGCTGCTGCTACTGCTAAGTCGCTTCAGTCATGTCCGACTCTGTGCGACCCCATAGACGGCAGCCCACCAGGCTTCCGCATCCCTGGGATTCTCCAGGCAAGAACACTGGAGTGGGTTGCCATTTCCTTCTCCAATGCATGAAAGTGAAAAGTCAAAGTGAAGTTGCTTAGTCGTGTCCGACTCTATCGACCCCATGGACTGCAGCCTACCAGGCTCTTCCATCCATGGGATTTTCTAGGCAAAAGTACTGGAGTGGGGTGCCATTGCGTTCTCCAGCTTAGAGGGCTACGTGGAATATAATCCTCAAATAACTTTTCTCTGTGTAGCCTGCTTGGGGGAAGTGTGGCTGAAAAAGGTTGCTTTGGCTCTGAAACAAACAAAGACTAAGTTAATGCCTAGGACAGAGATAAATGAACCTAGTTAGCTATTGTTATGGGCTGAATTGTGCTGTTCTCCCTGCCCCCAAATTCATATATATGCCCCCAGTATTTCAGACTGACTGTAGTTGCTGACAGGGCCTTAAAAGAGGTTTTAAGTTAAAGTGAGCCTCTTAGAGTGGGCCCTAATCCATTCTAACTGGCTTCTTTATATGAGGAGGAAGTTTGGACATAAAAAGAGACACCAAGGGTACTCATGCACAGAAGAAAGACCGCTTGAGGACACAAGAAAGTAGCCATTTGTAGGTCAAATGAAACCAACTTTGCTGACATCTGATCTTTGAACCTTCAGAACAGAACTGTGAAAAAACAGGTTTCTATTGTTTAAGCCACCCAGTCTGGCGTTTTGTTATGGCAGCCCTAGCAATCTATGTATATAATCCACTTGTTGTTCATTTATCAAGGGTGTTCTATGGAGTGAAACGATGTGGTCATATAAGTTGTAGGTTGTAGTGTGGGGTCGTGTGCTGCAGACATTTCTCAGAGGAAGTACCTGCTATTGTGCATACACACCTTAAATTCTGAACAGACTAGATGCAGCTTGCTTGTGAGTTCCAAAGCTCATCTACAGAGGGCTTTTCAGAATCTTAAAGTTGAAGTTAAATTGAGGTCACACACAAAGCTAGATGAAAGAGTGAGTTAAATGTACTAGAATTAAACTGAATTACAATTGTTGTTCACTCAGTCGCGTCCAACTCTTGAGACCCCATGGATTGCAACATACCAGGACTCCCTGTCCCTCACTATCTCCTGAAGTTTGCCAAGTTCATGTACCTTGCATCGGTGATGCCATTCAGCCATCTCATCCTCTGATGCCCTCTTCTCCTTCTGCCCTCAATCTTTCCCAGCATCAGGGATTTTTCCAGTGAATTGGCTGTTCACATCAGATGACCAAAATACTGGAGCTTCAGCATCAGTCCTTCCAACGGGTATTCAGGGTTGATCTCCCTTAAGATTGACTGATTTGATCTCCTTGCTGTCCAAGGGACTTTCAGGAGTCTTCTCCAGCACCACAGTTTAAAGACACCAATTCTTCGGTGTTCTGCCTTCTTTATGGTCCAGCTCTCACAACCATATGTGACCACTGGGAAGACCATAGCCTTGACAATGTGGACCTTTGTTGCCAGAGTCATGTCTTTGCTTTTCAACACACTGTCTAGGTTTGTCATAGCTTTCCTGTGAAGAAGCAAACATCTGATTTCATGGCTGCAGGCACCATCTATAGTGATTTTGAAGCCCAAGAAGAGGAAATCTGTCACTACTTCCACCTTTTCTCTTCTATTTGCCATGCGGTAATGGGGCTGGATGCCATCATCTTAAATTTTTTTAATATTTAGCTTTAAGCCAGCTCTTTCACTCTCCTCCTTCACCCTCATCAAGAGGCTCTTTAGTTTCTGTTTGCTTTCTGCCATTAGAGTGGGATCATCCACATATCTCAGTTGTTGATGTTTCTCCTGCCTGTCTTGATTCCAGCTTGTTACTCATCCAGCCCAGCATTTCTCATGATGTGCTCAGAGTATAGACTAAACAAACAACGTGACAGCAGACAGCCCTGTCACACTCGTTTCTCAATCTTGAACCAGTCAACCAGGGTTGTAACTGTTGCTTCTTGACCTGCATACTGGATTCTCAGGAGACAGATAAGGTGGTCTGGTATTCCCATCTCTTTAACAGCTTTCCACAGTTTGTTATGATGCACAAAGTTAAAATACACTGAATTAAAATGTATTGCAACTGAGAATTAAGTCAAATCTCAGATGCTGCCTGCTGCAGAAGTTATCATAGGTGTGGAAATGTTGACCTCTTGCCTTTGTTTAATTCCTAAATTTTACCTGGCACAATGATTTGTCATAATAAATGGTTTTTCTCTATATATTGGTATAGTAATACCAATTAATATAAATGGTAATTATTTGTCACTGTACTGAATTCTCTTTCAGAACACATTTATGTTATTGTCCCCATCTTTAAAAAAAAAATTCTCATGTAAGGCTGGTTGTAATATGATCTTTAGTTAAAGGAGCTCCCTATTATTAGTTATAGGATGTCAGAATTTAATGATAGTTTTTTTTAAGGTTTATTCACTTTGGCAGCACTGGGTCATCATTGCTACGTGCAGGCTTTCTCTAGTTGCGGTCAGTGGGGCTCCTCTCCAGCTGTCGCACACAGGTTTCTCACTGTAGTGCCTTCTCGTGTTGTGGAACATGGCCTCTCGGGCGCACGGGCTTCAGTAGTTGTGGCTGTCGGACTCTAGAGTGCTGACTTAGTAGTTATGGCTCACTGACTTAGTTGCTCTGAGACATGTGGGATCTTCTGGACCAGGGATCAAAACCGTGTCACCTTAAGAATCCTAGGCCACCAAGGAAGCCCTAATGATAGTTTTAAAGAAAAATTTCTCTATGAATGTAGAATGTAGAGATTTTCTGTAGTTTACAGATGTTTCTAGAAGGAATAGCTCCTACAGTAATGATTTTAATAATAGTAACTCATTATACATGTAGAGAGAGAGACCATTTATTATGTGAAATTGTTGTGCTAGACTCTGTGGAATATTCAAAGACAAAAATATACGTGGATATTATCCTCAAAGATCGTTTGGTCCAGTAGGAAAGGTGACTATGTAATCACATTAGTATGGTACAGAATAGAAAGTGTTAGATGCACCTTGAACAGTAATGGTTAAAGTTGTATCAGTTCAGTTCAGTCGTGTCCGACTCTTTGCAACCCCATGAACCGCAGCACGCCAGGCCTCCCTGTCCATCACCAACTCCCGGAGTCTACCCAAACCCATGTCCATTGAGTCGGTCATGCCATCCAACCATCTCAACCTCTGTCATCCCCTTCTCCTGCCCTCAATCTTTCCCAGCATCAGGGTCTTTTCCAAAGAGTCAGCTCTTTGCATCAGGTAGCCAAAGTATTGGAGTTTCAGCTTCAAAATCAGTCCTTCCAATGAATATCCAGGACTGATCTCCTTTAGGAAGGACTGGTTGGATCTCCTTGCAGTCCAAGGGACTCTCAAGAGTCTTCTCCAACACCACAGTTCAAAAGCATCAATTCTTCGGTGCTCAGCTTTATTTATACTCCAACTCTCACATCCATACACGACTACTGGAAAAACCATAGCCTTGACTAGACGGACCTTTGTTGACAAAGTAATGTCTCTGCTTTTTAATATGCTGTCTAGGTTGGTTATAACTTTTCTTCCAAGGAGTAAGCATATTTTAATTTCATGGCTGCAGTCACCATCTGCAGTGATTTTGGAGCCCAAAAAAATAAAGTCAGCCACTGTTTCCACTGTTTCCCCATCTATTTGCCATGGGACCAAATGCCATGATCTTCATTTTCTGAATGTTGAGCTTTAAGCCAACTTTTTCACTCTCCTCTTACACTTTCATCAAGAGGCTTTTTCATTCCTCTTCACTTTCTGCCATAAGGGTGGTGTCATCTGCGTATTTGAGGTTATTGATATTTCTCCTAGCAATCTTGATTCCAGCTTGTGTTTTCTCCAGCCCAGCATTTCTCATGATGTACTCTGCATATAAGTTAAATAAGCAGGGTGACAATATACAGCCTTGACGTACTCCTTTTCCTATTTGGAATCAGTCTGTTGTTCCATGTCCAGTTCTAACTGTTGCTTCCTGACCTGTATATAGATTTCTCAGGAGACAGGTCAGGTGGTCTGGTATTCCCATCTCTTTCAGAATTTTCCACAGTTGATTGTGATCCACAGTCAAAGGCTTTGGCATAGTCAATAAAGCAGAAATAGATGTTTTTCTGGAACTCTCTTGCTTTTTCCATGATCCAGTGGATGTTGGCAATTTGATCCCTGGTTCCTCTACCTTTTCTAAAACCAGCTTGAACATCTGGAAATTGACGGTTCACGTATTGCTGAAGCCTTGCTTCTAGAATTTTAAGCATCACTTTACTAGCCTGTGAGATGAGTGCAGGTGTGCAGTAGTTTGAGCATTGTTTGGCATTGCCTTTCTTTGAGGTTGGAATGAAAACTATGAGAACCAAATTTTGATGTCACAAGAAAGGCCGTGTGTGTGGTGTGTATACAGATACATGGTACCTATGCATATACATATGGTATGATGTTTTCTTTACTATTTATAAAAAGCTTTTAAATAACCTGTTTTTGATTCATGCAACACTTTGGTATGGTAGCAAGGTAAGATTAGCCCCATATAACAAATGAGGACACTGCTGCTCAGGATCCTGCTCCCTTAATTGCTGACTTAATGTTTCTCTATTTTCTCTCTACTGTGTCAGATAATATTTAAAGTGGACTTTATGGGTAGAAAAGCAATTGGTATAATTTCCTGGAAGAACCCACAGGCTGGCTGACACTGTAGTAATGACTTGATTAATGAACTCTTGAGGAACAAAGCTCCATGAATGAGGTTTGCCCAGGTAGATACTGGGAGTGAGAGGAGGCTGCGGCCAAGGCAAAGCTGTGGGAGCTCCCCATTGAAGCTGCAGACGCCAGGCTTCCTGTTGCAGGAGTGACTGGGAGGTGGGGGACGATGGATCCCGGAACGCATCCTTATGCTTTTAATAAGGTTTTCATGTTCGTTACCTAAAGTACATTCCCCTCCTCCATTCTCTGCCCCACCTCATTAACAACAGTTTCCCTGTTTTGATTTCGGTGCTACCCACCATTAGGTTACAAGTTTGTTGAAGAGAGAAGCTGTGTCTGGCCCCTTAACCAAGCTGGACTAAACGGTTAAATACCTTTTGGATCTCATCCATATTAGTCAGCTTTCTGAAGCACCATGGTTACGTTTCTTGTGGGCAATCTGTTGATGTTAACATCATGGTATTATTTCTGACCAGAAGAATAGGGATGGAAATGCTTGATAATTATCTTGTTTCTTGTATCTAGTTTTTAACCTTGTGTTCTTAGTCTTCTTGTAAATGAAGCTCTTAACTCATTTCCTTCTAAACTTAGTCTCTACTTGGAGTCCACTGTCCTTCATGTTTTACATTCCATCCTTTTCTCTTTCACTCTCCACCTGTCCCGTTTGTTAGAGGCTTTCTCCTTTTCCTGGTACCAGAAAGAATTCAGTGATAAGTAAAGAGAGGACTCAAATCTTTAAAACATCTTCACACTAGACCACTGTTTGCACAAAGCCACCGCTCAGCATAGCAGCTTTTTTAGTTGGTTACTATAGAGACAAATGACATAAGATGGAGTCAACGCTTGACAGAAGCTAGGCAAGTAATCTTCCTGAGATTGGAGGGAGATCTTATACACAGGGTTGCTTAGAAAAGGCAGAAGACTAAAAAGGATAGGAAGGGGAAAGGTTTCCCAAATGAACAATAGGTGATTAATTGGTACATTTTATTGGGAGAATTTGTGCTTGTTAAGACCTTGCATCCAGCATACATAGAATGTATCTCCATGCAGCCCCAGTATGATTATACGGTGACTTTTTAAAAACTATTTACGTATTTATTTTGCTGCACCGGGTCTTCATTGCAGCACGCGGAATCTTTGTTTGTGATACGTGAGATCCAGTTCTCTGACCGAGGATCGAATTTCTGCCCTCACTGCCCCCATTCGCTACCCCCACCCCCTACATTGACAACACAGAGTCCTTCCACTGGACCACCAGGGTAGCCCCAGTGATTGTTTTAATAACAACTATATTGCTATCAACATTTATATACAAATTTTCATTTTTCTGGGTCTATGAAGTTGTTGAGTCATGTGGTAACTCCTTATGAGGGACTACTAGACTGTTTTCCAAAGTATCTGCACTGTTTTATGTTCCCACCAGCAATGTATAAGCTTCCCAATTTCTCCACATCCCCACTAACACTTATTATCATGTCTGTCTATCTTTTTTTTTTTTTCTGTTATGTCTTTCTGATTATAGCTGTGGGTGGTGTGCGAAGGGGTATCTCATTGTGGTTTTGATTTACATTTCTCTGATGGCTAAAGAAGAGTTGAACATTTTTCATTTGCTTGTTGGCCATTTGTATATCTGCTGAAGAGAAATGTCTGTTCAGCTCTTTTGGCCATTAAAAAAATTGGATTGTCTTTATTATTGGGTTGTGAGTTCTTTGTATATTCTAAATACAAGTCTCTTATCTGAGACTTATCAGAGACTTGTACTCACCAGGTTTGGAAAAATTTTTTCCCATAGTGTGGATTATCTTTTCATTTTCTTCTTTTCACAAGACACCCATTTTCTTGTGGGTGTCTTTTGCACCACAAAAGCTTTTTGATAAAGTCCAATGTGGTAATGGCATAAAGATATAAGCCAATAGAACAGAATTGATTGTCCAGAAATAAATCCATACATTTATGGTCAATCCATTTTTTTTCAATTTATTTTTAATTGAAGAATAATTGGTTTACAGAATTTTGTTAGTTACTACCAAACATCAACATGAATCAGCCATAGGTAAGAGACTATGTATTTTTTGTTTCTTCACCAAACCTGTTCTTTTTGATTTAGCTTTACTTCCAACCATCTTAACATTTTCCTGGTCAAATGTCCTGTTGAATCCAAATTATCAATGTAGCAGTCTTCTGGAAAGCAAATCCACTTCACACTATACAGTCTCTAAAATCTGCATTATATAGTCTCTAAAATCTCTAAAGTTTTTGTTGTAGCTTAATATAACTCTGAGGTTATCGATATTTCTCCCAGAAATCTTGATTCCAGCTTGTGCTTCTTCCAGCCCAGCGTTTCTCATGATGTACTCTGCATAGAAGTTAAATAAGCAGGGTGAGAATATATAGCCTTGACATACTCCTTTTCCTATTTGGAACCAGTCTGTTGTTCCATGTCCAGTTCTAACTGTTGCTTACCTGCATACAGATTTCTCAAGAGGCAGGTCAGGTGGTCTGGTATTCCCATCTCTTGAAGAATTTTCCAGTTTATTGTGATCCACATAGTCAAAGGCTTTGGCATAGTCAATAAAGCAGAAATGGATGTTTTTCTGGAACTCTCTTGCTTTTTCCATGATCCAGCGGATGTTGGCAATTTGATCTCTGGTTCCTCTGCCTTTTCTAAAACCAGCTTGAACATCAGGAAGTTCACAGTTCACATATTGCTGAAGCCTGGTTTGGAGAATTTTGAGCATTACTTTACTAGCGTGTGAGATGAGTGCAATTGTGCAGTAGTTTGAGCATTCTTTGGCATTGCCTTTCTTTGGGATTGGAATAAAAACTAACCTTTTCCAGTCCTGTGGCCACTGCTGAGTTTCCCAAATTTGCTGGCATATTGAGTGCAGCACTTTCACAGCATCATCTTTCAGGATTTGAAATAGCTCAACTTTATGGCAGAAAGTGAGTGAGTGAGTGAAGTCACTCAGTCGTGTCCAACTCTTTGCAACCCCATGGACTGTAGCCCACCAGTCTCCTCCGTCCATGGGATTCTCCAGGCAAGAATACTGGAGTGGGTTGCCATTTCCTTCTCCGGTCAATCCATTTTTGATAAGGGTTCCAGAACAATTCACTGGGGAAAGAAATTGTCTTTTCAAAACTCACTGCTAGGAAATTGGACATCCAAATGCAAAAATACAAGTTTGGACCCCTATTCACACAATATGCAAAAAATAATTTAAACTGAATCAAAGACTTAAATGTAAGGTGCTAAAAGTATAAAACTCTTAGAAGAAAACACATCAAAGGCATCAATCTTCAGGCCTATGATTAGGCAGTGTTTTTTGAGAAATGATAAAAAAAATGCAAGCAGAAAAAGTCAGTGGATGTATGTGAGGTATTTTTTCATATATTTAAGACATCTTTAATTTCTTTTAACAACATTCTGTACTTTTCACAGTATAAGTTTTATATACTTCTTTTGTTAAATTCATTTCTAAGTATTTATTCTTTTTAATGCTATTATAAATGGAATTACTTTATTAGTTATATTTTCATATTCTTCACCTTGCAAGTATATAGACACAATTTAATTTTAAAAATTGATTTTGTATCCTTCAACCTTGATGAACTCATTTGTTAGCTGTGATTTAATTGTAATTCTTAGGATTTTCTATCTGTAAGATCATGCTATCTGCATGCAGGGATATTTTTACTGTTTCCTTTCCCTTCTAGATGCCTGTTATTTCATTTTTTGTTTCATTGCCCTTCCTAGAACCTCCAGTACTCTGCTATATAGAAGTAATGAGAGTGAACATCCCTGGCTTGTTTCTGATCTTAACACGAATACGTTCAGTCTTACATCAAGAATGATGATAGTTCTGGGGTTTTTGTAGACGTCCTTATCAGAATGAAGTTCTCTTCTGTTCCTGGTTTGAGCATTTTTTCATGAAGTGTTGTTGAATTTTGTCAAACACTTTTTCTGTCTCTATTGACATGATCATATGCTTTTTGTCCCTTATTCTGTTAATGTGAGGATATTACATTAATTGATTTCTAGATGTTATACCACCAATCTTGAATTCCAGAGATTTATCTCACTGGATCATGGTTATATAGTCCTTTTTATATATTGCTGGATTCGGTTCAGTAGTATTGAGGATTTTCATATATATGTATTCATAAGAAATATTGGTCTTTAGTAGTCTTGTGATGCCTTTGATTTTTGGTGTATAGGTAATACTGTTCTCATAGAACAAGTTAGGAAGTGTTTCCTCCTTTTCTGCTTGTAAAGAGTTTGTGAAGAATTCATACTCGATTCTTCTAGTGTTGAAGCCATCTGTGTGTGGGTTTTTCTTTGTGGGTAGTTTTTAAATTACTAATTCAGTCCCTACTTACTATACATCTGTTCAGATTTTCTTTTTCTTCTTGAGTCAGTTTTGGTAGTGTCTATTTAGAAATTTGTTAATTTCACCTGAATTATCTAATTGGTTAACATAAAGTTATTTGTTGTTTCCCTTTGTAATCCTTTTTGTTTCTGTAAAGTCATTGATAATGTCCCGTCTTTGATTCCTGATTTTAGTATAATTTTATTCCTCTGGTTTTGGCTTGGTCAGTGTAGCTAAAATGTATCAACTTTTGGATTCATGAATTTTCTCCATTTTTATGTTCTGTGTCAGTGATTTCTGTTACAGTATACATTACCTCCTTCCTTCTGCTAATTTGGGTTTAGTTTGCTCTTCCTTTTTTCCAGTGTCTTAAGGTGGCAGCATAGATTTTTGACTTGAGATCTTTCTTCTTTTTTAATATAGACATTTATATCTGTAAGTTACTTTGTAAACACTGCTTTAGCTGCATCCCATTAATTATGGTATGTTGTGTCTTCATTTTCCTTCATCTCAGTTTTTTCTGATTTCCTGTTGTCCAGTCACCTATTCGTTGCATGAATACCTTTCTATGTTATTTGTGACAAGTGGACTTTCCACTTTTGCTTAAAGATTACTTTGATTTCTTACTTCACAAGGTAGCACATTCCTTTTTAAACACCTTGAGATTTCCAGCACTTCCCTGTAAAATTCTACATATTGGTCTGTTAATTCTTTTGAAGCCACCCTAAATTAGTCTAATTGATCTTCCATAGGATAGTTCTTTAAATACTTAATAATTGCTTTCTCTTCTCTAAATCTTTGTTTCTGGCTAACCAACAAACCCATGCTATAAACTATTCTTTCAGTGGCATTATTTTCCATGTCCTTCATTATTTTACTTTTTTTTATTAGTATTTCTTTTAAGATTTGATATCTCAAAGTAGATATTAATACTCAGGAGTCAGCAACTTTTTTTCTCTAAAGGACTAGTATAAATATTTTAGATTTTTGAAGGCCTTTCCGTGTCTGTCATAATTACTTGACTCTGCCATTGTAGTGTGAAAACAGCCATAGACAGTATGTAAATGATGAACGTGACTGTGTTCCAAAAAACTATTTTTGCAAAAACAGGTGGTTGGGCCAAATCTTGCCCACAGATCATAGTTTGCTGACTCCTCTCTGGACATTATCTAACCAGTGCAGAACTTGGTGTGATTTTATCTTCATTTTTGAATGCTGCTGCTGCTACTGCTGCTAAGTCGCTTCAGTCATGTCCGACTCTGTACGACCCCATAGACGGCAGCCCACCAGGCTCCCCCGTCCCTGGGATTCTCCAGGCAAGAACACTGGAGTGGGTTGCCATTGCCTTCTTCAGTGCATAAAAGTGAAAAGTGAAAGTGAAGTCGCTCAGTCGTGTCCGACTCTTAGCGACCCCACGGACTGCGGCCCACCAGGGTCCTCCGTCCATGGGATTTTCCAGACAAGAGTACTGGAGTGGGGTGCCATTGCCTTCTCCTTTTGAATGCTAGTCTTGCCTTAATGCATTTTTTAGACCATATTGAAATATTCTGAGGGAAAGTTGGATATAATCTTCATTTATGCTCCTCTAAGGTAAGGTGAGGAGTTCTCTAGTAGCTCAGACAGTAAAGAATCTGTCCACAATGTGGGAGACCTGAGTTTGATCCCTGGGTTGGGAAGATCCCCTGGAGAAGGGAATGGCAACCCACTCCAGTATTTTTGCCTGGAGATTTCTATGGACAGAGGAACCTGGTTGGCTACAGTCCGTGGGGTGGCAGAGAGTCGGACACAACTGAAGTGACTTAGCACATGCGCACACACACATAGGTAAGGTGGTTTGTTTCCTCTACTTTTTTCACCAGTTTTTTTCTTTACCTTTGATTTTCTAAAGTTTAAGTCATATGCCTAGGTATAGTTTTGCTTTGTGTTTTTCCTGCTTTATAGTTGCTAAGTTTTTTGGATCCATGGTTTGGTGTCTGACATTAATTTAGAGAATTTTCATTATTGCTTCAAATGTTGCTTCTGTAATTTCTCTATTTCTTCTAGTATTCCCATTATACCCATTATATGTATGTTACACATTCTGTAGTTGTTCCATACTTCTTGGATATTCTGTTTTGTTATTTTCCAAATTTTTTCCTTTACTTTTCAGCTTTAGAAATTTCTGTTGACTATCTCTGGGTCAAGAAGATCCCCTGAAGTAGGAAATGGCAACCCACTCCAGTTTTCATGAACATAGGAGCCTGGCAGGCTGCAGTCCATGAGGTTGCAAAGAGTCAGACACGACTGAGCGTGCACACACACACACACACACACACACACACACACACACATACATACATAAGGTCCTCCTTGTTCTCAGAGATTCTTTCCTTAGCCATGTCCCTTCTACAAATGAGCCCATCAAAGGCATTCATCATCTGTAGTGATTTTGATCTCTAAAATTTCTCTTTCATTTTTTCTTAGACTTTTAACCTTTCTGTTTACAATGTCAGAGACAAACTTGATGTTCAGTGTGAGAGCCTGGTAGAGCTCCTGGAGGTAAAATTCACAAAAGTATGTGTACCCATGCCCTCCGTAACTGGGTTCCTAAGGAATTTTTAATTTTCAGAGTTGTCCTCATTGAGCCTCCAGAAGTTTGCCAGTTAGAGTTCAGGGTTTTCTATTCCAGCACTGGTGCCTGTGGAGGCCTCTGCTCTGGTAAGTTATAATTCTCCATCTTTCCAATTTCAGGGACAGCAGTTTGCCCTGTGACCTCATTCCTTTGATGGATCATAGAACAGGTGTTGATTTTTCAGTTGCTTAGATTTTCACTTATTAGAGTAGATTAGCAATTTCAAAGCCCCTTAAGTGCTGGGCCAGAAATCAGAGGAGCTCACATAGCTTTTTTCCCTATGTTTTCTTCCATAAGTTTTATATTTTTCATTTAGGTCTTTCATTCATTGTGAGTTAATTTTTGTATTAAATATGAAGTATGGAGAAATACTGATTTTTTTTTTCTTTTTTCATGTGGATATCCAGTTGTTACAGCACTGTAGGTAAGGTGGTTTATTTCACGTATGGCTTTTTTCAAGATTTTTTTTTCTTTACTTTTGATTTTCTAAAGTTTAAATTGTATGCCTGGGTATAGGTTCATTTAGTGTTTTCCTGCTTTTCTGTAGCACAAAGTGTTAGTAGCTTAGTTGTGTCTGACTCTTTGCAATCCCATGGACTGTAGCCCACCAGGCTCCTCTGTTCATGGTATTCTCCAGGCAAGAATACTGGAGTGGGTTGCCATTTCCTCCTCCAGGGGATCTTCCCAGCCCAGAGATTGAACTGCATTGCAGGCAGATTCTTTACTGTCTGGGCCACCAGGGAGTTTCATTTAGTGTTTTTCTGTTTTGCTATAACACAAGGATATCAGATTATCCTTCCTCCATAGAATTGCTTTTGCATTTTTATCAAAAATTACTTGACCATACATTTGTGGGACTATTTTTGGACTCTATTCCATTGTTCTGTCTGTTTATATCTTTTGTCCAGTACCACACAGAATTGATTACTGCAGCTTTGTAATAAATCTGGAAATTGAGTCATGTGAGACTTCCTACTTAGTTTCTTGTTTGAGTCTTCTATTTTCTTCTCTATATAAATTTTAGAATCACCTTTTCAATGTCCATAACAAGAAAAATCCCACTGGAATTTTGTTTGGACTTGCATTGAATCTATAGAGCAGTTTGGAGAAACATCTTAGAAGTATTGAGTTTTTCATTCTACAGGGCCGTCATCACCCTGATTCCAAAGCCAGGCCAAGACATCACATAAAAAGAAAATTATGGGCCAGTGTTACTGATGAATATAGACACAAAAATCCTCAACAAAATTCTAACAAATGGAATCCAACAACACATTGAAAGGATCATACACCATGATCAAGTCAGGTTTATCTAAGGAATGCAAAGATTCTTCAATATATGCAAATTAATCAATGTGATACACCATATTAACAAAAAATAAAGATCATGATAATCTCAATAGATGTAGAAAAAACTTTAGACAAAATTCAAGACCCATTTATGATACAAACTCTCCAGAAAATTGGCATAGAAGGAACCTACCTCAACATAATAAAGCCCATATATGGTAAACCCACAGCAAACATTATTCTCAATGGTGAAAAATTGAAAGCATTTCCTGTAAGATCAGAAACAAGAGTGCCAACTCTTGGCACTATTGTTCAACATAGTTTTGGAAGTTCTAGCCACGGCAATTAGAGAAGAAAAAGAAATGAAAGGAACCCATATTGGAAAAGAAGTAAAACTCTCACTGTTTGTAACTTACATGATACTATACAGAAAAAAGCCCTAAAGATTCTATCAGAAAGTTACTAGAGCTAATCAGTGAGTTTAGTAAAGACAGAGGATACAAAATAAATACACAGAAATCCCTTGCATTCATATGCATTAACAATGAAAAATCACAAAGAGAAATTAAGAAATTAATCACATTCACCATTGCAACAAAAAGAGTAAAATACCTAGGAATAAATCTAAAGGAGACAAAAGAGAACTATATACAAAAAAGAAATGAGAGATATATACAAAAAACTGTAAGACACTGTAAGAAAACTATAAGATGCTGGTGAAAGAAACCAAAAACAATATAAACAGATAGATTATACCATGTTCTTGGATCAGAAGAATCAGTGTTGTGAAAATGATTCCATATTGGAGTCACACCACTACCCAAAGCCATTTATAGATTCAGTGCAACCCCTATCAAATTATCAGTGGCATTTTTCACAGAACTAGTACAAAAAATTTCTATGGAAACACAAAAGACCCCAAATAGCCAAAGAACTTGAGAAAGAAGAATGGAGCTAGAGGAATCAACCTTCCTGAGCTCAGACTACACCACAAAACCACAGTCATTAAGACAGTAATAGTACTGGCACAAAAACAGAAATATTGACCAATGGAACAAGATAGAAAGCCCAGAGATAAACCTACACACCTATGGGCACCTTATCTTTGAAAAAGGAGCCAACGATATACAATGGAGAAAGACAGCCTCTTCAATAAGTAGTGCTGGAAAAACTGGACAGCTCCATGTAAAAGAGTGAAATTAAAAACACTTGCTAACATCAACATAAAGATAACCTCAAAATGGATTAAAGACCTAAGTGTAAGACCAGAAACTGCAAAACTCCTTTTAGAGGAAAGCATAGGCAGAACACTGACATAAATCACAGCAAGATTTATGACCCATCTCCTAGAGTAGTGGAAACAAAAACAAAAATAAATGGGACCTAATTAAAATTAAAAGCTTTTGCATGGCAAAGGAAATCATAAACAAGATGAAAAGACAGCTCTCAGAATGGGAGAAATTAATTGCAAATGAAGCAACTGACAAAGGCTTAATCTCCAAAATATATAAGCAGCTCATGCAGCTCAATATCAGAAAAACAAACAACCCAATCAAATGCTGGACAGAAGACTTAAACAGGCATTTCTCCAAAGAAGACATACAGATGGCCAACAAACACTTGAAAAAATGCACAACATCACTTATTAGAGAAATGCAAATAAAAACTACAATGAGGTATCACCTCACCCCGGTCAGAATGGCCATCATCAAAAAATCTACAAACAATAAATGCTGTCTAGGATGAGGAGAAAAGGGAACCCTCTTGCACTGTTGGTGGGAATGTAAATTGATATAGCCACCGTAAAGAACAGTATGGAGATTTCTTTAAAAAACTAGAACTAAAACTACCATAACACCCAACAACCCACTACTGGGCATACACCCTGAGAAAACCATATTTGGGGTGGAAGGGAGGTTCAGGAGGGAGGGGACATTTGCTTTACTTCACTGGCAAGAACCTCCAGTATGATTTTAAATAAGTGATGAGAGTGGATATCCATGCCACGTTCTGATCTTGGGGGCAAGGGTTGGGCTGGAGGTAAACATTCAGTATGTTAGCTGTAAGATTTTTTATAAATACTCTTTATCAGACTGAAGAAATTGCCTCTGTTCCTTTGCTTCTGAACACTTCTTTTTTTTTTTTTAAATCATGAACGATTGTTGAGTTTTATCAAATTTTTTTTTCTGTATCATTGAGGTGGTTGTTTGCTTTTTCTTCCTTAGTTTGTCAGTAAATTGCAGTGATTAATAGTTGAATGTTGAGTTAGCCTTGCATTCTCTAGATAAACTTCATTTAGTTATGATTTGTTATCATTTTATATATCCTTTTATTTGCTTTTATTTTTTAAGGGTTTTTTGTATCTGTGTTAATGAGGGATACTGATGCATAGTTTTAGTGTATCTTGATCTGCTTTTAGTAATCACAATAATACTGGCTTCATTAAATGAGTTAGGAAGTGTTCCTTGTTTCTCTATATTTTTGAAAGTTTTGTGTAGAATCGGTATTATTTCTTCCATAAATGTCTGGTAGGATTCACCCTGAAGTCATCTCAGCCTGTATGTTGCATCATTTTTAACTACAGAGTCAATTTTCAAAGTAGATACAGGATTTTGCAAGATATCTATTCCTTTTTAGATAAACTTTGTCATTTTATATATTTTAGAGAATGTGACTATTTCCCCTAAGTTAGAACATAGAGTTGTTCATTGTATTTTCTTATTATTAATGCCCTTAGTCTATAGTGATGTCCCCTCTTTCATTTCTGATATTTTTAACTGTGTCTTCTATTTATAACTTTTCTTCTTTTTCCTCCATCAGTCTAGCCAGAGGTTTATCAATTTTTATCAACAATAATTATTATAATTACTCACTCACTGTGTATCTTACACCTTTTAAAAATCTTTATTTATATTCTATTTGAATATCCAAGAATCTTTAAGTAAAATTTTCTGTCATCCTTTTTTTTATTGATAAGTAAACTGAGGCCTGGATAAATAATATATCCTTTTTTTTTTTGTAGATAAGTAAACTGAGACCTCAGAGATACTGCAAGTTCTAGACCACTGCAGTAAAGCAAGTCTACAGGAAGTTTTTTGGGTTCCCAATTCATATAAAAGTTATATTTATACTATAATGTAGTCTATTAGATATACAGTAGCATTACATCTAAAAAACCCATACATATTTAATTAAAAAGTACTTTATTGCTAAAACATGCAAATTGTCATCTGAGTAAGTCATAATCTTGAGTAAGTCATGATCTTTTTGCTGGTGGAGGTTCTTGTCTTGATGTTGATAGCTGCTGACTGATCAGATTGATGGTTGCTGAAGGCTGGGGCAGCTGTGCCAATGTCTTAAATAAGACAGTAACAAAGTTTGCCACACCAGTTGGCTCTTCCTTTCACCAGTGATTTTTCTGTAGCAGGCAATAATATCTGCCCACAGTAGAGCTTTGTTTAAATTGGAGTCAATCTCTCAAATCCTGCTGCTGTTTTATCAACTAAGTCTATGTAATATTCTAAATCCTTTGTTGTTCTTTCAGTAATCTTCATAGCATCTTCAGCAGTAGATTCCATCCCAAGAAACCACTCTCTTTGCTCATCATAAGAAGCAACTCTTCATAAAGTTTTATCATGAGATTGTAGCAATTCAGGCACATCTCCAGGCTCCACTTCTAATTCTAGTTTTCTTACTATTTCTACCACATCTTCAGTTACAATAGTAACAGCAAAGATCACTGATCACACATTACTATAAGAAATGTAATAATCATGAAAAAGTTTATAGGATATAAGCTTCATAGTTATAAGACATGCTTTCCAAATAAAAGCTAACACAGCTTGCTCATTTCCTTAGGTCTGACGGTAACTGCTGTAAAAGACTCAGGAGAATGGAATTTGGAGGCGGGAGCATTAGTCCTCGCAGATGCTGGCCTCTGCTGTATCGATGAATTTAATAGCCTCAAAGAGCATGACAGAACTAGTATCCACGAAGCAATGGAGCAGCAAACCATCAGTGTTGCTAAGGCTGGGTAAGTGTTTCTTTTCTCTAGAATTTATGGGAATAGTGAGATTCGTTCATATATGATTATGGGGAGATGTGAACCACATTGAACTGCAAGATGTTTGTTTGGTCCTCTAAGAGATTTATCAGTTAACCGCCACTTTAGTTTTCCCATGGAGATATGTGAAGAAGTAAAGACGAGCTGTTGACAAAAAGAAAAGGACCACTATAAATGTAAATTGACTTAATTCTTGGAGGGAACCTATGAAGAACTTTCAATGCAGCATTCAACTCATTCTCTCATTCAATAATTGTGTATCTGTCTACTCTGGGCACATACTATGTTAGGAATTTTGACAGGTTCAAAAGAAGGGGAAGAAACTGTAATTTCTGCTTTTGATGGCATTCTCCTTATATATCCAAATGGAAGATTTATCACAGTGTATGGAAAACTAATAATGTATATTAGCATAAGATGAAATACCTGCTGTGACTCAAGGAGGCTCAGAGGCTGAGGTATGTAAGCCCCTGACTGCACGTGACCAATGAGGAGGAAAATAGGTAGGTTCAGATAGGAATCCATTTGCCCAGGCCCTGAGGTGGTTGTAAGAAACACATCTGGCTACAAAGGCTGACCATCAAGCAGACTGCCAGGTCATCCAAGCAAAGAACAGAGCCAGAACCATCTCAGCCCTGTTAGAAATGTGAGGCCAACTGACCAGGCAGATAGGGCTGGCGGAACAGTCTTCAAACAGTAGTGACTACTTGGGAGTCGAGCAGACGCTGGTGGGTAGGGATTCTGTGGAACTGATTCATGCTGCTGCTGCGTCGCTTCAGTCGTGTCCGACTCTGTGCGACCCCATAGAGGGCAGCCCACCAGGCTCCCCCGTCCCTGGGATTCTCCAGGCAAGAACACTGGAGTGGGTTGCCATTTCCTTCTCCAATGCATGAAAGTGAAAGGTGAAAGTGAAGTTGCTCAGTCGTGTCCGACTCTTAGTGACCCCATGGACTACAGCCTACCAGGCTCCTCCGTCCATGGGATTTTCCAAGCAAGAGTACTGGAGCGGGGTGCCATTGCCTTCTCCAGGAACTGATTCATATACACTCACAAAAAAGGAAAGGGGAAGGGTGGTAAGAGAAAGATATGCCCAGAAGAAAAAGATTCAAGAAAAAGCTGCTGCTGCTCCTACCACTAAGTCGCTTTAGTTGTGTCCGACTCTGTGCGACCCCAGAGATGGCAGCCCACCAGGCTCCCCCATCCGTGGGATTCTCCAGGCAAGAACACTGGAGTGGGTTGCCATTTCCTTCTCCAGTGCATGAAAGTGAAGTCGCTCAGTCGTGTCTGACTCTTCATGACCCCATGGACTGCAGCCTACCAGGCTCCTCCACCCATCGGGTTTTCCAGGCAAGAGTACTGGAGTGGGTTGCCATTGCCTTCTTCGCAAGAAAAAGCTAGGCAGAACCATTATCAGATCTATTCGCTTCATTCAATGAATGATCATTCAGAGCCTGCCATTTGCCAGGCACTGGGCTAGACACTGAGAAGTACAGAGATGAATACACCACCATCCTTGAGGTGTTCACTGTTTTGTTGGAAAAGATGGAAGAGCAGCAAAGGGATAAGTCCATAATGAAAGTGTTAGAAGATACTTTAGAAGAATTATTGTTTCTAAACTCTTTATCAGAGAAATTAGAGATACAGTTTACTAAGTGTCTTCAAGTCTACTTTCTCTTCTCATTATGTCTCTCTTTAGTTAGCATGTTTGCTGGTTGATAGAATCTGTGGTTTGTTTTGATATGCCTTTTCCAGAGGCAGTCTGGGACATTTTGAAAGATTCCTGTGGCCTGCCAGGCTCCTCTGTTCATGGAATTCTTCAGGCAAGAATACTGGAGTGGGTGGCCATTCCCTTCTCCAGGGGATCTTCCCAACCCAGGGTTTGAACCCAGGTGTCGTGCATAACAGGCAGATTCTTTACCATCTGAGCCGCCAGGGAAGCCCCAATTAACCTTTAACCATCAGGGAAAATTGGAACAAGTGCTATGAACATGTTTTTGAAAGGGAGAAAATTAGCAGTGCTCTAGGATAAGCCACAGAAAAAAATCTGTGGAAGAGAAAATGCTATATTAACTGCTACTGCCTTACCCTCTACCAAGTGTGAATTAGTATGAACTTTTTGTGCTGTCTCCATAAGTATGTTGTAAGTTCTTATAACTCAACAGTGCCCCCACAGATTGGACAGTATTGTCATAAGCAGAACTACTTCATGTACCAGAAGAGTGCTTGTCACACTATTTGTGGTGATAGACTGGTTTTATTGTTTATATTTCAGTCTGTCACAGAGCAATATTTTTATAAAATGCAATAAAATTATTTTTTAATGAAATGTAAAGGCAGAGACATATAAAAACGTAAGCCTAAATTCTTCTTGCACTTGGCCTATAGAAAGCTGTACCTCTCTGCTCCTAATGAGAAAAATCCAGATAGCCCACAAAACTCGTGACTTTCCAACCATATCTGAAAGCTGATTTATAAGGAAATCACAGGAATTCAATTCCAAAATGGGACAAGCCCCTCCTAGGAGAGCTGAGGCACGCAGACTGTTCACCTTTGACAGAGCATGAGAGAAACCGGTGGCGGCCGTAGAAGCAAATAAGAAATAGCTACAAAATTTTAAATTTCCTGAAGTCCAGGTGTGGGATAACGTATCAGTTTAGAATAACTCTGGACCCCAAGCCCAAGGGGAGTTCTCACATGTAAGCTCTTCTCCGCAGGACTCCACAGATGCTCACAGGAAAAACTGAACAGGGCAGAGACTGGAGAGACCCCCCGCTTTGCTCATCACTCATGCAGGCCTGCTTGTTCCTGGGGACTAGGCATGAAGTCCTGCTGCTTACCCAGGCACACCTCTCATACAAACCAAAGCCTTTAACTCACTGAGGCTAGGGCAACAAACCCTCATCGCCAGGGCCCCTGGAGGAGGGCTAGAAGCAGAAACTCCTTCTGCCTCAGGAGGAGTTTAGAGAGTCTTCCTTCCTTTGCTCTCAAAAGAACCGGGCAAAAAGATGCTGCTTTGGGGAGAAGGGCAGAAGCATAAGCCATCTTCTCCTAAGGGGAGGGCAGGCAGATCTCTCGGGTCCAGGATTCTTACCCGGTACAAAGCAGAGGTGTGTACCACTCGGAGGATTCTCACCCGGTACAAAGCAGAGAGGTCTGTGCCACCTGGAGGATTCTCACCCAGTACAAAGCAGAGAGGTCTGACCACTGGGAAAGGAGAGAAAGACCCCTTCTACCCAAGAAGCATCACAGATACATGTCAGGGTTCAGCTGCCACCGGTGGGACAGGCAGGAGGCCTTACCACTCTCCCGCCTGTCCCCTCCGAGAGCAGGTACACAGCGCCTGCCAAAGACCAGGAGGCCAAGAAGCAGCCTGGTCTCCAAATAAGTCTAACACCAGTAACGAGCAATAGCAGTCTGCCACTGGGAAGGTGCTCGTCCCCAGTGAGGAAGTGAGGAAAGAGACCCCTCTGGTGCAGATGTGCAGTGACTCCTGGAAGCTGAAAGCAGAGCAGAAACTCAGAGAATAATCTTCCAGCTTTGCACCACAACCTCCACAGTAAGCGGAGTAATTACTGCAGTAATTCAACACCAAAAGAATTGGAAGTCTGTGGTGCACTGAGGGTAAAGATCGTAACTGCAGTGCCAGTGCTCAGACCAGCTGTGCCAGCCTTAAACTATACATGAAGTGGTGTGGTATTATTCAAGCGTGGACCATAATCAATTAAAGACATAAACACTGGAGCAACCACTAGAAAGTAAAAGAGATAAAAACTAAAACTAATAAGTGAGTTGTAGAGATGAAATGACATAAATAATTCAACAGAAGACAGGGGGAGAAGAAAAAGGGAACCAAGAATAGATGAGACAAAGTGAATTAGCAAGATGATAGATTTATTTATTTGTTTACTTGGATTGCACCAAAATTTTTAACTTCTGAGTATGAAAGGATGCAACAGAGTGAAAAGTTAACATGTTGAGTTGGAGAAAATATTTGCAAATCTGAAAAGGAGTTAATAACCAGAATATATAAAGAATTCCTACAACTCAGCAGCACAAACCAATCAAGTTAAAAACTGGACAAAGGACTTGAATACACATTTATCCAAAGATGATTTATACATGGCCAGCAAGCACATGAAAAGATGCTCAGCACCACTAATCATTAGGAAAATGCAAGTCAAACACAATGAAAAATATCACTGTACAAATGTTCTCATGGCGATCATAAAAACACAAAAACACAGAAAGAGCAAGTGTTAGTGAGGGTGGGGAGCAATTGGAACCCTTGTAGATTATGTAAATATGAAATACAGAATGGTGTAGCTACTATGGAAAATGGTTTTGTGATTCATTTTCAATTTTGCAAGGTAAAATTCCAGAGACTGGTCACACAACAGTGTGAATGTATTTAACACTATTGAATGTACTCTTAGAAATGGTTAAGATGGTGAATTTTATGATATGCATTTTTTACCACAATAAAATGTAATATACAAATTTGAAAAAGCATAACCCATTCACATTGTTATACTACCCTTTATGTACTTTTAAAAAAGTTTTCTAGCCAATATCGTCAAGGTCAGGGTGAGAAGACACCTAAAACTGTCCAAAATTACTTTCCTTCGTTTGTATATAAAGGTGCTCACAGAGCACCTTGTGTTTATGAGCTCAGTTGAGTCTCCAAAATAGTTTCAGAATTATTACACCAACTCCATTGTCAATAACACCAACCACAAAGAAAGTAAGTAATATTCAGGCCTTCTTTGTGGTCTTTTTGAGTTTAGAATATATTCCACTATAGTTATATATGATCAGGGTACATGTTCAAAAGTTAGTAGAGTTCTTTTCTTTGTGTGGTCATATTACTGATTTGATACACAGTTAGGAAACATGTTTTTAAACCTATGTTTGCGTTCACTTTTAGAGTTTGCCTGTCATTCTTTTCGGTTTAATTTTGTTTTCTGAATTTGTAAAATATATTTCAAAAATCAAAACTATTATATCAGGGAACTCCCTGGTGGTCCAGTGGCTAGAACTCGGTGCTTCCATAACATGAGGAATGGATTCAATCCCTGGTCGGGGAACTAAGACCCAACATGCCTTGAGATGCAGTCAAAAGCAAAACTTTTATATCAAAGAGGTTACACTCATATCCCTACCTCTTCCATTCTGTTTTCTCCTGTCCCTTCAGATCAGATCAGATCAGTCGCTCAGTCGTGTCTGACTCTTTGCAACCCCATGAATCGCAGCACGCCAGGCCTCCCTGTCCATCACAAACTCCCGGAGTTCACTGAGACTCATGTCCATTGAGTTAGTGATGCCATCCAGCCATCTCATCCTCTGTCGTCCCCTTCTCCTCCTGTCCCCAATCCCTCCCAGCATCACAGTCTTTTCCAATGAGTCAACTCTTCGCATGAGGTGGCCAAAGTACTGGAGTTTCAGCTTTAGCATCACTCCTTCCAAAGAAATCCCAGGGCTGATCTCCTTCAGAATGGACTGGTTGGATCTCCTTGCAGAAGTCTCAAGAGTCTTCTCCAACACCACAGTTCAAAAGCATCAATTCTTCGGCACTCAGCCTTCTTCACAGTCCAACTCTCACATCCATACATGACCACAGGAAAAACCATACCTTGACTAGACGAACCTTTGTTGGCAAAGTAATATCTCTGCTTTTCAATATGCTATCTAGGTTGGTCATAACTTTCCTTCCAAGGAGTAAGCGTCTTTTAATTTCATAGCTGCAGTCACCATCTGTAGTGATTTTGGAGCCTAGAAAAATAAAGTCTGACACTGTTTCCCCATCTATTTCCCATGAAGTGGTGGAACCGGATGCCATGATCTTCGTTTTCTGAATGTTGAGCTTTAAGCCAACTTTTTCACTCTCCACTTTCACTTTCATCAAGAGGCTTTTGAGTTCCTCTTCACTTTCTGCCATAAGGGTGGTGTCATCTGCATATCTGAGGTTATTGATATTTCTCCTGGCAATAAACCTTTTTCACTGATTTCTGATTTAACATATTTTTTTTTTGCAGAACTAAGCAAAGACATGTCTCTGTACACATGCATATCTCCCCTCTTCTTATGCAAAACATGTCATAATATAAATGCTCTTTGGCACTGCTTTAGTGATAATTATTACATGTAGTGTCCTTATTATCATCTCTTTCATATTTTTTAAGAAATTCTGCAATTTTATTTTATACATCCCCTTTCTCACAAGATTTGTTTTAAACAGTTTTTAACCTCCAGGTAGAAGGATCTTTGGAAAATTACTGGTGTTTTGATGGTGCTATTAATTTCTGGTTTCATTGCATTCTGGTCAGAGAGTGCTATTTGTGTTATTTCAACTTTAAGGAACTTCCTGAGGCTTTTCTCTCTGTGGCCTGACACTAGGAGAGTTTCATGACTGGCCCATCTGTGCTTGAGAAGTTGTATTCTCTATTATCAGGATATAATACACAGAAACACACATTTAAACTGTACCTTATAAGATCTCCTATATCTGTACTTAATCTTTTGTCTGCTTGATGTGTCTTAGGCTGAAAGTGGTTTGTTAAAGTCTCTTGCTATAACTGTATGTCTGTTGTTTTCTCTTTGCATTTCTCACATCAGAAACTTTGAATAACATTCTGCTTTATCAAGGTAGTTGCTTTAGCTTTGCACTTTGTGTTAATACTATGTGGTCTGAATTTTACCTTGCTTTATATCAAGATCGCAACTCCTGATTTCATATTATTTACATTTGCCTAATATATCTTTGCTTCTTCCTTTATGTTTAGCCTTTTGATTGTAATTTGTTCTCTTGTATACACCATAAAGTTGGTTTCACTTTATTTTGTTTTGCTTTGTTTTACAAGTAACCTGGAAGTCTTTTTCTTTTAATATATGAGTTAAGTACATATACATTTATTGGTATTAGCAATATTCTTGATGTCAAGTACTTCATTTTTTTTAAAAACTTGCTATGTTTCTCTTTTTTTATTTGTTTGACATTTAGGAAGGTTTGTATTTTGTTATACATTAGGGGTTGGCAAATTTTTTGTGTAAAGGTCCAGATACCTATTTTAGGCTTTTGTGGGCTATATTGTCTCTGGTCTCTCTTACTCACCTCTGCTAATGCAGACAATATGACTGCATCAATATGTCTATAATGTATACAGAATAAAGAAGCCATAGACAGCATGTATATGAATGGGAATAGCTGTTTTCCTAAAATTTTACTTACAAAAATAAATGGAGACCTAGATTTGACCTGCTCGCTGTAATTTGACACCACGTGTAGCTGACAACACCTATTGTAGGACTTAGCTTAAATACTTTTTATAATACCTGCATCCCCTTTGTCTTCCCTTGGGAGCTTTAAATAATAGCCTTTAACTGTACTTCATTACCCATGTGATAACCACTGAGTGTGTTCTACTATCCCTTTTCCCCCTTCTCTTTACTATTACAAAATGATTATATTCTTTATACTTTGTCAGGACAAATAACACTTGTATTTATATACTCTTCTATTTTTATGCCTTCGTTTTTCTCTTAGACCTAAAATTAAATATATTGAAGACTCACCATCAGTCCTTTTCCCAGAGTAGCACCATCGTCTCTTGGTTGAATGAAGCTCTCCTCAAACAGGTTCCTTGGGAAGAGTTCCTGAGTTCTGTACTGACTTTGTGCATATTTAAAACTATTTTTCATAGGTTTGATACTTGAAAAACAACATGACTGGATATAAAAATGTAGCCTTACACTTTCTTTCCTATAGTCTTGCTTTGCATGTTGTATTGACAAGTCGAGTGCCATTCTGATATCCTTTACTTTGTAGGCAATTTGATATTCTTGCGTGAAGGCCCAGAAGGATTTTTCGTCTTTGTGGTTTAAGCATAATACTTTTACTAGGCTATATCTCAGTTGATTATTCTTGGTCATTTTTTTTAGATGTTAGTGAAATGTAAAGGCTCTTTGAAATGTAAAAGGCTTCATTTCTTTTTGGAAATTTTTCTTGAATTATAGTCTCACATATTCTGTTCTTTGTTTTTTATTTTTCAGAAATCTTAATTACATGTGTTAGGTCTTTTTTGCCTAGATTCTATAGCAACCAGTGTTTTTCTTAGACTTTTTAGCTCTTTTGTATTTCATTTTTATTGCCTTGGCATTTTTATTCCTCCCCTTAGCGCCCGTTTTTATACTTTCATTCCTGTCTGTCCTCTCTTTGGCACCCTAGATTTAAATGTTTGTTTCTAAAATTACTGTCTCCCTCTCTTCACCCATTTTTTTCCCTGAGTCACTCTGGATAGTCATCTTCCTCTTTCTTATATTTTTCTGTTCTGAGTTTTTGATTTCTGATTTGGAATGATTTTTCATATGTACAAATGTTTGTTTAGGAACGTTTAAGTGAGGATATTAAATACAGATTTCTTCTGTTCTGTGGATTTTTCAAGGGAATGGTGGGATGGACTTTTATCAACTAAGGTATTTTGATTTTTGTGATACTCTTATGTAAATAACACTAGGACCACAGCCTTGTCTAACTCAATGAAACTAAGCCATGCCCGTGGGGCAACCTAAGACAGGTGGGTCATGGTGGAGAGATTTGACAGAATGTGGTCCACTGGAGAAGGGAATGCCAAACCATTTCAGTATTCTTGCCTTGAGAACCCCATGAACAGTATGAAAAGGCAAAATGATAGGATACTGAAAGAGAAACTCCCCAGGTCAGTAGGTGCCCAATATGCTACTGGAGATCAGTGGAGACATAACTCCAGAAAGAATGAAGGGATGGAGCCAAAGCAAAAAGAATACCCAGCTGTGGATGTGACTGGTGATAGAAGCAAGGTCCGATGCTATAAAGAGCAATGTTGCATAGGAATCTGGAATGTCAGGTCCATGAATCAAGGCAAATTGGAAGTGGTCAAACAAGAGATGGCAAGAGTGAATGTCGACATTCTAGGAATCAGCGAACTCAAATGGACCAGAATGGGTGAATTTAACTCAGATGACCATTATATCTACTACTGCGGGCAGGAATCCCTCAGAAGAAATGGAGTGGCCATCATGGTCAACAAAAGAATCCGAAATGCAGGACTTGGATGCAATCTCAAAAACAACAGAATGATCTCTGTTCATTTCCAAGGCAAACCATTCAGTATCACAGTAATCCAAGTCTATGCCCCAACCAGTAATGCTGAAGAAGCTGAAGTTGAATGGTTCTATGAAGACCTACAAGACCTTTCAGAACTAACACCCAAAAAAGATGTCCTTTTCATTATAGGGGAGTGGAATGCAAAAGTAGGAATTCAAGAAACACCTGGAGTAACAGGCAAATTTGGCCTTGGAATACAGAATGAAGAAGGGCAAAGACTGATAGACTTTTGCCAAGAAAATGCACTGGTCATAGCAAACACCTTGTTCCAACAACACAAGAGAAGACTCTATACATGGACATCACCAGATGGTCAACACCGAAATCAGATTGATTATATTCTTTGCAGCCAAAGATGGAAAAGCTCTATACAGTCAGCAAAAACAAGACCAGGAGCTGACTGTGGCTCAGACCATGAACTCCTTATTGCCAAATTCAGACTTAAATTGAAGAAAGTAGGGAAAACCACTAGACCATTCAGGTATGACCTAAATCAAATCCCTTACGATTATACAGTGGAAGTGAGAAATAGATTTAAGGGCCTAGATCTGATAGAGTGCCTGATGAACTGTGGAATGAGGTTCGTGACATTGTGCAGGAGACAGGGATCAAGACCATTCCCATAGAAAAGAAATGCAAAAAAGCAAAATGGCTGTCTGGGGAGGCCTTACAAATAGCTGTGAAAAGAAAAGAAGTGAAAAGCAAAGGAGAAAAGGAAAGATATAAACATCTGAATGCAGAGTTCCAAAGAATAGCAAGAAGAGATAAGAAAGCCTTCTTCAGCGATCAATGCAAAGAAATAGAGGAAAACAACAGAATGGGAAAGACTAGGGATCTCTTCAAGAAAATCAGAGATACCAAAGGAACATTTTATGCAAAGATGAGCTCGATAAAGGACAGAAATGGTATGGACCTAACAGAAGCAGAAGATATTAAGAAGAGATGGCAAGAATACACAGAAGAGCTGTACAAAAAAGATCTTCACGACCCAGATAATCACGATGGTGTGATCACTGACCTAGAGCCAGACATCCTGGAATGTGAAGTCAAGTGGGCCTTAGAAAGCATCACTACGAACAAAGCTAGTGGAGGTGATGGAATTCCAGTTGAGCTATTCCAAATCCTGAAAGATGATGCTGTGAAAGTGCTGCACTCAAAATGCCAGCAAATTTGGAAAATTCAGCAGTGGCCACAGGACTGGAAAAGGTCAGTTTTCATTCCAATCCCAAAGAAAGGCAATGCCAAAGAATGCTCAAACTACCACACAATTGCACTCATCTCACACGCTAGTAAAGTAATGCTCAAAATTCTCCAAGCCAGGCTTCAGCAATATGTGAACCGTGAACTTCCTGATGTTCAAGCTGGTCTTAGAAAAGGCAGAGGATCCAGAGATCAAATTGCCAACATCTGCTGGATCATGGAAAAAGCAAGAGAGTTCCGGAAAAACATCTATTTCTGCTTTATTGACTATGCCAAAGCCTTTGACTGTGTGGATCACAGTCAACTGTGGAAAATTCTGAAAGAGATGGGAAGACCAGACCACCTGATCTGCCTCTTGAGAAATTTGTATGCAGGTCAGGAAGCAACAGTTAGAACTGGACATGGAACAACAGACTGGTTCCAAATAGGAAAAGGAGTTCGTCAAGGCTTTATATAGTCACCCTGCTTATTTAACCTATATGCAGAGTACATCATGAGAAACGCTGGACTGGAAGAAGCACAAGCTGGAATCAAGATTGCCAGGAGAAATATCAATCACCTCAGATATGCAGATGACACCACCCTTATGGCAGAAAGTGAAGAGGAACTCAAAAGCCTCTTGCTGAAAGTGAAAGTGGAGAGTGAAAAAGTTGGCTTAAAGCTCAACATTCAGAAAATGAAGATCATGGCATCCGGTCCCACCACTTCATGGGAAATAGATGGGTTAACGGTGGAAACAGTGTCAGACTTTATTTTTCTGGGCTCCAAAATCACTGCAGATGGTGACTGCAGCCATGAAATTAAAAGACACTTACTCCTTGGAAGGAAAGTTATGACCAACCTAGATAGCATATTGAAAAGCAGAGACGTTACTTTGCCAACAAAGGTTCGTCTAGTCAAGGCTATGGTTTTTCCTGTGGTCATGTATGGATGTGAGAGTTGGACTGTGAAGAAGGCTGAGTGCCGAAGAATTGATGCTTTTGAACTGTGGTGTTGGAGAAGACTCTTGAGACTTCTGCAAGGAGATCCAACCAGTCCATTCTGAAGGAGATCAGCCCTGGGATTTCTTTGGAAGGAATGATGCTAAAGCTGAAACTCCAGTACTTTGGCCACCTCATGCGAAGAGTTGACTCATTGGAAAAGACTGTGATGCTGGGAGGGATTGGGGGCAGGAGGAGAAGGGGACGACAGAGGATGAGATGGCTGGATGGCATCACGGACTCAATGGATGTGGGTCTGGGTGAACTCCGGGAGATGGTGATGGACAGGGAGGCCTGGCATGCTGTGATTCATGGGGTTGCAAAGAGTTGGACGCGACTGAGCAACTGATCTGATCTAATCTGATATAAATATTACTCCAATTCACTAAAACATGTCTCATCTTTTCCTGAATCATTTGTAGTAGTTACTCTATTAAGGTGGTAGTCAGAGGTTTGGATGGTATAGCAGTTTTTAGTTCAGAGTAACCTCAGGTCAGTCCATTTTACTTAATGGAGTTTTTTCCCTAAGGTTTACAAGGGGCGATGTGTGTAGGTTGATGTGTCTTCTGATTTTGTTTCTCACTTGTGTTGTAGGATCTTTAATATCTATAGCTTGTCTCCTTCAAGACTCCAAGGGATTCCTGTCCCTCACATCTCCTCCAGGCCTGCTTCCTCTGGTCCCAGGAACTTTCAGGGTCCTCTGTCTGTTCCCTAGGAGCCACTGCTTTGATGACACCTGAAGCCCTGTTCTCAGTATTCCCCACTCATGGGGCTCCCTTTTTGTGAGGATGGTTTTATCTGTGTTCGTCCATCATGAGGATCCCACTGCCCTCTCCCCCTTTTCATTCAGTCTCCACTGATCTTCCTACTTCATTGTGGGCTCTGGATTAGCTTTGCTGGTTTCTAACGTCTTTTCGGGCCTCCCTTGTGGCTCAGACGGTAAAGCATCTGCCTACAATGTGGGAAACCCGGGTTCGATCCCTGGGTCAAGAAGTTCCCCTGGAGAACGAAATGGCTACCCACTCCAGTATTCTTGCCTGGAAAATCCCATGGATGGAAGAGCCTGGTAGGCTACAGTCCATGGGGTCGCAAAGAGTCAGACATGACTGAGTGACTTCATAAATTCATAAATAATGTCCGTGTACGTGGAGGTTGAAGTTTGTAGTATTCTCTCCCTTAGCTAGCTTTCAGGGCTTTTGGGTTTTGTGTATCTTATTTGCTAATTATTTATCAATAAGGTCTACTTTCTCTGTCTTTGATTTATTTGTGTGTTTGTGCATTTTTTAGGCTTCTCCACCTCTCTAGTAGTTTGGCTTTCCCTCTTATGTCCATTTCAAACGGACCTCAAGAGAGGCTCAGTTAGGCTCAGTTATCATCCCTATCAGAAGCTTTGGGCAAGACCAGCTCAGAGGCCTCTGGCCAGTTTATTGCTTGACTACTGTTGGGTCAGGTCTCAATATCTGGTCCAGCCAGTGGTCCATATATGGCCATTTCTGTAGAAGGGATTGTGGAGTTATGTGCTTGGTGGGCATTCCAGTGCTTAGCCTGTCCAGGACTGTAATGAGGACAGAAGAATCACTTAAGAAAGATACCAAAAAACAAGTCATGCATCAGTTGTAAGTACTAGTAGATTTGTTGGTGCTAGGAAACAATAGCTTAGACAGGCAGCCAGAGTAGCCTGGTGAATCAATCTAAATAGGTTGTCGCTCAGCTGTTCAGTTGTGTCCAACTCTTTGTGACCCCATGGAGTGTAGCACACCAGGTTTCCCTGCCTTTCACCATCTCCCAGAGTTTGCTCAAACACATGTCCATTGAGTCACTGATGCCATTCAACCATCTCATCCACTGTCATCCACTTCTCCTCCTGCCTTCAATCTTTCCTACCATCAGAGTCTTTTTCAATGAGTTGGCTCTTCACATCAGGTGGCCCAAATATTGGAGCTTCGGCTTCAGCATCAGTCCTTCCATTGAATATTCAGGACTGATTTCCTTTAGGACGGACTGGTTTGATTTCAGGGAGTCTCAAGAGTCTTCTCCAACACCACAGTTTTAAGCATCAATTCTTAGGCACTCAGCCTTCTTTATGGTCCAGCTCTCACATCTGTACATGACTACTGGAAAGACCATAGTTTTGACTATATGGACCAAAGTTTATTTTGGCAAAGTAATGTCTCTGCTTTTTAATACACTGTATAAGTTTGTCATAGCTTTTCTTCCAAGGAGCAAGGATCTTTTAATTTCATAGCTGCAGTCACCGTCTGCAGTGATTATGGAGCCCAAGAAAATAATCTCTCACTGTTTCCATTGTTTCCCCATCTATTTGCCATGAAGTGATGGGACCAGATGCCACAATCTTAGGTTTTTGAATGCTGAGTTTTATGTGAGCTTTTTTACTCTCCTCTTTCACCTTCATCAAGAACTTTTTAGTTCCTTTTTGTTTTCTGCCATAAAGGTGGTGTCATCTGCATATCTGAGGTTATTGATATGTCTCCTGGCAATCTTGATTCCAGTCCTGATTTGTGCTTCATCCAACCTGGCATTTCACATGATGTATTCTGTAAACAAGTTAAATAAGCAGGGTGACAATATACACCCTTGACGTATTCCTTTCCCAATTTTGAATAAGTCTCTCGTTCCATGCCTAGTTCTGTTGCTTTTTGACCTGCATACTGGTCTCTCAGGAGGCAGGTAAGGTGGTCTGATATTCCCATCTCTTTCAGAATTTTCCACAGTTTGTTGTGATCCACAAAGTCAAAGGCTTTAGTGTAGTCAATGAAGCAGAAGTAGATGTTTTTCTGGAATTCTCTTGTTTTTTTCTGTGATTCAGTGGATGTTGGCAATTTGATCTCTGGTTCCTCTGCCTTTTCTAAATCCAGCTTATACATCTGGAAGTTCTTGGTTCACGTACTGTTTAAGCCTAGCCTGAAGGATTTTGAGTGTTACCTTCTAGCATGTGAAATGAGTACAGTTGTACAGTAGTTTGAACATTCTTTGGCATTGCCCTTCTTTGGGATTGGAATGAAAACTGACCTTTTCAAGTCCTGTGGCCACTGCTGAGTTTTCTAAATTTGCTGGCATATTAAGTGCAGCACTTTCACAGCTTCATCTTTTAGGGTTTGAAATAACTCACCTGGAATTCTATCATCTCTACTAGCTTTGTTCATAGTGATGCTTCCTAAGACCCATTTGACTTTGCACTCCAGGATGTCTGGGTGATCACACCATTATGGTTATCCAGGTCATCTTTTTTGTATAGATCTAAATAGGAGGTGGCTTTTCTTGAGAAAAGTCTTGAACTCAGAGGATTTCAAAGAGATGGACAAAAAGAATAGCAGGGTTTTAAAAGACATTACTTAGTCACAAGTACCTAGTGAGTTGTAAACTCTTGGTCAAACTCTGTATTTTGTAGAGTGAGTGAGTGAAGTCACTCAGTCGTGTCCAACTCTTTGCGACTCTGTGGACTGTAGCCTACCAGGCTTCTCCATCCATGGGATTCTCCAGGCAAGAATTCTGGAGTGGGTTACCATTTCCTTCTCCAGGGGATCTTCCCGACCCAGGGATTGAACCCAGGTCTCCTGCTTTGGAGGCAGACGCTTTAACCTCTGGGCCACCAGGGAAGCCCGGATGTATTTTGTAGAAGTTCTTATAATTTCTCCCCAGATCATAGTTACCACCAATTATGTGATCTTTCTTCCTCATTCAAGTTGTCCTTGTAGTTGTTTTTTTTTTTTCAACTTTTATTTTGACATCACTGTAATAGCTGTTATATCACTTAATATGCCACATGTTGGCTTTGCGCTTGGGCTGGTGGTTAAGTGTGCCCTCTGTCACCACGGTCCATCTGTCATCTCCTTGGTGGTAGGAATAAAGGAAAACACTCTTCAAGTTCCACTTTAGCATTTGTGTTCATTTTTCATAGCACTGGCTCTGGGTCACTCAAAGACTTATGAAAAAGTTGGAGATTCCTTAAAAAACTGGAAATAGAACTGCCTTATGATCCAGCAATCCCACTGCTGGGCATCCACACTGAGGAAACCAGAACTGAAAGAGACACGTGTACCCCAGTGTTTATCGCAGCACTGTTTGCAATAGCCAGGACATGAAAGCAACCTAGATGTCCATCAGCAGATGAATGGATAAGAAAGCTGTGGTACATATACACAATGGAGTATTACTCAGCCATTAAAAAGAATACATTTGAATCAGTTCTAATGAGGTGGATGAAACTGGAGCCTATTATACAGAGTGAAGTAAGCCAGAAAGAAAAACACCAAGACAGTATACTAATGCATATATATGGAATTTAGAAAGATGGTAACAATAACCCTGTATACGAGACAGCAAAAGAGACACTGATGTATAGAACAGTCTTTTGGACTCTGTGGGAGAGGGAGAGGGTAGGATGATTTGGGAGAATAGCATTGAAGTATGTATAATATCATATATGAAACGAGTCGCCAGTCCAGGTTTGATGCATGATACTGGATGCTTGGGGCTGGTGCACTGGGACAACCCAGAGGGAGGGTATGGGGAGGGGGGAGGGAGGAGGGAGGAGGGTTCAGGATGGGGAACACGTGTATACCTGTGGCAGATTCATTTTGATATATGGCAAAACCAATACAATATTGTAAAGTTAAAAAATAAAATCAAGATGACAAATAAATAAATAAAAACTGACACTAAAAAAAAAAAGTTGGATCATCCTCCAATAGTA
This sequence comes from Bos taurus, assembly GCF_002263795.3. Lineage (NCBI taxonomy): Eukaryota > Metazoa > Chordata > Mammalia > Artiodactyla > Bovidae > Bos > Bos taurus. The sequence continues at coordinate 32,179,321 of NC_037336.1, forward strand.
GCTCATCTAATTTTTTGGCCAGAAGTTTTCAGAGCCTTAAGTTCACTCTCCCTCATCAGAAGCCCATTAATCTTCCTGATAGAAGGTATACAGTTAATTGCCAAGTGTGAACCTTTTCAGAAAATGTGTCTAAACACATAAAGCATGTCCAGTTATTCATCAGTAAGCAGGTAAGATGAGTTAAGTATGAAAAGGAAGTACTTAATCATGTATTCAACTAAAATAAAATAAGAATACTCTGAATATTACTCTTGAAACACCTTACTACTCTCCAGCTCAAACACTTTTCATCCTCTGGTTTTTGTCCCCTAGTGTAGGAGTCCTCACTGAGCCATCATCATCCAGATGTTCTGGGCCCATTCTCTGGGACCAGGCCAAGATGTTCTCTGAGATATTTGATACTTTGCTATATCCTTTTTGGGAACTCTTGGATGGGTCTGCTTTTGTTTTCTCTCTGTCATTGTCTCTCTCATGTCTTAAGTGACTAAAGTCTGATTGACTTGTGAAGGAATTTCTATTCAAATTTTAATCTCTCTTAAGGGTATTTTGAACCTCAGAATCAGAATGTCTAGCTCCCTGCCAAGGCTGCAGGGAATCTCGCAAATGTATGTGGTGTGTGTGTGTGTGTGTGTGTGTGTGTGTGTGTGTGACTTTATATACACTGCACAGAGGTGGAGACTTCTTCTAAAAAATAAGAATCACATTCTTAATTGTTCCATGTAACTGTGCCAATTCCACAAACTGTTTTTTGAGTTGAGGTTGACGTTTCTCCATGTGGTGGGCGTATACCTACAAAGGTGTATCATAAGCCGCTCACCCACTATTCATCTGCACAGGGGGCTGGGAGAGAACCAGTCAGTATGATTTTTCAGTACAAAAGCTTGTTAGGGGCAGTCAGAATAGAAAAAAAATGCTCAGGCCCTCAGGATGTCTACTAAGGATGTAACTTACAGCGTCAGTAACCAAAATATCAGTTTGATTGAATCCATATGTGGTTGAAAAGACCAGTCGTTTTATTGTGCTCTGCTTATGTTACTTAAATCTGAGAACATTGTTAAAGTCTGGGAGTTTAACATCTTACATTTTGTCCTGGCTGCTAAATGAAGTCGAAGAGGAGACCAGGAAGAAGAGGGTACAGTGTGAGATAAAGGGGCGTCAGGACTTTAATCCGCCCTTTGGAATGTGCCCGTCGGCTCTGCACCTGCAAATGGCGGTAGAGGGCCGTACGGCGGGGTGAAGGCACGCGAGCGCTTCACATGCGATGGTCTTTAAGTCTGTAGATGCTAAACGAAATAATTACTTGATAAAGATAGCATTTCATGTATCTTCTAGGTTCTTTTCAGTCTCCTCAAGGGCAGGGTATCTGATTCTTAAATAATAGAAGATGCCCTCACTATTGGCTGAGGACACATTTTGGGAAAAAATTTGACATTGCAATTATATATTTGCTGCTACTAAATTATACTCACGTACCTGGGTAGAAGTGCGGTCTGAAATTTAAAAACAAGATGACAGTTTACTGTTCTGCTCAGTAAACATGTCTTGACCGCTCAGGAGCGTTATATGGTCTCTGATTGCTACTAATACCAGGAAAAGGAAAAGAGAAGGCTTTTGTTCTCAAGATGCTCACAGCCTTGCAGCAAGACAGACAAGTAGACATTTATTGTACACTGTGATTCTAACAGTCATAGAAGAGCCATGGCAGCAGTCCACACTGAGCTAATTTTCAGTCTTCTAGCCCATACCTGTCCTCAGTCAGAATCTCAGAGGTTGGACCTGGGAATCTGTATTATTAGAACCCACCTGCATTCTCACTGACTAGCCAGGCTTGGGAACCACATCTCCAGGATAAGACTGCTCCACACCTGTCTTTTGTGACATTAATTAGCATAATGTCCTCAAGGTTCATCCATATTGTATTATGTGGCAGGATTTCCTTTGGAGTAAAGTGAAGTGAAAGTTGCTCAGTTGTGTCCAACTCTTTGCGACACCATGGACTATACAGTCCATGGGATTCTCCAGGCTGGAATACTGGTGTGGGTAGCCTTTCCCTTCTCCAGGGCATCTTCCCAACCCAGGGATCGAACCCAGGTCTCCCGCATTGCAGGCAGATTCTTTACTAGCTGAGCCGCAAGGGAAGCCCTTGATTTCCTTTATTTTAGGCTAAATAATATTTCATTGTATGAATGTGTGTATTCTTCATCCATTTAGTCACCCGTGGACACTTGTATTGCTTCCTCCTCTTGGCTGTTATGAATAGCATGCTGTGAACATTGGAGGGTGTCCGTACCACTTTTATTCAACTTGATAGAAAGGCCATCTAAGCTGAAGGCGTCACCCTTCATCTGGGTCACATTTTACAGCTGAGAAAGTTGACTGGGCCTTTGTCATTCAGAGCCTGTTTCAGTCTTCCCCTTTACTCTCTGAGGTCTAGAGGCAGTTGTTTTCTCCAGCCCTTCAAAGCCTCAGATTTCTGAGCCGTCTGCTCTCTTTCATCACTCCTTGAAAACTGGTCACTTCTGTCCTGTGCTCATGTCTTTCCTGTAGTGTTTCGCCAGAGGGAGTGTTTCTTACTTTAGTCACAGTGTGATGTGAGTGAAAGGTGGGGTGCTCTGTTCCGTGTAGTCCCTCGGGTGGCTGTCTGACTCCAGGGCCTTTTATCCTCACCTATACCAGCAGAGAGGGAGAAAAGCAGGGAAGGTTGTCCAGGAAGGTTCTTAGGCGCCTGACCTGGAAGTAGATATGCTGTCTCCCCACTCCACTGGCAGGACTTATTTTTACAGCTCTGTGCTGCTCTGCTGTGCTGTGCTTAGTCGTGACTCTTAGTGACCCCATGGACTGTAGCTCACCAGGCTCCTCTGTCCATGGGGATTCTCCAGTCAAGAATACTGGAGTGGGTTGCCATGCCCTCCTCTAGGAGGTCTTCCCAGCCCAGGGACTGAACCCAGGTCTCCCGCATTGCAGGCAGATTCTTTACCAACTGAGCTACCAGGGAAGCCTACTTAACTGTAAAGGAAGATGGGAAATTTAGTCTTGCCCTGCCCCCAGGGAGAAAGGAAAACCACGTTTGCACACAGAGCAGCCACTGCCACCGGCCAGAGCTAAATTTGGAAGTGCCAGCCTGTAGGTAGTGATTAAAGCCGTCAGCAAAGATGGGGATCACCATACAGATGTGATGAGACTATTAAGACTGCCACAAAACAAGGGTGCTTTCTGGAGGGCCTGCCAGGGTAAAAATCACTTATGTAATTTATGTAGGAAAGTTTAAGCATGTGGATTAAACAATGGAAAGGCAGGTTTTTCAGAAACTGGAATGTTGTCCCTCTTTGAAGTTAGTGCAGGAAAAAAAAATCTTTAGCATGACTATTTTATATCTGGTGAAGCCTGTAAGTATAAAATGACTCTGAGTTTGAGAAATACTGAACTAAATAAAGATTTTTGATTTATCCCTTATTCAGCACATGTTCATTGAGCATTTAAATATGTGACCGGCAGCATGAGCACTGTAACAGTGGTCATGGGCCCTCAAGGGGAATCAAATTAAGTAGGAAAGAAGTAAGGCAAGGAAATGCATACCTAAAACCTCAGGCCCAATCTTTAAACCACAGGAAGTGCTTAAAACATTTCAGCATCAGGGTAACAGTTTGGAGGTACAGGAGTTTGGGTTTTGAAGTGAAGCTGACCTGGGTTTGAATCGCAGTCCTGTTGCTCTGCTTGTGACCTTAACCGTCGTTATTACCGTCTGAAACCATCTAGTTTCCTTATTTCCAAGTTGGTGATAATATCTACCTTTCAGGTGGTTGTGAAGATCAGGGGTAACATGTGTACATAAAGCCTGGCACAGGGCTTTGCATTACATATATGATAGTTATCTTTTTGTTACTAGGAGAGTAGAGCTCATACTGGGTTGGTGAAATGACCTTACCTTACACTCATTCATGCGTCCTCGTTCAGCAGAATGTAGTGAGCTGCTGCTGTGCACGTGACACTTAGGATGAGGCTGTGTGAGTATCTTTATTCTCTAAAGCCCCATTCAGGTGGTAATGTGGGTCACGTTTGTATCACAGGTTTGCAGCCACCAGGCTTACATGCTGTCTTCCCCTCTTTCAAGTGACCAAGGCCACTCTGTCCCTCCTGGCGCTGCCCCACCTTCCTCTTTGCTGCTGGTCACAGCCTGACTTACTGTCCCACACCATCTCCTCTTCCCCTGCCTGCTCCTCTAACTTCATTGCTCGAATCTCCACAAGCTGCTCACCCCCCAGGAAGACTGTTCCTTCACATATAAATCTTCCTTAGCTTTCTTCCCAAAGCTGCTGCTTTGCATGTTTTCCCAGTTACCTCGGGAATAACTCACCCCCTTCTTTCTGTTTCTGCTTGTCCATTGTCCTTCTGTCTTTGCAGACACGAACGCAGGTAACTGCCACCAGCGTCCGTTGCACATGTCCTGTCTGGTGGGCACCGTGTTGAGCCTCCCTGTCCTCCAGCAGTTCTGTTGTGAACTAATCGAAGGTGGGGACCAGCTCTGTACCTTTCTCAATTCTCAGTACAGCCCTTTGCCCACAGGAAATGACTTGTAAATAGCTCTTGATCAGAGAGAGGAAGAACAGCCAAGTTTATCTCTCAGAAAATCATTTGTAAGCAATTATTTCATAAACAGTTGTATTTTGTTTGGTATTGTACTGAAGTATTGAAGCAGTGTTCCTTTTTTTCTGATAAGTGCAAATAGCCTCTTCGGTATTAGATTAAATGTGCTTTTTGTGGGATTAGTTAGGAACCATTTACTACATTGGTTTTATGGCAAACTGATTCTGAGTTCTAAACAGCTGCCTTTACAAAGTCATTTTGGTATATGAATAAGATGTAGACTCTATGTTCAGAATTTTCCCCTATCAGTGATTTTTTTAAAAGAGGAGTTAGTTTTCAGTGAAAGTGTCTTGTTTGTTGTTCTCCTCTGTGTCTGCTTGTGCCACAAATACAGATTCTCAGACTTTTCAGTCCTCGGGCATGAGGTCATTGCTGGAGCCAACTGGAAATAGATCGAGGATTAACACATGTAGCACATGTTTGCCGAAGTCCCAGGGCTATGCACTGCTACTGAAAACCACCATCGCTAGAGAGCAGACAACATTTACAGAGAAGGAATTCTATACTTGTTACTGTCAGTGAATGTGCCCTATTATTTTGAGGACGTGCCCATCATAAACAAGTTTAAAAACAACATCTGAGTTATGTCATCTCCATATCTGCCCCGCCACTGCCCTGACTTGCGTGCGTCTTCCTTGGCCACTGCCTTGTCTCCCCAGCGTGTCCCATCTGTGGTCCTTCCCTGTCTAACCAGCCCACCATGCCCCAACCTTTTTAGCCTTCCCTTCTCTGTTGCTCCTCAAAAACACCACGCTAATCAGCCTTCAGTTTTCCTGATTTCTTCTTTTTCTATCCCTCCTCCCCTCCATCCCTTGCTCCTTCCTTTCCTTTCCCTTCTGCCTGTTTCTTTCACTTTTAGAAGAACCGAAACAAGTAAGTGAACACACAGAACAAGTCCGTGTGTCACAAAAGGCCTTGCCCAGAAACCACTTCATAATGTTTCTCTGAGTGTCTCTTCCATATACATAGATGAATACACGTCATCTTTATTTCCCCTGGGAAGTTTATGCTTCTAGAACTTACTGTATTCTGCCATGTCTCACCATTATAGAAAATGGATTGCAAGCTCCTTAAGACCAGTATCCATGTACGGTTTAACTTTGTGTACCTCTTAGAGGGGTCTACTCAGAGTCAGGGCATAAGAAATGTGTGTTGAGCACTTACTTCTCTTCAAGATAGGTTCGTATAAATATGTCCTTCATTTGAACTTGGTGTTTGTATCATTCCACGTTCTCTTTGACATGTTCGTCTCTAAATTTTTAAGGTACCGGAGCAGCCCCTTTCTATTAATAAGTTTAATCTTGTTTTTCATTTGAATCTCAACAGTCAGTGAACTATACCTTCTCTTTTGGTAGCCTCGTGTGCAAACTGAACACAAGGACCACCATCCTTGCAGCAACTAACCCCAAAGGCCAGTACGACCCCCGTGAGTCTGTATCAGTGAACATTGCCCTTAGCAGCCCACTCTTAAGTCGATTCGACCTGATCCTCGTTTTGCTTGATACCAAGAATGAAGACTGGGACCGTATCATTTCCTCTTTTATCTTAGAAAACAAAGGTATGTGGAAGCGATCAAATCATTCAAATTGACAGAGTAGACATAAATGAAATTTTCCTTGAGGAAAATCAAATAAATACCCAACTACGAGTCTATAGAGAGATGCTTAGACAGAAAGCAGTGAACCTAGTTAGCGAGCCTAGAACAATGCACAGAAGGAAAAGGGTCTTCCTTTGCTTGCCGTATGTCCTTTGTGGTGAAAAGGGCAACTTTATGATATATAATGACCACGTGGTTCACGTCCTGTACACAAAGAAAACTGGACTGAATTTATAAAGCAGAATCCTAAATGTGGATCTTTTGTCAAAAAATTAGGCTTACCAAGTACTATTTATTATTGTATATGGCAGAACAGAATTATTCTGAATAATTTAAACCTTTGTAGGAAGCTTACCTTTATTAAGCTTAGAGCCTAAGACTATTTATTATAGAGCTATATGCAGAGATAGGTCTAGATTTCAGTGGCCAGAAAACCAGAAGGTTATCCTTTTAAAAATGAGTACAGGAACTTTGTCAAAACCCTCAAAATGAGATATTTGCCTGTTCTTAGAAATTACTGACCCAATACTTGATATATACAGGTTACCCAAGCAAATCAGAGAAGCTCTGGAGCATGGAAAAGATGAAATCCTACTTCTGCCTCATTAGGAAACTACAGCCCACACTGTCTGATGAGGGTAATCAAGTTCTGCTCCGGTACTACCAGATGCAAAGGCAGAGTGACTCCCGGAACGCTGCCCGGACCACCATCCGCCTGCTGGAGAGCTTGATACGACTAGCAGAAGGTTAATTTCACTCAACATATACTTTTATTGGGTGCTCACTGTGAGCTAGGGCTTTCCTGGTGGCTCCAACTGTAAAGAATCCGCCTGCAATGCAGGAAACCTGGGTTCGATTCCTGGGTTGGGAAAATCCCCTGGAGAAGGGAATGAAAACTCACTCCAGTATTCTTGCCTGGAGAATTCCATGGACAGAGGAGCCTGGCGGTCTACGGTCCACGGAGTCGCAGAGTCTCACACGACTAAGACTAAACACACAAAGTAAGCAAGGCTTGGGACTTGGCAATGAGTAAGGATGATCTCTGAGATGCTTGCTCACAGTTGGTTAAAAAGTAAAAGCTTGAAGCTATGAAACCTACACGGATTATAGATGTTGAGTGGAATGTAGTGGCATTAAGGAAAAGGAATCTTTGTGACATTTCATAACTTCCTGTAACTTCAGACATCATCCATTTAAAAAGTCTTGCTTGCTGTATGTTTTCCTTCTCGATGGCCTCTATCTGAATATGCCTTTGTTTGGGAACTGTTTTCTGTATGGCATCCTGGGTGATTTCTCACCAGTTGCTACTCACAGCCGCCACTAACACAGTAACGTTGAATTAGCAATGACGTCCTCTGTCCCATCCCTAACGTGTGAGACTTGCGTGCATACTCGCAGCTAATATGCACCCTCAGACTTTTTTTCCCTTAATACTGGCTTTTACATTTAGCACTTACTTAAATAATCCTAAAAATTTTTTTCACATGAGTTAACTGTATGATATAATGATGTGATATATGCTTAACTAAAAAGTTCCATAGAACAAAACTGCTTCACTTTTTCAAGGATTTATAATTAATATTAAGGCAAGAAATACCTAAGATTTAGGCTTGCAAGTTTGATACTTTTGAAAAGCTGACAGATAAAGAGATGTACCAGAGATGAGAAATCAATTTTAGTCTTGTTTAGATTATAATAGATTAGAATTAAGAAGAATTAAGAATTAATTAGAGAGTAAGAATTAACAGTTACTGAATATCAATTATATGCTTATATAGCCCCTTTGTTTGCTGGAGCCCAGAGTACTTTTTCATGTGAATACACAGAATTGTCATGGGCTGTGCAGAAGAATTAGGCCCTTTATTAGAGAAAGAACCTTAAAGCTATTGAACTTAGACATCTGTGCTTGTTCTAGTAAAATGTATTTGTTATTAGAAGCACATTAATAATATACAGTTTTGGAGTAGGGGGCACCAATGACATTTGTCACCTCAGATATTCATAAAAATAATTTCCTCATCATTTCAAATGCACCTTTCATAGCTCATGCTCGCCTGATGTTTCGTGATACAGTGACTCTGGAAGATGCTGTTACAGTGGTGTCGGTAATGGAGTCCTCCATGCAGGTGAGCATATCTTGTACCTAACATTTGAACCGTAATTGCAAACATTGTTTAAAAAAGACAATTTATAACATATCTGGAGTTATAAAAATGGCCATATTTTAGACCTATTCATTCCTGGAAATTTATCCAAAGGGACCCATTTAAAAGAAGCGAAAAAAATTGTCATGGAAACAGTCTGCATTGTTTTACCCACTGGTGTAAAGTAGTGGGTCTTAATCCTTCTTCTCCTCAACACACCTGAGAGATGCTCATGGTTCCACTCAAGACAGTGTGGCTTCCCAGAGCAATGCATGCCACTGGAAATTGGGGAAGAGGACTACTGAAATTTGAATCAGGCTCCCAGATGACTCTGAGAGCCGTGACAGGGGTATAGGGGTTGGTCTTAAGCACCTGGGATCAGTGGTCCCTAGCGTGGAGGCCTGGTGACTCTCCCTGGTATTTTCCATTTTCTCATCCTGTCAGGGAGGTGCGCTGCTAGGAGGTGTGAATGCACTCCACACTTCCTTTCCCGAAAACCCTCTGCAGCAGTACCAGACGCAGTGTGAACTCATTCTGGAAAAGCTGGAGCTGCCCAACCTCTTGAGTGAAGAACTGAGAAGACTTGAAAGGTGAGAAAAGAAAACCAAGAAAGGCATGTAATGGAACATGCTTGTTTGGCATTTAGTGAAATGAAAGAAGTGTAAAGTAAGTGGAAAATCTATGTAGGAGATTTCAGTTACTTGGTGCTACATAATCTACTCCATCAAAGCTCAGTGGCTTAAAAAAAAAAAACCCCACCGTACCCTTTTAGTGCTTACTTTCTGAGAGTCAGAAATTCAGGGGCGTTTAGAGGGGATGTTTATTTCTGGTCCACATAGTACCAGCTGGGGTCACTCGTACACCTGCATTTAGCTGGGAGCTCAGCTGGGATCGGAACTTCGAAGGGAGCTTCTGTCACATATGTGGTGCCTTTGCTGGGGCGGCTTACTTGGCCAGGAGCTCTCTACTGTAAGGTAGTAGGAATTCTGAGATGGTAGCTTAGGACGCAAGTAGCTGAGCAAAAGTGGAAGCCGCTAGCCTTTCATGAGCTGGGCCAGAGCAGACATGGCATCACTTCTGCCACATTTTACAGGTCAGAGCAAGTCACAGGGTCAGCCCGCATACCAGGTGAAGGGACATGACACCACCTCTTGATGGGAGAAGTGGTGTAGACATATGGAAAGGAGGGAACTGATGGCAGCCTCTATGGGGACCACCTTCCACAGCTGTGTTTCCTTGGCTGGCTGGTCTAGTGAGCCTTATGGAGAACATGGACTGGTCCTTTACTGTGTATAATCAACTGGGTCCTGATTAACGAGAAGGACCAAGGTATGCCACCTACAGTTTGCACCCAATATAATGCAGTTTCCATCGAGAAACCTTGGTGAATGGCTGCATCCTGTTTACTACCACCGCTTTTCCCCTCTTCTGTTTCTTTGGCTCAGTGTAAGAGGTAGTGCTGTCCAGAGGTGGCTGGGACTAATGTTGAGGAAGAGGAAATTGGCCGCCAGGAGAGTGGTCTCTCTCATCCCAGGCCAGACCCAGACACAAAGTACTTTATAAGCTGGCTGTATCATGTGTCCTCACCAGGAGAGGACATGTGCAAGGGTATTTGCATAAAGAGTCTTCATGCTTATTAATATTTTAATTCACTTATTGTCTAAAGCTTTTCTGCAAGCATAATAAAAATTTGATCATTAGTCTTTATATGGCAGCTTCCCTAGTAGCTTAGATGGTAAAGAATTTGCCTACAATGGGTCAGGAAGATCCCCTAGAGAAGGGAATGGCAACCCACTCCAATATTCTTGCCTGGAGAATTCCACAGGCTGAGAACTAAGTGACTAAGAACACACACAGTCTTTATATAACCCAGGTGAAAGAAAATTGCAGGTAGAGACCGAGGCACAAATTGCTTTCAGGCCAGCCTGTGCCAGAATGCCGGGAAGGTTCCGGAAGTGGAGATAAGAGTACAGCACTGGCTTCACCCAGAAAAGGCCCTTCTGGTCTGTTAGCAGCTGCTCTGACCCTCCCTCAGCATCATGATTCCTTCCCTACTACACTCCCAAATCTGTGACTTTTAAAAATTTACAATTCAACAGCCAGACTGAAAAAATTCCTCAGTAAGAATGACATTTTATGTTAAAGAGGTAAATCTGTTTTTCATCCTACAGGGGAACAACGCAGGAATGACAGGAGCAGTGTTTCAAAACCCCCTTTTCTAGTGACTTGTTACTGTGGACATGTGGGAAAGAACATGTCACATGCATCACCTCAAGAATTTTTGCCTGAACTTTTACGCTTGAAAGAAAGAGCCGCTCAGTCATGTCCGATTCTTTGCAACCCGCCAGGCTCCTCTGTCCCTGGGATTCTCCAGGCAAGAATACTGAAGTGGGTTGCCATTCCCTCCTCCAGGGGATCTTCCCGAGCCAGGGATGGAACCCAGGTCTCCCCCATTGCGGGCAGATTCTTTATCATCTGAGCCCTGCGTGCTCCCTAAATACGTGAGCTTCTATTACAGAGCTTGACTTTGAGTCTGTGCCTGTGTCGAGGGAGTGAAGGATGGCAAGTGTGTCCATCAGGCCTCTTCCTGCTGGTGCGAGTGGGTTAATCATTGACCTGAGTGGGTTAATCATTGACCCGAGCCAGTGGGTTAATCATACCAGTGTTGATCTCAAAGCTGGGCACTGGGGAATAGAGAGCATGTGAGAGCCTAGCGGCTACACAGGGAGAATTTGGGGAGCACATTGGGATGATTAGCTGTTGAAGCAAAACCTTGAGAACTCTTTTCCTGGCACTTCTCTCCTATTTTGCTCACTCCCTTCATCCAGCAGTATTCTCTATTTATAAAACCCCAGCACAGCTTTCTGGGGAAAAATGGGAGATGGTTTTGTCCTGCTGATACCCAGTAAACTTGCACTTTGTCTAAAATCAGCCTCTTTATCTTCTGGTCTCCTGGCCTTTTCATGATCCAGAGCGTAGTGTTAAGGTCAGTACTCCTCCTTTGCTTCTTTTATGGTTTGAGGTAGCCGATCCTTTTCAGTCCTGTCCTGGGCCTGGCTTTGCATTTGGAGAGGATTCTTACATTTTGAGTGAGCAAAAACTCATTTGAGTACCCCTGACACATGTCAGATTCAGGAAAGGAAGGACTGTGAGTCTCAGAGCAGTGTTGTATGATAGAAAAAGGGCAGTTAGACTTATCAGATTCAAGATGACCCTCCTGGAGGGAAGGAAGGAAAACAGAAAGAGTAAGTGATGGTCTGAAAGATAGGATTCTGCCTTAAAAAAATTTTTTTTTCCCTTTTGATATTTCCTTGTAATGCAAGAATTCCTGAGCTGATCCTCACAGCAATAAAACCAGGTGGCCCGCAAAGAGGGGCATCTCCTGTGCCTCCTGCGTTGCAGGCAGATTCTTTACCACCAAGCCACTGGGGAAGCCCCTCTGCTAGTGACAGCCAGCCGCAAATGGCAGCTGCCTTACCCATCTTAAAACAGAGTGTGGAGATGTCTTTTAGGTGGTATAGTAAAGTATAGAGTTTAAATAGCAGTACCTTTAAAATTCCCATAAATTATTCAAGTTGTGGAGTGTTAACAATTATGAGCATCCCTGACCTCAATTTGATACTGAAAGTATACTAGATAGTAGTAATTTTGAAAGCTATTTGGGTTTGTTTTTTATCTTTTTTGGTCTGACTGTGATTACAGTGAATTCAGATTTTCTGTATTGTTGTTCCCAAGTCTACTATGAGTGACTGTAACCCAAATTTAAAAAATAATTTTTTAGTGTTTTTTTTTCCTGGCTGTAAACAATAATACATTCTTTTTTTCTTTTTTTAATGTTTTTTTTTTTTTTTTTTTGGCTGTGCCAGGTCTTAGTTGCCGCATATAGGACTTTTAGTTGCTTGTGACATATTAGATCTAGTTCCCTGACCAAGGACTGAACCCAGCTTCCCTGCTTTGGGAGCACAGAGTCTTAGCCACTGGACCACCAGGGAAGTTCCAATACACATTCTTTATAAAGTATTTTGAAAGTAACAATAATGAATTAATAAGGTAAAAAAATCACACACAATCTTATTTCCCAGAGAGAGCTATCATTAATGTGTTAATGTATTTAAATACATTGAAATTTAAATCCATTTAATTTTGATGTCTTCTGTTCCTTTTTCTATGATAACCCATGATTTTTAGAAAAATTTACTTATCAGCTTTTTGGTGTAGTTTCTTTTCAGATTTAGTGCATGGAAGCAGAGTCACATTGCTCCTTATACTGAAAAGGCGTTTCTAGGTTGTTAGGAAGGGCTTTCTAAGGGACCTCTCTTTGAAAAGCTGCTGTAATCCCTGTTAAAAATTGGTCCTCTGGTACTATTTCAGTTTCTAATATGCCCAAGGTTTAAGACGAATGTCACAAGGTCAACTCCGTCATTCTCAGCAGGTCAGTAGGTTTCAACTCTGTATCAATCTGATGAAGAGTGGCTGCCCAGAACAGATGCTGAAACGTGTGGGCTTGGCAGGAAAGAGGTCATGGCTGCCTGGGGGAGGCCTGCCATGAGGGTGACTGCTGGAGGGGGCAGGGGGTGCCAAGCACAGAGGAATCATAGTCTCTTTACTCTTGAGGAAGGTCATTTTTTAGATGCACTAAAATTCAGTACCTCATTTAATTAAAGAGGTTTGAGGCGGTCATAATCTCTAGTCTTTCCCTTTGGTTCAGCTCTGCAGACTGGCTGCAAAATAGCTCGAGCCACTTTTCTTGGTCAGTAGTCAGCTACTGTGCACATAGCCACCAGGTTGTCTTGTAGGTGAACATTTAACACAGGAGAAAAGACTGACCTTCCAACAATCTGATGAATGAAACAGACTTTCAGAGAGATCTGAAAATATAGACAAACCTGCTCTTTGATTTTCTTTATTTTACTACACTTGTAGGTTAAATTAGTATGATTATCAGAACCCTTGTATTCTATCCTGGTGAAAAAGGATAATTTCCTCCTGCTGCTCTAAGAGATGGTGTGTGGTATTAGCCTGGAATTATGTTGGACTTAAACCCTTAGATGGCATCTCAGAGAATAAAGAAAGGAAAAGATTAAAGCAATACATATTTTCCTTGTATGCTTCAGGTTACAGAATTGGAGTGTGGACCAATCTCAGCCGCAGGCCATGGAAGCAGAGACGATTCCAGGATCCCTGGGAGGTGATGCCCGGAAAGAATCAAACTTCAGAACATCGACGCAGCAGGAAGTAAACTGTAGCGCGCATCGGTTCTCTATTGGAGGCAGTTTCGGGGGAAGCCCACTTCTCGGTCCCTCTTCCCATCTGGGGCCTAAAGGACCAGCAAGTGGAAAGCATTCAGAGGAGCACAGAAATAGCCAGGATGGCAGTTTGGACTGGTTTGATTCAGTGGCAACTCATCCGATTGAACCTAAAAACACTGCTCCTGTGTCTCCTAGTCCCAAAACAAGTAGGGGGGCAATGGCTTTGAAAATCTGCAACAACAGATCTCAGGGTAAGGAGGATAGGGAGGCAGGCCAAAGGAGCAAATTGGAGACTGAACCACTTCCAGCAGCAGGAGAGACAGAAACTCCACTGAGGCCAGGCAACCGTGAGGGTGAAAGGCCAAGAAAGGCCGCCACGGTTTCTGAAGCGGCCGTATCTGCTGATGAACCCGACTCGGTGCTGACTCATCACGTCCCCAGGAAACTGCACAAGCTGCACAAGGCTAGGGCCCAGGAGTTGTGCAGGAATCCCACCAGGCCGCCCTTGCAACCCACAAGCCCTTCTCATCCTCAGCCCACTCCTATCCAGAGCCCGGAGAGAGTGCTGGAAACTCCCAAAAGAAAGAGACAGAAGTCACACGCTCAGGCGCAAGAGCCCCACCAGGAAAGTGTTGAGAGTCTGGGTGCCCCTGTGGCCAAACTGGCAAAATTCACTTTCAAACAGAAGTCAAAACTGACCCATTCCCCTGAAGACCGTGGCCCTGTATCTCCTGGCACCAGTAAACCAGTAGTTCAGAGTCCTGAAAATCCCCAGCGCAGAGCAAAAAGAGGAGCAGCTCTGCCTGGGAAGGGCCCAGAAAAGCTGGCCTCCAGAATTAGAAGCTCGGCTCAGCCGCAGGATGAGACAAGGGGGGTATCACCGCAGCCACCCTACAAAGACAGACCAGAAGAGAAGAGGGAACGCGCCCCTGCAAAGGGAACTGTCCAGCCTGAGTTAGAGCTTGGTAATGACATGGGGCATTTCTTTCTTGCTAGTGAAAGAGTCAGAAAGGAAGAGGTTTCATGCAGTAATAAAAGCAGCAAGGTTCATGCTTGCACGTTAGCCAAATTGGCAAACTTCTCCTTTACTTCCCCCTCTGAATCCAAATCAGAATCCCCTCCTCCTCCTCAAAGTAAGAACCCGAGTGAGGGTGGCCCCAGCTGTGTGGCCACAGCTACAGCGCTTGGCAGGAAGAGGAAGACTTTTCAGCTGGACACATCCACCGAGAAACTAAGTCTTTCCAAAACATCTCTCTTCACTTTACCAGAACTAGATGATGAACCATTAGATTTTGATTGGGATGAGGAAATGAGAAAAAAGCCATAATCATGAAAAGCTTTCTGGTCAAGTTTCACCCTCCCCCACCAAAGCCATCCCCTCCAGGACATCAGTGTGCCATTTACAGATGGGGGCACCATTCTGAATGCCCCCCCCAGCCCCCGCCATCAGGTTTTGTAAATTCAGGTTTATCCTCATGTCGTGAAAAGCTGTACAGTCGTTGTAGGTCACTGTGACACCAGCACATGAATTGCATTAATTAACAACTGTGCCTTGATTTTGCAAACATTGTACTTGTATTCCTAAAATGTTTCGTTGTGTTTTGTTTGGGTTTGATATATTTTTTAAGGGGGTGGGTTTTCCTGAGACCCCTTCTTTCATTCCCTCAGGAACAAAGGCCACGAAGGTAACGCTCATAAAGCTAACAAGTCAGATGAACTCTTTTTCTGTTGTTTTTTTTTGTTTTTCACCCAAGATGTGCTGAGTATGGTAAATATTATTATGATTTGCGAGAATCATGTGATTTTTCTGAATTTTTTTATGTTTATTCTCATGTGTCATATTAAATATTATTGAAGCTTTTGTTTCTCCAAGAGGCCTTCTCACAATTCCATGGTAGACTTAAAGATCTGGCAGCTGGTCAAAGAGATGCTTTCTTGGGATATTGACCTGAGTTTTCCTTTCTCTCTTGAGCCAATAATTTATGCTTCAGATTTTTTTTTATGTCTTGGGGACTTACCTTCAATACAATTTAAATCCTGTGGTTGGAAGAAGAGGGTGTATGGTAATCTCAGTCATATATCATGGCACCCATCCAAGTGGTTAATATGGAAATGTGATTCCTACTAAGTTATGATTCATTTGTCTTTAAACCCAAACAACGACTGGTAGGAACAGACAACTCAAGCTTTGTCTTAAATGCTTTTAGAATAACTTCTTCCTTTAGATTCTAGCAAGGATTCCATAATTACAAACTTTCTGTCCTGGAGTTTGAATTTGGAAAATGGTAATAGATTCTTTCATTGTCTGAGGGACTTTCGGCATGAGGAATACTGAAAGCTGTATGTACTTAGTTTATGATCATTTCATTGAATTCATACAGAAAAAAATTTAAGAATCTCAATTTTTCTTGAGCATTTAAATATTAATTCCACAATAGACTAATTAAATTTTCTGAAAGATTTTAAACAATGACTACAAATTTAGTATGGGTGAGTCTTTTGAGATCATCAGACAAGTTAAGCAGCTTAAAGACATACCTAAGCAGTAATTATAAAAGTTGTTGTTGTACATTCACTTAAACCTAT
Organism: Bos taurus; assembly: GCF_002263795.3. NCBI lineage: Eukaryota > Metazoa > Chordata > Mammalia > Artiodactyla > Bovidae > Bos > Bos taurus. Next base: position 32,195,541 of record NC_037336.1, read on the forward strand.
CCTAAAACATCAAGACTATCGTTTAGGTAATTTCTTATTTCTGTACTTTTACTGACTTCCTAGTGTAGTATGATTCTTAATGTGATATCTTCCTCATCTCTCTCTATTAGTACTTCTGTGGGCTTTAGCATTCTTACTAGAACTAAAGGAAAAAGAAAGGATCTGGGTTGTTAAGCGGTTGATTAGCCAGGACATGGTCTGATTGTGAAAACAGGGCAATTCAAACCCGAGCCAGACTGATGAGCTGACTTGTTTTTTTCTTGGTAGACTTTTAAGTCCCTTTCTTATAAATTTTTGTCTTTGAGACTTGGTATCTCTTGCAGTAATGATGTATTAAGCTGGACATGACTGATAGTACCTAACCTATTGATTTGCCGTTAGGGTATTTTGATCTGTTTTTGTCATTTAATGTGGTTGTATGCTAAAGCCTTCATTTCTGTCTTGATTCTAGAGCACTTAGTTTCATATAGTTAACTTGTCTCTTCAGGACACAGTAATTCTTATTTTAAAAGGCAGTGTGGAATTGTCTGTCTTCCTTAGCTACTGTACATGACCATCTATGCCATCTTCTGCTGATTATTATCTGTACTCACCATATGTCCTCTAATTGTGCTAGTAAATCCACCCTACTTCTTTTCAGCACCTTCCTCTGCCGGGATCATTTGCTCAAGTTACAAGTTCCATTGTTTATTCTTCAGTGCTTAGGCAGCAAGTAGGAACTATGTATGTAAATATTACAAACCGATACAATCATTAAAGAATAAACTACTCAATATGAATGCTCCCCTACTTATTAAAAAATCAGCCTCTGTCACAGCTGACTTTTGTGTTATGACCTTCACAGCTTGGTCAATGGGAAGTCCCTGTATGTTGACACTGAGGTCCTTTTAGGACTCTGACTTTCCTAAAAGCATCTATGCTATTTGAAAAGAACAGCATGTTCCAGACCCATTTGAGTTCTTTTCCTACCTCAGCTCATAGAATCCGCTGCCCCGAGGCACTGTTCCTTAGAGACCAGTGATATTAAATGCGGAACCCCGGGCTTCAGGGCTGCGTGGGGAGGTCAGCACTACCCCTGCTCTGCGGTCCTTTAGTTTCAGAGCTGAAAATGTTTAGCGTCCCGGGGCCGTGTTTTATCCTGCTGTGTCCTCCTTTTATACTGTGTGATTTCACGACAACTATGGTATTTTTTCTTATATGGTATTTAATGTGTGTACCAAGGAAAAACATAGGTGTCTCCGGGGAAATATGTACAGTCTCAAAAATCATATTTGTAGTCAATAAAGGAAATAAAGGAAAGTGTAAAAATAACCTTTATTTCTGATGTCAGGCTATATTTTTTTTTTCAGGCCAGTGGACTCTTTAGAAAGATTTTTAATAATATAAAATTATTTAAACATAATAAAAGCTGTACCTAATTTTCTTTATCAGAGGACTAACCCAGAATCTTAATTCTATTATAACTATATAAAAGGAATGAGTTTTCTGACATATTAAAGATTCACTTTTCAGTGTATATGTGGTATTCTAAGATTTATAGTGGGGACTTCATTATTATAATTTTTAGCATTTCTTAGAAATACAGACAAAACAAGCATATTATTCTGATATCTTTAATTCTTTGGCTTAATTCAACCAAACATTACACTTTTTTGAAGATATAGCAAAACTTTAATAATAGAGATGTACTCTTGATTGTCAAATGTTAATTCTGACAAACCTACATATTCTTTGGGGCTTCCCAGGTGGCTCAGTGGTAAAGAACCTGCCTGCAGTGCAGGAGATGCAGGAGACACCAGTTCATTCCCTGGATTGGGATGATCTGGAGAAAGACATGGCAACCCACTCCAGTATTTCTTGCCTGGGAAATCCCGTGGACAGAGGAGCCTGGAAGGCTACAGTCCGTAGGGTCACAAAGAGTCGGACATGACTGGAGCAATTGAGCCACACACACATCTTTGTGTGTTTACTGTATTTGATCTCTCTGCCTTCTAGTGCCAAGCTGCGGGTGGAATTGCTGGAAGACCAATTCTAGAGAAGAGCCTTAGGTCAGCCGCAAGGAAGATCCCTAGAGCTCACTTTTAGCCAGTCCACACACAGCATTCGGGTGTTCAAAACCTACCAACCCCAGAGGTCTAAGTCTATAGGGACTACCTGGGACCAGGCTGACCTGTCAGATGTAGCCTGTCAGACACCCTCCTTTCAAATGTAAAAAACTCCAAATGTGGAAGGCAAGGCCAGTGTGTACTCCTCAGAGTTGAAAATTACGTTTTTCGTGTCTGCTTTCCATATTGTTAACATTCAAGAAGGGTGAAAGACGACCACTGGCTCACGTTGGTGCTGTCTCTCTGGTAGAGGTCTCACTGTCTAGGTCCCATCTTGCAAGTGGTGAAGACCCCCCCCCCACCAGGTGTACTGGGGAGCGTTACCCCAATTCATTCCCTTCACTGTGCTCGGGGGACACACACAGGAAACTGTGATAACTGTCCCCCATGACACATTCTTCTCTTGTTCTTACATCAGTTCCACTGTCGTTCTTCCCTCTTAAAGGCTTAAAAATGCATCTAAAAGTAATGTTTGTAAAAGTGAACTTGACAGAAAAACTCAAGTATTAATAAATAGTTCATGTGTCTATGTGAATACCCAGATGCACGATATCCACCAAGAAGAAAAATAGGATATACACACTCGGCCTGATCTCACAAGGAGTAGGGTGTAAGTCATTTATCTTGTGAATGTGAACGCTTTTTAGGCCACTCTTTTTAATGTGTTGTTCTTACCTGATGGTGCTAATCATGAAGAACCCATCTGCCAATGCAGGAGACATAAGAGTTGCAGGTTCAATCCCTAGGTCGGGAAGATCCCCTGGAGGAGGGCATAGCAATATCCCACTCCAATATCCTAGCAATATTGGGCAATATTACCACTCCAATATCCTCACCTGGAGAATCCCATGGACAGAGGAGCCTGGAGGTCTGTGGCCCATTGGGTTGCAAAGAATTGTACGCAACTGAGCTACTGAACAACAACAACTTTATGTTTGGTTGGCACCTTAAGTCAACTGAATTGAACCACCAGAAAGCAAGTATTTGCATCAGGCACACTTTTGTATGAGGACAAACTTGTTTTAAGACTTCCGTAATAAACCTGTGTTGATAGCCTGCTTAGTATTTCAGATCTAACTTTTCAGTGCCCGCTGATACATCAAGGAGACTGGTTGCACAGCAAAATTGGGAATTTGGTGAACTGGGTTCTTGGACTGAATGGTCACTAAGCAGAAGTATCTCACTTGATTTGGCATAGCTGACTCTCCCCTCCCTGAAATCCTTTGTCGCTTGGCCTCCAGGACATCACATGCCTGTGGTTTTCCTTGCTAACCTCTCCGGTCTCCTCAGATTTCTGCTCCTTACCTAGTTTCTCCTTCTCACTCAGACTTTTAATGCTGTTTTCTATCTGCACCCCACCCCTTGTTATCCTCATTGAATCTTAGGGCTCCCCAAGCCTATCGATTAGCCAGTGATTCCTTCCCTGAACTCCAGACTCCTCTATCCAGCTCCTGGTCAGTGTATCTCCACCTCAACATAGTTCAAATAATACTCCTGATCTTGTCCCTGTCATATTTGGTCATTTCCCAGATTTATCCATCTTGGTAAACTAGAGATTCCATCCTTCCAGTTGCTTAAGCCAAAAACTTGAGTCATCCTTGACAATTTACTTTCTCTTGCACCTCATGCCTCATCTGTTAGCAAATCCTATGCAATCTACTGAAAAAATATATATCAAAATCTACACTTCTCACCACATTGCTGCTGTCACACCAGTCCAAGTCACTTTCTCTGCTGCTCTGCCTCCCTACAGGCTATTCTCAGCGCAGCAACCAGACTGAACCTGTCAGATACTATTACTTCTTACCTCAAACCCTCCAGCAGCTCCCATTTCATCCCGAATAAAAGCCAAACTCTTTATAATAGAATAATGATCTCTAAGGCCCTGCACACCTGGCGACTTGCTGCCTTTTTGACATGCAAACATTGACCTTGCTGGTTCCTATAATTTTCCAGACCTGAAGCGGCCCCGGGGCTTTTTCACTTGCTCCTCTATCTGTAGAGTGCTTTTTTCTGAAGGAACTCCTCACTTCGTTCAGGATTCTGCTCAAATGCCACTTCAGTGAAGCCTACCTGTTCACATGGCAAAAACATTCTTCCTCTTACTTAATTTTTCCATAGCATTTTTATCCTCTAACACAGCGTAACATTTACTCATTTCGTTTACTGTCCACAGGTGCTAACCTCAGGGAAGGGAAATCAAGAGTGGAGAGTAGAGGAGAAAGACCGTGAGTATCATTTGTTACCTCCAGACCAGCTGTTGGGCGGGTGGGGAGTGGGGGGGCGTCTGTGGCTTGTACTACAGCTGGCACAACAGCTACCCCAAGGTTGATGGACTTGGGGGACTCTGCTGACATCTTCCCAGACCTCATTTTTTGTAGAGGCCAGACTGATGAATGAGATGGAAATTAACAGGGATCGCCACTCTGCTTCCTTTAGGTCTTCAGGGTTGTTGCTGCTGCTGCTGCTAGGTCGCTTCAGTCGTGTCTGACTCTGTGCGACCCCATAGATGGCAGCCCACCAGGCTCCCCCGTCCCTGGGATTCTCCAGGCAAGAACACGAGTGGGTTGCCATTTCCTTCTAGTTTCTGCTGTTGCCTCAGGATGGTTGTAATTTGCAGTCTGGCTTAGAGGGAAAGTAGAGGTGCAGTGCCAGAGACTCGCACTTACCCTTCCCCACTTCTAAAAAAAATATTTTTTATTTTTGGCCGTGCTGAGTCTTTGTTGCCGCGTGCAGGCTTTTCTCTAGTTGCAGTGAACCGGGGCTACTCTCTCGATGCGGTGGCTTCTCTTGTTGCAGAGCACTGGCTCTAGGCACCCGGGCTTAAGTAGCTGTGGTTTATGGGCTCTGGCGGAGAAGGCAGTGGCACCCCACTCCAGTACTCTTGCCTGGAAAATCCCATGGACGGAGGAGCCTAGTAGGCTGCAGTCCATGGGGTCGCTAAGAGTCGGACACGACTGAGCGACTTCACTTTCACTTTTCACCTTCATGCATTGGAGAAGGCAATGGCAACCCACTCCCGTATTCTTGCCTGGAGAATCCCAGGGACAGCAGAGCCTGGTGGGCTGCCGTCTATGGGGTCGCACAGAGTCGGACACGACTGAAGCGACTTAGCAGCAGCAGCAGCAGCAGCAGCAGCAGAAGCATGGGCTCTGGAGGCTCAGTAGTTGTGGCACACAGGCTTAGTTGCTCTGTGGCACATGAGATCTTCCCCTATCAGGGATCAAACCTGTGGCCCCTGCATTGCAAGAGGGATTCTTCACCACTAGACCTCCGGGGAAGCCCTCTTCCCCACTTTTTATTCACAGGCCAAGGAACCAACATGGATATGTGGATATTCTGGCAACTTCCAAGTATTATCTATTTCAATTATTCCAGGGCCAAAAGGGAAACGGCAAACCTTGATGCTGAGTGGAGAGTGTAAAGGTCAGCAGGCTGCTCTCCTCCCCTTTTTTGTGTGTCCTTGAGACGGATGATTATCCCGAGGGGAGCGCTAAGGTTGATGTTAGCACATGGAGGGACCGCCTTCCAGGTGTGGCCCAGATGGCAGTGTGTTTGCACATGATGCTGAAACAGGATGTAGTCAACGCTGCCAGGAGTTCTGGGCTTTCCCCACATGGCACATAGCTCTCTCCAAGTCTCTTGGCTCGGAGGAGAAGTAGCCTTTTGTGTCTGGTCAACAGTAACTGAGAAGCACTGGGAAAGGAAGAGAGAGAGAGATGGGGGAGTATAGACAAATGGCCATCCTTCCCTCAGATGTCTTAAGTGTCTCAGTCAACAAATATTTATTGAGCATCAACTATGTGCCAGGAACTCTTCTAGGAACTGAGGGTACATCAGTAAGTAAAACAAACACAAACCCCTGCCTTCATGCAGCTTACATTCCAATGAGGGTAGACCCTATCATTAACCCTGTTTATAGATGGGCATGATCAGAGGGACTGTGTTAATTTTTCAGGGTCACACAGCCAACAAATGGCTTCTGGAGGAGTAACTGTTGGATTTCAAAATCTGTGTCCCATCAACTGTATCATGACTGCTCCCAAAAGAAATGTGACTGTGTCAGGGCAAGGCCAAAGTCATAAGGGTCTAGTTCATTTCCCATTTAGTCATCACGTGCTTTCAGAAAAAAGAGTGTGGGCAGCCCTCTTCTCGGAGAAGGCAGTGGCACCCCACTCCAGTACTCTTGCCTGGAAAATCCCATGGACGGAGGAGCCTGGCGGGCTGCAGTCCACGGGGTCACTGGGAGTCGGACAGGACTAAGCGACTTCACTTTCACTTTTCACTTTCATGCACTGGAGAAGGAAATGGCAACCTACTCCAGTGTTCTTGCCTGGAGAATCCCAGGGACGGGGGAGCCTGATGGGCTGCTATCTGTGGGGTCGCACAGAGTTGGACAAAACCAAAGTGACTTAGCAGCAGCAGCAGCCCTCTTCTAAATGGGCGGTGATCCAGGGCTGCAGTGCTGGGCTGAGGGCAGGTCCCTTTCCTCAACCGGCAGACCTGGGCAGCTGCTCCATGTCCAAGGCAGGGGACTCCTCCACGCCTCAACCCCGGTTCAGCACCTAAGTCAGTGCAGGAACACTGCAGGCAGCTGCACAGCCAGGGGGCCATCACTTGCTGGGCTCTGGGCCGCGTAGAACGCACCGAGAACGCTGCCATGAAGGACAGTTAGGTGCAGCCTGGCCACGGGTCCCTTTTCGTTTTCCATCAAATCCAGTCGCCCAACCCTAGATAACCTTCCACAAGGGGTTACTGTTTGTCTGTTTCCTGTGCTTATTTGCTTTGAACAAAGGTGACAAGCGCTGTGTGTTAGTGACTTCAGCCGTGTCTGACTCTTTGCTACCTGTAGCCTGCCGGGCTCCTCTGTCCTTGGAATTCTCCAGGCAAGAATACTGGAGTGGGTTGCCATTTCCTTCTCCAGGGGATCTTCCTGCATTGCATGCAGGTTGTTTACCATCTTTACCACCAGGGAAGCCCTAGTTCCCTGACAAGGCCTGATGATGATGATGATTTAGTTGCTAACTTGTGTCCAACTCTTGCGATCCCATGGACTGTAGCCCACCAGGCTCCTCTGTCCATGGGCTTCTCCAGGCAAGAATACTGGAGTGGATTGCCATTCCCTTCTCCAGGGGATCTTTCTGACCCAGGGATCGAACCCAGGTCTCCTGCATTTCAGGCAGATTCTTTAGCTCCCACTTCTTTAGCTTCCCTCTTAGCTCTCACTGAGCGAAGAGGGAAGCCCCTGACAAGGGCCAGTCCCCTGGAAAGTTGGTTCTCTCTCCTGCTCACACCACTAGGGGGCATGAAGGATCTCTGACGGAGGAACTAAAAAGGCTGGAATCCTAAATTCAACTGCAGAAGCCAGATACCTGCCTGCATTTCACTCTCATGATGAAAACGTTTCTTCCAAAATCAGCCTTCTCGGGCACTTCCAGCCGACACACAGCCCAGCTGAAAGGTGGGCCAGAGTGGACGGGGGCGCTTCAGGGGGCACCCCATTCAATCATATGGAACAGGCTCCATCTTCTGAAAATGTGAACCTGAAGAGGTGCAGCAGGCCTTTGAAACCCTCTGAGCCGTGAGGTCAGAGCTCATGTTATAGAAGTACATACTCTGAAAGAATATACGTTTGGTAATATGCTTCCTTTGGGAGATGGGGACAGGCAGGCAGATTCTAATCCAAGAGGTTCTCAGATTTTTGTTAATCAGAAGCTTTAAAAAAAAAATGCCTAGAATCTCCCAAGCAATCATCTGCATTATTTTTTTGTTGTTGTTGAGGTATAATTAACATATAGCATACTGGTAAGTTTAAGGTGTATAGCATGTTGCCTTGATACATTTATGTAGTGTGTGATTACCACCATTACGCTGGCCACATAATTATCATTTTATTTTTGTGGTGAGAACAATTAAAATCTAATCTCTTAGCAACTGTCAAGTATATAAAACTATATTTTTATTGGAGTATCAATTTACAGTGTTGTGTTAGTTTCAAGTGTGCAGCGAAGTGAAACATACATCTGCTTTTTTTTTTAGATTCTTTTCCCATATAGGTCATTACAGAGTACTGAGTAGAGTTCCCTGCACTATATAGTAGGTCGTTATTAGTTATCTATTTTATATACAATAGTACGTATATGTCAATTCCAGTCTCCCAATTTCTCCCTCCCTCAACTTATCCCCTGTAACCATAAGTTTGTTTACTACATCTGTAACTCTGTTCTATAGATAAGTTCCTTCATACCCTGTTTTTAGATCTCTCATATAAGTGATATCATATGATATTTGTCTTTCTTTGTCTTACTTCACTCAGTATGGCATTGTGTAGATCATACTATAATATTATTGATTGTAGTCACCATGCTGTGCCTTCTCCAGAACTTATTCATCTTCTATCTGTAAGTCTGTAGCCTTTCTCCAATCTCTCCCCATTTCCTGCACTCCCCAGCCCCTGGTAACCATCTTTCTACTCTTTGTTTTTATGAGTTCAGCTTTTTTAGATTCCACATGTAAGTGATATCATTACAATGTTCGTCTTTCTCGTTCTGGCTTATTTCACTTAGCATAAGGCCCTTGAGTTTCATCCATGTTAATCAAAAACAGCAGGATGTCTTTTCTCTTGGATGAATAATATTCCATTGTATATGTGTACATCTTCTTTATTCTTCCATTGATAAATGTTAGTTACTTCCATATCTTAGTCACTGTGAATAGTGCTGTTTTGAACATGGTGGTACAGGTCCTATTTTTATTTCCCTTGAATATATACCCAGAAATGGAATTGCTGGGTCATACAGTAGTTCCATTTTTAGTGTTTTGAGGAACCTCCTCTGTTTTCCATTGTTACAGCACCAATTTACATTCCCACCAATGGTGCACAGCAGTTGGTTCCTTTTTCTCCCAATCCCTATTAACACTTGTTAATCTCTTGTTTTAATTTATGATAACCATTCGAATAGATGTGAAGTGATCTCTCATTGTGGTTTTGATTTGCACTTTCCTAATGAGTAGTGATGTTGAGCACCTGTTCATGTACCTACTGGCCATCTGTGTGTCTTCTTTGGAGAAATGTTTGGTCAGCTTCTCGATTTTTAAATCAGATTGTTTGTTTTTTTCTACTGAGTTGTATGAATTCTTTATATATTTTGGATATTAATCCCTTATCAGGAATATGATTTACAAATATTTTTACCCATTTGGTAGGTGGCCTTTTCATTTTGTTGATGGTTTCTTTTGCTGTGTGGAAGCTCTTTAGTTTGATGTGGTCCTGCTTGCTTATTTTTGCTTTTGTTGCTATAGCTTTTGGTGTCAAATCCAAAAATAATCATTGCAGAGGCCTAAGTCAAGAAGCTTGCTCAGTCACTCAGTCATGTCCAACTCTTTGTGACCCCACAGACTAGCCCATCAGTCTCTTCTGTCCATGGAATTCTGCAAGCAAAAATACTGGAATGGGTTGCCATTTCCTCCTCCAGGGGATCTTCCCCACCCAGGGATCGAACTTGCATCTCTTGCATCTCCTGCATTAGTAGGGATATCCTTTACCACTGAGCCACCTGGGAAGCCCAAGCCCAATCTTTTCTTGTAGGAGTTTTACGTTGGTATGGGTTTAGCACTCAGGGTATTAGGAGTGCTTGCAGACCAGTTGGGGGGTCCTCTGGTAAGGTAGCTCATGAGCAGGCTTCCTACTAGAGTCTAGAACATAGTAGGAACCGTGCCTCTTTAACGCCCTCTGATATTCTTATCTGTCTCTTTCCCAGTCTTCCCTCCTCCACCCCCGATCATGGCACTCTTGCTTCAGGACTCAGGGTGCTGCTCTGGAGAGATTGTTTCTTTAGCAGCGTCCAGCACAGCTGGGATAGCCAGGTGCTCGCTCATCACTCTCCTGGTCCCCCTGTGGAGGGATTCCTGGCCTCTTCCATCTCCAAGCTGGGCTACCTTGGAAGCAAGGAGTGATTTTTTTAAAAAAAATAATCATCTCCATTCATGACACCAAGGGGATCAAGATGTTCTTCACATCTTTATAGTACGTTTATCCAGCATTCATTTCCCTTATGAGGAAAATGTATAAGCAGTCTTTAAGCATTTTAAGGAAAAGGCTTGAAATAATTGTAACAAACATTTATAAAGTGTTTTTATTTATAAAGTACTTAATTTACTCTTCATAGAAAGCCCCCTGAGGTAGGTATCATTATTAGTCCATTTTATAGACAGAGGAACTAAAGGCCAGAGAATTTCAGTGACTTGCCCAAAGTCACACAGAGGAAAGTGGAAAAGCTGAAATCTGAACCCAGATGGTCTGGCTCTGGAAGCAGTCTTTAGCCATACACTCAATGCCTCTCCCCACAAATGTCACCACAACCTCATAGTCAGGGACTGAATTGCATCCCCTCAAATTTTATATGTCGAAGTCCTAACCCCGAGTACCTCGGAATGTGACTGTATTTGGAAAAAGGGCCTTATAAGAGGTGATTATGCTCAGACGAGTCCATTAGGGTGGGCCCTAATCCAGTCTGACAGGTGTCCTCCTAAGAAGGGGGCAATCTGACACCAATGCGGAGGTCACAGGTCACAGAGCCCTTAGAAGAAACCAATCCTACCAGCACTTTGATCTCAAATTTCTGGTCTCCAGAATTTCAAGAAAATGCATTTCTGTGGTTTCAGCCACCCAGTCGGTGGCACTTCTTTACAGCAGCCCTGGCAAAATAATACCCTCATAGACCCATGAGTGAGAAGACGCTCAGGGGCTTCCCTGGTGGCTCAGTGGTAAAGAATTGGCCTGCCAATGCAGGAGACATGAATTCGACCCCTGATCCAGGAAGATCCCACACTCCACAGAGCAAGCGAGCCCGTGCACCACAACTATTGAGCCTGTGCTCTGGGGCCCGGGAGCCACAACCACTGAAGCCCACGTGCCCTGGAGCTCATGCTTCCAACTAGAGCAGCCACCACATGGAGAAGCTCACACACTGAGACAAGGAGTAGTCCCCGCTCACCACAGCTAGAGAAAAGCCCGTGAGCAGCAACAAAGACCCATCCCAGCCAAAAATAAGTAAATAAAATCATATTTTTTTTAAAAAAGAAGTGAGAGAAGGGGGAGGCAAAATAGAAATCTTCTAAGTGAATTCCCCTCCTCCTTTAAAAAAAATATGCATTTTATTAGATAAGAAAAGCTTTAATTGGATCATGTTTTAAAGTAATTAATTTTATTAAGTTAATAAATGGGCATTCTCATAATGGGAGTAAAATAAAGCAGCCACAGCCTCCATTCATAATTAGGTAGTGTCATAGACAGGAAAGGGCAGCGTAATTAAGGCCAAAGCATGCTTGCTAATTGGCTGTCATCCCCTCCAGTGAGCCTACCGAGGGGAGCCATAAACAATTAGAGAGCATGGATTTATTGATGGACGATGAGGTAAGCGGGGCGTTAAGTGCACAGCATTTCCTTAGAGGGCGACAGTACTTCATTAATAATGAATTCCGTCTTTCCTCATGTCTTCTGAGTTTCCCACTAATACTGGAATTATTGGTGTGAAACATGAGGCCTTCCAGCAATTATAGGCAATTGAGAGATTCTTAGAAAGTGTAATAGTACATTCCAGGGGAAAACTAATTTCCAGCATACTTACTTTTTCTCTAATGAATTTCAACCCACATGTATTTAGTACTGACTACCTGTGAGCTGGTGCCAGCGGCTCTGGTGGTTTCACTGTGTCCAGGATTCTGGAAAATGTATAGCCTGAGGCTCTTCGAAGGTCTGTTTTCTGAGAAATAAATTAGGGAGCATCCTAGTCATAGGTCCAAATTGTTTTAAGACCGAAAAACTCTGTTTGTAGATGCGAAAAATTTTCAAACTTTGACCAAGTTGTCACATTTCCCATTGCTACTTCATGTAAGTAAGTGAAAGTCGCTCAGTAGTGTCTGACTCTTTGCGACCCCATGGACTACACAGTCCATGGAATTCTCCAGGCCAGAATACTGGAGCGGGTAGCCTTTCCCTTCTCCAGGGGATCTTCCCAGCCCATGGATTGAACGCAGGTCTCCCACACTGCAGGCAGATTCTTTGCCAGCTGAGCCATTCATACTTTATAGAGCCATATTTTTCTTGTTTTGAAAAGTTTAAAATCAAGTAGTTTAATGAAATGTTTCATTTTTATGTTAAGTATTGTCTCATTTCTCTATGTACCTGAGAGTCTAGAGTCTCCTTTTACTGACTTTTTCTTTCTAGCCTTGAACATTGAAAGGCATCAATATTTTCTGTAGATGAATGGAGGGGTGACCTGATGGACATTTCTGGGAAACTCATCTGGATCAGGGAAATATTCAAGCCAAAAAATTTTTTTTTCTCAAGGGCACTAAAATTTCAAAGTTCAACTGAAGTGCCTGCATGAAAAACTACTGGATTCAGGGAGAAGGAAGAATTTTATAATTCTTAGAAACAATACAATACAGTGGTTGATGTTCAGTCTAACTTTGAAAAAAAAATGGGAAAAGAGGAAAGTGTGGGGAAAGCGGGCAAAAACGGAGGAGACATGGAAATAGACAAATAGACAGTTTAAAAGAAGTGATGTAGGGACAAAAGCAGACAAAGTTGTGCCCGGGCCCGAGACACAGGCAGAAATACACATACTAGGGTTAATACATAGAGTCATGGGCTTCCCTGGTGACTCAGACATAAAGAATCTGCCTACAGTGCTGGAGACCTAGGTTCAGTCCCTGGGTCAGGAAGAGCCCCTGGAGAAGGAAATGGCTACCCACTCCAGTATTGTTGCCTGAAGAATCCCATGGATAGAGGAGCCTGGCGGGCTACAGTCCCTGGGATTGCAAAGAGTCAGAAACTGAGCGACTAACACGACTACTACTTACTACACAGAATCCCACTGGAGTCATACGCAACTTTCATGACAACTCCTCCTTCATCTTGAGATTCTATTACTTTAAGAGTGTGTCACATTTTTCACACTAAAATGGAAGAAAAAAATTTTTTAAAGAATTTAAAACATAAACTAGAAATAAAGCTTGTTCCACAAGCCAAAATAGAATAATACCGAAGGCCAAATCTGACTGGGCTGAAATTTCTCTCTCCTACAATTTGTGGCCCCTGTGAGCCTGTGCATGTGCACACACACATATACACACACATACACACATGCCACAAACCTGATGATTTTGGATATTGAAAGCATCTCCTACTGTGCCAAGGGTACAACTCAAGACGAGTCACTCAGAGAGAGGAGGTGTGCAGTCGTAGTGATTAACATCAGTCCAAACCATGGCCAGCAGCGGGCTGGGCTGACCAGCTGCACACTGTGGTTGGTTTGACTGTAGAATTAGTCAAAGGCTGTTGGTAAACAGACTCAAAGATGTCTTCATTCTTGACTTTCCTTCTCTCGTTTTAGGAGCTGGCTGCGGGTGCCCCCTCCCTGGCCAAGCCTGTCCCCTGTCTTTCGTCTCATCATTGCTCTTTGTTTTACTCCTTCACTGTTCAAAAGACCCAGGCTACATGGCCTGAACAGAATGAGGACAGCTGAAAGAAACATCTGAGCAGAAAGAAAAGAATTTTCAAGTTTCTTGTCCAGCACTGGGACTTCCCGGTTAGCCTCCATGCTTAGAATCAATCCAGTTATTCCCAGGTAGCAATGCTGGTCATTCTCCTAACGTTCAGAACCATCTCTCTATTCCTTTTATATTCTTTGGTCTTTTGCATCTCTTGTCTCTCCAGATGGCTTCTTAACTATATAATTTTCTCCAACTCTACTCTGATGATAGTTCAAATTAACAGGAAACTACTGAACCCTGATATATTTTAGAGTGTGTTTGTCCCTGGCACTATCCCAAAGGCAGCGATAAATAAAAATTCTCCTGGGAAAATATAGTAATATTACAACTGGTGGTGAGGGTGAATTTGTAAACACACTTTTATTTTCAAATCTGTGCCCTGAAGGCATTCCCAGAGCCAAAGAGTTTGGTGAACTCAAGAAAAACAGAGGAGCTCGGAAATATAGATGTTCTGCCACCTGCTCAAAGAATACAATTTCACAGCTTCAGTTTTGCAGTGGCGGGTACCAGAGGACTAAAAATGAAAATGGGTTATGGATTTTTCTATCTTTTCATTCAGCATCTTTTTTTCAAATGCTCTTCCCCTTTCAAGAACCATCAACATGCCTTTCTTTTAAATTAACACCATAAGGAACTGAAGTCTCATTTCCTGGAAACGCAGGACTGGACTGCAGCCATCCCTCAAATGAGCCCCCATGGAGAAGACTTGGAGACGTGAGCTTGGGCTTCCGGTGGATGTGTATTAAACACCTTGGACTGAAAGCTGAGGTCATGGATTACTTTCTCATTGCTGTCAAAGGTCAGCTCAACTTATACTTCCTGTCATTGTTGTCTTAGATCATGCATGACTCAGTCCTTCTCAGCCCATTTCCATGCAGAGATTTCTAAGTCAGTCGTAAAGAAATACTGTCAATAACTCTACATTCAAGAAGAGATGCTAATGGGAAAAGGTGAGGGAACTGCTGTGGATTGGCAATGTGTGTGTGTATGTGCGCGCGCGCGTGCGCACAGCGCGCTAACTCGTGTCCGACTCTTTTTGACCCCATGGACTGTAGCCCACCAGGCTCCTCTGTCTGTGAATTTTCCCAGGCAAGGATACTGGAGTGGGTTGCCATGTCCTACTCCAGGGGATTCTTGACCCAGGGATTGAACCTGCATCTCCTGTGTCTCCTGCATTGGCAGGCAAATTCTTTACCATTGCACCATCCGGGAAGCCCGTGGATTGGCAGTAATACAGATCAAATAAAATAGGGCAGCAAATCAGGAAATGGGGTAGCAGCAGTCACTTGAGAGGAAGTTAAGCAGACTGGCCGACCGCACAGCTGCAACATTTTCTGTTTTCCCTGGAAATTTCATTTGCATAACGGAGGCAGCAGGTGTTGTGGTGGGAGGACGTGAACTTTGCTACCAGCCTTGCTGAAGACAACAAAGTGACAACAGAAGGAGGGGGAATGTCAAGAGGAAGTGAGTGGAGGTGGTGATGTGGAGATATCATTCAGTACCTGTGTGAGGTACTGGAAGCCACAGACTCCAGTCCCAGCTCACACGGGGCTCCTCCAGCCTAAACCCCTCTGTCCACGTGCCTCTCACAGCATGGTTCACTGCACCTAGCAGTGGGCAACTTCCCTGCCTGGCTCTGCTGCTGTTTAATTCTTACTCTGAGAGGGTCCCTTTACCTTTCAACTTACATAATCTCTTCTCTCTAAGTAGACTAAAAACACCTGTTGGAAGATAATTATCATCTGTAATATCCTACACTCAGAGAGTCCATCACAGCATCAGGAATATAAGGGTAGGAATACAGGTAGGCATCCTGCCTCTATCACTGGGCTGTGCTAAGTCACTTCAGTCATGCCCAACTCTTTGTAACCCCATGGACTGTAGCCAAGGTAAGGAGCAATGGCTGCACTTTGCTGGAGCAGTCGTGAAGAGATACCTCAAGTCCAAGGTAAGAGAAACCCAAGTAAGACGGTAGGTGTTGCAAGAGGGCATCAGAGGGCAGACACACTGAAACCATACTCACAGAAAACTAGTCAATCTAATCACACTAGGACCACAGCCTTGTCTAACTCAATGAAACTAAGCCATGCCCATGGGGCAACCCAAGACGGGCGGGTCATGGTGGAGAGATCTGACAGAATGTGGTGCACTGGAGAAGGGAATGGCAAACCACTTGAGTATACTTGCCTTGAGAACCCCATGAACAGTATGAAAAGGCAAAATGATAGGATACTGAAAGAGGAACTCCCCAGGTCAGTAGGTGCCCGATATGCTACTGGAGATCAGTGAAGACATAACTCCAGAAAGAATAAAGGGATGGAGCCAAAGCAAAAACAATACCAAGCTGTGGATGTGACTGGTGATAGAAGCAAGGTCCAATGCTGTAAAGAGCAATATTGCATAGGAACCTGAAATGTCAGGTCCATGAATCAAGGCAAATTGGAAGTGGTCAAACAAGAGATGACAAGAGTGAATGTTGACATTCTAGGAATCAGTGAACTGAAATGGACTGGAATGGGTGAATTTAACTCAGATGACCATTATATCTACTACTGCGGGCAGGAATCTCTCAGAAGAAACGGAGTAAGCATCATGGTCAACAAAAGAGTCTGAAATGCAGTACTTGGATGCAATCTCAAAAATGACAGAATGATCTCTGTTCGTTTCCAAGGCAAACCATTCAAATATCACAGTAATCCAAGTCTATGCCCCAACCAGTAACACTGAAGAAGCTGAAGTTGAACAGTTCTATGAAGACCTACAAGACCTTTCAGAACTAACACCCAAAAAAGATGTCCTTTTCATTATAGGGGCTGCTGCTGCTGCTAAGTCACTTTAGTCGTGTCTGACTCTGTGCGACCCCATAGACAGCAGCCCACCAGGCTCCCCCTGGAATGCAAAAGATGCAAAAGTAGGAAGTCAAGAAACACCTGGAGTGATAGGCAAATTTGGCCTTGGAATACAGAATGAAGCAGGGCAAAGACTAATAGAGTTTTGCCAAGAAAACGCACTAGTCATAACAAACACCCTCTTCCAACAACACAAGAGAAGACTCTATACATGGACATCATCAGATGGGCAACACCAAAATCAGATTGATTATATTCTTTGCAGCCAAAGATGGAGAAGCTCTATACAGTCAACAAAAACAAGACCAGGAGCTGACTGTGGCTCAGACCATGAACTCCTTATTGCCAAATTCAGACTTAAATTGAAGAAAGTAGGGAAAACCATTAGACCATTCAGGTATGACCTAAATCAAATCCTTTATGATTATACAGTGGAAGTGAGAAATAGATTTAAGGGCCTAGATCTGATAGATAGAGTGCCTGATGAGCTATGGAATGAGGTTCGTGACATTGTACAGGAGACAGGGATCAAGACCATCCCCATGGAAAAGAAATGCAGAAAAGCAAAATGGCTGTCTGGGGAGGCCTTACAAATAGCTGTGAAAACAAGAGAAGCAAAAAGCAAAGGAGAAAAGGAAAGATATAAACATCTGAATGCAGAGTTCCAAAGAATAGCAAGAAGAGATAAGAAAGCCTTCTTCAGCGATCAATGCAAAGAAATAGAGGAAAACAACAGAATGGGAAAGACTAGGGATCTCTTCAAGAAAATCAGAGATACCAAAGGAACATTTCATGCAAAGATGGGCTCGATAAAGGACAGAAATGGTATGGACCTAACAGAAGCAGAAGATATTAAGAAGAGATGGCAAGAATACACAGAAGAACTGTACAAAAAAGATCTTCATGACCCAGATAATCACAATGGTGTGATCACTGACCTAGAGCCAGACATCCTGGAATGTGAAGTCAAGTGGGCCTTAGAAAGCATCACTACGAACAAAGCTAGTGGAGGTGATGGAATTCCAGCTGAGCTATTCCAAATCCTGAAAGATGATGCTGTGAAAGTGCTGCACTCAATATGCCAGCAAATTTGGAAAACTCAGCAGTGGCCACAGGACTGGAAAAGGTCAGCTTTCATTCCAATCCCAAAGAAAGGCAATGCCAAAGAATGCTCAAACTACTGCACAATTGCACTCATCTCACACGCTAGTAAAGTAATGCTCAAAATCCTCCAAACCAGGCTTCAGCAATATGTGAACCGTGAACTTCCTGATGTTCAAGCTGGTTTTAGAAAAGGCAGAGGAACCAGAGATCAAATTGCCAACATTCGCTGGATCATGGAAAAGGCAAGAAAGTTCCAGAAAAACATCTATTTCTGCTTTATTGACTATGCTAAAGCCTTTGACTGTGTGGATCACAATAAACTGTGGAAAATTCTGAAAGAGATGGGAATACCAGACCACCTGATCTGCCTCTTGAGAAATTTGTATGCAGGTCAGGAAGCAACAGTTAGAACTGGACATGGAACAACAGACTGGTTCCAAATAGGAAAAGGAGTACGTCAAGGCTGGATATTGTCACCCTGTTTATTTAACTTATATGCAGAGTACATCATGAGAAACGCTGGACTGGAAGAAACACAAGCTGGAATCAAGATTGCCGGGAGAAATATCAATCACCTCAGATATGCAGATGACACCACCCTTATGGCAGAAAGTGAAGAGGAACTCAAAAGCCTCTTGATGAAGGTGAAAGTGGAGAGTGTAAAAGTTGGCTTAAAGCTCAACATTCAGAAAATGAAGATCATGGCATCTGGTCCCACCACTTCATGGGAAATAGATGGGAAAACAGTGGAAACAGTGTCAGACTTTATTTTTCTGGGCTCCCAAATCACTGCAGATGGTGACTGCAGCCATGAAATTAAAAGACGCTTACTCCTTGGAAGGAAAGTTATGACCAACCTAGATAGCATATTGAAAAGTAGAGACATTACTTTGCCAGCAAAGGTTCATCTAGTCAAGGCTATGGTTTTTCCTGTGGTCATGTATGGATGTGAGAGTTGGACTGTGAAAAAGGCTGAGCACTGAAGAATTGATGCTTTTGAACTGTGGTGTTGGAGAAGACTCTTGAGAGTCCCTTGGACTACAAGGAGATCCAACCAGTCCGTTCTGAAGGAGATCAGCCCTGGGATTTCTTTGGAAGGAATGATGCTAAAGCTGAAACTCCAGTACTTTGGTCACCTCACACGAAGAGTTGACTCATTGGAAAAGACTCTGATGCTGGAGGGATTGTGAGCAGGAGGAGAAGGGGACGACAGAGGATGAGATGGCTGGATGGCATCACTGACTCGACGGACGTGAGTCTGAGTGAACTCCGGGAGTTGGTGATGGACAGGGGGGCCTGGCGTGCTGTGATTCATGGGGTCGCAAAGAGTCGGACATGACTGAGCGACTGATCTGATCTGATCTGGACTTTAGCCCGCCAGGCTCCTCTATCCATGGGATTCTCCAGGCAAGAATTCTGGAGTGGGCTGCCATTTCCTCCTCCAGGGGATCTTTCCAACCCAGGGCTTGAACATGCATCTCCTGCATTTCTTGCACTGGCAGGTGGGTTCTTTACCACTAATGCCACCTGGGCAAGTTTCTTAACCCTTCTCAGCTTCAGTTCAGGAATAGTTCCTAACTTTCAAAACTATTGTAAGAAACAGAGATTCATGGATTGCAGAGTGATTAGTATACAAAGGCAGTCACTGCCCTGCAGAACTCAGGGTGTGCCGCACCATACCCTGGCCTGTTGCTAGCTTTGATGGGGACAAGGAAAGAGTAAAGAGAGCCGGGGAGCTGACAGGCCCCTGGTGAGAGCATCAGTACACTCACACTAGCTACTCGATTTACCTTTCTTGTCCTTATCACATCCTCACAGCATTTCCCCCAACTTCAAATGAAATGATGACCCAAAGAGATGACAAAATAATGTCAATAATTGTGAGGAGGCTGAAATTTTTACCCTGCTTGTTGGCTAACAAGTTTGCCGGTCACAGCTTCAGGGATCCAGGTGGGAGACACAGAGCCCTTTTTCAGAGACAGAGGACATTGTTACAGCACAGCAGGCAGCGTTGAGCTTCACGTTCTCATGGCTTCCTCTGGAGCCCCAAGACCCATGGGAGTGATGCTGATGTGGGCACAGGTGGCTGCTGTGCGCACAGATCTATGTCAAAGCTGAGGAACTGTGAGCTTAGAAAACCTCCAATCTTTCTAATAGTCGGAGAAGGCAATGGCACCCCACTCCAGTACTCTTGCCTGGAAAATCTCATGGTCGGAGGAGCCTGGTAGGCTGCAGTCCATGGGGTCGCTAAGGCTCAGACACGACTGAGAGACTTCATTTTCACTTTTCACTTGCATGCATTGGAGACGGAAATGGCAACCCACTCCAGTGTTCTTGCCTGGAGAATCCCAGGGACGGGGGAGCCTGGTGGGCTGCCATCTATGGGGTCGCACAGAGTCGGACATGATTGAAGCGACTTAGCAGCAGCAAACCTACCCAACCTTTGTTCTGGAGACAGATAATGCCTTTATTATCCTCACCAGAAAACGGATCTGACCTCAGCCCCCAAAAGAGACTCTATCTCTATCCTCCAGGACTTTTTTTGTATACAACATTCTTGAAAAGCCAGTCTGGGACAAGAATTGTCACACAACGTGTAAAAGCAACAAGGAGAATTACCCTCCATCTCCCACCAAATAAGACACAGCCAGAACTCAAGACAGTGTGACTAGATGGGATGTCCTTAAAAATTCATTTATTTAAGCAAAGAGATAGATTACTTCACGTGGAATCTTAAGTAACGTAGCTCTCAATTGCCTGAGAACCTAGGGAGAGACGATTACTGCGCCCTTCAGTGTGGAGGCCTCTGCCTGCACCTGGTCACAGCACCTCCGCTGTGGGACTCAGCGCCTCCTGAGCCCATCTCCACCAAAAGGCCAACATCGATGTTTTGTTTCCTGCATTTCCAATTAGCCTGGAAAGGGGACTTTAGCCCACTGCAAAAAAATGCATTAGGGATTTTTCCCCCTAGTTAATGAAAAGGAAAGAAAGTCTTTTCTGACTTTCTTTGGACTTTATGAGATTAAAAATTGTTTTGGAAACAGAATTCCTTCAGAGGCTACGTGTGGAGATTATGGAGTCCTAAGATTTATCCGGATAAGTCTTCTTATTAACATGTCTTTGTGAGGTCAGAATGGGCTTCCCATGGAGCTCAGTGGTAAAGAATCCACCTGCAGATGCAGGAGATGTGGGAGATGTGGGTTCGATCCCTGGGTCAGGAAAATTCCCTGGAGTAGGAAATGGCAAACACTCCAGTCTTCTTCGCCTTGGAAAATTCCGTGGATAGGATAGCCTAAGGGGCTGTAGTCTACGGGCTTGCAAAGAGTCAGACACGACTGAACACGTGAGGTCAGACATGGTTCTCCCAATGACTTGAAGACCTGGAACACACCTCAGAAGCTTCCAGAATCTCAGTTCCCATCTCAGGGCACACCCTTGGAGTCCTAAAAGGTGAACCATCTCGAGGATCTTAACAGCCTCATTCAGAGGCACAGCCCTGTCCCCGTTTTCAGACCACCAAGAAATTTGGTTCAAAAATGTTTTCATTATTTGCAGCAAAATGAAGTAATTGTCATAGTAAAGAATTCAGAGACTGCCTTGTTTGAGACAGAGACAGAGTAGCCTGGGTAGGTGGTGGGTGAGAGGTGGGTGATTGAGGCAAAGTCTTCCTTGCCTCCACTTCGGAGAGAAGGATGTAGGAGCCCTGAATCTGCAAGACCAGAGATCTGGTTCTTGGCTTGAAAGCTTCCTTCTCTCTTGCTTTCCACCTCAAATCACTCACAAAATGCTGTTGGGGGCTCCTAAATATTCTTTTTTTCAGCTCTGCCCACAACCTCTTTTTTCTTCACTGAGAAGTTCTGTTTTTTCTTTCTTTGTGGTTTTGTTTACAAATGAAAACATCCACTGGAAATATTTCATATTTGTTGTCTCATCCCATGAGGTAGAAATCTAACTGGATGCTTCTCAACAAGAGTTGTCAGTGCTTCCTCACTACCCCTCAGGACTCCCCACCTCACCCACAGCACACCCAAGACACCCCACAAATGCACACAGAGGGGAGACAAGCCTTACTTTCCTTCCACTCAATTCCTTTCTGGTTGGTTGCCCAGAATTCAGTTTCCTTCAGTCATCTCTAGGTGTCATCCGAGAGGAGCCTCTCCAAGCTGGATTTTCAGCACAGACACGGGCGTTTGTCAGGCCTGGGGAAGCTAGGATGCTGGGGGCTCTGCCTTTGCTGCTGGTGTGGAGTCCGAGCTCCTCCCCATGCTGGCCCCAGCCGTCTCCTCCCCATGCAGCTGGGGCCAGAGCAAGTGGCACTCCGGGCAGAGGGGAGCTGCTCCCCCAGCGTTCTCATCCCTAGTGAAAGAGAATTGCCCTCTGTGATTGTACACAGAATCTGCCAGCAAGAGCCGCCTGAGAGAACAGACAATGGAGCTCTATGTACCTCTGCAGGAAAAGAACAAAAATTCCGACACTTCAATGTTAACTTCTGGGATCCGCAGCCACCCCGGGGCATCCCGGAGATCACCCAACACAGAAGACATCTTCAGAGCTTAAATTAGCTTGCAAATATCGAAAAGGTTAGAGAATGTATCATTTAACTAGAGGGACACTTAGCTTTCTTCTCCATGCCCAGAAAGCACTGTGTGTGTGTGTGTGTATGCCTTTATGTGTCTTTCACTCTGCATGTTTTGGCATAGATTTTGCAATGCTGGGAGCTGCAAATAGCTACAGGCTTTCTGTCCTCTGCATAAGATGGCCACACATTACAACAGTTATTTCAAATGCTCTGTTTTAGCATCAGGACTTAGCAGAGTGCCTCACAGCGAATATTAAATAAATGACTGATTTTATGACCTTATTCACACTGGGATTTTGCTAGTAAATATGGATCCATAGAAACCCAGTCGGTAAATATTCCTTAATTCTCCCTTGGTAACACAGAAATTCCAATAACTCCTGCAGCTCTTCACAGCCAGTCTAGCAAGGATCTCGCTTGTCAGCAGAAGTGAACCATATGGTCGCTGCCCTCAGGCCCCATGTTACACAATGTCTCTGCTTTGCACATTCAGAGCATATTTGTTTCCTCACCAACCATGAGAGGCGGTATCTTAAACAACTGCAGCAAAACTATATTTGTCAGGCATCAGAAGCAAAGTGTATTTGTACATCAGTAGTCTTGTTTCTAATCAATTCAGTTTTCTGACTATTCAAAGTTCAGTCATCTGGCTTTGATTTCTGGCTTGTTTACAGAAACTAATAATGCTTAATAAAGCTCTGAAACCACTTTCAGCTACGTCTTTGTACTGTGAGTCCATCAGACTGAGAAGTCACACAACTGGTTTTGCCAACCCTCCTACAGATGTGCGTGGACCCCAGGAGTCCCAGTAGACCAGCCATCGCCAGCTGTGGTTTGCCCGCCGGCTCCACACCACAGCTCAGAGGTATTACTTTCCAGGTGTTTAGTCCACAACTACGGAGCTGGCGAGGATCTCCAGCTCAGTTTGCTGTGCTGCAGATTGGTTTGACTGATACCACGTTTCAGCTTAAAGTCCCTTGTTTGTTTTTTGTTATTTGTTTGTTTTTTAATTTTTATTGGAATGTAATTGATTTACAGTGTGGTGCTAGTTTCAGGAGTACAGCAAAGTCAGTCCGATATACATATACACACATCCACTCTTTTTCAGATTCTTTTCCCATACCGGTCATTACAGAGTACTGAGTAGAGTTCCCTGTACTATACCATAGGTCCTTATTAATTGTCTGTTTTACATAGAAAGGACTTCTCTGGAAACTCGGACAGTAAGGAATCTGCCTGCAATGCAGGAGACCTGGGTTTGATCCGTGGATTGGGAAGATGCCCTGGAGGAGGGCATGGCAACCCACTCTAGTATTCTTGCCTGGAGAATCCCATGGACAGAGGAGCCTGGCGGCTGTCTGCCATGGGGTCACACAGAGGCAGACACGACATATATGTGTCAGTCCCAGCCTCCCAACTTATCCCTCACCCCTCTGTCTCCCCCTAGTAACCATAAACTTGTTTTCTACATCTGTGACTCTATTTCTGTTTTGTAGGAGGCAGCTTGTTTCTGACATATGTTTTGCACTGGGGGCTAAGACCATAAGAGTTTGAACTGCATGGTGGGGTTTTTTTTGGCTGAAGAAGAAAGGAAGAACTTTTATCAGTATTTTTTTTCATACACATCTGGGAGAAGACTTAAGACAGGACTTGTATCTTGGACACCAGTTCCTTGGGTAATCTCAGAGACGAGGGGACCAGAATAGATGTTCAGAGCATGTGAAGACTCGTGGTCTTTGCTGCAATAACTAATTCACTACTTCCTAAGACTGTGTGAGCCATGCAATAATATACTTTGTTCTCAGCAGCAATGGCATCTAACCCTGTAGTCTTCATACACCCCTCAACGTGGCCCCAAGAATGTGACCAAAATCTGGAAAGGCCACAAGATACTCAGAAGAAAGCTAGTAGATGGATTCTTCTGGTATAGGTGGTATAAGATAATTTTCCAAACAGCTCAAGGCTCTGAGCTAAGGAATCTCGAGGGCAGGTATCACCTGGCTCCCCTCCCAGCACACAGGTTCCACCCACTCATTATGAAAAAGAGAGACTCCCTGGAGGCTTGAGAAGTTATCAACATGTAGCATTCGGTGTGCACCTACTCCCATCCACGTGGACGCACATCTCCTTCAGTGGACCCTCACGCCGCCCCCGCCAATTGCATCTCACACTGCACAGGCAACCTCAACAATATTCTGATAACCTGCAGAGAGTCAGGCCAAAACGCCCACCAGAACCAAGAGCTAGAGCAGTAGGAAGGGTGTAGGCCAGGAGGGTGTTCAGAACAGCTCACCTTCCCCATGCAGAAGGCCAAGCACCAAATGGCTTGAATGCTGTCATTTCAATATGGATACTTAGATGTGGTCATCTTGACCAGAATAGAATCAAGCTGTTAATTTTTCTCTTTATTTTCCCAAATGAAAAACTGCTATATTATCTTCATCTGATGAAAAGAAAACACATATATTTATTTTAAAAGAATAAGACAGTGCCAAAAATTATGGCATACAACCCATCCGAAACAAAATACTTGATGAAAGCTTTTCCAGAATGTGTTCACTGGACAGTATGAAAATCACTGGTTTGAGTTTTCTGGAAGCAGATGCTGAAATGGAGTTTATTGTGCAGGATATTTCTCAAGAATTGTTTTGGGGTCAACACCCATGGAAAGAAAGGGATGAAAACAGAATCACGTAGAGAGAGAACTCGAGCTATGTTGCAACCTTGGCAGATCTGACTGGGAGCTCTGAATTGAAAAATAACCCATCAATGATGTTCACTATTGAGTTGAAATGGCCAACCCACCCCTGCCTCTCTGCTCAGGAGGGTGGGACATGGGGAGAAGTAGCCCTGCAGCTGGGCAGTTCCTGAACAGGCTGACAGCAACAAGTCCTTTTTAGAAGAGGCATCTGGGCAGTGCACCTTCAGTCCATCACACAGGGAGACACACTATTATTGTAAACAAAAATGGAGTCATATCTTCTACACTATTATGATGCTGATATTTTTTACTTAGCAACATACTATAAACATTTCTCTGTGACCCAAATATGTAACAGATCACATCCATTTTTAATTACTGCAGATATTATATCAAACAGGTGTACAATATTAATCAAATTCCTGTTGAAGGGTGTTTGAGAACACCTTTTCTATATTTTTTGCCTTTATAATTAACTCAGTCATGAACATCCTAATGTGTATATATATCTTTTCACACATGTGAAATTAATTATTAGCATAATTATTAGCACAAAGTAATCTCAAAAGTGAAATTGCTGGGCCAGAAGGTATCCATCTTTACCTTTTGAGTGTAGTGCCAAATTACCCTCCAGAAAGTTGTAACAATTTACCCAAGCACTAAGGATAATCGGCATCAATCTTCATAATCTTTGCCAATTTCATAGGTGAAAAAAAAGCTTGTTTTCTTAGTAACATTTATTAATTCGTAGCCAGGTTAAATGATGTTTCTTATGTTGACATCATATTTCTTCAATTATTTTTTCCTTTTGTGATTTACCTGTACTGATCCTTTGCCCATTTTTCTCTGGTTTGTGTCTGTTATACTGAGGGTAGTAAGCCCATTTGGTATACATGATATAATGCTATTTACTAATAAACTTTCTGTGTTTATTTTTATTTTCTTTTTCTTTCTGTTCTTTTTTTTTCTAAAAATAAAAAGCTAAACTAACAAAATTCATTTATCATCTCTCTTAGAGTTCCTGATAAGTTTCCTTCTACCCAGCTTGACAGATACTCTCCTGCTGCTGCTACTGCTGCTAAGTCGCTTCAGTCATGT
The DNA here is from genome assembly GCF_002263795.3 of Bos taurus. Taxonomy (NCBI): domain Eukaryota; kingdom Metazoa; phylum Chordata; class Mammalia; order Artiodactyla; family Bovidae; genus Bos; species Bos taurus. The sequence goes on from NC_037336.1 coordinate 32,221,536, forward strand.
CTGACTCTGTGCGACCCCATAGACGGCAGCCCACCAGGCTCCCCCGTCCCTGGGATTCTCCAGGCAAGAACTCTAGAGTGGGTTGCCGTTTCCTTCTCCAATGCATGAAAGTGAAAAGTCAAAGTGAAGTCGCTCAGTCGTGTCCGACTCCTAGCGGCCCCATGGACTGCAGCCTACCAGGCTCCTCCGTCCAGGGGAATTTCCCAGGCAAGAATACTGGAGTGGGGTGCCATTGCCTTCTCCGGATGCTCTCCTGATACTTCTGTAAATCCTCACACTTTCAAGGTTTCTATTAGTAAGTAATGTGAAAAAAAGACATTCTCTCCCAGCCCTCTCCTTAGTCTCATCTTATTCCCCAACCACATCAGATTACCTTTTATGGAGAAAAGTTATGAAGGAAACACAGATTTTACATTTCATAATGGTCACTTTGATGTAACTGCATCAAGATGTCTGCTTTAATGGTCTTCCTTCTGTCAGAAATGTCCCTGAATGGCCAGACTGTCTGTGTGAGGCCCTTAGAAGCCCCTGCCTCTACAGTAGGAGGCTGAGCTGGGAAGCAGTGACATTTCCTCCTCCAGCCTGCGAACCTCAGGCGATGCAACTGGGCAGAGCTATGGACAATGGAAAGTGGACACAATCATGTTCCAAACCTAGGCGTTTTTCCTGCTGACCACGTCCTCACCCCTACATTCCCCTTTCCTTCTACCCAGGTACAATGTACAAGCTTCCTAGCTCTACCTGGATTTCCGAGTTATCCACTCTGTTTCCCCACCCTCCCTGTTTTTTTTTTTTTTTAATTAAATGAATGAATTAATTTTTGGCTGTGCTTGGTCTTGCTGCGCAGGCTTTTCTCTAGTTGCAGCAAACCGGGGCTTTTCTCTCATTGCGATGCGTGGGCTTCTCAATATGGCGGCTTCTCTTCTTGTTGCAGAACACAGGCTCAAGGGTAGCCGGCGTTAGTAGTCGCAGCTCCCTGGCTCTAGAGCACAGCCTCAATAGTTGTGGCACACGGGCTTAATTGCCCTGCGGCATGTGATAAGTTCCCGCTTCAGGAATCAAATCCGTGTCTCCCGCGTTGGCAGGTGGATTCTTTACCACTGAACCACCAGGGAAGCCCCTTCCTGTTGTTTTTAAAAACACCTTTATTGAGGCATAATTTACAGATCATGAAGTTCACTCATTTTCAATGTACATTACAATGATTTTTAGTAAGCTTACTATCTTGTGCTACCATCACCACAATACAGTTTTAGGACATTTTCCTGACCTCACTGAGATCTTTCATGCCTGTTTACAATTAATCCCGTTTCCCATCCCAACTCCAGGCAACCACTAACCTACATTTTGTCTCTATGCAATTGCCTTTTCTGGACAGAAATTAAATCATATATGCCTTTAGTTTTGACATCGCCTCTTATCTCCGATGAGAAATTCCAGATTCAACCTCAGCTCTATGGAAACTTGCTGGCCAGACGTGGGTTCACATAACTGGTAAATGACAGAGCTCTGATTCAGGTCCAAGTCTCGTGATTCCAAATTCTTTCCACTCCCTCCTGCTTTCCTGATCTGGATACAATTGCAATGATGAATGGAAAATTTAGTGATGGCCATTTAAAAAAGCCTCAGAGATCACTGGCCTTCTGGGTCTGAACGCCGAACTCGTGACTCTGCTCAGCCACCAGTGTGTTAGTCGCTCAGTCGTGTCCAACTCTTCACGACCCCATGGACTGAAGCCTGCCCCAGGCTCCTCTGTCCATGGGATTCTCCAGGCAAGAATACTAGAGTGGGTTGCTATTTCCTTTTCCAGCTCAGCCACCAGAGGGTGCCGAAAAGATCTTTAAATTGGCTTTTGCTTGTCACAATTGGGCATCTTAGGAAAGCCGCGTAGAATTTTTCTTATAATATTTTCCCTGTCTGGGAAATTGCAAATATCAATGGAGAATAAAAGCTAGGAAATGTTTTTGGTGTACGTTGAAGGTTTTTTTTTTCAGGCTTCTCAGACCAAGATTTCTTTTTTTAATAGAATAAAAAGGGAAACTACTAAAAAGACTTGGTTTGGGAAGCTGGTGAAACATTAAGTTATGACAATCCAGCATGACAGATATCCAATTAATCATAACATTAAGGTAATTGTGTTAATCTTTTGCATTTTTAGAGAACTAAATTGATGGAGGGAAGGGAACTGGAAACATGTTTTCAAACTGTTACCCAAGTACATTATCTATGTAGCTAGAATTAACTGGATAATAATTCAATATGAAAATTGAATTTATCTTTGAGTAGTAATTTTTTTGTGATGTATCCCCACCTATCTGGATGGATGGATGAATGGACAGGGGCTGATCAACAGCCAGGATGGGAGCTCCTGGGAGGATCTTCAGGGGAACGTGATGCTTGTCCTGAGCACCACCCCTGGCGGCTGTCAAAGTCACTGGAGCCATATGTCTGGTGGTGCTGTGCCCCCTGTACCCACCACGAACCACGTGCTCCCCAGAACCTGGACTACAGTTATGGAACCAGGATTAGACCAGAGCCAGTCAAAACCTTTCATTAACAGGAACCAGAGGTTGAGAACTGACTTCACCACAAACGGGAAGTAGTGTCTCTTACGCTTATTCTTCTCTTGACAGCTAAGCCAGTCCTGAAAAAGTGATGACATTGAAAGGAGGGTGCTTAGAATTTCAAAAAAGGCAAATCTTCAAGTACTTCTGAAGCATCTAAATCTGTGCAATGAATTCATATGCTAACGAGGGGGCACAATATTCTGGTCACCTCAGTAGGGTCGCCACCCACCTGAATAAGGCAACATTTTTATCATGAGTTTCCATCCCCAAATGGGAGGCCATTAACACCCAAGCCACCTGCTACTCTCTGCCTAGAAAATCTTGTGTCTATATAAATTGATGAAACCAGGATGCTGAAATAGCACTTTATCGTGAAAAAAAAAAACCCATACATTACAGAAAATTTACGGCTTTAACCATTTTTAAGTGCAGGATTCACTGGCAATAAGTATATACACAGTGCTGTGTAAACATCATCACTACCCATCTCCAGAACGTTTTCATCTCTGTACCATTGAACAATAACACCCCCACTTCCCCAACAGTGCCTGGTAACCATGAAATATCACTATTATAAGCATATTCATTTAGTAGATCTGCGGAAGAGAAAACCATTTTACAAAAAGGAAAAGAGGGAGAGTTACAAAATGGCAAAACTCTGCAGAAGCCATTATAGTGAAAATCATAACTCTGTCCATCTTTTCCTAACACAGGATGAACATCAGGATCGGCCTGTGATGTGAATCGCAGCTGCACACAGTCAGGAAAGATGATGCTCGGTCCTAGATGTTCGCTGGGTGCAGGGGACACTCCCACAAAGCAAGGAAGTCGCTGAATCTCCTGAGACCCCAGAGAGGCCCAAGCAAGGTTGGGAAGTGTGGGCGTCTGCCTGGGGTCAGTGGTGTGGCCAGGTTACAGTCTCAACCTAAAACTTCACGCTAATCCATCTGCACTCTGAACATTTTTCCAAAGCTAAAAATTTAATTACTACCCAAAGGAAGGTAGTTCGAGTGTTTGAAACTCCCACACAATTCCCTCTTAAATAAAATTCAGTCTCTCAACCAACCACAATTCATACTTTTTTAAAAAGCACGTAAAGAAAAACAGTGTTAATGAATCCTCTTAAATTCCGACTCACAGGGTCTCTTCTTTTGTGCTTTATTTACGGTCTTGGGCACTTACTCTAACTGGCCCCTTTCTGAGACCTAGCTTCTTCTGAAAGCACATGGATTTCCTTGTGAAGGAAATACACTTAAAGCCTTTCTGGCTCCCTTCCCCTAAGGCGTTTTGCTAATGTGTACCAGAACATTCTTGAAAGGAGAAAAGAAGGAAAAAGAGAAAGAAATGCTTTGTCAGAAGAGTGCCTTTGGGCATAGCTAGCACAACTGCCTCCTATTAATCCGCAACCTAGTTAAGAGAACCAGAAATAATTTACTGTGTGTGGTGCTTCCTATAACAGCTAACATGCATTTGAGCACTTGCTATGTGCCAGGTACCATGCTACATTTCTTCTATAGATAATCTCATTTGCTCGGAGCAACTACCCAATAAGATAGGAATTATTTGTATGGATATTACCTATACTGAGGGCTTCCCTGGTGGCTTAGCTGGTAAAGTATCCACCTGCAATTCAGGAGACCCTGGTTTGATTCCTGGGCTGGAAAGATCCCCTGAAGAAGGGATAGGCTACCCACTCCGGTATTCTTGGGCTTCCCCGGTGGCTCAGACGATAAAGAATCTACCTGCAATGAGGGACACCTGGGTTTGATCCCTGGGTTGGAAAGATCCCCTGGAGGAGGGCATGACAACCCACTCCAGTGTTCATGCCTGGAGAATCGCCATGGACAAAGGAGCCCAGGCTACAGTTCATGGGGTTGCAAAGAGTCAGACATGACTGAGCGACTAAGCACACACACACACACACACACACACACCTATCCTGAGGAACCTGAGGCTTTAAAGACTTTAAGCAACTTGACCAGATTCACACAGCAAATAAATAGTTGAGCCAGAATTTGAACTCTAACAGATCTGACTTCAGGAGCCTCCATGAATTAAATTACACTGATTAAATTCATGCAAAATCTCTGTGAGATGTTAACTTATATTTTACAAATGAGAAAATTGGAGATTAGAGTCATTGATTGGCCCAAGGTTGCATTTATGTGATTGAATAGAGAATCAGACCTGGTGTTTTGGGCTTTCAAGCCCTCATTCTTTCCATTAAACACCTGAGTTCTGTTCCCCTGCGTGCGTGCTAAGTAGCTTCAGTCATGCTTGACTCTTGCGACCCTATGGACCATAGCCCTCCAGGCTCCTCTGTCCATGGGATTCTCCAGGCAAGGATACTGGAGTGGGTTGCCATGCCCTCCTCTAGAGGACCTTCCCGACCCAGGGATCTAACCCACATCTCTTATGTCTTCAGGATTGGCAGGCAGGTTCTTTACCAACCACTAGTGTCACTTGGGAAGCCCCCGGCTCCCCTAGGTCACTTTAAAACAAAAGGGAAATTGAACTGATGTTCAGTGGGTGTAGTTTACTGGCAGTTTATCCCTCCCACCAACGTTGTACTTGTAGGAAGGCTCCAGGGTCTGTGTGGATTCCCCGCCTCTTCCCACAGCCTCCTGAAGCCACTTGACACAAATTGGATGAACAAGGTTCATAAGGGAATGAAAATAATACAAACTGTAGGGTTTGTTTACACGCTCTTTGGCACTGATAGGAACCATCAAGCGACAGATGGTGTCGATCCAGATGAAAGAACAGAGAACATGTGATAATGAATTTACAAGTGTTGTATGGAATGTTTAAGTGCTATTACCCTTAAGCATTTGTTGGTTTCTCTCAGGCAAAGGAACTCCAACGATCTAAACTACAATTTAGCACAGGAGTGTTTCTTTACACTCCATGAAATTCTTGCAAACTTACTTTCCAAACCAAACTGTGATGCCAAATTTTGACTGAGAAAAAAATATACACACACACACACATATATATATATATATATTTAATTTTTATCCCAGGATGTTAATTTTTATCTGTGTGGCTGTTAGGAGAAAAAAAATATTTATAATCATCTGAAAACGAACAATACCTTCAGGGAGCTGGTCAACTAATAATTATGGCAAACCTTTGTTCAGTAAATTTTAAAGATAGCCTATGGTGATATCATTGAAAATGAGCAACTACTTTGGCAAATGTAATTAATGCTTATTTATCTGTTTTTCAAACAATTATTTTCCTTGGGACTTTGCTGGTGGCCCAGTGGTTAGCACTTGGCGCTCTCCACTGCTGTGAGCCTGGGTTCATTCCCTGATTGGGGAATTAAGATCCCTCGAGCTGCATGGAGTGGCCAAAGGATTATTTTTTCTTTACTACCTTTAATTTTTAATTGAGCTGTACTTGACATATAGCATTATATTAGTTACAGGTGTACAATAGAGTGATTTGATATATTTCGTGAAATGGTCTCCACACTAAATCTATTTAACATCCACCTAAGAATTCCTCTCTTAGCAACTTTCAAATACAGTAGCTCTTGTTTCATGCTGAGATTTAAAGGCCAAGAACAGGATGTTGAGAAAGCAAGATGACTGCTCCAACTAGGTTAGAAAAGATAGTTCCAGAGTCCTCTCCAGGGACTGGCCGAGATTCTCTCTTTCTCTGGTTAGCAGGGGCAAGAACAGACAGCTAGGACACTGAGCTTCCCTTTGAAGGAGCAGTAAGCAGACAGCGGCTGAAAGCATGTCCTTATCAGAAGCTGCTGTAAGGAAATGCCATCTCATTGCACATGGCACCTAAGCTAGCCGTTTCCAATTGCCTTTGTCCTGAAAGTTTCCACTGGTCTCATTCCGAGAGCCGTTCCCTCTGGGGTAGGAGGGAAATGAAGACATTTAGAAGTGGGTCAGAAAACTGCCTCAGCCTACTTGCTTCATGTGGCCATCCTTTTTTTTTTTTTTTTTTAATTTTAATTGGAAGCTAACTACTTTACAATATTGGGGTGGTTTTGCCATACATTGACATGAATCAGCCATGAGTGTACATGTATTCCCCTTCCCAAACCACTCTCCCAACTTCCTCCCCATCCCATCCCTCAGGGTCATCTCAGTGCACCAGCTTTGAGTGTCCTGTTTCATGCATCAAATCTGGACTGGTGATCTGTTTCACATATGATGATATACATGTTTCAATGCTATTCTCTCAAATCATCCCACCCTCGGCTTCTCCCACAGAGTCCAAAAGTCTGTTCCTTACATCTGTCTCTTTTGCTGTCTCACATATAGGGTCATCATTAGCATCTTTCTAAATTCCATATATATGCATTAATATACTGTATTGATGTTTTTCTTTCTGACTTACTTCAACTCTGTATAATAGGCTCCAGTTTCATCCACCTCATTAGACCTGATTCAAATGCATTCTTTTTAATAGCTGAGTAATATTCCATTGTATATATGTACCACAGCTTTCTTATCCATTCGTCTGCCAATGGACATCTAGGTTGCTTCCATGTCCTAGCTATTGTAAACAGTGCTGCGATGAACATTGGAGTATACGTGTCTCTTTCAATTCTGTTTTCCTCAGTGTGTATGCCCAGCAGTGGGATTGCTGAGTCATATGGCAGATCTATTTTCAGGAATAGAAAGGAATCTCCACACTGTTCTCCATAGTGGCTGTACATCCTTTTGTTGTCTGGCTTATCTTCATCTTTTCCTGACACTCCCTCTCTTTTAGACTCTCAAGTTTGTGTTTTGTTTTTGAGAACCATTGAGCTATTTATTTTTATTGAACTATAGTTAATTTGCAATATTATATTAGTTTCAGGTGTACAACATAGTGATTCAATATTTTCATAGATTACACTTCATTTAAACTTATTATAAAATATTGGCTACAATCCCTGTGCTGTGCATTACATTCTTGTAGTTTATTTATTTCATATGTGGTAGTTTGTACTTCTTAATCCCATCTCTCTGTCTTGCCCCTCCCACTTCCTTCTTCCCAGTGGTAACCACTGATTTGTTCTCTATATCTGTTTGTTGCGCTATATTCATTTGTTTGTTTTCTTTTTTAGATTCCACACATAACTGATAATGCACAGAGTTTGTCTTTCTCTGACTTATTTCACAAGCATAATGCCCTCCAGGTCCATCTGTGTTTGTGTTCTTGAAACCACTCCCTCAGACACCACCCGTGGTGTTGTCTCCATTCATTCTTTGTCTTTGACATTTGGCTCTATTTGACTGTGCTGCTCACTGTTTCATTCTACAACGCAGGTATTGATAGAACCCCAAGGTATCTGTCAGGAAGCTCCGTCCCAAAGGATGACCTTTAAAGAAAATACCAGAGGTCAGTGGTCAAGAGCAGGGCCAGGAAGTCAGATTGTTGGAATAAAGAAAGTGGAGAGGACAAATGGAAAGTTGGAAATAATAGGAGCTCAGACTCACTGGAGACACCGATGCGCTGGAATAAGATAGCTCCCAAAGTGGAGTAACTGGGAACAAAAAGGATTCTTGTGCCAGCTGTCATGCAGAGTGGAGCTATAAGCCAGACCGCAAAGAAAACGCTGGTAAGTCTAGCTGGTAGTCCAAAGGGCTTTGGAGCTAGAGGCTAAGGCTCTGGGTCCATCACTATGGTTCTTAGAGTGATGAAAGTCCTGCTAAGCGAAACACAGGGGTTTAGTTCTGATGTCTAATCCTGCCCACCAGAACTTACCTTTTAGATTCTGTACATTATTCGTTATTGTGTCAGCCTAACCCTTGACCTTCGGTCCTCTTTATCTTCATCATCTGTCTTTATCCTAACTTCATCTTTTGCTTTTCTTTGCAGATTCTCTCTCCCTTCAGCATCCCTGCCTTCCTTATTTGCTGTGTTCCGGGGCCTCTGCACACATTATGTCCAGCCCTGTTTGGTGCCTGCATTCCAGTTCTCTGGCTTGCACAGCCTCCCAGACCATGCTCATGGGTATTCCAGTCTCACTTCATGAGCTCCACCCTGGACAGTCAGCTGTCATAGCAGAAGCTTCTAACAGGGGTGTCACAGTCGGACTGAAATATGGTACCATTCTCCTCCCACCCTTTTGATTCAAGGCATGGGTTTTTTTTCTGGTCCGTATTCTGGAGGTTCATGGTCCTTTTAATTCAGAATACAATCACTATATTGGAGTCATCACTTCTCTTAAGGGATTCTATCTGCCAAGGAAATCACTAGACCTTGTAGTCACTCACCCTAAGGAGGCAGAGCAGAGCCTCTCAGTCCTGGGACCGCCGGGGATGGTCAAGGTCACTTACTCAGTAGTCCCTGACTACTAGATTGCTATGAGCATTTTATTTCTTTGATCTTCTACATCTTCAAAACACGGTCGGAGCATTCACAGATTGGTCAGTTCTCATTTATCCAAAATCCCTTGGTTCCTTCTTGCTTACCTAACATGGGACTTTGGAATTTCTTTGTCCCTTTCTGGCATCAACTCATTTCTACATAATTCTTTTAGTGTGCACGTGTGCATGCTAAGTCACTTGAGTAGTGTCCAACTCTGCAATGTTATGGACTGTAGCCCGCCAGGCTCCTCTATCCATGGGATTCTCCAGGTAAGACTACTGGAGTGGGTTGCCATGCCCTCCTCCAGGGTACCTTCCCAATCCAAGGATAGAACCCTCATCTCTTATGTCTGCTGCATTGGCAGGCAGGTTCTTTACCACTAGCACCACCTGGGAAACTCATTCTTTTAGTACAGAGGTTTAAAAAGTGTTTACAAATTTTCACTTTGAAATCTAGGCAAGAAGTACTACTTTTAAGGCACTTGGAAAAATCTTCCAGAACGAGTGAAATATTAATTATATCTGATATTTATCTCGCCTTTGATATATTAATAGAACAAAGACTATCTTGTTTGCCCAATACAAACAGTGCTTTCTCCCATCTCCTTTCTTTTTCAATGAACTTGAATCCCATTTTAGCTTCTCATTTGTCTTAATATGCAAACTTGGGAAAGGTTTGTGATTTTGAAATGTAGAGACTTTCTGAGAATTGGATGAAGATATTACAGCTTTACTTGTCTTAGGAAATAAAGGGTTATGAGAACATTAAGTCCAGAGTTGAATGGACTGATGCACTTTGCAAAGGATGGGGACCTGCATTGAAATGATGTTTATGGCTCACTGAACTATTTTGATACCAGCAAAAACTACCTTAGGAGCCTCCAATACATTAAGATTACTTATTCTGTCTGCTATTTCTCATTAATTATAGGTCTCAAAAGTTTACAATTCAAATACTATAAGCTTTGGTGTATGAGGATTGGCATAAGCCAAGGACTTGATGTGTCTTATAAAGTAATGAAATGTTAAAGCATTTGTGCCATTTGAGAAATCTTAGAATATTCGTATTATTTTTCTATAATAATTTGTACTTGTGGAGCACTTTGCATATTACATTACAGATGGAGTTGAGATCCCTCATTTCTTTCCCTTCCTTCCCAGAAATAAATACCATAGTGAATTTGATGTTTAACATTTCTGTGCATGGTTTACATTTGTGTTATATATTAATTTATCCATAAAAATACATGTAATATTGTTTTACATGCTTTGAAATTCTATCTAAATGTAACATACTATATAAATCCTCTTACAGCTTGTGTTTTTTAACTTATTCTTATAAGATTTAGCCTATTTATTCATGTAACTTCAGTTTACTTGTTGAAATTTCTGTATGCTTTTGTATGAATAGACCTCAAATCTGTCTATTCCATCTACGTTTAAATACTCAGCATTAAATTTTCCATTGTTATTTTCAACTTAATTTTTCATTGTATTTTCAACTTTTTATCTGCTATATCCTTTTCATTACAAACTCTATTTATGCTTTCTTTTTTCTTAATAAATATTGTCAGAGATTTGTCTACATGTTAGTCTTTTCTAAGAAACATTTTAGGTTTTATTGATTATATTTACTGTATCTTTGTTTTCTGTTTTCATAGTTTTTGTTCATATCTTTGTTAGTTCTTTCCTCCTGTTTTCTTAGGGTTTATTTTGGTGCTAACTTCTCTAATGGAAAATTTAGCTCATTAATTTTCTGTGCTTTCTTCTAATATAGAAGCTGAGAAAAGGAAATGCAGAGCCCCCACCCTGCCCATTCTCCTGCCACAGACCCCAACTCCATGTTTCTAGGACTCAGTCACAACCTTCTATACTGATGGCCCCAAAGAGAAAGCTGAGGCCTGAGAATCTATTCAGCTGACCTTCTCCAAGGAGAATGGCAAATCGTCTTCTCCATACACAGCTAGGCTCACGTTTTACTTAAAGTCCAAAACCAATCTCCAGTTTTGTCAAAAGTGAACACCATATTAAGATACACACACATACATACATATGTATGTGTGCATGTATGTATTTACTTATATATGTGTGTATACATGTGAAAAACATCACAAAGAAAATTAAAAGAATGATTAGTTCAAAGGTCAGTATAGTTGTTCCCTCCGGGAAAAAGGGAGGAGATAATATAAAACATGCAGAGATTAATTCGTAGAACTAGTTATTAAATGTAAGAGGTAACAGAATCAAGGCCAAAAGGAAAGAGCTAATCTTTTTTTTTTTTTTTTTTGGCCAAAGTGCACAGCATGTGGGATCTTAGTTCCCTGACCAGGAATTGAACCTGCTTCCCTTGCATTGAAAGCTCAGAATCTTAACCACTGGACCACCAGGGAATCTTTGAAATAATCAGGGAAACTTTATTTTCTATAAATAATGATGGGAAGTCTGTCTTTTAAAGTTGGGAGTGTAAGGGGGAAGATTGAAGAATTTCACATCAATCAGTTCAGAAAAGTGGGATAAAGGTCGTCTGCTAAGAGGTCGAGGAGCAGTGGAGTTTGGGTGTCAGGCTCCAGCGTCTGGAACATGGTTCTTGCTCAATAAATGTGGGTTGAAAAAACGCTGAATAAGAGTTTTTAAAAATTTGGAATAAACTGCTTGGTCATTTGCTAGGAAGTAAACCATGAAAGAAGAAAAGAATACTTGGACAGCTCTGCAAGTTCAAGTAAGGTTTGTTAGCATGGAACTATTGTAGTAAAGCCAATTGGCAACCCAGCAGTTGCAAAGAAGAAAGAAAATGGCAGGCTTGGGAAGGAAGAAGGAACAAAAGGGATGCCTTGTAGGGGTTAGTAAAAGCATAATAGAAATCTCCAGTCATGGGACCAGGCTGGCTAATGAGGGAAATGAACCAAGAAGGGAAATGAAACCAGCCTGGGAGGAAGAGAAAGGCCAAGGGCCCAAAGTTCCCCTTCACTGAAGTTTCACTCTCTACTGGCTCATTCCCATCACTGCACAAACTCTCATCTTAACAACCAAACAAAGCCCTACTCTTAACCTCAATTTCCCTGCCAGCTGCCGCCCCATTTCTCTGCTCTACTTTGCAGAGAATGTCCATAAAAGTCTCCTCTATTCTTTGTCTCAAACTTCACTCTTCTTGTTCTCTCCTAAACCCACTGTAGTGAGACTTCTCTCCACAGATACCCAACTGAAACCACTCCGGTAAAGGTCACCAGTGACCTCTATTTTGCTAAACAGAGTGATCAGTTCTCAGTTCTCATTTTAGCAGAGCTTTCAGTAGCTTTGGATAAAGCTGATCACTCCCTCCTGCTAATGCGTTTCTTCACTTGGCGTCTGGGGCACTGTACCCTTGGCTTTTCTCCTTCATCTCCTCTTTCCCCTGACCTGTCAACCCCGGAGCATCCTAAAGCTGAATCCTTGTGCTTCTTCTCTTCATTATCCACACTCACGCCTTGGCGTTACTCTCCTGTCCCAAGCTTTTAAATACCATCTATGCCTCCCAAATCTAGATCTCCAGGCCAGAGCTGTCCCCTAAAATTCAGACTCCTACATCCATCTCCCACTCACCATAATGGGTATCTCAAAGTCAGTCTGTCCAGAACTGACCTTCTGATTGTCCTGCCCTTAGCTCCCCCCGCATCTGCTCCACCCAGTATTCTACTTCTCAAGTGATGTTAAATCCACTCTTCCATTTGTTGAAATGAAAAGTCTTAGTGTCAGCCTTTACTCCTTTCTCTGACATTGCATGTCCAATCAATTGGCACCTCCTGGAGGTGCTTTCCTTATATCCAGAATCCAGCCATTTTGTACTACATTCATTATTGTTACTCTGAGCCATTATATTTCATCTAGATAATAGATTGGAATATCTGGAAGAATGTTGCCTTGTTTGTACCTTTTCACTACCCATCAACTCACCCCAACTTAATCTGTTCTCAACATTTCAAAGCGGTCCATTTAAAGTACATTGGATCCTACATCCCTCTCTTCCAAAACCCTAATAGCTTTCTATCACAGTCACAGTAAAAGCCAAAGTCCCCCACTTGCTTACAACATCCTCTACCACCTGCTCTCAAGTTACCTGACCGAGCTCATCTTTACCACTCTCCCTGTCTCTCACTTGCTCTGCTCTGTCCACGGGACTCCTTGCTCTTTCTAGGATATCCCCAGCCTGCTCCTCATTTCGGGCCTTTGCCGTGTCTGTCTCATGGCCTCAAATGCTCTTCCAGATGCCACGTAGCTGAAGGCTGACTCCTTCACCTCATTTATGTCTTTACTCAAATGTCAATGTTTGATTTAAAATTACACCAGTGGTATGCTGGTAAATGTTTCCTGTTTAAGAAAGGAGCTGCACTTTGTATGATTTGCAAATTTCTACAGTGCAAATATTTGGCCATTTCAAGTTACCAATGTGTTGTCACAGAATTGATGCTGCTGAACGTGGAGTTGGGGGAGAGATGCCACCATCAGCTGATTTTTCCAGAGTATGGGTCACTGTCTCATAGAGCATGTTGCTTATCACCACATCCATTGTTTATTATCTGCCTCTTCCTTATCATTCCCCCAGGGATTTTTGTCTGTTGTCTCCATTGATGTTTTGTAAGAACAAGGCCTCGTGCGGAGTAGGCTGTCAATATGTTGTTAAATGAATGAACGAATTTCCTAAAGAGGGTGACATAATGCAGCTATAGTAATAATGATCGACCAGGAGAATGTTCAGGCAGAACACTGTGGTCAGATTTGAAGATCTGGGTAGACAGGACAGACGTGACCATACTGTAAAGTGGAGTGAAATGGAATCTGTACCTCTGGAGCTGAGAATCTCATGAGGGAGGCTGGGGAATTCTGAGCAGCTGCCACCTATATGTTGTTTTTTAAAAAGAATTTCACGGACCTATGGATAATATACAATATTATATAAGTTACAGGTGTACAACATAGTCACAATTTTAAAGGTTACACTTCATTTATAGTTATTATAAAATATTAACTATATTTCCTGTGTGGTACAATATATTCTTGTAACTTATTTTATACTGAATAGCTTGTAATTCTTAACCCTGTACCTGTATATTGCCCCTCACCTCTTCCCTCTCCCCACTAGTAACCACTAGTTTGTTCTCTATATCTATGAGTCTGCTTCTTTTTTTATTATATTCACTACTTTGCTAGTTGTTATATATCACTAGTATGATATAAGCAATAGCATACAGTATTTGTCTTTCTCTGCCTGACTTATTTCACTTAGCATAATGCCCTCCATGTTCATTCCTATACCTGCAAATGTCAAAATTCCACTCTTTTTTATGGTTGAGCAATATTCCATTGTGTGTATGTATGTGTGTGTCTCACATCTTTTTTATCCATTCATCTTGTTGATAGATACTTAGGTTGCTTCCGTATTTTGGCTATTGTAAATAAGGCTGCTATGAACATTGAGGTGCATGTAACTTTTTGAATTAGTGGGAGGTGTTTTTTTGGGATATATACCAGGAGTGGAATTGCTGGGTCATCAGATCAAGATCAGATCGGTTGCTCAGTCGTGTCCGACTCTTTGCGACCCCATGAATCTCAGCACACCAGGCCTCCCTGTCCATCACCAACTCCCAGAGTTCACTGAGACTCATGTCCATCGAGTCAGTGATGCCATCCAGCCATCTCATCCTCTGTCGTCCCCTTCTCCTCCTGCCCCCAATCCCTCCCAGCATCACAGTCTTTTCCAATGAGTCAACTCTTCGCATGAGGTGGCCAAAGTACTGGAGTTTCAGCTTTAGTATCATTCCTTCCAAAGAAATCCCAGGGCTGATCTCCTTCAGAATGGACTGGTTGGATCTCCTTGCAGTCCAAAGGACTCTCAAGAGTCTTCTCCAACACCACAGTTCAAAAGCATCAATTCTTTGGCACTGAGCCTTCTTCACAGTCCAACTCTCACATCCATACATGACCGCAGGAAAAGCCATAGCCTTGACTAGACTGACCTTTGTTGGCAAAGTAATGTCTCTGCTTTTCAATATGCTATCTAGGTTGGTCATAACTTTCCTCCAAGGAGTAAGCGTCTTTTAATTTCATGGCTGCAGTCACCATCTGCAGTGATTTTGGAGCCCAGAAAAACAAAGTCTGCCACTGTTTCCACTGTTTTCCCATCTATTTCCCATGAAGTGGTGGGACCGGATGCCATGATCTTCGTTTTCTGAATGTTGAGCTTTAAGCCAACTTTTTCACTCTCCACTTTCACTTTCAGCAAGAGGCTTTTGAGTTCCTCTTCACTTTCTGCCATAAGGGTGGTGTCATCTGCATATCTGAGATTATTGATATTTCTCCCGGCAATCTTGATTCCACCTTGTGTTTCTTCCAGTCCAATGTTTCTCATGATGTACTCTGCATATAAGTTAAATAAACAGGGTGACAATATACAGCCTTGACATACTCCTTTTCCTATTTGGAACCAGTCTGTTGTTCCATGTCCAGTTCTAACTGTTGCTTCCTGACCTGCATACAAATTTCTCAAGAGGCAGATCAGGTGGTCTGGTATTCCCATCTCTTTCAGAATTTTCCACAGTTGATTGTGATCCACACAGTCAAAGGCTTTGGCTTAGTCGATAAAGCAGAAATAGATGATTTTGTGGAACTCTCTTGCTTTTTCCATGATCCAGCGGATGTTGGCAATTTGATCTCTGGTTCCTCTGCCTTTTCTAAAACCAGCTTGAACATCAGGAAGTTCACGGTTCACATATTGCTGAAGCCTGGCTTGGAGAATTTTGAGCATTACTTTACTAGCGTGTGAGATGAGTGCAATTGTGTGGTAGTTTGAGCATTCTTTGGCATTGCCTTTCTTTGGGATTGGAATGAAAACTGACCTTTTTACGGTAGCTCTATTTTCAATTTTCTGAGAAACCTTCATACTGTTTTCCACAGTGGCTGCACAATCTACATTCCCACTAATGGTGACATTTATATAGTTTTAGAACCAACTCCTTTCCTTTGCAGTAAGGAGACATGGTTAGAAACCTCTGGGCTTTATGAGGTTGAGTAGCAGCTCTTTGTTCTGAAGCTTTATATTTAACTTAATGAACATTATTTCAGGCTGTCATAATTATGGGTTTGAATAAAAAGAATAAGGTGCACTGAAAATTAACAAAAGAAATTTATAGGTGTGCACTTACTAGAGAGAGAAAGAGAGAAAAAAACTTGAGTTTTAGGAACTCTTTGCTGTCACTCTCCTTTGAATAATCTGCCCTAGAGATTTTCTTTTATTTAGTGAATGTATCAATGCAACACAATCTTCACATCCTGATCCAGGGCCTTGAACATCTGGATTTTTCTCCTCTTGCAAATGCATGCCTTCTTAACATTTAGAAATTCTATTTACACTGAAGCTTCTAATAAAACTATTTTCCTAATATACCACAGAAATCTACATCTTCTCCATGTATTCACTGACATAGGACCATGAAAGTGTGTTGTTTTTATGAGTTTGAAGTATAGTCATTAATTGATGGTCCTGCGTTTTTGAAGCTCAGTGGCATACTGTTTTTCCAAAGGAGACTTTTTTTCATGAATGACATAAAGGTAAACCACCATTTAATATTCTCTGACGTGTTGTTGGATTTGCTGTTTTAGGTGTAGAGCAGCCAGGATGGGAAACATTGAAGTTAATTTTATCTACTTATAATTTTTTTTTAAGTCCTCCCCAGTGTAAGTTTCCAAAAACAGAAATGAAGGGAAGAGCAGACTACAGGTGATATGAGTATGTCCTGGTTCTTGGCACTGACAATGAGAGCAAACCTCTACAAGGCATCTCCCGAAGGACAGTGGTATTCAGGCTCTCCTAGAGAAGCCTTCGCGGCAGCTGTTTATTTTGGCCTGAGGGAGCTGAGTGTGGGCTGTGGTCAGGAGGCTGCCATCAGCAGTGCGGCTGCTGTGAATTCCTTCCCTGACTTGGAATTCTCCTCACCCAGGGCTGGCCCCACGGCAGGGCCCACTCTCTTCATCCAGGAGGCCGGTCTTGCCCCCTGAGTTCGTGATCCTTGCCCTTCGCCCTGACGGTTGCCAGAAGTTTCTGTCTTGCTCACTGTCCACCTCACATGCCCCTACCCTGCTAGCTCTGTCGGATGGCTCCTAACAAGCTTTCCTTCTCCAAGTAGGGATTCTGCTGATCTGAGCCAAGCTGACGAGACCCAGGCCACAGCTTCAGTTCTGCCTGCTGATTCCATGCCACCCCCTGGCCAGTCACCAGCCCAGAATTTGTCTTAATCACTATAGGGACCAAGCCATGGATGCCATTGGATCAGTCCAAGACAATCCTTCCTGGGAAAAACCTTTAAAATCCTTGCTTTAGGAATAAAGTCATTCACCAAATGTTAATTTGGTCACCTCATCTGGGCATCTACCCTCATGAAGCTTATGTGAGGAGTCAGGTTAAAAAAAAAAAAAAAAAGGTAAATTGTAGAGGGACTTCCTTGGTGGCCCAGTGGTTAAGACTCCATGCTCCCATTGCAGGGGTCATGGGTTTGATCCCTAGTCGGGGAACTAAAATCCTGCATGCTACTCAGAGTGGCCAAAATAAATAAAAATAAAGTCTCCAGCCATGGGAAAAAAGATTATAGAGAGTGCTGAATGCTATAAAGAAAATATAACAAGGAGAGGGTATAGCGAGGAGAGGGAGGTCTCAGAGAACATGAAGACGGGAGTCAGGAGTTCACTTAGAAAACAGGGTCCCCACGTTCATATGCAGAATACGCCTCAAAACCAAGAGTGACAGCAATTCTTGGTACATGAAATCCTACTGCATGTAGGTCAGGCTTTTGTTCATGAAAACAGTCAAATGAGAAAACACAAATGGGAAAGGCAAAGTATAATGTGAATCTGAAATTAAGACGAGCTAAAGGAACAATAAATTCTAAGGGGAAACATACATATGAAAATGCCCAGCTTCAGGTCAGGGATTCTGACTATGGCCTCATCTCTTCCCCAGCTGAGGTGGATGTAAATAAACATGCACATCCATCAGAGGCTTAAGCCTGCCATCACCTGTGTCCGAACGGAAGGCGCTCGCGTCTGCTTGTGGTCAGTAGCTGTCCTGCTCTCGGCCCCTAGGCTATTCTCCAGCACCAGCGGTCTCGCTCTGTGTCACTCGACACTGTTGCACTCAGAAACAGGAGCCAGGGGTCTGTGCCTGATCCCAGGACAACCAGGCCAGAGGCCGACCAGTGACCTGTGAGCCGGCCCAAGGTGATAAGTTCTGCGCCAGCGCGGTGCGTGCTCTCTTTCTGCTACCAGGAAATCTGGTGGCAGGAGAAAAAGCAGGGAAGCAGAGACCGAGAGACAGGCTGAAGCACGTTAATGCTTCACCGGAGAGAGGACTCAGGTACGGTGAGTAGGTATTAGCAGTATCTGCCCACTCTT
Source organism: Bos taurus (assembly GCF_002263795.3). NCBI lineage: Eukaryota > Metazoa > Chordata > Mammalia > Artiodactyla > Bovidae > Bos > Bos taurus. The sequence goes on from NC_037336.1 coordinate 32,239,840, forward strand.
CCCCTCTCATCTCCCTGCCAGCCCTTCGGTGGCTCTGGCTGACGCCAGGTGCCAGCATCTGTGTCTCTCAGCCTAAAGATCTTACTTCCAGAACCTACAGCAGACTAGAAATACGGGGGAATTAGCACTTCTCAGGACCAGTCCTCAATCAACGGCTCACAGGAGGTCCTATATAAACACTACCCCCGCTCCGTCACCTCTTGGCTTGGATAACTCCGGGTTTGCGTTTTCATAGCATCCTACCATGAGATGAAGCTTTAGTCACCCCTGTGATAGCGCTTAATCACACATCCTTGATTGCCTGCTGCTACTCCATTCTCTTCCATACCTCTCTACAAGTATTTCCTGTACCTCCCAAACAAAGTAGTTGCGCTTTAATTCTTTTCTCAGACTTACTTCCCTTAGGAGGCAAGAAGATGGTTCATACCCTGAAGCAATTTGAATCTTGTGCGCCAGTTGCCAAGTATTCACTCCTGAATAAGCTGGGCTTGGCATGTTGGGATGTTTTTCACTTTTTTCTTTTTTCAGATATATCTTTACTCAGCAAATGTCCTTTACTAGTGACCAAGAGCCTAAATTCTTAAGGCAGGAAACAGGTATCTGGGGAAAGAAGAAACTGGTGGTTTCTTAAAGATAGAATCATATCCTCCTTTAGGAAGTATTTTTGGTAAATATTTGTTTTGAGCTAGGACATTCTATTAAAGCAAAGGCAGGTTCCTAGTCAAAATATTTAATCAGGGCTTCAAAACATCCTCTCTGTGAATATCCTATGATTGATGGCCATATAAGCATGGACAACATAAAAGATAAGAGCTGATTGTCTAGTACAATCTGCTCATGACACATTTTGGGGGGAAAGCTAATAATCTATGATTTGGGGGGATTCTTTGGCAATAATGCATAATTGGTTGTGTGATGCTTATTTAATAGATGCCACTTAGAGAGGGTCACAGAACCAGGTGATTCTGTTATGTTAATTCCGAAGAGAAAATATTCCTCCACAACTTGAATTTAGACCCATGTGTGTGTATGTGTGTGAATAGTGATTACATTATGATACGTTGATATAACAAAGTATTATGTACAGGAATCCAGGAAAAATGCAGAAGACCTCTGAGTGCCCTGTGTAGCCCACTCTTCTGACTTATCCCCAGCTTTCATTGTCTTTGAGGTATTTTGTGCTCTAGCTTGTAGAAAATGCTTATAGTGAAAGTGACTAATGTCCAGAGAAATGCAAGTGTGGTGTCAGATGCAATTTATTATCATGTGGTGGATCTTGACCAGTTTTGTGGGCATGTTAAGTTCATTGCAGCATTTCAGATTGCCTGTCTATGTGTGGTACTTTGAATTATTTGAGGTGGCTGTATTAAAAATATCTTACTGGTTCCATCTTTGATTAATTATTCAGATAAAATCTTTTATTAGTATTCATTTTATAATAACATGAGTGTCATGATTTTACCCTTTAAAAAATTGCCCTTTGACAATACCACGTAAGTAAGGGGGAGAAAACCACATTGTGCATTAGGATGAATTGTGAGATCAAGCTTCAGAGTGTGGGGGTTTGTCTGGAAATTGTTGGGAAGTGATTTCAGAACCAGAGAATGCCTTTAGGATGAATACTGTCAGACTCCCCCTGAGAAGGCAGTCTGATGTTGAGTTGAGCATGCTGGCGTGGGAATCAAGCAGTGTGTGCTGTGCTGTGCTGTGAGTTCAGTTGCTTCAGTCGTGTCTGACTCTTTGCAACCCGCTCTGTCCACAAGATTCTCCAGGCAAGAATACTGGAGTGGGTTGCCATGCCCTCCTCCAAGAGATCTTCCCGACTCAGGAATCAAACTGCATCTTCTGTGCATCTCCTGCATTGCAGGCAGATTCTTTTTTTTAACTGCTGAGCCACCAGGGAAGCCCAGGAATCAAGCAGAGATAGATTCAGGTTTGGATTCCAAATTTACTAGCTTCATGGCTTTGGGCAAAACCCTTCTACACATCAGTTTTCCTATTTGTAAAACAGCAGTATCTTAGGGTTCTTGGAGGATTAATCGGTGCATGTTACACCCTTCGTGGTGCCTGCACATATATGTGGTAACTAGCTACTGGAGTGGGTTGTCACTTCCTTCTCCAGGGGATCTTCCTGACCCAGGGATCGAACCTGCGTCTCTTGTGTCTCCTGCATTGGCAGGAGTTTACCAACTTTGCCACCTGAGAAACCCTGGGCTGGATAGGGGGAAATCACCTATTGCGAGCTGAGCAGTCGAGGCTTTGCAGGAAACTGAAGTGGCCAGTGTTCTTCCTAACTCGAGAGAGACCAGTGCTGGAGCTTCTAGTACAGATTGCAAGGTCTATGAAGCCAGATTCCGAATTCAGTCAGAGAAGCCACACAGAGCAGGAGACTGAAAGCTCCATGCTTGGGTTTTGCATCAGTCCAGATGCCTTCTTGCCAGGACAGGCAAAGATAGGAACGGGCAACAGAGCCCACAGGCTAGACCTGGGAGTTCATGGTGTCAGGAAGCTGGTACAGCCACAAGGTGAGTGGCAAGTCCTCTTTCATTGTAGACTGTGGATGTTGGACTATGATTCCCTAAGGCTGTCCAGCCCAAAGATGAATAAAAACGGCACGCACCCATGCATAGATAAATGTGTGTACACGTGTGCACATGCACACGCACTCACACCGCTTCTGAAAGTGACAGTGAGGGGCAGCCACGAGGCAAATTACATCTGGCAGGAGTGGCGGTAGTGGCAGCTGGCTTTTGAAACCCAGAGTCATGGTGTCTGTGGCTCCGTTTCTTCTTTTCACAGGGTTTTGGGAAAGAATGGATCCCTCACAAGAGAGAAAGGCATGAAAATATATACCAGAGGCCTCTTCCTGTGTGCAAAGGGACACCATCACTGTGTTCTTCTGGGTGCTTTTCTCATTAGATATATTTGCCTGACCCCTTCTTTTTTGTCTGTCTTTCTTTCCTTTATAGAAGGGTTGCAACATTCACATGCAACAATTCATACACCCCCTAAAATAGAGTTCTCTGTTTAGCTGGGTAAATCCTCATCTCAAGCTGTCACCTCTTTTGATAAAGCTGAGGTGAGAACCCCTCTCTGGCCAGTAGTATACCTTCTTTCATTGCTTTTAATGATTTAACTTGATCTTTTCTATGTAAGTATTGTATCTTTTAGATTTTATTCTCAATCCTTGGTCTTCCCAAGGCAGAAACTACTGCCATGTATGGATATGATTTTGTAGAGGGGGAAGAGGATCTCGGGCTCAGAGACAGAGAGACCTCAGGGGCCTTCTGGACTTCATCAGATCCTCCAGGTGTCCTCCTGGTCACTGGGGCTCTACCAGTACCTGCACTGAAGCCTGAGGCTGGTGAACTGAGGCCTGTTCTCTTGGCGGAAGCCTGAGGGCCTGGTCGTCCTCCCTTGCAGACCAGTCCTCTCCTCTGCTCTCACAGGTATGGCCTCTATGTCTCAGCCAAGTTCTGCAGTTGACCTTTGGCTTAAGTTGTCCATGCCGCGGCCTCTGCACAGATATGCCTCTGTGACCATCATGGCAGCTACCATTCAGATGCCTGATAGTTACCAAAGGGGCTTCAGGAATGTTGGAATCCCCTGACACCACAGAGGAGGGGGTCTTAGGCCTCCTCGAGGTGTGTGTGCCTGCTGTGTGCATGGGGCCACCCTGTGTGTTTTTGCTTTGGCTCCATCCCTTCATTCTTTCTGGAGTTATTTCTCCACTGATCTCTAGTAGCATATTGGGCACCTACTGACCTGGGGAGTTCCTCTTTCAGTATCCTATCATTTTGCCTTTTCATTACTGGAGATCAGTGGAGAAATAACTCCAGAAAGAATGAAGGGATGGAGCCAAAGCAAAAACAATACCCAGCTGTGGATGTGACTGGTGATAGAAGCAAGGTCTGATGCTGTAAAGAGCAATATTGCATAGGAACCCGGAATGTCAGGTCCATGAATCAAGGCAAATTGGAAGTGGTCAAACAAGAGATGGCAAGAGTGAATGTCGACATTCTAGGAATCAGCGAATGGGTGAATTTAACTCAGATGACCATTATATCTACTACTGCAGGCAGGAATCCCTCAGAAGAAATGGAGTAGCCATCATGGTCAATAAAAGAGTCTGAAATGCAGGACTTGGATGCAATCTCAAAAACGACAGAATTATCTCTGTTCGTTTCCAAGGCAAACCATTCAATATCACAGTAATCCAAGTCTATGCCCCAACCAGTAATGCTGAAGAAGCTGAAGTTGAACAGTTCTATGAAGACCTACAAGACCTTTTAGAACTAACACCCAAAAAAGATGTCCTTTTCATTATAGGGGACTGGAATGCAAAAGTAGGAAGTCAAGAACACCTGGAGTAACAGACAAATTTGGCCTTGGAATACGGAATGAAGCAGGGCAGACTAATAGAGTTTTGCCAAGAAAATGCACTGGGCATAACAAACACCCTCTTTCAACAACACATGAGAAGATTCTACACATGGACATCACCAGATGGTCAAACCAAAATCAGATTGATTATGTTCTTTGCAGCCAAAGATGGAGAAGCTGTATACAGTCCACAAAAACAAGACCAGGAGCTGACTGTGGCTCAGATCATGAACTCCTTATTGCCAAATTCAGAATTAAATTGAAGAAAGTAGGGAAAACCATTAGACCATTCAGGTAGGACCCAAATCAAATCCCTTATGATTATACAGTGGAAGTGAGAAATAGATTTAAGGGCCTAGATCTGATAGATAGAGTGCCTGATGAACTATGGAATGAGGTTTGTGACATTGTACAGGAGACAGGGATCAAGACCATCCCCATGGAAAAGAAATGCAGAAAAGCAAAATGGCTGTCTGGGGAGGGCTTACAAATAGCTATGAAAAGAAGAGAAGCGAAAAGCAAAGGAGAAAAGGAAAAGTATACACATCTGAATGCAGAGTTCCAAAGAATGACAAGAAGAGATAGGAAAGCCTTCCTCAGTGATCAATGCAAAGAAATAGAGGAAAACAACAGAATGGGGAAGACTAGAGATCTCTTCAAGAAAATCAGAGATATCAAGGGAACATTTCATGCAAAGATGGGCTCGATAAAGGACAGAAATGGTATGGACCTAACAGAAGCAGAAGATATTAAGAAGAGGTGGCAAGAATACACAGAACTGTACAAAAAAGATCTTCATGACCCAGATAATCACAATGGTGTGATCGCTGACCTAGAGCTAGACATCCTGGAATGTGAAGTCAAGTGGGCCTTAGAAAGCATCACTACGAACAAAGCTAGTGGAGGTGATGGAATTCCAGTTGAGCTATTCCAAATCCTGAAAGATGATGCTGTGAAAGTGCTACACTCAATATGCCAGCAAATTTGGAAAACTCAGCAGTGGCCACAGGACTGGAAAAGGTCAGTTTTCACTCCAATCCCAAAGAAAGGCAATGCCAAAGAATGTTCAAACTACCACACAATTGCACTCATCTCACACGCTAGTAAAGTAATGCTCAAAATTATCCAAGCCAGGCTTCAGCAATACATGAACCGTGAACTTCCTGATGTTCAAGCTGGTTTTAGAAAAGGCAGAGGAACCAGAGACCAAATTGCCAACATCCGCTGGATCATGGAAAAAGCAAGAGAGTTCCAGAAAAACATCTATTTCTGCTTTATTGACTATGCTAAAGCCTTTGACTGTGTGGATCACAATCAACTGTGGAAAATTCTGAAAGAGATGGGAATACCAGACCACCTGACCTGCCTCTTGAGAAATTTGTATGCAGGTCAGGAAGCAACAGTTAGAACTGGACATGGAACAACAGACTGGTTCCAAATAGGAAAAGGAGTACATCAAGGCTGGATATTGTCACCCTGTTTATTTAACTTATATGCAGAGTACATCATGAGAAACGCTGGACTGGAAGAAGCACAAATGGAATAAAGATTGCCGGGAGAAATACCAATAACCTCAGATATGCAGATGACACCACCCTTATGGCAAAGTGAAGAGGAACTCAAAAGCCTCTTGATGAAAGTGAAAGTGGAGAGTGAAAAAGTTGGCTTAAAGCTCAACATTCAGAAAACGAAGATCATGGCATCCGGTCCCACCACTTCATGGGAAATAGATGGGAAAACAGTGGAAACAGTGTCAGACTTTATTTTTGGGGGGCTCCAAAATCACTGCAGATGGTGACTGCAGCCATGAAATTAAAAGACGCTTACTCCTTGGAAGGAAAGTTATTGCCAACCTAGATAGCATATTGAAAAGCAGAGACATTACTTTGCCAACAAAGGTTCGTCTAGTCAAGGCTATGGTTTTTCCTGTGGTCATGTATGGATGTGAGAGTTGGACCGTGAAGAAGGCTGAGCGCTGAAGACTTGATGCTTTTGAACTGTGGTGTTGGAGAAGACTCTTGAGAGTCCCTTGGACTGCAAGGAGATCCAACCAGTCCATTCTGAAGGAGATCAGCCCTGGGATTTCTTTGGAAGGAATGATGCTGAAGCTGAAACTCCAGTACTTTGGCCACCTCATGCGAAGTGCTGACTCACTGGAAAAGACTCTGATGCTGGGAGGGATTGAGGGCAGGATGAGAAGGGGACGCCAGAGGATGAGATGGCTGGATGGCATCACCGACTCGATGGACTTGAGTCTGGGTGAACACCGGGAGTTTATGATGGACAGGGAGGCCTGGCGTGGTGCGATTCATGGGGTCGCAAAGAGTTGGACACGACTCAGCGACTGAACTGAACTGAACTGAACTGAACCCTGTGTGTCTCCTTCCAGAATTCTAACCCAGGAGTGGGGCACAAGATCCCTCTGCTTTCGCTTTCCTCTCAACTAGCAGCAGCCGCTTCTTTGGCATCTCATTTGAGAAGAGGCCAGAACATCTTGGCCTAAGTGTGTGTGTTTCCCCGCCCTCCATCTTTTTTTCTCCTTCCCTCTCTCTTGGAGTGAATGGGATGGGCCTTCCATCTCCTCGTAGTGTGTGGTTGGAACTTCTCTTGTGTTAAATGTAGAAGGGACTCCACCTTCTGAACCAGCCAGACTTAACACAGCCATGCAACAACCAAGGCCAATGTACATCAATTAACATCTCAAAAATGTCTCCCTGTATTCAAGCATTTAATCATCAGAATACCCTGGGCACCTACACATGACAGGCATGGCGGACATCAGAGACACAAAGAGGAGAAAGACTCACTTCCTGCCCTCAGGAGACCTGCATGCTAGTTGAGGAGATGTGCGTGCTAAGCCAGTTCAGTCGGGTCCGACTCTTCTGCGACCCCATGTACCATAGCCAGCCAGGCTCCTCTGTCCATGAGATTCTACAGGCAAGAATACTGGAGTGGTTGCCATTTCCTTCTCTAGTTAAGGAGGCATACATGAAAATAAATCATTACAATTCAATACAGGTGGTTCCAGAATGCAGGATAAGAAGGGGCAACAGGAGACCCGGGAAGATGTGAGTAACTTTGGTGGCCTGAGTGGTTCTGGGAAAGCTGCTCAGAGGGGAAGATAGGTTAGAGGAACTAACCATCCAGAGAAAGAGAAAGGCCATCCTCACAAGAGCAGTGAATGGAGACTGGACCAGAAGTGATGAGCTTGGAGAACAGAGAGTGGTTGAGGGGGCAGGGGACAGAAGGAGGTGATGAGGTAGGGGGTCTGGCACACAGCTTATGAGTCTGAGGCTGAAGAATTTGGACTTAATTATGTAAGCAGCGGGGTCTACTGGAGAGACTTGTCCATACATGGTGTGGAACGAGATCTCAGCTCCCTTGAAAGTACCCGGGGGAAGGAGCATCATGTCACACCTACACTGAGCCTGATCCCCGCTGCAGTTGCTTCCCTCATTCCTCCTGGTGCTGCCAGTGATCTTGCTGCTGGTCACTGTCTGGAGCCCTTGGACAGCTATGCTACTTGGCATGCGGATGCTGCCTCTGCATCATCAGCAGAGAGAGAAGTGTGGGGGCCATGGACTGTGTATTCCCCCAGCACTGTCACACACACTGTAAAGACACAGCAAGCTCAGGAGGGGCTGGGGGAATGGACAAGGTTGACATTACAGCAAGAATCTACCTGGAGCTGCACACGTGTCCAAGTCCCATGATCTGTAGTTCTTAAAGCCAGAAATCTCTGGAAACTGATTTAAAATGTGTGTTCTCACCCATAAAGACTCCACTCTGTGATATCACTATTGGGTTGTATTTGCTGGAACTACTTCTGGCTTAAGGACAGACCATGATCTCAGAGAGTTTAATGTCAGTGCTAGGAGCTCACATCAGTGGGAATGACTGTAGCCCAACTTGGCTATATGACTATGAATGAAGCAGTAACATGGTAACAACAAAACAGTTTTTTGGAAACAACAACCCTGATAACCTACTGCCAAGAAAAGTTAAAGAACAAGAGCCTTTCTCTAGGTGCCTGAGAAATGAGGGCCTTTGTGCCATAATATTTTAACTTAAAGCAGACTCTGTTTTCCCCACCAGATAGCCTTCTGCTGGCAGAGGTTGAGGTGTTTATTTCAACCAGCTGTCTCTTACAATCATAGTGAATCTTGGCAACAGAAGGTCACACTGGGGATTAGTCAAAGATAAGGCTAAAGTTGGGCATAAAGTATATGCCCTGAATGGCAAGTTTAGGAATATAAACTTTGCAATAAAGAAGAGTTTTTAAAGATTTTAAACAGAGCATACAAATACAGTCAATCTTCACTATTTTCAGTAGTAATGTTCTATAGAGTCATGGTAACACTTAAATAGTGAAGACTGATCCATTCCTCCTGGGAAAATACAGGGTTAATAAAAATTAATTTAAAAATTAATGTGTAAGAATCCAAATGCTTAAAATGATATATAAGTGTGGCAGGGTAATGGATATGTTTTCATTTTTACATAAAATATGTATTAAAGATAAGCTTGATAATAAAAATATGAATTGACTAAAAAATAAAGGAAAAATGTTCATATATTATAAATGAAATCACCAGTCGGTAGGTATAAGGAGAAAAAAATCAAGAGTTAGTAAATGCAGTTTTCCTCTGAGCTTTAAAATACTCTTAGTATTCCACTGGCGTACGCTATCACCCTGTCTTTGCATTCTTAGAGCGGGAGCGTGGATGGCTGGGTAGTGTACCGCATCCTGTTGTGATAAACAAAGGGAAGAACATGGAAATTGACTTTCTATCCTCTGCTGCATTTTTCCTATCTGGATTAATTCTAGATATCTTTTTCATCAAAGTGACACTAGTGGTAAAGAACCCACCTGCCAATCGCCAGAGACATAAGAGACGCGGATTCAATCCCTGAGTGGGGAAGATTCCCTGAAGGAGGGCATGGCAACCTGCTCCAGTGTTCTTGCCTGGAGAATTTCATGGACAGGGGAGTCTGACAGGCTCCAGTCCATAGGTTCGCGAAGAGTTGGACACGACTGAAACAACTTAGCATGCACACATGATGGCAAAATTACTCTATGATTTTACTTAAAAAAAAAAAAAAAAAACTCCATTACTTGCAGTATAATCAATTTTTTTAAAGGTTCTTTTACTGAGAATACCCACATGGCTTTAAAAAGAAAAAAAAACTGTACAGTAACAATAAATTGATGTCAATTGTTCAGTTCATTGTTTCAACTCAGGTTACTCAAAAATCAGTTGAGAACTCTATGGATTTTTTTTTTTTTCTCTTTTAAGAGGAAAATGAATGAGCAAATGAATGTGGGGAGCTTGCCAACCCTGCTTTCTTCAAAGGAAATACTTCACCACAAGGAAAGTGAAGACGGCAGACCACAGTTGCTCCAGCTGTGGCAAGATAAAAATGAATATTAATGATTGATGTCAAATCAGCCAGCACTTTTTCCTTTGCCTGCAGCTGATGCTGTAAGGGATATTGAGTCTCAAGAGATTATTGGAATTTAGGTGGCAGTAATTCATCCAATCACCATTTTAAAAAAGAAAAAAAGCCCTTGTTCTGTTCAGCTTCATAAGACTTCATGTTTTTCGCATTTTAATTGTGTTTGTTCACTCCAGTGATGAAACAGATTTTTTCCCCAGATTGCTTTCCATCTGGTTGTTTTTGTAATCATAAACAAACCACGTTAGAAGTAATTTTTTTAAAGCCCAAACTCCCATTTGCTAGTCTGTGTTATGTCGGTAAGCATTTATTTTCTGTCTTTCTTGGTGCACATTTATTATTTAGGGTGTGTCTGTGTGTGTGTTTAAATATATAAATGTATCATATATATATCTGATATACTGATATACACACATATTGATATTTATGTGTGTATATATACATAATGCTGATATATGCAGATACATACATACACAAACCTCTAGCTGTTTTCTTTTATTTGCTTTTTAAAGATGTTCTGTCATGTTCTTTTAGGCTGTGATAGTTTAGGACTTGGACTGTGACCTCAGGTGTATGGCTGGAGGCTGACATCACCAACCCGGGGAGATAGGATTTGTTTTGACTACTGTATCAGGAAGGAAGGAGCTATGTAGATGTGTCCTGGAGAACTCAGGGCGCTCGTCTGAGGCCCTGAAAATGCCTGATCCATGGTTAGTTGGTCCCCGGGGAAGCCAGGAAGGACGGCGTCCTCCGCACCGTCTCTGTCCTTTGGGCTAAGGCAGAGAGAACCTCGGGGTGGCCTCCCTGCTGGGTCTGCCCTGAGTCATATCAGAGCGATTCCCTACAATCAGTCCTGTCTTCATTTAGAGAGATGCTGTGGGGCTGGGCGGGGGAGCTGGGGTGGAGGATTAGCCTGCAGCTCTCTCTCTGCTCTTTATAAATCTGCATACTCAGCCTGAAAGCTCTGCTTTGGGGAAGGATCCTAGAGGCTGGGGACGGTCTTGTGTCTGTCTGTGAGCAGTGGAGGTCAGTGCTCCACGCTGCCGGCTGGGGGACCCGTAAAGATGTGCACCCGCTTCTGCTCTCAGTGGTTGCCAGGCGCTGCCTGGTCCCCTGCAGCTGCAAGCGGGGGGCCCTGGAGAACCCCAAACACCGCTGCTGCCTGGAGCATTTTGCACTTTAGTGCCCCTAGATAAGGACCTGATGAGGTGGACAGCTGTGGCAGCAGGACTCTGAACAGGCCGGAAGGCCAGTCTGGGTTCTGTTTGTGTCCATATGTAGCCACATATGAGTATGTTATGAGGGGTGCGAGAGGACAAGGAAGTGTGCCAAAGGGGTGCAAGAGGAGGAAAGAAAGAAGACATCTCATTCCCTCTTATATAACACACTCTGTGAGACATATATGCTACCCTATGCCTCTTTTGAAATTTAGATGCTATTTTAGTGATCACTAGAAAAAAGAAGAGGGAAAGAAAAGCTCACTCCTAAATGAATACTTGAGCAGTCCTTAATTTGCAAAGACTCTGCAGTGACTATAGGAGGAGTCTCTTCTGCCGGCCTCAGAAGTGGACTCCATCACATACCGTCTCTTCAAATCTTCTGCTTCCTCACATTTCCAGGCTCCTTTTCTGTGGCAGCTAGCCTACACATACTTGCAAGAATGCATGCAAGAATCTATCAGGCAAAGGAAAACAAGCACTCATTTGAACCGTGCTATCTATCAAGTGCCCCTTGGCTCCTGCCTTTTTATATGACTTCTCAAAAGAAAAGGGTACACGCACCATCTCTACTCCTTCACATCAGGTTTGTTCTCAGAGCATTGGAATCTGTCTTCTGAGCTTATTGTTGTTGGAAAGCGCTCATTGTTCACCAAAGCCAATCTAACTTTCAATCCATCAGACTCTATTTATTCTTTATCTCTCTGGACCTCTTTGCCACACTGACATCAGAGTGTCATTCTTATCTGGGTGGGGATTTTGTTGTTTTCTCTCTGCTGTATCCAGAGGGTCTGGAATGGTGCCTGGCGTGGAGACTGTGTGCAATAAGTATTGGCTGAAGGAATAAACTGGTGAGTTCTTTCCCAGGACTCACTGAAGGGTCCACATCTGGGCTTCAGTGGCCCTCTTGGCTCTTCTCTCTGACCATCTTTTTTGCCTCCTTCATGGACACCCTTTCTGCATGGACACCCTTTTATGAACATCCTGCGTGTTGCTCTTCCCCAGGGTTTTTTGCTGGTCTGCATCTCTTCTCATTCTATTACTCATTACTCTGAGTAATCTGGTCGACTTTATGTTTTAGTTACTCGGGTATACTGAGGAGTCCCAAATAATATCTTCAGCCATGACCTTTCTTTTGAATTTCAGGTTCAAATATCCAAACATCTGTTGGTCACCTTTCCTTTGCATCCTATGTGATCAGTTGCTTCAGTGGTGCCCGACTCATTGAGACCCGATGGACTGTAACCAGGCTTCTCTGACCATGGGATTCTCTAGACAAGAATACTGGAGTAGGTTGCCATGTCCTCCTCCAGGGGATCTTTCTACTCAGGGATTGAACTTGTGTCTCTTATGTCTCTGGCATTGGCTGGTGGGTTCTCTACCACTAATTCTATCTGGGAAGCCCATCCTATGAAGTGCCTCAAAAATCAACATTTCCAAAACCAAATCCTCAGTCTCATCTACCATTCTGCTTCTCCTCTTGAGAAGGTAGCACCCCAGCCAGCTTATCACTGAAGCTCAGCACGAACTTTATTATGAGTCCCTGTTTGAAGTTAGACATGTCTTGTTTGTATTTGCTGCTGCTACTGCTGCTAAGTCACTTCAGTAGTGTCCAACTCTGTGTGACCCCATAGACGGCAGCCCACTAGGCAAGAACACTGGAGTGGGTTGCCATTTCCTTCTCCAATGCATGAAAGTGAAAAGTGAAAGTGAAGTCCCTCAGTCATGTCTGACTCTTAGCGACCCCATGGACTGCAGCCAACCAGGCTCCTTGGTCCATGGGATTTTCCAGGCAAGAGTACTGGAGTGGGGTGCCATTGCCTTCTCCTTGTTTGTATCTAGCCAACTGGAAAGACGCGTCTGCCTCGGAAACCTATTTACGTAAGGGATTACAAATTCTCTTCGGAAAGGGCACATCCTAAGAGAGGGAGAGATGGACAGAACAGGGTGGCTTGAAACTGCTGAGTCTGGGAAATCGGATGGTCATCTGCAACCTTATCCCACCAGGATAAAGAAAGGAGAAACAGCAGGGGTGCTGGGTTGGAGGCTGAAACTTTCCAGGAAAGGCTTGAAAAAGTCGATTGTTAAAACTTCATGCTTCCTTCTGAAGGATTTTCTGGATCTTCTTCTTAGCTTTGATTCTTCCTTTAGGTGGTTGTTGATGCTCTTGAGCTCTGGGGCTGGTGGAATATGAGAAGCCAGATCCTTCCTTATTTTCCCTCCACTTAAAGCAGGGCTGCTAACTCAAATGCATGGTCCCATACAGCTCAGGAGCTTCAGATAACAGAGTAGCCGCTGGTAATGATAAAGTGGGCTTGCTCCGTCTATGCTCTGTCTGTGGCTCTTGCTTGGAGCCTGCGGTGGAAGCCAATGAAAGACGGGATTCAGGGTTTCAGAGGTGTCAATCCTGCTGATGCAGAGGCACAACTACGGCACGCCACGCTGAATCTTAGCCCTGGGCCTCTTTTCCTAAGCCCTCTGCCTACCTCCTTTTCTTCCCTCTCCTTGATGACTCTACTCGTTCTGAAAGACACATTTTGTTTTTTTTGTTTTTGTTTTTTTAATTTTTATTTTTTTTTATTTTATTTTTAAACTTTACATAATTGTATTAGTTTTGCCAAATATCAAAATGAATCCATCACAGGTATACATGTGTTCCCCATCCTGAACCCTCCTCCCTCCTCCCTCCCCAAACCATCCCTCTGGGTCGTCCCAGTGCACTAGCCCCAAGCATCCAGTATCGTGCGTTGAACCTGGACTGGCATCTCGTTTCATACATGATATTTTACATGTTTCAATGCCATTCTCCCAAATCTTCCCACCCTCTCCCTCTCCCACAGAGTCCATAAGACTGTTCCATACATCAGTGTCTCTTTTGAAAGACACATTTTGGATGTTCTTCTGGGCATGCTTTCCTGACCCCTGCCTGTGACACCAATGTTGGGTTTATCGTATCTTCTTTTACTGATGTATTAATATGTCTCTCTCCCTCATGGGACTGTGTGTCTTAAGAGCAGCAACATTATCTTGTTCATCTTAGATTCCACTGCCTGCTCATAGCAGGTGATCAGTTAATATTACATGAATAAATGGATGGATGGATGAGTATGCGAATGATGGATGCTTTTCTGAGGTTCCCCACAGTACCTGATACAATGTGTTATTCATATTTTTGGATCAATAAATATTACCATCTGATTGACTGGAAACCGGGTTTCAAAATACTCTCATTAAACTAAGCTACAGAACCAAAATAAAAACCAGACTGCTGGTCTTGCTGCCAGTACTTTTGTGTGTCAGGAATATCCCCAGATTTGGATTAAGTTTGGGCCAGTTTAGAGGTAGACCCAAAGATGGAAGAGGCAGATTGGTAGAGTGAGTGGCTGCCAGTGCTCCAGCAGAACAAACAGCTCATCAGCCAAGAACTCTCTCAGATGTCCATTTATGCATTTCTCAATTAAAGATTAAATTCATTACTATCATGTAAAAAATTGTTTAGTCTGGGTTTATTTTAAACTTTGTAAAATGGGTATTATTATGGTTGAAATCTTCCAAGACTTTTAACTTTTTGAAAATTGCATTGCTAAAATTCATTCATATGACTTCATGTGCCCTAATTTGTTATTCCGTTTCATGGCTGTATTACAGTTTATTTATCTATTTCTTGATGATGGACATTGGAGGATTTTCCCCAATTTTTGCTGTTAAAAGCTACATTGCTTAGACCTGATTGTGCGCCTCTCTACATACACAGGTACAAAAGTTCATCTTGGATATGCCTAGAAAAAGAGTTGCTAGGTTGTAGGGAAATATGATGGTCAACTTATAAGGCGCTGCCAAACTGTTTTCGAAGGTGCTTGTATAAAGTTACTTTCCCATCGGCAACAGATTAAGAATTGCTTGGTCCCTTTTTCCAGCATTTAGTGTTTTCAGAGGTTTTTTTTTTTTTCTTCTTGCTATCATCTCTTTGCTGTATGTATGCATTTCCATGATCACGAATGAGGTTTGAGACTTTTATGATTTGGGACCAAATAGTTTTTCTTTTGTACGAAATACCTTTTCATGTGTTTTGCCCACTTCACTTTTTCATTACTATCATATTTATCCCGAATTTAATTCTAGTGTACTTGAAGGTGTATTGACTTGAGAGTAGAAAACCTGGGTCATGGTTAACATCTGACGATTACTTGCCAAGTTCTCTTGAGCAAGTCATTTTCTCTCTCTGAATCTCTATGTTCATCAGAAAAGTGGAAAAAATAATACTCGTTCTGCCTATTTCACCATCTTGGGGTGATAACTGAATTAGATTAGGTATGTCAAAAGCTTCATAAACTATAAGTTGTTATACAAGTGTTGAGTGTTGTAGTTGTATTGCACATCATTCATTAAATCCATGGGATTTGGGAGGAATGCATGCATGCAGTGAAGTAAGAACTTTACTTGATAGAAACATTTGCAGATTCAATTATGTCTTATCTCAAGCTAATCCGTCCAAATAGTTCTTTTACCTGTATTAACCTTAGATACCATTTTTATTGAAACTTTAAAAAATATTTTAGTTATAAACAAGTCTCTTTGTACATAGAATTCCATCTTCTTTTTGTCATGTTGGCAGTCTCAATTAAATACCTGACGTCTTTTAATTCTTTTTTTAAGTAAATAAGACACTGGTCCATAGTGAAGCTAAAGATGGAACAGGAAATACTTTTGCTAACACAGAAACTCATATATGTGTGGGTATATGCCTGCATGTATGTATGTGTGTGTGTGTAGAGTGGTCATTACTTTATTGAGAACTTTTCTTTCCTTCTAATTCACTATTGTCTTTTTCCATTGCTTTTATATTTACTTAATTGAATTTTAAGAATATGGTTTAAATTATAACTTAAAGTAGGCTAAATAATGGCCCCTAATAATAGCACACACTAATCCCTGGAACCTGTAAATGTAACCTTAAACAGAAAAAGGATCTTTGCAGATATAAGTAAATTAAGGGGTTTGACATGGGGAAATTATGCTGGATTATCCAGGAAGATCCCAAATGCAAACATAAGTGTCCTTATAGAAGACAGACAGAGGTAGATGCGACAAGCAGAAGAGAAGATCATGTGACCATGGAGGCAGAGATTGACGTGGTGTGGCCACAAGCCAAGGAACGCTGGCAGCCACCAGCAGCTGAGAGCAGCAAGGAATGAAGTCTCCCCGGAACCTCCAGAGGAAATGGCTCTGCTGACACCTGATTTTGGCCCAGTGAAACTTGTTTTGGATTTCTGACTTCTAGAACTTTGAGAGAATAAATTTCTGCTGTTTGCAGCCACCAAGTGTGTGGCCAGTTGCTTCCATAGCATTAGGAAACCAACACTAACCCTTCATACATGTCAGGCAGAAGGGCACTCAGTTATAAGGACTAGTTACAAATCAGTGATTCCTAACTTCTTCTCCAAGATTTAATAACAATGTGTTCATTGAGCCTTGTAAGGTGCCTGAATGGCAGTAGGTGCAGCAAGGAACATAAAAGGAATAAGAGACATTCTTATTTAGAATGTCATCCAGTTGAAAAACCTAGATGAATTGTCATCTAGTTGAAGAATCATCTAGTCGAAGAATCAAAATGAATAGATGCAAAAACATTTAGCATACAATTCAAGACAGTGCCTAAATCAAGCACTCTTGCCTGGAAAATCCCATGGATGGAGGAGCCTGGTAGGCTGCAGTCCATGGGGTTGCTAAGAGTAGGACACGACTGAGCGACTTCACTTTCACTTTTCACTTTCATGCATTGGAGAAGGAAATGGCAACCCGCTCCAGTGTTCTTGCCTGGAGAATCCCAGGGACGGGGGAGCCTGGTGGGCTGCGACCCCATCACTCTGTGATGGGGTCGCACAGAGTCAGACACGACCGAAGCGACTTAGCAGCAGCAGCAACCTAAATCAAGGGATAAATTCCTCTGGTCATGTGAACAAAATGAGCAAAGCTAAAGGCCAGGATAAACAAAGTAAATAATAGGCAGGGAGTCTGTCAAACCCTTGGGATGGAAAGCTCATAATAGGAATAAATTTAGCTGCTAGGAGGACTCCCTCGCAAAGGGAAAATTAGCAGCAGGATGTCATCTTAATATTAGAGGAAGCAAGCAGCCATTAGTTATTTGGGGCAGAAGAATCGAATGATGGAAACCATGTCTAAGGAAGGCTCATTTGTTTCTGATGGAGCAGGTGGTACACTCTGGTTTGCTTGTCAGTCTCTTTTCTCCTAATAGGCAGTATGACATTATATTTTAGAATAATTTTTTTCTGAAAAATATCTGGGACAGCTATGATGCTCCTTAGGATAAATAGAAACACTCTGGGATGTCAGAAACAAGAAATATAAATCCTTCTCTCAGTATTCCCAATCAGATGTAATTGATATTTCTCCATATCTCACCAACTAAAAAACCAAGAACATTCTTCTTTAATATCCACTTTGCAATAGAACCCTCTTCATGGGCTGCAGGAAGCCCATTTTTCTTCTGAATTTACTTCTCAAGTGGTTTCTGAACATCCTGGAAGAAGGTGTGCAAACTGTTGAATCTTGGCTCTCTGGAGTTCCTCAAAACTTCCAGGGTGTGTTTGACTTCTGCAGGCTGCTCTGGTTCCACTGTGCCTGTTGCTCTGAGCAAGGACTCCAGTTGCTCTCTCCATCCTCATGGCCAAGCAAAGTCTGGGCTGTGGTGGGGATAAACAGACATTTAGAATAAAGAGTAGCAGGCACTGCTGCTACGTGGGTACTGCTAAGGGCCAGGTACCCAGAGGAACCTCAGAGCATGGGGTATTAAGGGAAACTTCTATCAGACTTCAACATGGAGGGGCCAAACCAACCCCAACCAAAGAGCATGCCTAGATATCTTCCCACCTGGGAGTCCAGCCTAAGGAAGAGAAGTTCCTTCCCTCCTCCATCCTGGGCCAGCTCATTCCCACATCATGATGACTGTCAGTGGGAATAGCCATTTTCTTCATTAAGGCTTAATGCACACACCACTAGGCTTTCTCCATGGACCAGACAAGACACTTGACTAGTCAGTTACATATCAGAACATCAGTGATGGAGCCTGGAGAGCCCTGGTCTGTGCCATCCACTCCTGTCATGGTCCTCCTCAGCTTTCAGCTTAAGGTGAAAGGAAGATCAGGCTGCCTCTCCCTCCCTCTGGGGCTCAGGCTCACAACCTCTTATGGGTACATATTTGGCCTTGACGACACAAAAGGAACTTCAAGAAACAACAAGAATTTTTGAGGACAAACCAATCTCAATCCCAAATTTCCTAGTGCTTTACTTTAACTCAGCGAAGTCTCAGGAAATGTGCACTTATTTTTTTATTACTATGCAGAACAGTCAACATCTCAAGTTGCAATATCCTTAGTTTAACAATGTGCTAAGTCACTTCAGTCATGCCCAACTCTTTGCGACCCCATGGACCATAGCCCACCAGGCTCCTCTGTCCATGAGATTCTCTAAGCAAGAATACTGGAGTGGGTTGCCATTTCTTACTCCAGGGGATCTTCCTGATTCAGGGATCGAATCCATGCCTCTTACATCTCCTACATTGGCAGGCAAGTTCTTTATCACTAGCACCACCTGGAAAGCTTAACAATAATTCCACATTTCCCCCATAACAATTTGTGGTAATTTTGTTTTTATGTGTCAGCTTGATTGGGCTAAGAATGCCCAAATAGCTATCAAACATGATTTCTGGGTGTGTCCTGTGAGGGTGTCTGTTAGCATCTGGATCAGTAGACTGAGCAAAGATCACCCTCATCAATGTGGGTGGGCATCAAGCAATCTGATGAGGACCTGAACAGAACAAAAAGGTCTGAGGAAGGGTGAATTTTCTGTCTCGTTGCTTGAGCTGAAATATTCATCTTCTCCTGCCCTCGGATCTGGGACGTCAGTGTTCCTGGTTTTTAGCCTTTAGACTCAGACCAGGAAATTCACCATTGGTGTCTGGATTCTCAAGCTTTTGGATTCAGACTGAATTATACCACTGGTTTTCCAGTTGCAGATGGCAGAGAGGTTGTGTGACTTCTTGTCTTCCATAAAACTGTGAGCCAATTCTGATAATACATCTGCTATCTAGATCTATCCTATTTGTTCCATTTCTCTGGAGAACCCTGACTAATACACTCCACATTTATAAATAAAGAAATAAATTGCCTATTCTACTCATTATTTTCCGTGACAGAAATGTGTTACAGAAAAATTGCTAGCAGCTTTAATTGGTATTCCTCCAGTTTTCAAGAGTAAATTAAAAACTTATCACCACCGTATTCCATTCCATATTTATTGAACTATAAATGTGGTTCAACAGCTATTCATTTATTCATTCATTCAACAAATACTTTTTAAATGCCTACTATGTGCCCAGTGCTGTTCTAGACACTGGAATACAGCAGTGAACAAAGAAAAATCCCTGCCTTCAGGGTATCTGGTATTTCATTCTGATGCGGGAAAGTGGTGAATAAACAAATAAAACTGGAATATATTAGCTGATATTATTTGCTGAAAAGGAATAAAAACTTAGGATAAAGGGATATACAGTGACTGGGTGAGGCCATTTTCAGAAGGGTTAAAAGGAGAGATTTTTCTGACCAGGATATATTTGACTGATATACTTGATATATCAAATATTTGACATATTTAATATATACCCATCATTCTGTATTCTTTTATTGCCTTTAGTCATAGCACCTCAGAGTTTTTGCAAAGTGAATGGATGACATCTGTACTGACTACATTTCCCAGCTTTCCTTGCAACCCTGTGTGCCACAGACTAATGGAGGAGGGCTTCCCAGGTGGCTCAGTGAGTAAAGAATCTGCCTGTAATGCAGGAGAAACAGGTACAATTCCTGAGTCGGGAAGATCCTCTGGAGAAGGAAATGGTAACCCACCCCAGTATTCTTGCCTGGAGAATCCCATGGACAGAGGAGCCTGGGGTGGGCTTCAGTCCATGGCGTTGCAGAGTTGGACAGGACTGAAGTGACTGAGCAGGCACATATGCATGCACATACAGTTGCTGCTGCTGCTAAGTCACTTCAGTCATGTCCGACTCTGTGTGACCCCACAGACAGCAGCCTACCAGGCTCCCCCGTCCCTGGGATTCTCCAGGCAAGAACACTGGAGTGGGTTGCCATTTCCTTCTCCAATGCATGAAAGTGAAAAGTGAAAGGGAAGTCACTCAGTCATGTCCGACTCTTCGCAACCCCATGAACTGCAGCCTACCAGGCTCCTCCGTCCATTGGATTTTCCAGGCAAGAGTACTGGAGTGGGGTGCCATTGCCTTCTCCAACACATACAGTAGGTACTTACTAAGAATGTTGGAGGAACAGCAAAGAGGTTTGTGAGGTTGTGGTAGAGTAGGAGGAGACAAAATCAGACTTGTATCAGAGGACAGCTCATCTTATGCCTTGGAACCCTCATTAGCGGTTGGGGTTTTATTCTCATGAGCTGTGGACATACTGTTGGAGCAAAGGAATGACATTATGTGATTTCTGTTTTAAAAAGACCATCCTGGCTGTTGTGCTGAGAATAGAGCAGAAAGGCAAGTGTGGGAGCCCAAAGAGACTGCTTTAGAGGTTATGACAGTAATCCAGGCAAGATAGTACAGCAGCTGGGACTAGGGTGCTAGTGGTGGGTGCACTTACAGAGCATTTCTAAAATAGAGATGCTCGGTGTGCTGATGGATTGTAAATGAAAGAAGTAAGGGCGATGAGCATAGAGGGAAAAGGGATTGACATGAGAATTAGAAAATCACATGAGAAGGTCTAGGGGTGGAGCAGGCAGTGACTTATATTTTTTTGATCAGGAGCTTCATATGACCACTTTTTTTGGACAATTGTAATTAATTTTATCTCAGTCTCCACCAATCAAGTGTCCCTCGTGGCTCAGCTGGTAAAGAATCTGCCTTCAATGTGGGACATCTAGGTTTGATCCCTGGGTTGGGAAGATCCCCTGGAGAAGGGAAAGGCTACCCACTCCAGTATTCTGGTCTGGAGAATTCCATGGACTGTATAGTCCAGGGGTGGCAAAGAGTAGGACACGACTGAGCGACTTTCACTTCACTTCACTTCCACCAATCAGACTTTGCATAGGGAGTTCTGCGGATGCTCTCTCTCTCTCTCTCTCTCTGTCTGTCTGTCTCTCTCTCTCTCTCTGTCTCCTCGTTTGACCTCTGCCATGTCTTTCTGTCCTTAGCCTAAGCATTGCTTAACCCAGTCATCTCTCTGGGGAGATGTTCAGTGCCAGCAGAAGATAGTGATCTCTGAGTGACATAACTTAATTATCTTCTCTCTCAAAAGCACTTAGGGAAAGAGAAAATGAGAGCAGGGATATTGAATCAATGTTGAAGATACGCACTGTAATTGGAGAAACGATGGGAGGTTGAAATACCGATGAAGGTCAGGAGGGAAGAGAAATCCCAAGCCTGAGACTGTGAGAACAAATGAGAAAGTGAGCAGTGGAAGACAAAGAGCAGGCATCAGTGGTCTCCATGACCACGAGGTGAACCGGAGGTGAGGGGGGAAGTGATGAGGATGAGCAAACGGGAGGATTGACCTCGTTTCTCCTCACTTGTAACTGATGCAGTCTTTAGGTGCCCCGTAAATTGATGGGATTAAGTAAACTTGAGGAAGAGGCCCAAAGACAATTGTCATACTTTTTAAGATCTGATTATAAATTAGATTTGAGCTCAGTTGTTCTTATAAGAAAACGAGGCAAAAGTTACCCTAACCCTCTGTCCGAGGTGTACAAATGACTTAAGATGGGAAGTCCTTCTTCACTTCCAGGGGGAATTACCCATGGCAGTGTCAAGCCATCTAGGGACACCCAAAGACAAACTCCAGGGACGGCTTTTTTTTTTTTTTCTTCCCATTTGCTAAGTGGATGTTTCCAGAATGGACAGTCATTGCAACTGGAATAGGACAGCCTTGAAGCCACTTCGGAAACTGCAAAATATCCAGCAACTATACCAGGCATTATGAATCCAACATGGAGGGAAATGTGTTTTAAACCAGTGAATGACAGGTTGAGAGTAAGAGGTACCTTCTCAATCTCTCACTATGGTTTATAGCTAACAGTCAAATTTAACATGAAAAGCAATATGACTAGAATCTCAGCATTGCTTATATATGCTTTTATTTGACCAGGCTTTTGAAAAATTAATCAATTAATAGATGTGCTGGGTCTTTGTTGCTGCATGTGGACTTTCTCTAGTTGTGGAGAGCAAGGGCTACGCTCCGTTGCGGTGCCTGGGTTTCTCATTGCAGTGGCTTCTCTTATTGCACAGCACGGGCTCTAGGGCACTCAAGCTTCAGTAGCTGTGGCATGGGGGCTTAGTTGTTCCACGGCATATAGAATTTTCCCAGACCAGGGATTGAACCTGTGTCCCCTGCACTGACAGGTGGATTCTTATCCACTGTGCCACCAGGCAAGTCCCTGACCAGGCTTTTTAACATGCCTTTATTCCTTGAAATATTTGGTATTGGAATAATTTGAGTAATGATTATTGTGAATAATCATGACTGCTCCCACATCTCTAAAGACTTAGTTATTCCTTAAAGACCCTCAGAAACCTTAAAACTTTTAAGTTTTTTGCATATCTACAGAATATGTCATCACCTTTGAAAGTAAATTTATTAGGTTTCTGAAAAAGGGCAAAGTAAAAACAAACTTATAGCTACTTTTATGTACATAAAATCATGAAAACAAATAAAATCAAATATTCATATTAAGATCTTTAGTTCATTTTTTACTTAAGAACTGTTGATGATGAGGCCCTTGCTAAACTTTAGACTCGGGTAGATGAAAATCATTGTTAGTAAAAATACAATTAGGCTACAGATTAGTGACGGCCAAGAGGTGATGTCATTTAACTTGAACAATATTCATCTGTGGGGAGAGGCATGTAAATATTTTCAGAGGAAGAAAACTTACAGATGATTTATGAAAAAACAAAAAGATGCTGCCTCAAATATTTTAGGGTGGTTACTATCATAAAAAGAAAAATACCAAGTATTGGAGAAACGAACTCATGCTCTGTTGGTGCTAATATAAAATGGTGCAACAACCATGGAAATGGTGTGACAGTTTCTCAAAAAAGATTAAAGGGCTTCCCTGGTGGCTCAGTGGTAAAGAATCCACCTGCCAACGCGGGAGGCAAGGGTTTGATCCCTAGTCTGGGAAGATCCCACATGACTTGGAGCAACTAAGCTTGTGCTGCGGAGCCCAGGACCCACAATTGCTGAGCCTGCATGAGCCCTAGAGCCCATTCTCTGCGACAAGAGAAGCCACTGCAATGACAAGCCTGCGCTCCCCATCTAGAGAGCAGCCCCCACTCACCACAGCTAGAGGAAAAAGACCCAGCACAGCCAAAAAATAAAGAAATAGTATTAGCACAGGATCCAGAAATTCCATCTTGGAGTATAGATCCAAAATAATGGAAAATAGGGACTCAGAAACTATTCATGCATCCATGTTCTCAGCAGCATTGGTCATAATAGCCAAGTGGCAGGTTGAAGCAAGCCAAGTGTCCACTGACAGGTAAGTAGATAAATAAAGTGTGAGATATACAGACAACGGACTTAAAAAGGAAGGAAATTCTGACACACGCTAAAACATGGATGAACCTGGAGGACATTATGCTGAGTGCAATACGCCAATCACAGAAGGACAAATGCTGCAAGATTCCACTTATATGAGGTAACGAGTGTAGTCCAATTCACAGAGAGGGAAAGCAGAGCGTGGTTGCCAGAGCCTGGAGAGGGGATGGGGAAGAAGAGTTTGTAATTTAATGCTCACAGAGTTTGCAAGATGAGAGGAGTTCTAGAGATGGATGGTTGCACACCAGTGTGCTTGGGCTTGTTGCCACTGAACTCTGCACTTCAGAATGGTTCAGGTGGTACATTTTACATCATGGGTATTTTACCACAATTAAAAATAATTTTTTTAAAGTTAAAAAAAACACCGAAAACAAGAAGAAAGTTTAAAACTGTGTTGTAAAATCAGCAATCATGTATTTTTTCTTCAGTTTGAGGCATCTCCTTCTGTGTTTTGCTCAGAGAGTAATTCCCTGATGTGATGCTTACACATTCCCCACTGTCCAAACCTTGTTCGCCCTGCCTGCTGCTACATTCCAAGAGTTCCTGTCCTAATTAACATTTCAGTCTAATAAGATTTTCTGGCTCTTAAAGTGTGATCTATCAATTGTTGACATATCTTGGGGTATGGCCAGGCATAACCCAGCTGACTACAGCTGCCCATGGGACGGGCAGGCTGGGAGGGGCTGGGCAAACAAGCACCAGGGAACAGGTGCCAAGAAAAAATGCAGTAGGCAGGGTAGGTAGCAGGGCAGGAATGAGTACAGGGATGGTCTATGGGCACAAGGTTGCAGTAAGTCCCAGTGGAATTCTGGCAGGTGGTGACCTTCTGGGATATAGCAAGAACTTAGATCGGCTGAAGATATTGCGGAAGGTTGTCAGAAGCTCACAGTTAGGATTGTTCCAAGAAAGGAGATTGACAAAAGCATGGCAGAGCCTCGAGCCTCAAATGACTAGAGAATTCTAGCAGGTTGAAAAGGCAAGATTCTCAACATTCAGATTCCTAGGTACCAGATATTGAATAGCAGATGGTTCAGGAAGGGTGACTGAGCCTAACGCCTAGAATGTGGAGCTAAATTTTAGGTATCCCAGGCCCCTTATATAAAGTCAGGATTGGCCAGACACTGAGCAGGGCATAATTTAAGGACCTGAGCACCATGGGACAGTCAACTAGTTGACCATAACTCGTGATTAAAATAAAGTTGAATTACTGCTGGACTGGAAGAAACACAAACTGGAATCAAGATTGCCGGGAGAAATATCAATAACCTCAACATGCAGATGACACCACCCTAATGGCAGAAAGTGAAGAGGAACTCAAAAGCCTCTTGATGAAAGTGAAAGTGGAGAGTGAAAAAGTTGGCTTAAAGCTCAACATTCAGAAAACGAAGATCATGGCATCCGGTCCCACCACTTCATGGGAAATAGATGGGGAAACAGTGAAAACAGTGTCAGACTTTATTTTTCTGGGCTCCAAAATCACTGCAGGTGGTGACTGCAGCCATGAAATTAAAAGACACTTACTCCTTGGAAGGAAAGTTATGACCAACCTAGATAGCATATTGAAAAGCAGAGACGTTACTTTGCCAACAAGGGTTCGTCTAGTCAAGGCTATGGTTTTTCCTGTGGTCATGTATGGATGTGAGAGTTGGACTGTGAAGAAGGCTGAGCACCGAAGAATTGATGCTTTTGAACTGTGGTGTTGGAGAAGACTCTTGAGAGTCCCTTGGACTGCAAGGAGATCCAATCAGTCCATTCTGAAGGAGATCAGCCCTGGGATTTCTTTGGAAGGAATGATACTAAAGCTGAGACTCCAGTACTTTGGCCACCTCATGTGAAGAGTTGACTCATTGGAAAAGACTGTGATGCTGGGAGGGATTGGGGGCAGGAGGAGAAGGGGATGACAGAGGATGAGATGGCTGGATGGCATCACTGACTCGATGGATGTGAGTCTGGGTGAACTCCGGGAGTTGGTGATGGACAGGGAGGCCTGGCGTGCTGTGATTCATGGGGTCGCGAAGAGTCGGACTGAGCGACTGACCTGATCTGACCCATTCTAAAGACATGGAGCTTTGAGAGTCGTTAGCACTCTAGGCATCTTCTAATATAAGGAAACTATTGGTGAAGAATCTAGCTTTCTGAAGATCACAAAGCACGGCAGAATTTGTAAATCCAGGACGCAAAGAACACTTTGAGATAGAAGCAGACTAAGCTTTGTTTCTTGGCTGGAAGGAAAAGTCTTGGCAAAACATCCATTCTCTAATATTCCGCTGGTGTAATTGGCGAATGCCGTGTACTCTTCTCTGACCTCATATAGACAAGGAGGGTAACTTCTGAACCTAACAAGCAGACCCACAGCCAGAAACAATTCTGTATATTTAATATATATATTATATAATTTTATAAACACACACAGGGGATGACAGAGAATGAGATGGTTGGATGGCATCACTGACTTGATGGACATGAGTTTGAGTGAACTCTGGGAGTTTGTGATGGACAGGGAGGCCTGGTATGCTGCAGTCCATGGGGTCGCAAAGAATCGGACTTGACTGAGCGACTGAACTGAACTGAACTGAACGGATAAACACCCACAATCCATTTCGAGTTCAGATGGGAATGTACACGAAACCTTGGGCCTCACAGCAGAGAGAAAGCAGCTATAAACCAGGGAAGAAATCCTCCTGTTGTCCTTCCAGGGCTTGATTAAGTGCCTGCATGGGTGGTGTAGTCAGAGTCTCTGAACAGGGCGGCGCTGGCATTCTGTTGAGGAGGAAACTAAGTCTGGGAGCTTAACTTATTTTCTCAAGATGTCTTGTTCAGGCAACAGCAGCCCTGAGGTATTATAGAATCTAACAGCAAGGAGGGTGAAGGAGAGTTAGAAGGTGAAGGAGAGCTCCAGATGGATAGGCACTCAAACAGAACTTGTCATTGTGTCATGAGAAGCCCTCCTCGTCAACGTCTGCTCTAGGAAATCTCTGGTCTGGAAATATAGTTAGGGGGTCCCCCAGCTTAACCAGTTTAGACCTTGAAGCACAGTGATTGCCTTTATTCTTAAAAAAAAAAAAAAAAAAAATCAGATAGGGAATTCCCTGGTGGTCCAGCGGTTAGGACTTGGCAATTTCACTGCTAAGGGCGTGAGTTCAATCTCTGGTCGGGGAACTAATATCTCACAAGCAGCACAATGTGGCAAAAAAAAAAAAAAAAAAATCAAGTAAAATTACAGTTTGCAGAGTGACAGTCTTGTGATTTTTGCTGGGAAGTAGGAGGAAGGATCGACCCTCCAGGGAACCCCCTCTCTTCAGCATCACAGTTACCCACCCTATCCTCCAGCATCCTGACCTCAGTGGCTTGGCAGGTCGTCAGGCCAGACCTCACTTCATTCTTCCTTTCTCAGACGGGACAATGCCAAGTGCCAGGGCCAGCCATGGAAGAAAAAAAGGGTATTCTTAATAAACCCTGAACTCAGAAATGCTCCAACTCATAGTATGCTGTGCTTGACCAAAAATATACTGGTATTCATTTTTTGTTGCTGCTTTAATATCACAAACTTAGTGGCTTAAACTACACACATTTATTCTCTTAGAGTTCTGGAGGTCTGAAGTCTGAAATGCATCTCACTGGGATAAAATCAAGGTGCTGCAAGGATTGTTTTCCTTTCTGGAGCATCTAGGGGAGAATCTGTTTTCTTGCTCTTTCCAGCTTCTAGAGGACGTCTATATCCCTCGGCTTATACACCTTTCTACCTTCTAAGCCAACCGTGGCTGGTGGAGTCTTTCTTGCTAGTTGTTTATTTTATCCGTTAGAGCATGTTAATCAAAGTTGTTTTAAATTTTCAGTCTGGGAATTCCAACATTTCAGCCACGTCTGGGTCTGACAATTGTTCTGTCTCTTCAATTCTGTCTTTTGTCTTCCAGTATGCCTTGTCATTTTTTCTTAATAGCTGGACATGATGTACGAGGTAAAAGGAGCTTCTGTGAACAGTATGTAATGGTGAGGTGTTGGGAGTGGTCCCATGATTAGGTCTCAATCTTTTAGTGAGCCTGTGCCTCTGGGTTGGGATCTCCTAAGTGTTTCTCAGGTTTTCCCTCCTGTTTAGGTGGAATAGGATGGCTAAGTGGGCTGGAGTTGGATATTTCCTTTCCCTCGGTCAGTTAGAGTCAGAGAATACCTAGCCGGTTAGGCTCAGATAAGAGTTTCTGCAGAGGGCACGCCTTGCTAAGAACAAAATGTTCTGGCATATTTTAAAATCGTTCCTTTCCCCCTTCCCTTCTCATACTGGAAGTCTGAGACCAGTTTTTCCCTCCAATATTTACTGTGGGGACCTGGTTAAGCCCCTGGAGAGAGCTTATCTCACAATATTGTGCGGACCCCCTCTGAGAGCGTCCCCCCGGAGTATTTAACTCTCAGCATTGTCTGCATTGAGCCTCTAGCAACTCAACAGTAATAATTCATGATAACCCTGGCATTGGTTCCTGTGGTAACTTCCCCTCTTGAGTTTCTGTTCAGTTCAGTTCAGTCACTCAGACGTGTCTGACTCTTTGCGACCCCATGAATTGCAGCACGCCAGGCCTCCCTGTCCATCACAAACTCACGGAGTTCACTCAGACTCACGTCCATCGAGTCAGTGATGCCATCCAGCCATCTCATCCTCTGTCATCCCCTTCTCCTCCTGCCCCCATCCCTCCCAGCATCAGAGTCTTTTCCAATGAGTCAACTCTTCGCATGAGGTGGCCAAAGTACTGGAGTTTCAGCTTTCAGCATCATTCCTTCCAAAGAACACCCAGGGCTGCTGTCCTTCAGAATGGACTGGTTGGATCTCCTTGCAGTCCAAGGGGCTCTCAAGAGTCTTCTCCAACACCACAGTACAAAAGCAATTCTTCAGCACTCAGCTTCCTTCACAGTCCAACTCTCACATCCATACATGACCACAGGAAAAACCATAGCCTTGACTAGACGGACCTTTGTTGGCAAAGTAATGTCTCTGCTTTTTAATATGCTATCTAGGTTGAGTTTCTGTTAGAGAGGCAGAAATGCCATGTATTTGCCTATCTGTCTGTCTTTCTAGTCTCGTGGGCAGTGGCTTGCCCTGGGTCTTCCTTGCTGTTATGCATCCTAGAAGAGCTGTTGATTTTTCAATCTGTTTATCTTTTTACCTGTTGTTAATATGGAGAAACAACCTCCAAGCTCCTTATGGCAGTACCAGAAACCAGAGTTGTGGTGTCTTTCTGTTTGGCATCCCACTTAGACTCCCCCACCTCCACTTTTAAGGACCCTTGTCATTACACTGGTCTCAGCCAGACAGTCTAGCATATTCTTCCCATTACAAGATCAGCTGATTCACAATCCTAGTTTCATCTGCAATTTTTTGGGAAGTTCTTTTAATTTATATATTTATTTTTAATTGAAGGATGATTGCTCTACAGTATTGCATTGGTTTCCACCAAACATCAGCATGACTCGGCCACAGGTTTACCCACGTTGCCTCCCGCGTGAACATCCCTCACTCTTCCTCCCCATCCCACCCGCCTAGGTTGTTATCGAGCCTTGATTTGAGTTCCCTGAGTCATAGAGCAAATTCCCATTGGCTATCTATTTCACATATGGTAATGTATGTTTCCCTGTTACTCTCTCCATATCTCCCAACCTCTCCTTCTTCCTTCGCCAGCTGTGTCCCTAAGTCTGCTCTCAATATCTGTGTCTCCACTGCTGCTCTGCAGGTAGTTTCATCAGTACCATCTTTCTAGATTCTGTATATATGCATTAGTATACAAGCATTGTTTTTTTTTCTCTTTCTGACTAACTTCACTCTGCGTAATAGGCTCCAGGTTCACCTACCTCACTGTGGCTGACTCAAATGCGTTCCTTCTTATGCTAAGTAGTATTCCATTGTGTGTATGTGCCACAGCTGCTTTACCCATTCATCTGTCAACAGATGCTAGGTTGTTTCCATGTTCAAACTATCGTGAATAGAGCTGCAATGGACATTGGGTTACAAGTGTCTTTTTCAATTTTGGTTTCCTCAGGGTACATGCCTAGTAGTGGGATTGCTGGGTCACATGGTGGTTTTATTCCTAATGTTTTAAAGAATCTCCATACTATTCTCCATAGTGGTTGTATCAATTTGTCCATCTGCAATTTTAATCTCCCCTCGCCACATAATATAACATAGTCTCAAGTGCCAGGGACAGGACCAAGACATGCACATTTTTGAGGGACCATTATTCTGACCAATGCAAGATTCTTCCTCAGAACTTCTCTGGGGGAGGGAGGAGGCAGCAGATACTGGGAATCATGACGAGAGGAACAATGGTGCTTTGTCCTCAAAGCACCGGGACAGTGATCTCCATTTCCTAAACCCCAAGATGGCTCTTCCATATACCTTAGAGACCTGCTATTCTCCCTGTCTCTGAGTTTATTTTAGGAGAATTTTTAAAATTTCATCTGTTTGGGGAGGAATGGCTTTCTCATTCGGTACAGATACTACGTGTTTCAAAAAGTGAAGCTGAGGATCTCCTCCCTAGGGCCAGGGCTCCCAAGTCTCAATCCATGAACGAGAGTAATGACAGTAATGAGTCCTGAGTATCAGTTTAAGGGGTGAGGAATAGTGTGGGGAGGGGAGACGGAGGGAAGGAGGAAAGGGAAAATGAAGACAAAAGTTAAAAAGACTGGGATAGAAAAGATCAGGGTGCCTCACATGTTCTAAGGATGAAAGTTATTTCAGTCATGTCTAGACACAGGCACTGGCTTGCCATGTGAGTGCATTTCACAGCGCGGCAGTCTGAGCCTAGGGGCTCCCAGGCAGCTCCAGATGTTTGCAGGGAGAGGTTCCCCCAGTCCCTATTGTGAAAGTGCAGAAGCTTCAAAAGGATATTAGGAGACCCAGGAACAAAAAGGATGGGAGTGTGGAGAAAGGAGATCAGAACAGAAGAGGTAGAGATGGTAGTTCAAAGGGGAAAAGAGAAAGTTGAAATGCAGTTAAGAACGTTCATCTTGTTGGATTAGGAACCAAAAGAGTAGACTCAGGTAAGAAATCAACCGGAAAGATAAGCGTGGATTCAAATGGTTCCTGGGTGAAAGAGAAAACCCTCAAACCAAAACCAAAACCCAGCCCCCACTGTGCTCAGTGTCCTGTCTTCTTGCAGCTGCTAAGCCCAACCTCCAGCAGCCCTCTCTGCATGGCAGGCGCACATGGCCGACGCTGGTACTCGCGGCTGAATGTCTGGGCTTGCTGGTGTCTCGGCGCTGTGACCTCCAGCTGTCCCTGTAGCTGGCAATCCTAGCAAGAGAAAGTGAAAATGACAGGGGACCTGGTCTGAGTGATGGGCAAGGAGGTGGAATGAAAGCGCTGATGCAGTCAGCACGCAGCCCCCAAGGGCGGTTTCTGTTTAATGCTTGCTAAGGACCCGATGCCCTTGTCTCATCACAGACTCAGGGGAGTTGAGCACTATTGAGCCCTATTAAATGCCCTATTAAATTTGTTTTTGTTTGTTCAGTTGCTAAATCGTGTCTGACTTTTTGTGGCCCCATGAACTGCAGCATGCCTGCTTCCCTGTCCTTCAGTATCTCCCGGAATTTGCTTAAACTTGGGTCCATTGAGTCAGTGATACCATCCAACCATCTCATCCTCTGTCGCCCTCTTCTCTCCTCCTCTTCTTCCTATTGAGCACTGTCAAATGCAGACCAGGTACCATGAGGGCTTCCCTGATAGCTCAGCTGATAAAGAATCCACCTGCAATGTGGGAGACCCTGGTTTGATTCCTGGGTTGAGAAGATCCCCCAGAAGAGGGCATGGCAACCCATCCCAGTATTCTTGCCTGGAGAATCCCCATGGACAGAGGAGCCTGGCAGGCTGCAGTCCTTGGGGTCATAAAGAGTTGGACATGACTGAGCGACTAAGCACACACACATGCAGGTACCATGAATCCTATTACACAGAGAGGAAATTGGGTCTCAGAGAGGTATAAGAAATCATGCAAGATCAGTTAAGTGGGAAAGCTTGACTCCAGCCACTCTCTGAACTCTGCACAGGGCTCTTTTCAACACAACTGCCCTTCAAGAACAAACCTTTGAAAGAGGCTGCCCCTGCCTATCACATCTGGAAACCATGTGAGCCATTGCAGCCTCAGGCCCATGTGTCCTCTGCCCCACCAGGTCCCTACTCTGAAGTCTGGATCAGTGGATCTTTGGGGGTGGGTGGGACGGTTACTTTTTGAGGGGAGTGGAAGCCTTACAGCATGCCTTCTTCTCCCATCAGGGTTCTTGGACAGGTGCGGTGAACGGATGAAGGCAGCCTTCTCTTCCCAAGTTTAGAATGGAGTTTCAGGTCTCCTAAAAATCAAATGCTTAAAAATAAAGAAAATACAATTGTCAGTTCATTCTTACACAAAAATTTACAAATACCTGGTTAAGGATAATATCCACATCTGTTGTATGCTCCCCTGATGTAGAGACAAAGTCGGTCTGCCAGTCACCGTTGTCCTTCCTGGTTATCTTTTCCACTTCTTTTTCTCTTTATGTCTTCAAGCACAAAGTCCTGTCAGCAAGTTCAGGCAGCGCTCGGACAATTCTAACTGGGAGGGGCAGGGCCCCTGACGTGAAAACTCTGGAAAAGACAGCCACTTACACGGAAGGTCTGGGGAGCTGAAGTGGGGACTCTGGAGTCCCGCTCACCTACCCCTTTAGGGAAAGAATGTCTGGAGACATGGGGACTGCAAAGAGGCATGCAGACCTCCAGAGGGGTCCAGCTGACATGAGGACTGCTGCAAACTCTCTCACCTGTCATCTCTCTCCCTGGGGCAGGCTGGCCCCTAGGTAAGGGAGATGTCATACCCACTTGAGGAAACATTGTTGTCAGTTGCTCAGTCGTGTCCAACCCTTTGCGATCCCATGGACTGCACCACGCCAGACTTGCCTGTTCTTCACCATCTCCCAGAGCTTTCTCAAACTCATGTCAGTTGAGTTGGTGATGCCATTCAACCATCTCATCCTCTGTCGCCCCGCTTTCCTCCTGCCCTCAATCTTTCCCAGCATCAGTCTTTTCCAATGAGTCAGCTCTTCACATCAGGTGACCAAAGTATTGGAGCTTCAGTTTCAACATCCGTCTTTCCATTGAATATTCAGGGTTTATTTCCTTTAGGTTTGACTGATTTGACCTCCTTGCTGTCCAAGGGACTCTCAAGAGTCTTATCCAGCATCACAGTTTGAAAGCATCAGTTCTTCAATGCTCAGACTTCTTTATGGCTCAACTCTCACATCTGTACATGACTACTGGAAAAATCATAGCTTTGACTAGACAGACCTTTGTTGGCAAAGTGATGTCTCTGCTTTTTAATACGCTGTCTGCTACTGCTGCTGCTAAGTCACTTCCGTCGTGTCTGACTCTATGCGACCCCATAGATGGAAGCCCACCAAGCTCCCCCATCGCTGGGATTCTCTAGGCAAGAACACTGGAGTGGGCTGCCATTTCCTTCTCCAATGCATGAAAGTGAAAAGTGAAAGGGAAGTTGCTCAGTTGTGTCCAACTCTTAGCGACCCCATGGACTGCAGCCCACCAGGCTCCTCCATCCATGGGAATTTCCAGGCAAGAGTACTGACGTGGGGTGCCATTGCCTTCTCCGAATACACTGTCTAGGTTTGTCAGACTTTATTTTCTCGGTCTCCAAAATCACTGCAGATGGTGACTAGCCATGAAATTAAAAGTCACTTGCTTCTTGGAAGAAAAGTTATGAATACACTGTCTAGGTTTGTCATAACTTTTCTTCCAAGGAGCAAGTGACTTTTAATTTCATGGCTACAGTCACCATCTGCAGTGATTTTGGAGACCAAGAAAATAAAGTCTGTCACTTTAGATTAAGTAAAATTAAGCAGAAGCCTTTCCTTCAGGAATTGATGAGCTTAATAAACTAACAGTTTTTATGAGTCTCCCAAAGAAGAGTATGGTAGGAAGTCAGGAGTGCGATCCAGATTGGTGGGATCCTGAAGCTCTTTCTGGCAGCTGTTTTAAGGAATCACTAGATGTGGGGGAGATATTATTAATCTTGTTACACAGAAGAGGGAAGTGGGTCTTGGAGCAGTCCAGGGAACTATGGTCCACACAACACAAAATCATGAATGTGAGTTAGGTGTAGCTATGGTTTTGGATGGAACCCACACAACTAAAGCTTTATGCTTCCTTAGTTCACGGTCAACCCATATTTTCTGAATATTTTTTATCACCTTGAGGGGGGTGCAGGGAACACTCTTCGGGAACTCTGAGTCTAAATGTCAAGTGTTCAGGGTCTTGGGCTGCTCGCCTGTTTCTGCAAGGAAGGCGCCCAGGCAGATGCTGTCATCCAGCTTGAGTGTTCTTTTGTTGTGGTTGTTTAGCTACTCAGTTGTGTCCAACTCTCTGTGACTCCATGGACTGTAGCCCACCAAGCTCCTCTGTCCAGAGGATTCTCCAGGCAAGAATACTTAAGTGGGTTGCCATTTCCTTCTCCAGGGGAGCTTCCCGACTCAGGGATCAAGCCCAGGTCTCTGTGTCTCTGGCTTGGCAGGTGGACTCTTTACCACTGGGCCACCTGGGAAGTCCCTGGAGCCCCCCTTTAGCACTGCTTTCCTAATCCACTGAGCAAAGCAGTGGCCCCCAGGCTGGAACTTCCCTGACAGTTAAAGGTACACCCTAATGCTGGCTTCAGGGGGTTGTTGTTTTTGTGGCTGTTAGATTAATCCTGGACACAGTGCAAAAGGCTGAGGCCTCTCAGAAGGTGGGTGGGAAGGGGCAGCTTCTAGAGAGTGAACCAATGCCCTGGGGTGCAGTACACTCGGCAGACACAATTCGGAGGACAGTTCCTTTCATTTGGGGATTCTTTTAAATGCTGCTCACTCTGATTCATGTCACATGAGTCTGTGTGTGATAACTGTCGAGGAGGAACTTGGGCTGTGACTTTAAGCAAACACTGCTGGAGTGTTTCTAATCACGTTCATGGTGCAGCAGTCTTCTGCATGTTAACTCATCATGCTTGATAAGGCTGACACTGAATGCTCATGTTAGCACATATGTATATATTTCTAGCTGTCACTTGGTTCAATACCAATATGATTATCAGTAATATCTGAGTTAAATGTGAGATGATCAGACTAAAACTAGAGCACAAAGGATTTAGGTGAATTCTGAAGATTTACCAAGGGAAACAGTGGCTAAACACTAAAACAGGTTATTGAGGGAAGTTATGGAATCTGTTTCCCTGGAGATTCTTAAAACAATGTCTATTCTATAGAAGGTTCCACAATCCTGACAGAAGGAAGAGAGCTTAATTTACTGGTGAGCTCTTCTAACTAAAATCGTAGCTACTCTGCTCAAGGTAAATACTGAGGGGTCATATAACCTCAGATACGCAGATGACATCACTCTTATGGCAGAAAGTGAAGAGGAACTAAAAAGCCTCTTGATGAAGGTGAAGAGGAGAGTGAAAAAGCTGGCTTAAAACTCAACATTCAAAAAATGAAGATCCAGTCCCATCACTTCATGACAAATAGCTGGAGAAACAGGAAACAGTGACAGACTTTATTTTGGGGGGGCTCCAAAATCACTGCAGATGGCGACTGCAGCCATGAAATTAAAAGACGCTTACTCCTTGGAAGAAAAACTATGACAAACCTAGACAGTGTATTAAAAAGAAGAGACAAAGGTCCATCTAGTCAAAGCTATGGTTTTACCAGTAGTCATGTATGGATGTAAGAGTTGGACCATAAGAAGACTAAGCATTGAAGAATTGATCTTTTTGAGCCATGGTGTTGGAGAAGACTCTTGAGTGTCCCTTGGACTGCAAGGAGATCAAACCAGTCAATCCTAAAGGAAATCAATCCTGAATATTCATTGGAAGGACTGATGCTGAAGCTGAAGCTCCAATACTTTGGCCACCTGATGTGAAAAGCTGACTCATTGGGGAAAACCCTGATGCTGGGATAGATTGAAGGCAGGAGGAGAACGAGGGGTGACAGAAGATGAGATGGTTGCATGGCATCACTGACTCAATAGACATGAGTTTGAGCAAGCTCTGGGAGATGGTGAAGGACAGGGAGGTCTGGCGTGCTGCAGTCCATGGGGTGGTAAAGAATTGGACATGACTGAGCGACTGAACAACAACATACCCTGGGTGGCATTTTGATTCCTTAACTCTTTGCCTGCTGGAGAGCTAGAAATGCTATTTCAGGTCAAACTAGACAAAGGTGAACTTATTACCAACAGGCTGCTTTCTTAATTACTCTATAAAGTATGGTGATTATACTCTATAAAGTAAGGTAATTATTATTGTTGTCACTACTATAATAACAATTATTAGTACATATTAATTATTATTATTACCTACCATTTTTGAGCACTCACTATACATTAGGTACTGTTCTAGCTGTTCATACACATTGCCTCATTTTCCTCCTGTAACAACATTTCAAGAACAGTGTTATATCCATTTCATAGATATTTAAGCAGAGTCTTGAGGCTAATAACCTGTTGATGATACAGCAGGATTCAGACCCAGGTCTGTCTGACCCCAAGGCCTGCGCTTCTGTGTATTACGAGGTGTGCTCCTATATCTAAAAGCACATCAGATCACACATAGTGTTCACTCGTGCAGTCCCACTGGGCAGCCATACTCTTCCACTGGTGCTCAGCAGAGGCTAGGTTCTCTTTTGGATTTGCTTTCATCTCCATGGACACCTCAGAGGTTCATAAAGAATGACATATTTCCCATTAATTGCTGAAATATTAAATGGGATGAGAGAGACCTTCATAACAATCACCTATTTCCTATGTAGGTTCTCATTAGGATAAGTAAAGTTCTGTTGTTTAAAATGTTTACAAATATATTCTTTTAAAAATTCTCAAATGAGAACTTGTCTTGGGGTGAGGGAACACCTGAAGATTATTCAAAATCAAACCTGGTGAGTTGCAAGAATAATCAATCCAGCTATCATAAAACAAGGTATGAATGATGAAATAATGATGTCAGTTTTCTTATGTAATGTTGTGACACACACTGACAGTAAACAGCCTGGATCTCCATCAGAGCCAGCTCTGGCCCCAACACTGACATTCATGTCAGAGTCCACACGGTGACCTAGAAACATCTCACCTACTTATTGACCAGTGTCCCAGAGAGGACCAAAATGATGACTTATAGGAAATGCGTTAATCTAGCAGCTGGTGAACTTGGGAGCAAGACAGATGGTGGAGGTGATGATGTTGCGTGAATTGTTTCCTCTCTCAGCGAGACTGCCAAAAACATGTTCCTCTGCAATTTTTTCTACCAAGGAGGGAGTGGGAGGAAAGACTCTTTTATTGGTATCTGTAACAGATACATTTTCCTTAGACAAGATATAGGTCAGCGATAGTCATGACTTTTTGTGCATGTATAATAGGGAACAAAACATTTAGCCTCATGATGAAAAAACAGCACAATATTCTTCTGCTAAGAATTCTGAAATTTTTATATTTAGAGTTTTGACTTCTTTTTCTGATTCAGGTCACTTGTTGGTTGAATGCCACCTACACTTAACACAGTTAAAATCAGCTTATTTCCCTCCCTGTTCTCCTTAAGAGCCTTCATCAGATCAGAAGCTCCCCAGTATTGTCAGTGGCTCCATTCTCCTGCCAGCCTTCTATGTTCCTAACTTGGTCAAATTTTTCCCTTTCTATCATTTTATCCAGGCAATCACCAATTCTAAGCATCCTTGCTCTGCAGGGCTTCTTGAAGCCATACGCTGTCTCCATTCCCACAGGCACAGGCTAGGTTGGACTGAAGCATTGCATCTAGACGTGGGGAATAGTTTTTAATCTCCCACTTTTAGTTCCTTTCTTATACACACCATCCTGTCCAGAAACAAGCAGTTTCATCATTTGCCTGACCAAATTACATTACAGTTCTGCCGCAAGTGTTCTATCACCTCAGGACTCAACGTACTGTCTTAAAAGGCCCTTACTGTGCTCATCAGACCCCTTACTGTCCTTCCCTTCAACCCCGTCCACCTCTGATGGACCCATAGACCGTTCAGCCTGGCACTTCCCACCAAGGGATGCCACTTGGTCCCTTTCAAACAGTGTTCAAGACTAGAGAATACGTGGTTTCCATGTTTTCATCCCCACAACTTTCTTCATTATCTTCTTATCACTTAGCACCGATACACAATACAATGAAAAGCTGAATTAAAATTTTATGTGCCATTGTGTTTGTATTTCTACCTTCTACATAAATTGTTCAAGCTTCTTGTGTAAAGGGACTGGGCGTTGGGCAGCCCCTACACACAAGACAGGTTTCCACTAGTCCCATCTTAGTAAAGGAACATTTTGGAAAATTCCATCCTTTCCTTGCAAACTTTGAAATCAAATTGTCCTTGCATGTGCTATGTAACGAAATTTCTTTGACTGGAGTGAATTGACCCATTGAAAAATATATCTCCTTTGTAAAGAATTTTTTCTGTAAGGAAATCATTGAGTCTAAAGATAATTCTTTCTTTATTCAAAACTGATTTATTTAATGTTGTGTAGCAAAGAGAGATTTGAGATTTTTAGAAAGCAATTTCTGTCCACAGACAGACAAGTTGTTAAACAATCAACCCAGAGTTAAGGTGCCTACTAAGCTATTCAACTAGGATATTTTCATTTTTTTCAGTACCAGAATTTGTTAGGTAGATTCATATGTATCAGTTTATTTTACCCTCACAATGATTCTTTGATATAGATTTTGTTATTTTTCGCATTATTGACAATGAAACCAAAGCCCAGTGCACTTAAGTTCCAAATTCAAGTTCATCAAACCACAAGCGGTAGAACAGAATGGTTACTCGGCTTCTTACCATCTAAATCCTGCACTCTTTCCTAATCCTGAGCCGTTCTGTGCCAGGGGCTTCTGGTTAGCACTGGGCCTCTTACTAATGAGAAAGAGGCACAGGACCAGCAGTGTGGCTGACAACGGTGGTGAGGCAGGCAGAGCCCTGAGGAATGAGCCGTGTTGATTAGACACTGCCTTCCCATATGCATTTGGAACTCTTTCTGGGCATTCTTTCAGTTCCATTGTTCTGTCTGTGTACTTATAAATTAGTACTGTAGTCTTAGTTATTGAAGCTTTGTATTTCACTATTTTATAGGGCTTACCATTCCCCGCAACCCAGATTTTTCCTCTTACTTGAGAATCAGCTTATCTAGTTCAAAACATCATTATGAAGTTTGGGGGATCTGATGTCAGATTTCTAGATTGTCAGGGAGCGTTGATATTTTGTGTCTTCAAAACACAAAGAAGAGCAGGTCCCCCCATCTGTTCCAGTGTCCCTTTGTGTCTCTTTTTGTTTCTCAGTATTACTGTCTTTTATGTTTTCACTAGATCATAAAAGTAAACCTATTACTTAAAAAGAAAATAGTTCTGTCTTGGTTTATTCTGTGTTTCAGTGTTGGTCTCTTTTCTTGTTTCTTTTCTTCTCTCTTTCACACAGCACACATGGACACATATACTAACCTCTTCATCCACAGGGTCATCAATGGCATTTGAAAGACATTGAACTAAAAGTTCCAGAATCTTCTATGACAGGGACACAGCAAGATGTTCTTTCTCTCTAGAACATGGCAATAAACTGTCACAGCTTCATGATGGAAGAACTTTTATCTCATTTGTTCATTGCAGTTTTCCACGTGTTTAGAACAGTGTTCATTAACTCTCAATTGCTGTTTGTTGACTGAATGAAAAATCCAGTATATGCCTCTCCAAACTTCACTGGAACAAAGCCCTTGGTTCATATTTTCTGCCAGGTGAAGCTGACTGTTGGGTATTTTGCTGTAGAAAATCTGTTGAGAAAAGCAGCAGTGTGTGGAGGATAATTACCTTCCTGTGTATGCTCTACTGACCTATTTCTCCATTAGAGTATTAATAATAAATGCCCAAGGCTCTACTGAAAATAAATAACCTTATTCCTTTTTGCTTATTAGACAAAGCCTTGAAATTCACATTTGCACAATGAGGGCTCTAAAATGCATCCTGGCAGATGGATACTTCTTGAGCTGTCATAAGGAGACGAAGAAAATTCAGTCAAATGTGTGGGTTAAGGCGGCAATGAACACTTGTCATTCTGAACCGTGTTAGAAACCAAGGCCCTTGGTCTCTTCCGCGTTACAGCGTTTCCTGGCAGTGTGGGCTGTGAAGTGTGTGCAGGAAGCACGGTTGCGCTGTGGTTTCACACCGGAGCTCAGGTTGCCGCTCATGAATATGTATGATGAGGCTGTCACTTGAGTGTTCTTGAGCAGAACTGAACCCCTGCACATACCCATTTCCTGTCTACCGTTTGAAGAGGTTCCTTGAGGAGGTTTGAAAAAGTGAGTTGCATCTCCAATTGTGGAGCGTTTTACCTTATTTCTCTTCGAGATGGCAAATTGCACCCTGATTTATTTTTACTCACTGTGAGTCATTTGCTAGTCTTATTTTATAAGTAATATTTTCTACATCTTACCCAGAGGCAGATGGGAAAGTTCAAGGAAACACCCTCTTGGAAAGAGGAAAAGTACTCTGGTCTGGGTTTGCATGTTGGTGCCTTTCCTGGAGTCCCTGATATAAGCAGAGGAATAAACAGATGGTGAATGGGTCTAGCAGAGCCACATTTAGAGTGGGTTTTCTTTGTTTTAGAGGCTGTTATTCTGCTCTTACTGTGGACTCTGTGTACTCCTGAGAATGCAAAAAAAAATAAATAAAACTGGAAGCTCTTTCCTGATATTCATAACACAGGTCACCAGATCCAAAGGTACTTGGCCAGTTGGGAACTCTCTCTCACACACACACATACACATGTGCTAAGGGTTATTGTGTGTTGTCTTTGTGAGAGGAAATGGGGGAGGAGAGGGGGACTCTAGTGCTTCTGAAGCCGAGAGGCAGTGCTCCAGAAACCCACGTGGTGAACAGCATGTGCTGGGAAATGCCAGCCTGTGTCGCTCTCAACTTGGCGTATAGACTCGACTCCTGTTTGACAAAATTTATGGAGCAGACAGCGAATAGTAGGGGTGTTTTCCCTAGACAAGCAGTAAGGGTGAGAGATGGGCATATGTGGGTTGCTATGCAGTTGTTTCACTGTTGATATGGGAGCCTTGCCAAGCAGGACTTGGATCCTGGAAATGTTTGCATGATTCCATGGAGGTCCTGGCTTTCCAGCTGAACCCATGTACGTGTCTTTTCCTTTAATGACAGTCATGAGGGAGAAAATGTACCTGCTTTCTGGATGTGTTGCTTCTATTTCTCCACAGTCTGGAGGCTCCTTCTTGAAGTCGTGACTGGCATTATCTTGGTTGTCATAATGAGCTTCTAATGAACTGTCTGTCTAGATTGTTCGTTCCTCATGTTAGATGTTCTTTTCCTATGGAAAAAAAACTTATCCTTTAGAAATTGCTCAACATGGTTTTGGCATTGAAGTTTCGTGATTTAAGAGCTGATGATTTTATCTCATTGTTAGATGGTGAAATAACAGGGTCAAACTGAGGTTAACAGGATTTAGAATTTCAATTTGGCTGGAGTCTTTCCTTCTGAAAAATGGTGAAAGAATGGAAGGATGGAAGGA
This sequence comes from Bos taurus, assembly GCF_002263795.3. Lineage (NCBI taxonomy): Eukaryota > Metazoa > Chordata > Mammalia > Artiodactyla > Bovidae > Bos > Bos taurus. Next base: position 32,281,094 of record NC_037336.1, read on the forward strand.
AAGAGAGGAGGAAGGGAGAGAGAGAAGAAGGAAAATCTATTTAAGGAAAAGTCTGATTAATAAATAGGTGAAATCATTGACTAAATCTAAGTTTATCTGAGCTAAACATTTTTCAGTTCAGTTCAGTTGACTTTGATCTCTTTAACCCTCTTATGTATTCATTTATTTTTATTTTTGGCTGTGCTGGGTCTTCGTTGCTGTGAGGGCTTTTCTCTGGTTGTGATGAGCGGGGAGCTACTCTCCAGTTGGGGTGATGGGCTTCTCATTGGAGAGGCTGCCCTTGTTCTGGAGCATGGACTGTAGGGTGCACAGACTTCAGTGGTGGCTTCCAGGCTCTAGTGCACAGGCTGAGTAGCTGAGGTGCGCAGGCTTAGTTACTCTGCCACATGTGGGATCCTCCCAGATCAGGGATCAAACCCACTGTCTCCTGCATTGGCAGTGGATTCTTTACCACTGAGCCACCAAGGGAAGCCCCGAGCTAAACCCTTTTATGTATATTTGTTAAATTAAAGAGGGTAAAATAATTACATTTTCATTTTAAACACTTACTCTAATATCTCACTTTTTTCTTCCAGTTTTATTGAGATATAATTGACACACAGCACTGTATGAGTTTTAGGTATACAACATGATGATTTGATCTACATACATCATGAAATGATAATCACAAATTTAGTGAACATCAGTTATCTCATACAGATTCAATAAAAGAAAAAAAATCCTTATGATGAGAACTCAGGATTTACTCTCTTCAGGACTTTTGTATATATCTTTCAGCAGTGTTAATTATATTTACCATGTGGCACATTGCATCTCTAGTACTTACTTATCTTATAGCTGGAGGTTGTACCCTTTGACCACCTTCATCCAATTTCCCATCCCCTTCCTCCTTTCCCCCCAACTCTGGTAATCACCAATCTGGTCTCTTTTTCTTTGAGTTTGTTTGTTTGGTTTTGAAGTATAACTGACTCACAACATCATCTTACTTTCTAATATACAACATAGATTCGATATTCTGTACATTCCAAAATGATCACCACTGAGCTAAACATTTTTACATTCTCTTCCCATCTTTGTTGGGTCAACAAATACCTTTCAAGAGTGTACTCTGTACCAGGCATAGAACAATACAATGTTTCTGGCTACCATTTAATCATAGACTCTTTTGATTCTATCACAACAAGGAAGTCCTTTTTCCATTGTGTACCTCATATTCTGTCTCCCCTGCCATTAGAAAAATTAGATTACCTGTGACTTTTGTTTCACGTCCAATTTAGGGTTATGTTTCCCCATGTCCAGTTATCTTTATCCTTTTCAGCTCTCCTGGATCATGCAACTTAATCCAAGGCCTTAGGAACAGGCTATATTTTACCAAGTTATGTGAGTGCACTTTTCAGTGAAGTTTTTGCAGCCCTCCATCTCAGGCCTGAATTGCTTCCTCAGCACCTCTCTTGTGAACTCCAACTGCTTGGGTACTTAGCTGTCTTGGCTATGAATACCTTGAGGGCAGGGCCTGTGTCTTATTCATTTCTGAAGTGATGGCAACATAGCACTTGGCAAGTATTTGTAGAAAAAAATGAATATTGCCCAAAGCATCTTTGTTTATATATTCTAACCTTTTGGTCTTTTCTTTTTATGGGTTGGATTCTAAGAATGAGTTTGTTGGTCTAACTCTATATATAATTTTAGTTTTAATAGATGTTGCTAGATTGCTTTCCAAGAAAAGCTAAGGCAATTTACTCCCGTATTGCCCTCAGTAATAGGTTTTATTGTTTTTTAATGTTTGACAGTTCAATAGCTATAAAGTAATATCCCATTGTTTAATTTTTCTTTTCCTGCTAGTAAAAGTTTGAGTATCTTTAATGTGTTTGTTGGTCATTTATTGCTGTTTTGTGAATTAACTTTTTATATACTTTGTCCATCTCGACACATAAAAGTTTATATTTATTTCAAGATATATAAAACAACAATATAAAGCCCTTTCCCCCTGAAATTCCAATTCTAGGTCTGTGTCCTTGGAAACACCTCGTGCGTGTGTGCTTAGCCACCCAGTCACATCCGACTCTCTGTGGCCACACAGACCATAGTTCTCCAAGCTTCTCTGTCCATGGGGTTCCCCAGGCAAGAGTACTGGAGTATCCATTCCCTTCTCCAGGGGAGCTCCCTGAACCAGGAATCAAACCCACATCTCCTGCAAGATATGTACACAAAAATATACGCAATGCATCTTATCAGAGTATTGTTTGTCGTAATTAAAAATCAAGTTTAATGAAAAGGAGTAGTTTTATGTCTTATGGTGTTTCCTTATTAAAATAAAGAGAATGAGGAATTAAAAGATATGAGCTATTACTCAACTATAAAAAGGAATGAAATTGTGTCATTTACAGAGACATGGAATGGACCTAGAGACTCATACAGAGTGAAGTAAGTCAGAAAGAGAAAAACAAATATCGTATATTAACACATATATATGGAATCTGGAAAACTGGCACAAATCATCTTACTTGCAAAGCGAAAATAGAGACACAGGTGTAAAGAACAAATATATGGACACCAAGGGGGAAGGCAGGCTGGTGGGATGAATTGGAAGGTTGAGATTGACATATATACACTAACCGTGTACAAAATAGACAACTAGTGAGAACCTACTGTAGAGCACAGGGAACTCTACTCCGTGCTCTGTGGTGACGTAAATGGGAAGAAAATCCAAAAAAGAGGTGATGTATGTATACACGTGGCTGATTCGCTTTGCTGTACAGCAGAAACTAACTGTACAGTAACTGTACAGAAACTAACTTTACAACACCGTAAAGCAACTATACTACAATGATATGTATATTTTTTAAAGTGAACTCTCTCAACATCCTTCTTCTCCTTTCCCATCCCCTGTCCTTGTACATGGGGACAGAGCACCAGTGTTCAGTCACAGGAGATACTGTGGGATGATAGATAACAGTGATGAAGTGGAGCAGAAGGGGATAAAGGAATTAAACATGTGGAGATGTGAAGAAAAGAAATTAATATGACATGCGGTGTTGACTGCTACCTCAAGTTGGATAGAAGAGGGTTAAAAGAGAGAATATTGAAAAGTAGTAAAAATTATGTGTAATTTTCAGTTGTTTAAGCAGTATATAAATAAATCAAAAATTCCAGGATGTTCAAATATATATATATTTCATGAGTTGAGATTACCCTAAAATAAAAACTAAAATCATATTAAAATTTTCTGAACCTTTCAGAAGATATAGTATCCCAAAGGGGCTTCATTCTAGAAGGAAAATCATAGTAGCTTGCCAATTCCAGTTCTGGTCAGGCATTCTTAGAATATCTTGGAGTGGATTTTAGGCTCGTGGGGATTCTACTCTGACTATCAACCAACGAGCCAAAACAAGGCTCTTGAAAATTTTCTCTACTGAAATGCTCAGTCTGCAAATCTGGATGGTGATGCAAATATATAAGTTTCATTGCTGGTACTTTGAGTGCTGATAAATTTGGGCTTTAATACAAAGAAAATGATCGCTCTTTCTCTTCTCTAGAAAATAAAACTAAGAAAACAACTCCCTTAACAGAGTACCTGTGTTCTACGACTAAACATAAGGCAACTGATCAAGTATACATTACACACAGGCTCTGAGTTCATCCCTCACAGAGAGCTGTACCTGAGGAGTAAGGACACACAGCGAGTGAAAGGCTGTGGTGCTTACAGACAAAGCACCCCGAATACCCCCCAGTTAGCTCAGTGGTGACAGTGGGCAAAGGACCGAGAGCAACAGCGTGGGGCAGGGTTATCAGGGAAGGCTTCCCAGGCATTACATCAATGCACAAGGAGAGAGAAGGAATTCACACCAGGGAGGGAAATTATTTATGGCATTGCAAGGGGGAAAAGAGGATTTTTTTTCAAGGTCCTGGTATCTCTGTTACTTGGTCCTAGTGTTTGGACATATGGAGGTACCATTGCCATTAAAGTATTAAAATGTGCCAGAAGACTTGGAATGTCTTAAGAGCATGCTGTGAAGGGCTGCTGACACAATTCCAGTTATGCCTTGGTACAAATGTCATGTCAGATTGATGTTTGGAAAAGGACTGAGATTTGAAAAACTGCCTAATGAGCTCTTGTGTTCTTTTCATCTTTTATTTTGTGCAAACCAGACTCAACATGCCATTGGTAACTTCCTCAAAACTCAACAAGATAAAGGTCTGTAAAAGGGACTTGCTGGCTATCTTGATCCCTAATGGAAAGTTCTTAAAACCTGGATTTGATGAGCCCAGGCCATGCCATGTAACATTTAGTTACATGTTTAGTCTAAATATTTTCTATTTTGTGCTCCCTTTAGCAGGCACTATATCCCTTCTCCCATCTATAAATTGTCTTAGCTCAAAGGGATGGTTTTTGCTGTGTTATGTTATCTCACAGCCTGGGGCAAATTAACAGATAAAGTGAAAGTGAAAGTCACTCAGTCGTGTCTGACTCTTTGTGACCCCCACAGACTATACAGTCCATGGAATTCTCCAGGCCAGGATACTGGAGTGGGTAGCCTTTCCCTTCTTCAGGGAATCTTCCCAACCCAGGATCAAACCCAGGTCTCCCGCATTGCAGGCAGATTCTTTACCAGCTGAGCCACAAGGGAAGCCCTAGAATACTGGAGTGGGTAACCTATCTCTTCTCCAGCGGATCTTCCCAACCCAGGAATCCAACGGATAACAGATAAAACAAGAAGCCAAAATCTAGTAAGAGGAGGCCAGTGCGGACGGGTGTGCATGCCCTGGGTATGAAGAGAAGAACGAAGCACCTTCATGTTCTTTGAGAGCCCCTTTGACCCATGCACTTTTAAAAGCAGCAGAAGAAATGAGCTGAGAGTGGAAAAGAGTGTGTGGGGGTGAGGTTGTTACTTAGCAACAGGGAAGCTTCTGGCCAATGTTCTGAACTGAACAAAGGAAAGCAGCTGGGATGGCGTGGAATAAATGAATGTGGAAAAAATGAAAGGGAGGAAAGCAGATGTGGCAGCGAGGGAGGGCTTAGAGGAGAATGAAAAATAACACAGCAAAGGAAAAGCATGAAAATGGATGTGATAGGTACTTAAACACCAGAAGACTATGAATAAAAATCATTTGGGAATAAAGAGATCTGAAAGAAAGGTGAAAATAACCAAAGGGTAAAGAAACATCTGCAGTGGAAGCAGCCGGCAACTGGAAGGATAAAATCCCCCAGTGCAGGGAACTCTTGGCTTAAAATCTGGCTCTTCCCTGGTGTTACAGGTCACACCAGGGTGGATTGGCTGCATGGTTCCTGGAACAGAGTTCAAACCACCTGAGCCTGATTCTATTCGAAATATGAGCTGGGAGGTAGGGTGGCTCTAGGAATATTTTTTGTTACATTTTATAATAGGTATGAATCCTTATGTGTTAGTTCAGATGGTAAAGAATCTGCCTGCAATGTGGGAGACCTGGGTGCAATCCCTGGGTTGGGAAGATCCCCTGCAGATGGGAATGGCGACCCATTCCCTTGTGTTCTTGTCTGGAGACTCCCATGGACACAAGAGCCTGGAGAGCTACAGTCCACTGGGTGGCAAAGAGTTGGACATGACTGAGCGACTAACAATTTCACTTTCATGAATCCTTCAGTTCAGTTCAGTTCAGTCACTCAGTCGTGTCCGACTCTTTGCGACCCCATGAATCGCAGCACGCCAGGCCTCCCTGTCCATCACCAACTCCCAGAGTTCACTCAGACTCACATCCATTGAGTCAATGATGCCATCCAGCCATCTCATCCTCTGTAGAATGACCCAAAAATAACTTTTTGGCTTTTGGACCACTACATCAGGACCAACCAACCAAGAGAATTGGATATATACTTTAAACCAGGCTAGAAAACTTCTAATTCTGTCTTTGATTCCTCTAATAGTGCATTAGTTTCTACTGTACAGCAAAGTGAATCAGCCATACATATACTTTGTTGGTGTTGTTCAGTTGCTAAGTCATGTCCAACTCTTTGCATCCCCATGAAATGCAGCATGCCGGTCTTCCCTGTCCTTCACTATCTCCTGGAGTTTGCTCAAACTCATGTCCATTGAGTTGGTGATGCCATCCAACCATCTCATCCTCTGTCACTGTATACTTTTATCTCCTCTTTTTTAGATTTCCTTTCCATTTAGGTCACCACAGAGCACTGAGTAGAGTTCCCTGTGCTACAGAGTAGGTTCTCATTAGTTATCTATTTTATTATATAGTATCAGTTAAGTTCAGTTCAGTCGCTCAGTCGTGTCCGACTCTTTGCGACCCTATGAATTGCAGCAGGCCAGGCCTCCCTGGACGGAGGAGCCTGGTAGGCTGCAGTCCATGGGGTCGCTGAGGGTCGGACACGACTGAGCAACTTCACTTTCACTTTTCACTTTCATGCATTGGAGAAAGAAATGGCAACCCACTCCAGTGTTCTTGCCTGGAGAATCCCAGGGACTGGGGAGCCTGGTGGGCTGCTGTCTATGGGGTTGCACAGAGTCGGACACGACTGAAGTGACTTAGCAGCAGCAGCAGCAGGCCTCCCTGTCCATCACCAACTCCCAGAGTTCACCCAAACTCTTGTCCATCAAGTCGGTGATGCCATCCAGCCATCTCATCCTCTGTCATCCCCTTCTCCTCCTGCCCCCAATCCCTCCCAGCATCAGAGTCTTTTCCAATGAGTCAACTCTTCACATGAGGTGGCCAAAGTACTGGAGTTTCAGCTTTAGCATCATTCCTTCCAAAGAACACCCAGGACTGATCTCCTTTAGAATGTATATATGTCAACCCCAATCTCCCAATTCATCCCATTTCCTCCTTTCCCCTTGGTATCTATACATTTGTTCTCTATGTCTGTGTCTCTATTTCTGCTTTGTAAATAAGATTATCTATACCCTTTTTTTTTTTTAGATTCTTCATATATGTGTTAATATATGGTATTTGTTTAAATGGCATTTTCTCAGTCCCTGTGCAGGGTTATCATATCCTGTTTTACAGGGCTGCATGGATTTACTTATATTATCAACAACCACATTGGTTGATATGTTATTTCTCTTTGTCTATATATACAATAGGACTAAGTATTAGTTATTCCTCTTTAAAAAAACTTTTCTTATCTATAATATATAATTGTCCTAAGTAGCATCAGTCATGTCCAACTCTTTGCAATCCCATGTACTGTAGCCCACCAGGTTTCTCTGGCCATGGGATTCTCCAGGCAAGAAAACTGGAGTGGATTGCCATGCCCTCCTCCAAGAACTTATTACAAGTGATTTCTAATTAAGCATGTTGAATGATAATACGCTCTTTGGTCTACGTGTTTCCCAAATCTCACTTAAATGACAGTAAGAGGACACAACATGAAGAACGAATGAAAATTAGACAAGGTTTGGTATACCAGTTATCTGTCATTGTATAAAAACCACCTCAAAATTTAGTGGCTTAATATAATAGTATTTATTAGTGCACAGTTCTTGAGGCAGCAGTTTGTTCAGGATTCAGCTGCAATAACTTATCTCTGCTCCACGTGGCACTGACTTAGATTACTTGCAATTGCAGTTAGTGGACAGTTAGGTGGAGTTAACGATTGGGGTGCCTCAGATCTCCACAAGCCTCTCCAGCAGGCTGGCTCAGGCTTCTTCACATGTTATTGAGGTTCCAAAGGAGGTGAGAGGAAGCGAGGCCTTGTTATTAGTCACAAATGATCACTTCTGCAGCTTTCTATTGTCAAACAAGTTGCGAGGTGTTTTGGACTGAACTGCATTCCCCCCAAATTCATATGTTGACCCCCTAACCTCAAATGTGACTTAATGTAATTTAAAAGCAGATAGGGCCTTTAAATTAAAGTTAAATGAGATCATAAGGGTGGGGAGATCATCCAGTAGGACCAGTAGTCTTATAAGAAGAGGAAGAGACTAGGGATGTGCATATACAGAGAAAATGTCACAGTGAAAGTGTGGCCAGAAACCAACTCTGCTAACGCCTTGATCTTGGACTTCCAGCCTCCAGAACTATGAAAAAATGAATTTTTTTTGGTTAAGCCACCAGTCTATGGTATTTTCTTATGGCAACCTTAAGAGACTAATACACAAGGCCGGTTCAGATTTAAGGGGTGGAAAATAGACCACCTCTTGATGAAAGGAGCCATAAACAATTTTGGATCATTTTTCATCCACCACACTTGGAAAATGTCAGCTCGCTTTAGAAAGTAGAGGTGTATCAAGAGGTATACTTAAAGTAAAGCACAAAATACTCCCACTTTCTCCACACACACTTATTTCATTTTGTAATGGATATTGCATTAATTTTTTTTAATTTAGGTAAATAACAGATAGTCATTTAGTAGGCATATATCTAAGTAGGATCTAGAAAATGATATTAAGACATAGAATTTTCATTAGAAATGAACCACTCATCTATTCTCAACGTTCTCCTCCTGCTTAGGAAAAGGAAGAAATGATTAGAAAATAAGTCCTATACCAGAGGCTTGAGAACTGTATAGATATAAAAAGTGGTTTGTTTTTCTTATTCATGTGCTGGGGTAAGAAGGAAATACTTTTTGGTTGAGAGGGCTCCTGATTAATAGGGATGCTGAGACAGAAGAAGGCAAATAGTGGTAATTAACTGCTAAAGCCAAGGTAGGTGTGCTGACCATAATAACAGCAGTAGGATTGGCATAGGATTCAGAATGATGCATTTCTCAAAAACCTCTGCAAGAGTTCTATGTACATTAGAGTTACAGCGATCATAACAGATGGCAGCCAGCTAGGTTTGTAATTCATCTGTATAATGGGAAATTCTGCAGTATTGAGACTTCCCTGGTGGCTCAGACGGTAAGGCGTCTGCCTACAATGTGGGAGACCCGGGTTTGATCCCTGGGTTGGGAAGATCCCCTGGAGAAGGAAATGGCAACCCACTCCAGTGTTTTTGCCTGGAAAATCCCATGGACAGAGGAGCCTACAGTCCATGGGGCCGCAAAGAGTTGGGCACAACTGAGCAACTTCACTTTCTTTCACTTTCACTCCAGTATTAGCGGTTGTGGCTCTGATGTGTCTTTGAACTCAGTAGTTCTGGTGTCTGGAGAAGGCAATGGCATCCCACTCCAGTACTCTTGCCTGGAAAATCCCATGGATGGAGGAGCCTGGTGGGCTGCAGTCCCTGGGGTCACTAAGAGTCAGACACAACTGAGCGACTTCACTTTCACTTTTCACTTTCATGCATTGGAGAAGGAAATGGCAACCCACTCCAGTGTTCTTGCCTGGAGAATCCCAGGGACGGGGGAGCCTGGTGGGCTGCCGTCTCTGGGGTCGCACAGAGTCAGACACGGCTGAAATGACTTAGCAGTAGCAGTAGCAGCAGCAGTTCTGGTGTCAGCCTTCTGACACTTGTGTTTCCAGACTTTCCAGTGATTTTTGTGAGCACCTAATTCCCTGTCTTAAAACTCTTTCTACTTAAAGTACCTAGAGTGGTCCCGTACCCTGAACACTACTAACATGCATCCCAATAGGACCCTGAGTCCCTGCCATGTTTACTTCCCCAGTTTCTGGGTATATTATTAAGACAGATGACCTCAGAAAGTGGCAGAATTCCTACAACTTGACATGTTGAGTAAAAAATTACTGTAATATTTTTTAAAGTGCATCCCTGGGGAAATCACAGAGATGAGGCCATGGTATTTCCTATCCATCTGCACTTTTGGCCAGTGCAAAAGATGGATGAGTCTTGAAAATCACAGAGGATTAGTGTAGGCTAAGTCAAGTGGGAATTCCAAATACAGTAATCTTCCAAATCCAGTTGCTTTATTGCAGCAAATCTACACACACTATGACTGCAGCTTTTATCTGGATGCTCCGTTCTCTCTGTTCCAACAGAGAACATTATAAGTAGTTTGATTTCACCTCAGATGACAGAAACAGATTTTCAACTCTAAGTTATTTTAACTCTCTATTCTCTGTGCCATGAGTTAGTCTATAAGAACTAAGTTGTCTCACCATCCTCAGCCAAATCAGCAATAATATGCTGATGAGCTCCAGAGAGCAGGAAGTGGCTGGTATTTTAGACTGAAACTGCATGCCAGAAAGTAGGAAATAAACCCTATTCTAAAGCAGTGACGGCTCAGTATCTGTGCTGTGTGGCCTGTGAAGTTTATCCTGTCTAATGTCAAGGACAATTTGTTTCCTACCTCTAGAAAAAAGTACTATGATTTCTGGTGCTCTTTGCATTTTAGAAGCAACAGACGTGGTGTTTTGTGTGCCCTTCAGCTCCTTCCTGAGTGACTGGAGAGGCTGACAGCTTCAAGCGGGGTCCAGAGGAAGACTCTCCAGTTGGTCAGGCTGTGGCTTTTCCATATGGCCTATTAGGACCCAGTGAGATCAGTGATGGTCAAAAATCACATGAAGTCTGTGGTGTGGAAAGGTTACAACAGTACAAGATTCACAGTAGAAATGTCAAGGATTTAGAACAAAGCTATGCCTTCTTCAGCGAGGTCCATTCTTCTTTTGGAGGAGGAGAACTTGGCTGGCCACTGGGTCCTGATAGAAACCAGGTGACTACGAAATATAAGCTGCTCATCATGCACTGGGTGTTATCTGATCTACCCAGCTATAAAGTCAAGCATATCCAAGTGGAAACAGTATATAGATGAGTGCATCTGAGCAGGTCCTGAAAGCTCAAGTTTCATAGGCTGGTGGCTTCTTACTATGCCTACCCACGCCACATGCCCCTTCTCCACCAACCAGACTTGCAACACCAGGAACACTTCTCCAGTATCAGCTAACTGAAAAAAAAATGAAAACGAAAATGGAACTTACAGATGGCTTTGCATAATAAGCTGGCCCCAGCTTCAAATGGATTGCTGAGAGCCACTCAGTCCCGCTTACTGGAAGGTGGAAAATTCTCACAGTAGGTAGAACTTTAAGTGGTATAACATCTTTGTTTTATCCTGGAGAGATCAGCTGATGTACAGTAACAAATACATTGGTCAGATTGCTATAGACATGAAAAGAATAAGACAAGAGAATAGGTGACAAAGAAGCTTGGGAAGAAGCATGTGGATGGGTCTTATAAAATGGGCCTATATTGTGAAGACATTAAGGTTCCATGGAAATGTCCACCACATTGTTTGTCAACCGATAGCTGTTCTTTCTTGAGAACAAGACTTCTTCAGTTTTGTACAGGTACCCATGCTCCTCCTGTGACTTTATACTTCAAGGAATACTGGTCTTCCCCAACAGGTGAATCAATTAATCTAGCCCACTATGATTAGTCTATTTTCTATATGAGTGGTTGGCTTAAAAAGGACCATGTGACCCAATTTTGGCCAATGAGACTTTGAAGGAAGTCTGCTGTGGGGTTAGTTCTGTGTGAGTTTATCTATTAAAAAGAAAAATAAGAGGCGATCTCTTCTTCCGCTTCACTTTGAATTGGGAGCTAGTCTTACAAATAAGACGGGGAGCATTTCTGCTTGTAGTGGTCGTAGCAGCAACATCTGGTTTCTAAGGCCAGCTGCATCTGTAGTAGCATCCGATGTCAAGTGCCAACACTGTCAACTGTGCAAGCTGTAATTTCTGATACTAAGTGGCAGCAGCAGCTGTGTCCTCACAGGAATAGTTTTGTGATATGATTTTGGTCATACCCCAGACCGCATGGCTTCTAAACTTGACTGCTCCCCTGGACCATCTCTGAACTAACCAATATCCTTTAAATAATCCCTTTTCTGCCCACACCAGGCAAAGTCCATTTCTATTGTTTGTTATGAGGCTCCCTGGCTGATATCAGTTCAGTTCAGTTCAGTTGCTCAGTCGTGTCCGACTCTTTGCGACCCGTGGACTGCAGCACGCCAGGCCTCCCTGTCCCATCACCAACTCCCGGAGTTTACTCATACTCATGTCCATAGAGTTGGTGATGCCATCCAACCATCTCATCCTCTGTCATCCCCTTCTCCTCCCACCTTCACTCTTTCCCAGCATCAGGGTCTTTTGCAATGAGTCAGTCCTTCGCATCAGGTGGCCAAAGTATTGGAGTTTCAGCTTCAGCATCAGTCCTTCCAATGAATATTCAGAGTTGATTTCCTTTAGGATGGACTGGTTGAATCTCCTTGCAGTCCAAGGGACTCTCAAGAGTCTTCTCCAACACCACAGTTCAAAAGCATCAATTCTTCGGTGCTCAGCTTTCTTTATAGTCCAACTCTCATATCCATACCTGACCACTGGAAAAACCATAGCTTTGACTAGACGGACCTTTGTTGGCAAAGTAATGTCTCTGCTTTTTAATATGCTATCTAGGTTGGTCATAACTTTTCTTCCAAGGAGGAAGTATCTTTTAATTTCATGGCTGCAGTCACCATCTGCAGTGATTTTGGAGCCCCAAAATATAAAGTCTCTCACTGTTTCCATTGATGCTGGCTAATATAGGTCTTCTGTATAAAATCATCTGTGAGCTTTGGTCCAAAAGAAAAAAAAATGTATTTTTGCTACACTTAATACTGTTCTTGTAATTAAGTGTTTCTTTGTAAGTTTAACTTTTTGATATTATTAAAAGTTAGCAAAGACAAATGTTCCTTCACCTACCAGCAGCATCCTTTTGGAAAGGATGGGAATTTTTAAAAAATGTATTAATAATGGACCCAACGGAAACTAAATATACAGTTGGGAAATGTAAAAATAAAGGCAGTGCCTTCCATGCAGGCTGAATACTGAAGAATTAGCAATAATTAATTACAAAACTGGTTCAGTCATAAGCAACCTGAGACACTGTATCCCCAAAGGTGTTGGGGGAAGAAGTCTCCTTCAAAAGCAGAGACATTACTTTGCCAACAAAGGTCAGTCTAGTCAAGGCTATGGTTTTTCCTGTGGTCATGTATGGATGTGAGAGTTGGACCGTGAAGAAGGCTGAGCGCCGAAGAATTGATGCTTTTGAACTGTGGTGTTGGAGAAGACTCTTGAGAGTCCCTTGGACTGCAAGGAGATCCAACCAGTCCATTCTGAAGGAGATCAGCCCTGGGATTTCTTTGGAAGGAATGATGCTAAAACTGAAACTCTAGTACTTTGGCCACCTCATGTGAAGAGTTGACTCATTGGAAAAGACTCTGATGTTGGGAGGGATTGGGGGCAGGAGGAGAAGGGGACGACAGAGGATGAGATGGCTGGATGGCATCACTGACTCGATGGACGTGAGTCTGAGTGAACTCCGGGAGTTGGTGATGGACAGGGAGGCCTGGTGTGCTGTGATGCATGGGGTCACAAAGAGTCGAACATGACTGAGCGACTGAACTGAACTGAACTGAACTGAAGAAGTCTCCAGGGTACTAGACAAGCCTAAACCTCATATAAGACAAAATGCCAGGATTGATTCAGACATACAAGATGCTTTTAAGTGAACTGGGCAAATCAAAAGAGAGGGACTAGGATGTAAAACTATACCTGAGATACGAACCACAAATAATTGACTCTACTGAAGGTGGGAAGATAAAAGATGTATTCTTAAAAGCAAAATAATGGTGTGCAAGGCAAGAAGAATGTATCACTATTGCAATTAGTCTTGCTTTATTACTACATGCTTGAATGAATGAGTTTTACTTATGGAGCATCGAAATCAAAACAAAGAATTCTTTTGGTAGTCATATGGTACAGTCATCTTACCCTACAAACAGTAAGGCTGAGTTGGTTTAGTACTGAAGCAGCTCTATTCACAGGCACTGATCACTGTCTATTTTAGTCCCATAGCCATTAATTTCTTGGTTTCCTATCCCACAGGAAATCTAATGCGGCCAAACACTCCTTAAAATTATTCTGCTACATTCTATAATGAAAAGAACCCCCTACCTCCTCTCATTCCTAATGGAATCACAGTTCTGAGACCATTTTCCTCACAGAACAGCGGAAATAACCTATTAACAGTTGAAAGTTTGAAGATTTCAAAATAAGCTAATGTCCATATGAACTATAATTTTTCTCATCAAACGAAAACCATAAAAATTATTGTATGTGAGGTTACATGCTGCATATTATGCTATATGCAGTGTTCGAAGGTGAAAACCCAGAATTTAACGTGAAATATTTTGAACCTTAAATCTGGACGATCAATTCATAATTTAAAAGAAAAAGCTATGTAAGTTATAGAGCTAATTTGGCTTCCACTTAAAGCAGAGGATGAGACAAAGACTTGGCTGCAGGGCATGTGTTAAGGAGGTGATTCCAGGGAATAAGAGTAAAGGAGCAAGGAGAATCGGACCAGAGGAGTAGAAAAGTCAACACAAGGGGGTGTTATGCAAATCTCTGTTGTAGGCACAGGGACTCAGTTTGGCTGCAACTTTTGCAAAGTGTGAATTTTTTCAAGAATTTTCCATCTGAGGGAAGAGAGGATGAAGCCTGGCTCCCACATTGGTTGATGGCTGATGTCTCCCTGGGCAGCACTAACAAAGCTCCCCTCAGGGTTATGGTGATACATAAGCCCAGGGTATGGGAGAGGCTCAAGGCAGAAAGCAGAATAATTCTGTACCTGCTTGAGTTGGGACCTTGTCAACAGGAGTTAAACCTGAGCTCTCAGCAGATGAAACAGAGATGGACCAAAGAAATGAGAATAAGGTTCCAAGGTATTTGTTGCATAAAACAAACATATGTGAAGGCCAGTTATGGTACATTGTTTGCCAGAATTTGACCGTTGGGCCATTGGCTTGAAGGTGAAGGTGAAGTCGCTCAGTCGTGTCCGACTCTTTGCAACCCCATGGACTGTAGCCTACCAGGCTTCTCCATCCATGGGATTCTCCAGGCAAGAATACTGGAGTGGGCTACCATTTCCTTCTCCAGGGGATCTTCCCAACCCAGGTATCGAACCCAGGTCTCCCACATTGGAGGCAGACGCTTTAACCTCTGAGCCACCAGGGCCATTGGCTTAGAAATTCACAAACTGAATTCACAGAATCATCTAACGAAGAGATCATAGAGATAAAATATACAATTGTTTTAAGAAAGAGGGCTGATTTCTGCTTTTTATTTATACATTAATTCAATTAATTTAATGAATATTTACCACATGCTAGGTGCTGGAGATACATCAAAGAATAAGATAAACAAAGTATCTGCCTTGTTGAGCTTGCATTCTGGTTGGGAGGCAGTCAAAAAACAGTGAGTAAGGTGATTTCAGGGTTCTTAGTCACAGGGGCTTGTGGAAATGAACCAGAGTCACACAGAGTCAGACACGACTGAAGCAACTTAGCAGAAGCAGCAGCAGCAGCAGCAGCAGCAGCAGCAAGCTAATAGCGAGAGAAGCATGGCTGCTATTTTAGGTAGGTACGTGGAAGGCTTCTCTACGTAAATGATGTCTGAGAAAAGACCTGAATGAGAAGGAAAGAGCCAAATGAAAGTCAGGGAAGAACATGCTGGGCAATTGCTGAGTCATAAAGTCCTGCCTGCCTCTTTGAGACCTCATGGACTGGAGCATGCCGGGCTCCTCTGTCCTCTACTATCTCCCAGGGTTTGCTTAAATTCATGTCCATTGAGTTGGTGATGCTATCTAACCATCTCATCCTCTGCCACCCTCTTGTCCTTTTGCCTTCAATCTTTCCCAGCATCAGAGTCTTTTCCAAAGAGTCAGCTCTTTGCATCAGGTGGCCAAAATATTAGAGCTTCAGCTTCAGCATCAGTCCCTCCAATATGCTAGGCAAAGGGAATAGTTGATGTAGGAGCCCTGAGAGAGGCATAAGTGTTTGTGTTTCATGAAGTTGAGAGTGAGACAAAAATAGCAAGTGATGAAGTGAAACAGGTCGGCTGGAGGCAGGTCAGGCAGAGTCCCGTGGACTCTGGCAAGGAGGTCAGGCTTCACTCTTAATGAGATGGGAAGCCACTGAAAAAATGGTAATTAGAGAAGGGATGTGATCTAATTTGGTTTTTAAAAGTCCACTCTATGTGCTGCATGGAGTGTTTCCAGGCAATTATGTTCCCTGGAACATAACACACCCGAGAATTTGTATTTTCCATAAACAAGTTAATCTCTCAGTCACATTTGCTTAAAACACAATAGGTGTCCACATAAAGACTTGCAGGCAAAATATTCTAAGCAGCATTATTCATAATAGCCAAAAAGTAGAAACAACCCCAATGTCCATGAACCAGTGAGTGGAAAAACAAAATGTGCTTATACAAGGGAAAACTATTTAGCATAAAAAGAGATCTTGATACACATTCCAACATGAACATCAAAATCATCATGCTAAGTGAAAGACTCCAGACACAGAAGGCCACATACTGCATGATTCTACTTATGTGAAATGTCCAGAAAAGGCAGATCTATACATAAACAGATTAGTGATCGCCTGGGGCCGGGAGTGGAAACAGAGATTAACTGTAAAGGAGTGGGAGGGTCATATTGGAATGATGGAAATGTTCTAAAACAGTGGGGCAGTCATGGTTGTGCCAAAATGATAAATTTGCTGGAAATCATTGAATTGCATGCTTGAAACAGGTGAATTTGAAGGCATGTAAATTATACCTCAATCAAGTTGTTTCTAAAAACATGTGGATATTTCTAAATTTAGGACATAGGTCTTCAGATTGTATGGACCCTTGGTCTTCAAAGACCTTGGCCTGATCTGAGGTTTTCCCTGCCCACCCTTGCTCCAGGCAACACCAAGCTGGCCAGCTTTCTAGTCACCAGTGCCCTGCTTCAGAACCGGTTGAGTTGAAACTTCTCCCTCTTTCAATTTTCTTCCCTTTCAAGAGGTCATACCCCTTCCAAGCTCTATCTGTGCATAGTTCAAGTCTCCGGTTGGTTGATTCCTATGTAAGGAATCTCTTTATCATCTTTAGCCCACCTAGTTTTCTCTCTCACTTTTCTAGCTTTTGTCAAGTGTTTCTATTTGTTTTATTTTGTTGTTGTTGTTTTTTATTTGTTTTAAACTATTAATACTTATTTGCTTTTAAATATTTATTTGGTTGCTCCGGGTTTTAGTTGTGGCATGCAGGATCCAGTCCCCTAAGGATGGAAATGGAGCCCTCTACTCTGGGAGCACAGAGTCGTAGCCACTGGACCACCAGGGAAGTCTCTTGTCAACTGTTTTGCTTTGTTTTTTAAATTTCCTTTACTACTACAACCTTCTCTCCTCTCTCTCTCTCTCCCTCTATTATTTTCTTTTTCTCCCTTTTCTACTTCTATTTTCTTCTCTGTCACCTCCCATTCTTCCTCTGTTTTTGTTCCACTTGTGACCCCACCGAGAGACTGTAAAAATCGTAGCCCTTACCTGGGAGAACAGTACTGGAGACAGACACATCAGTGCCAGGAGAGAGGAGAGACTAAGCGGTACTTTATGGCAGCCCCCTCCAGTGTTCTTGCCTGGAGAATCCCCTTAGACAGAGCAGCCTGGCGGGCTACAGTCCATGGGGTCACAGAGTCAGACACAGCTGAGTGACCAAGCACAGCACAACTGGAACTTTGCCTAATCAATCTCTAAACTTAAAAGTACCGAAAAGTCTATCTCAAAAATACCTGAAAATTGCCCTCCACCTCACTATTGTACAATCAAACCTGCTTTTACCTCTACTATATTCATGGGAAATAAAAAGTTATGAAATCATATTTTAATACATTTGTTTATTTGTGTATCAGTTCAGTTCAGTCGCTCAGTCGTGTCTGACTCTTTGTGACCCCATGAATTGCAGCACGCCAGGCCTCCTTGTCCATCACCAACTCCTGGAGTTCACTCAAACTCATGTCCATCGAGTCGGTGATGCCATCCAGCCTTCTCATCCTCTGTCATCCCCTTCTCCTCCCGCCCCCAATTCTTCCTAGCATCAGGGTCTTTTCCAATGAGTCAACTCTTCACATGAGGTGGCCAAAGTACTGGAGTTTCTGCTTTAGCATCATTCCTTCCAAAGAAATCCCAGGGCTGATCTTCAGAATGGGCTGGTTGGATCTCCTTGCAGTCCAGGGGACTCTCAAGAGTCTTCTCCAACACCACAGTTCAAAAGCATCAATTCTTCGGTGCTCAGCTTTCTTCACAGTCCAACTCTCACATCCATACATGACCACAGGAAAAACCATAGCCTTGACTAGATGGATCTTTGTATAATTGTATTTTAAAATTATTTTTTATTATGAACAAGCATATAACAAGCATAACAAGCATAACTGCAAAAAAAGTATTATATTGACATTGATGAAAATACTTTTGTGTGCTGATCCAGTAAAAGACACAGTACTTAACATATTATTTCGATGGGAAAATGATGTCTGAAGTCCAAGCAAAATTTAGGGTTTATTAATTGGAGACTGTTATTATTTAATTAGTTTTAAGTACTTATAAGTCTTAAGTGATAGTCACTCAGTCATGTCTGACTCTTTGTGACCCCACGGACTGTAGCCTGCCAGGCTTCTCTGTCTATGGAATTCTCCAGGCAAGAATACTGGAGGGGGTTGTCATTCCCTTCTCTAGGAGAACTTCCTGACTCATGGGTTGAACCCAGGTCTCCTGCATTTCAGGCAGATTCTTTACCATCTGAGTCACCAGGGAAGTGCTATACATAATTGTTCTATTGGCTGACTTCGTATCTTGTTTTATTGCAATTTTTCCCTGATACATTCTTAAAAGCAAAAGGTAACTAAGCAAAATTAAATTTCCCTGTGGAACAGATGACAGATTTGTCATCATCCTTGGATCTTCCTTTCACATGAAATATATTATAATGGTGGAAACGATTAGCATATTAATAGTCTAATATTAGGGGCTACCCAGGTGGCTCTAGTGATAAAGAACTCATCTGCCAATGCAGGAGATATAGGAGACACCAGTTCAATCCCTGGGTTGGGAAGATTCCCTGGAGGAGGGCATGGCGACCCACTTCAGTATTCTTGCCTGGAGAATCCCATGGACTGAGAAGCCTGGTGGGCTATGTCCACAGGGTCTCAAAGAGTCAGACATGACTGAAGTGACTTAGCAAGAAAACAAGTCTAATATTAGTATCATCTGACTTCATTTCTTGTTTACAAATATATTAAAAAAAATGAGTTTCTAAATTCCTTTAAAATTCAGCTGTAGGGAAAGAATTAGGACCATAGCTCATAATTACTTATTATGCGAGATTATGAAATCAGAGGTTACTGGTATGTCTTGCCTTAAGGGATGGATAAATACAGACATGCCATGGCAGACTGCATACAAGGCTGAAAGAAACTCTTCAGTTCTACTGGGAGAAGAGTAGGAGGAAACAACGCTGACCTTTCATTTCCTGTAGGTTGCTTGTAATTTATGAGATTCTTTTTTTAAAACAGCTTCAAATATCTTTAAACCTTACATATACTAGTTAAACTTCAATAATGAAAGCTGAGATCATAAACATCAAAAACTCCATTTAGATGTAGGGTGGATTTTTCTAATGTAACCTAGAGGGAGAGCCTCTCAGAAGAAGGAGTTTCATGTTTTGATTTTTAACTGCTAATTTAAAAATTGGCTGCTAGAGAAAAGGGTGTGAGTTTGTTTTAGTTTTGGTCTCCATTTCCTGTGTAAGTACTTTGGGATGGATGTTAAGTTGAGATATGAAGCCACTGGAAAAAAACAGGTAAAGAGAAAACACTATCATGAAAAATTAAACACTAATTTTCCACATAGTTTTTTGGAAAGGAAAATCAGTTTGGCAAGGTGAAAAAGGTCTTTGGCAAAATAGACGGCTTGAGACCTCCCTGATATATAGGCTCCCTGATAAAAGAGTACAGTCTATGGACAGATCCCCGCTAAAGACCAGCAGGCCATGATCCAACAAATGCCTCTTTACCCCACAGGCTGAAGTCTGCAAGAAACAGATGAATGTTTAGGGCTTTTACAGAGTTAACTAAGCTTTTCAGTCCTGCTCTTTTAATTAATGATGTACTTTACAAGACCAGGTAGCTGTAACAGACAGTTACGCCCACTTGTTAATCACTTATTTCAGTAAGAAGACACATTGGCGTTTATGAATGGACATTGGTCTGTCACTATATGTTGATGAAAATGTTAGGATCTTGGTGAAACCACGCTGCAAATACACAGCCAGAGGCAGCACTGATTTTCCAACACCACTGCTGAGGCTGGGAAAGGAGACAGAGGATTGGTTGCAGGCGACCCTGAGGGATGTTACTCTCTGTTCTTGCTTGGGCGAAATGACTCCTTGCAATGTAGTCAATAAAAGGTTAAAAAGTTAAGTTTTCATATAAAAATATTTATAGTTCATATTCTTCTACATAAACATTTAAAGGTGGAAAAAAAAAAAAAAACCCTCCAGCTTGGCATGAAAAAGATTAAATTTTCTCCCAAACATTGGTTTGGAAATTTTCCCAAAAGAAAGCTGTCTGATCAAACTGCTGCAATCTTAAGCAGTAAAAAGAATGTACTATATTTAAATGTAGCGATCGGATTTTTCTGATCAGAGTACTGCTGCTGCTGCTGCTAAGTCGATTCAGTCGTGTCCGACTCTGTGGGACCCCATAGACGGCAGCCCACCAGGCTCCTCTGTCCCTGGGATTCTCCAGGCAAGAATACTGGAGTGGGTTGCCATTTCCTTCTCCAATGCATGAAAGTGAAAAGTGAAAGTGAAGTCGCTCAGTCGTGTCCAACTCAGCGACCCCAGGGACTGCAGCCTAGCAGGCTCCTCCATCCATGGGATTTTCCAGGCAAGAGTACTGGAATGGGGTGCCATTGCCTTCTCCGTGATCAGAGTACAAGAACCCTCAAAAATCATCTTGTCTGGAATCTTCAGAAAAATACAGAAGCTTTATGATTTAGTATGGATCACTGTAGGAGGCCTCTGGGAATCCCACAACTTTTTTTCATTGTCACCATAGCATTCCAACTGCCTTAACCTTCATGCCTGTAAAAACAAGTACTTTTTCAAATTTGGGCCATATCTCCCATGTGGCAGTGTTCTGGGTTCTTTGTCCTCAATGTGGTTATGACCACTCTGGAAATTCAAGAAAGACATACACCTCTAGATCCAAGCTCTAGAAACATTTCCATATTGGAGCTGAGAACTCTAAAAATAACATGTTAGCACTAAGTCCTTGATATTCAAGAGCAAAAATATAGAGCAAGCTGAAAGTGTGTGTGTATGTGTGTATTTTAGGAATAGGAGAACTTTAGAACACAAAATTATGTGAAGCTTCACTCACTCAAAGCACAAGGAAATGTGAGTAACTGGGCGGTGAAGGGGACATGTTCCTTGTACAGTTGGGCTGCCAAATCATTTCTGTTCCCTCAATATCTAGTGAAGACACCCCTCTCTTTGAAACTTCTTTATTGAATGAAATCATGGGCTCCTGGAGGTGAAGACCACATTTCACAACCATAAAGCATGTGTTTCTGGATCCCAGCACCTAGTATAACCATAGTACATAAAGTACTAAATATAAGATTGATGAATGAAAGGAATCAATGAATGAGTAAACATGTATTTATAAACTGCTGTGACTGTGAAATGTAAGGCTTTGCTCAATAAAATTAGCTTATGATATTTTTCAGTTGAAAATCTTGGTTCAAACAGCTGCTTGGTTTCTGAAAGCCACCCACTTTTTATTTTTCCTTGTTTGTTTTTGTTTTCCTGAGATTAATAATTTTGAAATGAATATTAATGTCTGTGAAAGCATTATTAAAGCTCTGATGATATTTAAGTGCATCACAGGTTTAATCATAGTGAAATAATAAATAGATCCAGATTTCAAAATTATCTATATTAGATTAAAATGTCCTAATCCCACATCTCAGATACTTTAAAAATTCTGTCCCCTATTATAGCATTGCCTTTGCAGGAAAATTTCATGGGGTTCATGTACTACTAAAAGGAAAAATGCAAAAATCTTCTAATTCAGTGGGGAAAAAAAAAAACAAACAGAACAGCATCAGATATTTTGAAATCTTTAAAGTTTTCCTGAAAATATTCATATTCGGTTTCTTTACTATTAATAATGGACATAACTGGATTATTTCATTCTATATCCCTGGTAACTAGTGTTTAGACTTATTCAGTTCCTTGCTTTCCAGTGCTTCTCCTTACCATTCTAGAGTTGAACCAAAGCATACCTGAACATAATATACTCTACATAAAAGCACAGCACAGTTCCTTGTTATAAAAAAATGTGGTTCTGTTTGTTGTAATTGTCTACTCTCATTTGGCCTGTATTATCTAATCCACATTTTAAAAATTTCAGACTGCATTCAGTGTTTTAAGGTCAAAAACTGTACTTTTTAAAGTTGAATTACTGGTGAGTATGTTTTCTACGTTGAATTACTTGGCAACCAAGGGAAGGTTCTTTATAGACTGGACTCAAAAAGCTCTTGTTTACTGTTAATCCTGAATTTGGTTCTCAAAGCAAATGTCATATACACAATAGCTCTGTTGTGGATTCAGAACCAAATTCCATTTCAACAATGGGAAACTCCTCATCAGCCCTGTTCTACAGACATGTGGTTTCAGACAGGCACTCCAGAGCCTCCTCAGAATGTAGAATCTCTTTAATAATTTGGTTGGATCGTAAGTTCTTACAGATACCCAGCTGTTTAGAACTGAAGTATTTTCCTGTTTTCCTGCTACCTAGCTCTGAGCATGCATGTCAATTCCACAGTTCCACCTAGTATCTGATGCACAAACTAACATGCTGGTAGATGTTGATGGTCCAATTTTGAGGAATTTTTTTTTTAAACTTTTTTCTATTTCCCAAATATGCTACAAAGAGTGTGTGTTAGTTTTGGAATCAAGAAGAAAATAAACTCTGTTTAGAAGAAAATAAAATCAGTGTCAAGGTTAGATACCAAGATATTTTGTATAGAAGATCCTTTGGGGGGCTGCCAGTGAAATTTCTGATCTAATATTCTGGCAGGCTATGAAAACCACTTCAGAAAGAATTTTTACTTCTTACTAGAATTATAGAAACAGCCTATTTTTCTAAAAGATTGAAAAGATTATCCATGTCTCTCCCTACTCAGTTCCACTGTAGTTCAGAAGATGTTTTGCTTTCAAAATGCGTGGGGAAGGTAAACTCGTGCCTTGCAGACCACATCAGACCCAAATACTGTTCTGTTTGGTAACACATGATTTAAAAATAGAAATTGATGCATGAAAATCATGAACATTTAGTTTGTCACAGACCCATCACACCTTTAGGTAACCTGCCTAGCACCTGAGCTTATCTCAAGTTGATACCTAAAGGCTGCTGCTGCTGCTGTTAAGTCGCTTCAGTCGTGTCCGACTCTGTGCGATTCCATAGACGGCAGCCCACCAGGCTCTCCCGTCCCTGGGATTCTCCAGGCACAAACACTGGAGTGGGTTGCCATTTCCTTCTCCAATGCGTGAAAGTGAAAAGTGAAAGTGAAGTCGCTCAGTTGTGTTCGACTCTTAGTAAAAAATGGACTGAGAGATGATGTGACTAAGACATGTTAGGCAAAGCAACAATTGTGCTGATAGCACCAAGCTTCTCTTCATTTTGCATATGGAAGAAACTAATTTTGGAAATAAGGAATTACAATTAATTTAGTATCCACAAACACATGCTTCTTACATAACCTTATGTAACTTTCTCCTTATCTTTCTCCCTATTTAGTTCATTCTTCAGCTACTTCCTGCTAATATTCCTAGAGCCTAACTGTGCTCATGTATTTGTTTTTGGCTGCACCACGCAGCATGCGTGTAGGATCTCAGTTCCCTGATCAGGGATTGAACCCACACCCTCTGCAGTGAAAGGGCAGAGTCATAACCACCAAAGTCTTAACCACTGGATAGCCAGGAAAGTCCCTGTACTTACATATTTATTGTTTATTCTTTCTCTCTTTTTTCTTTACTGGGTGCAAAGACCCCTTTTAGGTGCTAAGGAAACAACAGTGGATATGAAGTGTACAGTCTCATATGTCCTGAAGGGGCTCAGACATGAACATTAAAAGTAACAGGATTGTGACAGTTGGCAGGAACTGAGTGCCATGGAAACACAGGGGATGAAGGCTGTGACTGCCTGGGAAAGTGTTCCAAAGGCGACAACTTCACTGACTCTGAGAAGGAGAGATTCAGCTGATGATCAAGTCAGACAGAGGTATTCCGGGTCAGAGGAGGGCAACCAAAGCCTGGCTTCAAGGGAAGTCTTGGGAGATTCAAAGAACTGCAATTTGTTTGGTTTGACTTAATCACCAGGGTGTAAGGAATGGAGAGAAATGAAATTTGCATTATTCATTCATTTAATGATTCATTTGATAAATTGTTTAATCACTTGCTCTGTGCCAAACATTGAGGATACAATAGTGATTTATATAGTCACATCATTTGTTGCACAAATATAACAGTCTAATGAGAAATGGGGAAGTAAGGAGGCAATAAAATAGAGTAAGTGCTATGATAAATTGTCTTCACTGTCGTCTTATTTTAAGAATTTGCCACAACTACCCCAACCTTCAGCAACCACCACCCTGATCAGCAGCCATCAGTATTGAGGCAAGACCCTCCACCAGCAAAAATATTGCAACTTGCTGAAGTCTCAAATGATGGTCATATTTTTTGAACAATAAAGTAGTTTTATTTATTGATTTATTGGCTGCACCATGTGGCATGTGGGATCTTAGTTCCCCGACCAGGGATCAAACCTGCACCCTCTGCATCAGAAGCACAGAGTTTTAACCATTGGACCATCATGGAAGTCCCAATAAAATAAATTTGAATTAAAATCTGTACATTGCTTTTATAGCCATAGTGCCACTGTATACTTAATAGACTATGGTATAGTAAAAACATAACTTTTATATGCGCTGCTGCTGCTACTGCTAAGTCACTTCAGTCATGTCCGACTCTGCACTGGGAAACCAAAAAATTCATGTGACTTGTTTTATTGCGATATTCGCTTTAGTCATGGCTTGAAACTGAACCCACAATATTTCCAAGTAAGCATGTATTTGAAAATACATGCTGAGAACTGGAGAGAGGTCAGTGCTGGACATATGGGTTTGGAGACCATATATGTGGTCATTAAAAACATAGATGTACATGAGTGCAGAGATCTCCATGTTGCTTCCCAAAGCAATTCCTGACTTCTCCAAATGGCATTCACACACAACAATGGTGGTTCAGCACTACGGACAGTGGCAGGATCTCTGGCACTTCCCTGCCCCCTACTCAGCCCACCCCCAATCTTTTAGTTCTGTAGGTCAGAATTTCATTATCTTTCCCATCCTAGCTTTCTTGATTGACTTCCTACCACTGCCCTGACCCATATCTATGCTTCAGGCAATTGTGTTCAGTTCAGTTTAGTCGCTCAGTCGTGTCCAACTCTGCGACCCCATGAATCGCAGCACGCCAGGCCTCCCTGTCCATCACCTACTCCCAGAGTTCACTCAGACCCACGTCCATTGAGTCAGTGATGCCATCCAGCCATCTCATCCTCTGTCGTCCCCTTCTCCTCCTGCCCCCAATCCCTCCCAGCATCAGAGTCTTTTCCAATGAGTCAACTCTTCGCATGAGGTGGCCAAAGTACTGGAGTTTCAGCTTTAGCATCATCCTTCCAAAGAAATCCCAGGGCTGATCTCCTTCAGAATGGACTGGTTGGATCTCCTTGCAGTCCAAGGGACTCTCAAGAGTCTTCTCCAACACCACATTTCAAAAGCATCAATTCTTTGGCGCTCAGCCTTCTTCACAGTCCAACTCTCACATCCATACATGACCACTGGAAAACCATAGCCTTGACTAGATGATGGCAAGAATACACAGAAGAACTGTACAAAAAAGATCTTCACAATCCAGATAATCACGAGGGTGTGATCACTGACCTAGAGCCAGACATCCTGGAATGTGAAGTCAAGTGGGCCCTAGAAAGCATTACTACGAACAAAGCTAGTGGAGGTGATGGAATTCCAGCTGAGCTATTCCAAATCCTGAAAGATGATGCTGTGAAAGTGCTGCACTCAATATGCCAGCAAATTTGGAAAACTCAGCAGTGGCCACAGGACTGGAAAAGGTCAGTTTTCATTCTAATCCCAAAGAAAGGCAATGCCAAAGAATGCTCAAACTACTGCACAATTGCACTCATCTCACATGCTAGTAAAGTAATGCTCAAAATTCTCCAAGCCAGGCTTCAGCAATATGTGAACTGTGAACTTCCTGATGTTTAAGCTGGTTTTAGAAAAGGCAGAGGAACCAGAGATCAAATTGCCAACATCTGCTGGATCATGGAAAAAGCAAGAGAGTTCCAGAAAAACATCTATTTCTGCTCTATTGACTATGCCAAAGCCTTTGATTGTGTGGATCACAATAAACTGTGGAAAATTCTGAAAGAGATGGGAATACCAGAGCACCTGACCTGTCTCTTGAGAAATCTGTATGCAGGTCAGGAAGCAACAGTTAGAACTGGACATGGAACAACAGACTGGTTCCAAATAGGAAAAGGAGTATGTCAAGGCTGTATATTGTCACCCTGTTTATTTAACCTATATGCAGAGTACATCATGAGAAACACTGGACTGGAAGAAACACAAGCTGGAATCAAGATTGACGGGAGAAATATCAATAACCTCAGATATGCAGATGACACCACCCTTATGGCAGAAAGTGAAGAGGAACTCAAAAGCCTCTTGCTGAAAGTGAAAGTGGAGAGTGAAAAAGTTGGCTTAAAGCTCAACATTCAGAAAACGAAGATCATGGCATCCGGTCCCACCACTTCATGGGAAATAGATGGGGAAACAGTGGAAACAGTGTCAGACTTTATTTTTCTGGGCTCCAAAATCACTACAGATGGTGACTGCAGCCATGAAATTAAAATATGCTTACTCCTTGGAAGGAAAGTTATGACCAACCTAGATAGCATATTGAAAAGCAGAGACATTACTTTGCCAACAAAGGTTCGTCTAGTCAAGGTATGGTTTTTCCTGTGGTCATGTATGGATGTGAGAGTTGGACCATGAAGAAGGCTGAGCACCGAAGAATTGATGCTTTTGAACTGTGGTGTTGGAGAAGACTCTTGAGAGTCCCTTGGACTTCGAGGAGATCCAACTAGTCCATTCTAAAGGAGATCAGCCCTGGGATTTCTTTGGAAGGAGTGATGCTAAAGCTGAAACTCCAGTACTTTGGCCACCTCATGTGAAGAGTTGACTCATTGGAAAAGACTCTGATGCTGGGAGGGATTGGGGGCAGGAGGAGAAGGGGATGACAGAGGATGAGATGGCTGGATGGCATTGAGTCCATCCTGACTCGATGGACGTGAGTCTGGGTGAACTCTGGGAGTAGGTGATGGACAGGGAGGCCTGGCATGCTGTGATTCATGGGGTCACAAAGAGTTGGACACGACTGAGTGACTGATCTGATCTGATCTGATCTAATGTGACTAGACGAAACTTTGTGGGTAAAGTAATGTCTCTGCTTTTGAATATGCTATCTAGGTTGGACATAACTTTCCTTCCAAGGAGTAAGCGTCTTTTAATTTCATGGCTGCAGTCACCATCTGCAGTGATTTTGGAGCCCCCAAAAATAAAGTCTAACACTGTTTCCACTGTTTCCCCATCTATTTCCCATTCCAGCTTTTGTTTTTATCAGATGACAACCTGAGGCCCGAAGAGACTAAATAGTTTGCTCAAAACCACATTCCTAGTTAGTGATATCATACATCTGTTCTGAATACATCACCTTTTCTCCCATCTTATTTGCTTCTACATCTTTTTCCTCTGAGTTCTGGAAGATTTTTTGAGTTTGTCTTCAAATTCATTAATTTTTGGGATTTTCGTATTTTGCTCTTTGCTACTTTTGCATTCTCTTTTCTTTTAATGATCCTATTCTTATTTCTAAAGCAATCTCTCCTAATTTCAAATAGTTCCCATTTAAAAGTGTAATATTTTTTAAAATGACAGCCTTATTGAGATAAAATTCACACACCACACAATTCACTCTTTTAAAGTGTACAATCTTATTGGTTGTCAAGTGGTATCTCATAATGGTTTCATCTTCCTAATAACTAATATTGTTGAGCATCTTTTCAGATACTTACTGGCCATTTGTCTATCTTACCTGGAGAAATGTCTATTCAGATGATTTAAAAATTGTCTTTTTATTGTTGAGTTGTAAGAGTTCTAGATACAAGTTCCTTACCAGTTTTGTGATTTTCAAATAATTTCTCACATTCCCTGGGTTGCCCCTCCAGGTTTCTTTTGAAGCACAAAGTTTTTTAATTTTGATGAAGTCCAGTTTGTCTGTTCTTGTCTTTTTTGTTTGTGCTTTTGGCACGAGATCTAAGAACCATTGTTTAACCAGATCACAAATATTCCTGCCCATGTCTTAAGAATTTTATACTATTAGCTTTTACAATTAGGTCTTTATTTTGTGTTAAATTTTGCATATAGTGTGTATATGATGTAATGTAGTTTTTGCATCTTGTTGATAACCCAGCATCTTTTCAGTTCCTGGCATTTAGAGTTTTCTAAAGTTCTTTTTTTTCTCTCTCTATTTGTATTATTAACTATTCATGGATCATTTCAGTTCAGTCGCTCGTTGTGTCCAGCTCTTTGCGACTCCATGGACTACAGCACGTCAATCTTCCCTGTTTATTACCAACTCCCGAAGCTTACTCAAACTCATCTCCATTGAGCCGGTGATGCCATCCAATCATCTCATCCCCTGTCATCCCCTTCTCCTCCTGCCTTCAATCTTTCCTAGCATCAGGGTCTTTTCCAATGAGTCAGTCCTTTGCATCAGGTGGCCAAAGTATTGGAGTTTCAGCTTCAGCATCAGTCCTTCCAATTCAGGACTGATCTCCTTTAGAATGGACTAGTTGGATCTCCTTGCAGTCCAAGGGACTCTCAAGAGTCTTCTCCAACACCACAGTTCAAAAGCATCAATTCTTTGGTGCTCAGCTTTCTTTGTAGTCCAATTCTCACATCCATACATGCTGCTGCTGCTGCTGCTAAATTCCTTCAGTCGTGTCTGACTCTGTGGGACCCCATAGAAGGTAGCCCATCAGGCTCCCCTGTCCCTGGGATTCTCCAGTCAAGAACACTGGAGTGGGTTGCCATTGCCTTCTCCCATCCATACATGACTACTGGAAAAACCATAGCTTTGACTAGATGGACCTTTGTTGGCAAAGTACTGTCTCTGCTTTTTAATATGCTGTCTAGGCTGGTCTTAGCTTTTCTTCCAAGAAGCAAACATCTTTTAATTTCACGGCTGCAGTCACCATCTGCAGTGATTTTGGAGCCCCCCAAAATAAAGTCTTTCATTGTTTCCAGTTTCCCCATCTATTTGCCATGAAGTGATAGAAGGGCATGCCATGATCTTAGTTTTCTGAATGTTGAGTTTTAAGCCAACTGTTTCACTCTCCTCTTTCACTTTCAAGAGGCTCTTTAGTTCTTCACTTTCTGCTATAAGGGTGGTGTCATCTGAATATCTGAGGTTATTGATATTCACGAATGTGATCATTGAAATTTACTCCTCTGGTTAATCTCCTTTTGTAGATTTAAACTGGTGCTTTTAATCTAGAAGATGGTTCTTCTGCTTGTTCATTTTTATGATTGTGTTCATCTCCATGGATGCAGTTTACAACTTTCAGAATTGTTTGAGGCTCCAGTTCAGTTATTAGGTGCAGACAGTGGGAGAACGCAAAATTAAGATTCATCACAGTTCTGCCTTAATAAGTTGGATTCCAGGTGTCTGTCTGAGTAGAGGAAGAGTTACAGCCAGAGGGGGCACGTTCAGAGACTTTACTACTGTGTCACAGAATTCTTGTTTTCTTGTGGCTCAACTCAGCATATGAAGGGTAAGTAGGATGTCCTGGGATGTTGCTCTGTGTGGACTCTAGCATTTAATGTTCTTCCTATAGATATTGGTGTGTGCATGCTAAGTCACTTCAGTTGTGTCCAACTCTTTGTGACCCTATGGACTGTAGCCCACCAGGCTTCTTTGTCCATGGTATTCTCCAGGCAAGAATCCTGGAGTGGGTTGCCATGCTCTTCTCAGGGGATCTTCCCAAACCAGGGATTGAATCCACATCTCTAATGTCTACTGCAATGGCAGGTGGGTTCTTTACCACTAGCACCACCTGGGAAGCCATATAGATAGATATTAGTAGGATTGATAGTTGTCCCTCCCTGACTGCCCTATATCTCAGATTGGTCTCTAGTTGCAGAACCCTTTAATAGAGAGCCCCTAAAGTTTATACAAGTGCCAATTCATTTTTCCTGCATTTAAAAACACATAAATTTAGATCAGTGTCTTGCACAGAAAACTTCTTTCAGCCTCCGATTTGACTCTGCTCATTACTGATTATTCTTGGCATCTATCTACTGACCCCAATGAGTTCAGTTTCCTATTCCCCTTACCCTGAATGATTATTTTGTGGTTTTTGCTGGTGTTTCCTATGCTTGTCCTTCCCTAACCACTAGCCCCCGACTTTGGTGACTGATCTATTTTTTTGTGTTTTACAGCAATCAACTACATTAGAGATCAGATTGTGCTTCTGTTCAGTAGATTGATTTTAAGTCATGCAGTGTCTTTAGCACTGACAATAGCCTGCTGCTTGTCCTAATGAGAACATTTCCACGGTCAAGTTGAAATGCCTAGATGCCGCTAATGCCGCTCAACAGCCTTGAATGAGTTTTCAGATCAGTGGGGATATCACTGGAAAAAATGACCAAAAAAAGTAAAAGAGCAAGAGGTCTGTGGTATTAGTCAGATTTCTGCTGCAATAGTGCCGCATAATAACCAGCCACAAACTTTAGAGGCTTAGAACAACAGAGGCTTGTTTTTCTTGCTCCAGGATTGGTCAGCTCCACATTTCTTCATTCTTGAATCTAGCTTTACGGGAGATCACAGAAGTAAGGAAGTGCTAAAGCCAAAGACAGGTGTGTTTAAAGCCTCTGCTTGCGTCACATCTGCTAACTTCAGTTGCCCAAAGCAAGTCACGTGGTCAAAGCTAATATGAAGTCAGTGGGGAAACAAAAGCTGCCTACTCTGGTGGGAGGTACTGCAAAGCCACTTGACAAATGGTGTGTAATTCCACTTCGGGGAGGGAATGAAGCATTGAATACAATCCAGTTGTATGCTCAGTTGCTCAGTCTTTGCAACTCCGGGAATTGTAGCCCGCCAGTCTCCTCTGTCCATGTGATTTTCCAGGCAAGAATACTGAAGCAGGGTGCCATTTCCTACTCCAGGGGATCTTCCTGACCCAGGGACCAAACCTGTGTCTCCTGCACTGGCAGGCAGATTCTTTACCACTGAGGCCCAATCCAGTTACCATAACCATAATTCTATTTGCTATTCCCCTTCCCATTTCACAACTTTGTATTAGTAAAGAAACTTAAAGGTTTTCTAATATGATCCTTTCATTGTGTATATGAGTTATCTGGGGCCCAGAGAGACTATGGGAATTGCCTATAAGTCAGTTCAAAGTTCTGTTCCATGAGACTAAATGCTGTACTGCAAACTTTCCTCCAGATCCCAGCTCTCCGTGGAATTATATGAGTTTAGTTCATGAGATAAACCCAGGATTAAGGACCTAAACGAGTCAATCTCCAGAGGTAAAAACCTAGATTGGCTATAGATTTGAAGAATTTTGGTAGTATACTGAAGAGAGACCTTCAGTTCTAGATTCTGACTTAAAAATTTTAAAAAAATTGTTTTTTCATAGAGTTTTTCCAAAGAAAATATTTAGAGACTCGGAGTTGTTATTTAAAAATAGGTAATGTTTCCAGAAGGAAATGTTTAGTTTCTTTCCCAGTTGCTTTCCATTGTCTCCATGTTTTATCTGACAAAGAATCAAATGTAAGGAAGGGCCGGGGGCGGGGAGGTAGACCCAGTGGAAAACTGCCAGAGATGGAGGGAAGCTGTAAAACAGGGCCTGTGCAAGCTGACTTTTGCTTTTTAAGTTTCCCTAATGTCCTCCCTAAGGTAAATCACCAGTGGCTAATGGGCTTGGCTTACTCCTCAAAAGCAGATCCGAGCTGGTAAGCTAACTGCAGTGCACTGGAGTCGGGTTTGTTTTGAGAGAAGGGAACAGCTGTTCCTCCGGAGTCCTCAGCCTGTCCATTACCTCAGTGTTCCTAGATGCTACTGCTTACAGCCCTTTCTGTCTTGTTTACTGCTCCAATTCTGTAGGTCAGTGTGACTACAGATTACTTTTTTTTTTTTTAAGAGATACTTAATAGTTAAGATAGTATTTGTTATTAATGTCCTGCCCAAGTTTGCCGGTTTCTTTAACATTTCATGGTTATACTTCTAGTTTGTTTACTTCTTGCGAATCGACTCTGCTGGCAGGAAACTTGACCCCTGTAGATGATATTATCTTGGAGGAATGTAGGGCTAGGCTAGAGGGTAGTTTTTCTGCGAATCAGTGATCTGACCACACATAAGAAACAAAGCCAGATAAGAAGCCACCATTCAAAATGAAAAACAGAGTAATAATTTAGCAATACAACATTAAAAGAGAAACACAGGAAAAGATACAAAATATGTTTCAAATAATTATTTTCTATCCTATTATTATTCTGTTCCCTTTATTTTACCCTTGAACAGATGGTCCCCAAGTTTTCAATTACAATCTCATCTTTAACATGAAAAAATTTCACAGAGCCCCACATAACAGTAATTACAGTTTTAGTAGAATTTGATTGATAATACATTAGGACAAAGCACATAGTTATGAATTCACTGATGCTTTTAATTAAAATCATGCTTTATAGAACAAAACAGCATTTACATCCATTTGAAGAATAGGTATACATATCAACACAAGGCACCTTATTCAGGGTACAGATAAGCATACTTCATGGAAGTATGCATGTCTTCCTGTAATAATTATAAAGATCAGCAGATGTCCAAGACCCATCGTCTGGCGTCTAAACCTTGTCCTCCATTTTTATGCCTGTCAGTTTTGGAAGCTGTCCTATTTAATGACATCATTGGTCTCCTGTCTACACAGGCACTGCATATTCTTGCTGGTTGGATTAATCAGGACATAACAACATGAACTGAGCCTTGTCTTTCTAAAAGATGACTGGAGTTTAGGGTATTTTTTTGTTTTTGTTTTTTTAACCTATTTGTATGTTTCCTTGAGGAAATCAGTGTCTTTGAAATATTGATACATCTTTTACCTTTTGCAAAATTAAGGATAGGGTCTAGGAATATACTTGGTCTGCCCAACTCAACAGATACTGTGAGGTTTAAACTAGATTATATAGCACCTCACTGCATACACAACAAATGGTAGCCAGTCAGTATTTTAGTACAATCTTCCCATTTAGAACCTAATTCTTAGCTGTTGCAGAACTAGGAATGTGTAATTCACCCAGAGTTACACTGGCCTGGGTGACTGCCTTACTTCCGAGACCCACAGTGGCCTGTGGACAGGAAGTAGAAGGTCCGCACAGTGAACTGCGCTGGGAGTGATGACTTAGTTTTAAGATTTACCTTGGCCATTCCCAACGAATCGTTTAATCTTTCTGGGCCTCAGTTCCTTGTGTGTGTGTATGCTAAGTCGTTTCAGCTGTGTCCAACTCTTTGCAACCCTATGGACTGTAGCCCACCAGGCTCCTCTGTCCATGGGATTCTTCAGGCAAGAATACTGGAGTGGGTTGCTGTGCCCTCCTCATGAATAGAAGAATGGACCAAAACCTTAGAGGTATTCACTTTTTACAATGGGGCTCTTTTATTTCCCTAAATGAAATCTAATCGCAAAACTCCAATGTATAAACCAGATACAAAACAACATACAATTTTCACGTGCAATTTAAAACTTTTACTGTTTGCCATTGAGGCCCTAGGAGTACACCTTGGAAACCACTGATTTAGTTCATATTTAAGATCCAGCTCTAAACAAAGATATCCATTTTTTCATTTAAAGTGAGAGAAAATGTTCCTTTCCCCAAAATTGCTAGTGGTCATCTCCATGGGACATCTAGCTCTGATGGTCTGTCCGTTCAGGAAATCAAACCTTAGATCAGAACATTGAGCATAAAATAAAGCAAGTTCTTCTTCTTCTTCTTCTTCTTCTTTTTTTTTTTTTTTTGACTGTGCTGTGTGGCTTGTGGGATCTTAGTTTCCTGACCTGGGCCCTCAACAGTAAAAGCGCTGCATCCTAACCACTGGACAGCCAGGAAATTTCTCACATGCTCTCTATTCTTGAGGAACAGTTTTATCAAGCAGTGGTGACCTAGTTTAATACCCATCTTCATGCTAATAATTTTTTTTCTCTAAAGAACTGGGCAGGGAAATCTAGAATCTCAGCACCAGTCTCCATAGGTCAGTATTGGCAGAAACACTCATTAGAACCTTACCCTTTAACTTATCTTTTTCTGTCTCCGTATAGATATCCATACTCCTGACATGACTGCCCTCCTAATATTCAGAATACGCATCTAGACTTTAGGAAGTTGTCAAACTTTTCAGTATGTTTGAACACACCTGAGCCAGGTGGTCAGCTAGGCTCTGTCTTGTCCATTTCCTATGTTGGAGGGTTTGCCACTGGAGATAGACTCATTTCTCTTTCGTTGACGGAGTAGTTCTTAGATATTTTTTAATACATTGATCTGAAATACAAATCTCTTGCGCTCATCTCACACACTAGTAAAGTAATGCTCAAAATTCTCCAAGCCAGGCTTCAGCAATATGTGAACCGTGAACTTCCTGATGTTCAAGCTGGTTTTAGAAAAGGCAGAGGAACCAGAGATCAAATTGCCAACATCTGCTGGATCATGGAAAAAGCAAGAGAGTTCCAGAAAAACATCTATTTCTGCTTTCTTGACTATGCCAAAGCCTTTGACTGTGTGGATCACAATAAACTGTGGAAAATTCTGAAAGAGATGGGAATACCAGAGCACCTGACATGCCTCTTGAGAAATTTGTATACAGGTCAGGAAGCAACAGTTAGAACTGGACATGGAACAACAGACTGGTTCCAAATAGGAAAAGGAGTATGTCAAGGCTGTATATTGTCACCCTGTTTATTTAACCTATATGCAGAGTACATCATGAGAAACGCTGGACTGGAAGAAACACAAGCTGGAATCAAGATTGCCGGGAGAAATATCAATAACCTCAGATATGTAGATGACACCACCCTTATGGCAGAAAGTGAAGAGGAACTAAAAAGCCTCTTGATGAAAGTGAAAGTGGAGAGTGAAAAAGTTGGCTTAAAGCTCAACATTCAGAAAACAAAGATCATGGCATCTAGTCCCATCACTTCATGGGAAATAGATGGGGAAACAGTGGAAACAGTGTCAGACTTTATTTTTCTGGGCTCCAAAATCACTACAGATGGTGACTGCAGCCATGAAATTAAAAGACGCTTACTCCTTGGAAGGAAAGTTATGACCAACCTAGATAGCATATTGAAAAGCAGAGACATTACTTTGCCAAAAAAGGTTTGTCTAGTCAAGGCTATGGTTTTTCCTGTGGTCATGTATGGATGTGAGAGTTGGACCGTGAAGAAGGCTGAGCACCGAAGAATTGATGCTTTTGAACTGTGGTGTTGGAGAAGACTCTTGAGAGTCCCTTGGACTGCGAGGAGATCCAACCAGTCCATTCTGAAGGAGATCAGCCCTGGGATTTCTTTGGAAGGAATGATGCTGAAGCTGAAACTCCAGTACTTTGGCCACCTCATGCGAAGAGTTGACTCATTGGAAAAGACTCTGATGCTGGGAGGGATTAGGGGAAAGAGGAGAAGGGGACGACAGAGGATGAGATGGCTGGATGGCATCACTGACTCGATGGACGTGAGTCTGAGTGAACTCCGGGAGTTGGTGATGGACAAGGAGGCCTGGCGTGCTACAATTCATGGGGTCGCAAAGATTTGGACACGACTGAGCAACTGATCTGATCTGATCTGATAGGTTCAAATATCATCAAATGTGTAAGTCTGATGAATGAGTCATATTACAGCATGCTCTAGACTGCAAGCTCCCCATAAGATTCTGAACTACTGCAGGATTTGTTTTTGTTTGCTCAGCACCTAACAGGACCTGAGCTACAAAGGAAACTTGATACATCTTGAATGACTGACTAAATAAATTAAATGAATTTGTAGCAACTCATTAAGCAAGAAAAGACTGAATGGCATTATTATTTTGAAAAGCAGCAATTACAAAGTTTATAGTTCAGTTTATCACTGAACAAATCTAGTTTGTGCCTTCAGACCCTGATAATGCTCCTGCATTGTCACAGCTTCAGAAAACGTGCATTTCTAAACCACATGGATGCACCCCAGCCAGTATCTTTCCCAGTTTCCAGCCACTGAAAGAGCTGCTAGGAGCTAGAGCATGAAGCCAGTCGAGCCGGCAGCTGAGGAAGGAACCACGGAAACTATGGGTTCTAACCCTAGCCTTTGCTTGCTATGTGACTTGGGGCAAGTTCCTTACTGTCTCTGTATCTATGAAATGGGTATTAGCTGATGTGAGGATTTAATGAGCTGATGACCCTAAAGCCCTTGGAACAGAGCCAGGCATGTCGTAAACATTCAATAGGTGCTTTCATATATTCATCCTGATTTAGTGGAAAGAGCATAAGCTTTAAGTTAGGCAAGCCAGGCTTTTAATTCATACTCTGGCCCTCTTTCTTGTTTAATCATTTAATTTCGCTGAACTTGTTTCATCTTGTGTAAAATGTGGATAATAACAGTGGTGGTGGGGAAATGCTATTAAAACTGCAGCAGACAACAGCCTTCAGATTCCTAAGACTCTAAGCTTAGGAAAACACCTTGATGAGCCTGCTTAGGATATGAAAGAGGAAGCCCCAGAGAACTAAATCACTTTGTCTGATATAGTAAGACTTTTGAGCATTCCAGAGCTTCAGATGAAAACAGCAACCCCAAGAAGAACAGAAGTCCAGCAGAATAGCCCCAAATCTGGGCTGTTTAGGGGGCAAGAGTCTTACTATTCAGTGTTGAATTATTGCTTGGCACCATAGTGAACCATTCCCTACCTTTTCACCAGAATATAGATATTTGTTATATAAGTAATCATATGTGGGTGATAATAGGGAAGTGAAGAAATTAGGGTGATGTGTTTGTAGTAGAAGGAGAAGCGGGTAACAGAAGATAAGATGGTTGGATGGCATCACCAACTCAATGGACATGAATTTGAGCAAACTCTGGGAGATAGTGAAGGACAGGGAAGCTTGGCATACTGCAGTCCGTGGAGTTGCAAAAAGTTGGACGTAACTTAGTGCAGTCATGCACAACAATAACGTTTGTAGTCCTGGATAAGGCAGTACAGTAGAAGGGAACAAACACAAGAGGTATATAGAGGAGAGATGAAGATACCTTGGCCCACATAGGAAAACAGGATGCAAGGTAAAGAAACCTGGATAAGTGGGGAAGCCAGCAGACATCTCACCAGGGTGAGATGGCGATCAAGCACGTTTATTTTACATTGATCTTCGTTGTTGTTGTTTAGTCACTAAATCAGGTCCAACTCTTTTGCAACCCCCTGGATTGTAGCCTGACAGGCTCTTTTGTCCATAGGATTTTTCAGGCAAAAATACTGGAGTGGGTTGCCATTTCCTTCTCCAGGGGCTCTTTTCAACCTAGGTGTTGAATCCGTGTCTCATGCATTCCAGACAGATTCTTTACTGCTGAGCCACCAGGGAAGCCCACAGTGATTTTAAAGGATTTAAAAAATGAAAAATAAACAGAAAACCCCTAGAGTCAGTTAAAGAAGCTAAGTATCCTGGCATTTGTGCTACACACTCACTAGG
Organism: Bos taurus; assembly: GCF_002263795.3. Classification (NCBI taxonomy): domain Eukaryota; kingdom Metazoa; phylum Chordata; class Mammalia; order Artiodactyla; family Bovidae; genus Bos; species Bos taurus. Next base: position 32,318,743 of record NC_037336.1, read on the forward strand.
ATTCTCATGACAATTAGTGTTAATGGATGTAAACTCTTAGCGCAAAGTAATTATTCCATAAATAAAAACTATCATCCATTTACCCTGTTAACGCATATATTATTCAGTGATTATTTATCTTACCCGAAGAAGCTGGGCAAAGAGCAGCTGGTATATGAGGGCAGTGGAGCATACAGGCTCTTTCCTCTTACCTAGCATACCTCTTCCTACTCTGCACGTTTCTATCCCTGGCCTCTGTCTTTCTGCACAAAAAAATAACACTCTCTGAGACTTCAGGAGGGTCAGCAAAGCACAGGCAGGCTTGTGTGATTGAAAAGATTTTTCCTACATCATGCTCATGTAAGAGAAAGCTTATAGATGGAAAGTTTAAAAATTATTTCAGTAATCAGCTCAGTTAAGAGTGACAAGCAGGGTTCTAAAAACATGGAGCTATTTTATCTATGATCCATTTTCCAGTAAGTGACTACCAAGATAGCTGGAGCACAAGAATAGGTAATGGCTTTGTTTTCCTAAGATGTAGTCATTGCAATTATTTTTAGATGAAAGATTTGGAGCCAGAAGCACAACTCATAATTATGTTGCTATGATTCTACAACCAGTTGTTTTGTGGAATTAATTCAACCATAACAACTTTAAAAGTCACCACATTTTCCCAAAAAAATGTGCAGATAAAAATGGAAAATAAAATATTCCATGACACAAAGTGCTGTCATTAGCTCACATCTTTCTACTTTCGAAGCTTGCATGCCCTCTTCCCTAGGCCCTTTTCTAGTTCCCAGTTCTCACCCTCCTTGACCCATTATTGAAGCTCACTGACAGCCACTCCTGCAGGAAGCCCTCCTAAAGAACCCAGCCTGATGAACACCCCTTCTTCTGAACTCCTGCATTGATTGTGGATGGTCTACAACTTTCCTTAGAACTCTTCATTCTCTCCCTTGAATTTTTTTTAAAGATATTTTTGACCTGGGCCATTTTTTTTTTTCTAAAATCTTTGTTGAATTTGTTACAAAATTGCTTCCGTTTTCCATTTTTGGTTTTTTGGCCATGAGGCACCTGGGATCTTCCCTCCCTGACCAGGGATCAAACCAGTGCCCCCTGCATTGGAAGGCAAAGTCTTAACCACTGGACCATCAGGAAAGTCCCTCTCCCTTGAATTTTAGTTTATTTTCAAATTTATATCATTATTTCCAAAGCTAGGTTTGTATCCTGTAACAATTTTACATTATGAAAACAATATGTCAGAGATCAATATAATCAAAAATTTGGAAGAGAGGAAAGAAAACTGTTCATAATCTCATCATCTTAACACTAGTCCTGTACTCATCATTTTATGGTGTTTTTCCTAAACTTTTTTTCTATGCTTCCTCTTTCACTAATTTAATTCCAGTGGCAATGTAATTTCACATTTTGAAGTTTTGCAACTAATGTTACATCACCACCATTTTGTTAATTGCTATAAGCCTTCATAAATATTCCTTTAAAGCCTGCATAATATTGACTATTGTTAAAATTTTAGATTGTTAATTATAGTCCACTATTATACTGGGCTTCCCTGGTGGCTCAGTGGTAAAGAATCTGCCTGCCAATGCAGGAGATGCAGGCTCAATCTCTGGATCAGAAAGATCCCCTGGAGGAGGAAATGGCAACCCACTCCAGTATTCTTGCCTGGGAAATCCAGTGGTCAGAGAAGCCTGGCTTGCAACCATGGGGTTGCAAAAGGGTTAGATGCGACTTAGTGACTAAACAATTATGATACAGCAGTTGACATATTTATGCATGTAGTTTTTTCAGTGTGTGCGTTTTTTTGTGTGTGTGCATGCATAGTTTGATAATTTTTTCTTGGGATAGTATTCCAAAAGGAAGATCACTGAACCAAAGAGTATGATTATTTTTATGGTTTTAGAAACATATTGCCAAATTGGTTTCCGAAAGAGCGACCAGTTTATATCAGCAGAAGCAAATGAGAATACCAGTTTCTCCAAATTTTTACGGGAATTATTTTTTAATTACTTAGTCTTCATATAAACAAAAAAGGATGAAATTGGTTCACTGTTTTAATTATTTACTATGACTTCAAATATACAGAAAAGTTTGGAGAAAAATATTAATTCATGGCTCTGGTTTAACAAATCTTAATACATTTCCATATTTTTTACTAGTTCTATAAAAATATATACATGGATAAAGTCTTTGTATACCCCTTTCCCAATTCTATGCCAATGCTCTGCAGAGACAGCCAGAATTGGAAGTTTATCATCCCTTTGCATTTCCATTTCCATATCTTTTAATTGTTAAATCTTTGATTAGTAATGAAGTTAAACTCTTTCCTATGACATAGCTAATATGAAAGTACTCAGGTTCTAGAGTCAGGTAGATCTGGCCTTAAATTCCTACTCTGTTTCTCGCTACCCATGTGTCCTTGGACCTCTCCTTGCCTTGGTTTACTGATAGAAAATGGAGATAAAATCATTCCTACAATTCTCTAGTCATTAAGTCGTGTCAGACTCTTTTCGACCCCATATACTGTATGTAGCCCGCTAGGCTCCTCTGTCCATGGGATGCTCCAGGCAACAATACTGGAGTCAGTTGCCATGCCCTTCTCCAGGGGATCTTCCTGACCCAGGGATCGAACATGGGTCTCCTGTATCTCCTGCATTGGCAGATGGGTTCTCTACCACTGTGCCACCTGGGAAGCCCCAATTGTCTATGTTGCTATGAAAATTAAATGCTATGGTTCAGGTAAAATTCTTGGCACCATGCTCAGCACTAAATACTACCTTTCATTATTACTCTAGTTTCTCTTTTGGATTGCTTGCTCCTTGTCCCTCATAAAAAGATTAGCTTACCTACAACTGTGAAACACTTTATCAAACATGATCCTATTTACTTCTCATGACAGCTTTATGAGATAGCACTGCAGTGATCCCTGCTGATAAATGAGGACACTGAGCCCGAAAGGTCCACATCCAGCAGGGAGCAGAGCTGTGTGTGTCTGAGCTCGCATCTCCGGTACCAGCGCCTTGCACTGAGCATTTCTAGGCTGCAGCCCCATCACTTCTGAAAGTTAACAAGCTGTTTCATGATACAATATGACTGGCCTATGAGGTGGTTTTAGCACAGTTCTTTAACTCAATCATTATAGATAGATTCCAGTTTCTTTCCCCATTTATAATTATTTTCTTTTCCTTTAGTTTCTAAATATCCTATAGGAAATATTTCTTTTTATAAAACTAGATACATTTTTAAGTGCAACAAAAATTGTTACCAGTTAGATAATATAATCATATTGTATTTACATGGTTAGAGATTTAACATATCTATGTTTGGTACTACTTTTTTCTGATTTTTAAAATTTTATTTTAAAAATAAGACAAAGAGAAGATCTTAAGCAATTTCTGCACCCAATTTTCGGTCCATGAATGCATGAGCCCTAAGTATTCTAACTAAAGTAACCCGTAATGATCCTGAGTAAACATTCAGTTAGCTGGAGTAAGATTAAATTAAAATTTCATGATTTATAAAAATTTAATTTAAAAAGAAAAACAATGTCTTAATAAAATGTATTTATAAACTATATTTCATGAAACCTTGGTTTTCATTGTTTTTTTTCAAGGCTAGGAAAAAAGTGCCATGGGTATAGATTACAATCTACTCTGGCATGCATTAATAGGACACATACATAAATATCAGTTCTGTTTATATAAATCTTAAACTACAAGAACATTTTTTACAGTGACATTTTATGGTAGTCATAGTTTTCTCAGGTCTCATATTTCACTCATTTTTTTCTTTGAACATTCTGATCTCTCACATCAATTGACATTCTTCTTATATTTAAGAAAACCAGAAGATGGGTTAGGCGTTAATGAGGCAGTCACAGGCAACATGACAAAGCCCCCAGGGCATAGTAGATGGAGGGACCCTTAATGGCAGCTCTAGCAGCAAAAAACATCTCAAGGCTCAGGAATGGTGTGTTAGGGACACAAGATCATACAAAGACTATTTACTGAACTAAATACCGAAGTATTTTTGAAACGACCAATATAGATTCCACCAACCTAAATCCAGTGTTTGTTTTGGTTTTATTCCAATGTGAGAATAATCTGGTCCTTTTTTTCTCCCAGAAACCACAGGATTCAGGTAAGTGGCGGTACGGGTTACTGGGAATCCATAAAAACCATCACTTTATACATGACCGTCTGCCCCTCACCTGGCAATCTGCCAATTCTCCCAGCGACTCCCTGGAGCAATACTCTGGGTCTGGCCTTCTGCCAGTTTGTGAAAAGGGATCGAGGCACGAGCTTCACTGTGGCTCTCTTTGCAGGTCTCCCTCAGCGGACCTTCTCCGGGAGCCGGCAGCCACCTCAGGAGAAAGCCATCTGGAAACTCTCGCCAAGTTTACCTCTTTAAGCAGGAGAACGCCCATACGAACCAAACATTCTAAGGAAATTCATCAGAACCCCTGGATGAAAGGGTAACAGGAAAGCGACAGCGTCTGGTACCGGCTTCTCCTGTATCAGGCAGGTACTTACAGGATGATAACCACCTCTGCCCTGAACACACGGAGATGTTACACACAATGCTAACTAAGACTCATTTCCTCTAAGAAATGTTAAGCCATCTGTCCAAAGAGATGGTATGAGGATGAAAGTTCCTTAAAAAAAAAAAAAAAAAAAAATGATGTGGTAAAGCCCAAACTCAAACCCAGAGCAAAAGTGGTGTTGATCTTCTATGCTTCGATTTTCTAGAAGCAGCTTCAGGCAGCAGGCTCCGCGGGCGGGTGAATTCAGGGGCCGTTTTAGGGCAAGCCGGGTGGGATTAGATGTTCCAGTGTGCACTGTGCTCCTAAGCCCGCTGTGATCTGAAACTGAGCTCTTGGGCCTGGGCCAGAACCAGACTGAAGTTCCAGGGTGAGCAAAGAAGGCAGCAGCCTTCAGGCAACCGCCGTGCAGAATTCTCTGGATAATGCCTTTGGCTCTGTTCTCTCTAACACTGGTCAGATGCTCCCAGTCCATCTGCGACCTCCTTAGTGTCTCTATAGGTGCGTCCTGCTGAAATTGTATATCTTTTTAAGATTCTGAAAATAAATCCTATCACTATCTTCTGGTGTTAGTTGAGAATAGTTATCTTTCAGTGGTTTTCACAGTATAAATAACTTGCCCAATATTACTAAGGCTCTATAACTTCATTAGGAGGTTATCTGTAATGAAAAAAAAAAAAAAGTACCTAATTAGGTAAAGACATGGAATATCCCAATTAGGAAAATGCCATATAAATTTATGTATATCATATATATCTTTTATAATTTATTTTGTCATCATCCATAATATATGTATGAGGAAGGAGTGTGAATTTAATTTTAGATGCTCTGTTCATTGTTAATTCATCTCAGATTCTCTATAAGCACTTATGATAATGAATGTATTTGATGTTCAGGTGGCTCTTCTGTGCTTTCATTTGCAGTTTTGCAGTTCAGTAATTGGCAATTCAGGGTGCAGAAAACATTTTTTAAAAGATCTCAATAAGTGTACTAAAAGTACAAATTGGTTATTCTAGGTTTTTAAAAACTTTTAAGTATTATTGAGTTGTAAGAAAAGTCTATAAGAAGTTATTCCTTCTGAATTCAGCTTTAGGTAGTATGTTAAAATAGATCCCCCCTAAATAACACTATAAAACATTATATATGTTTAGAAATACCTTGTCTATGGCTCAAAGTGGAGTAAAAAGTAGACCAATTTAAATGAATTAATTTTAACTTATTAGTTTAGATATGTCCAAATATCAGGTGATCCCCATTTTTTTCAAGACACATTCAGAAATGTGTCCCAAGTTTGGGACAGTGTGATATGTTAAAATTTTCAGATATAAGTGAAAAGATTAAATATCAACACATTATTGCTTAACCATAACACAAAACATGTTGCTTTGTCCACTTTCACATTCAACATATATTTATGATTACTAAAATGTGGTCATTATTGTACTACATTTTACTGTTTTAAAATTATCTATTAAAAAAAAAAATACTGGCTCCAGAGTTTACAGATGGAATTTACATCAAGCTAGATGACTTCTCCAATCAGTATGCTGTTCATCAAAATAAAGTAAGAGTGAACCATAATATTAGGGACTTGTAAGGACTGGAGCACAAAGTGACTCCATCTTTTCTGAGAGATAATTTGGGCTTAAAAACCCCCAAAGAGCCCTCACCTTATAAATATCTATGTATGTTTATAAAACAGAAAATTAAAAAGCTATAAGGCATTATAGTGAAGTAAGTCAAACTTTTACACCTAGCCCTACTTTTTCCTGCTCTACTTAGATATTCAACAAATATTAATATTTACTAAATGAGTAAGTAATGAACATTTATGTACTATCTTCTTTTGGTTTTTAATATGTATTATTTTTATAATCAGAAGAAATAACAAAGAAATTAGTTCCCCCATAAATCCAGAAACTATAGCTAGACTTTTCTTTTGTTTTCTGACTATAATACTTGTTAAAATTCCATTGACATTTTAGCCAATGTGTCCATTCTTTAAATTAACCCAGATCACTCTAGGGGTTGTTTTAGTGATATTAGCTTTATTTACAGTTCCTGAGATCCCTACATCCTCCTATTGTGTAAGAAAAATAGGAAAACTCTTTGGAATGAAAACTTACCAAAGTTAATAGAGCTATTGAATTGAATACTACCTACCACCTAGAAGTAACAAAATTACCGTGAAAACTGTCTTAATGTTTTAAAATTATTTGAGTCGTGAAGTTGTAACCTATTAACTACTCTTAATTAGTTAATTAAATTCTGTGGGCCTCAGTGAACTCAATAAGCTGCCCAAGTCTGTAGTCTGCTTCTGGAAGCACTTTGGATAGTGGTAAACTTGTTTCGGAGAAGGCAATGGCACCCCACTCCAGTACTTTTGCCTAGAAAATCCCATGGACGGAGGAGCCTGGTAGGCTGCAGTCCATGGGGTTGCTAGAGTCGGACACGACTGAGCGACTTCACTTTTACTTTTCACTCTCATGCATTGGAGAAGGAAATGGCAACCCACTCCAGTGTTCTTGCCTGGAGAATCCCAGGGACGGGGAAGCCTGGTGGGCTGCCGTCTATGGGGTCGCACAGAGTCAGACACGACTGAAGCGACTTAGCAGCAGCAGCAGCAAACTTGTTTAATTGGGAGAGCCGCCACCGGCACCAGCCAAGGCAGGACTATTGAGGACTTTGTCCAGTGAGTTTCAAGTGTGCCCAAGTGGCATTCTGAGTGCACTCAAACCTGTTGTTCCTCTCAATCTTGTCTTCCTCTGCATTTATCTGTATCATTGGAGTCAATTCACATTGCTCTGTGCTGCCTTTCTGGTTACTCATTCTTGGTTGACAGCACTCAGAAACATTTTTATCAGGCTCCAAGAACCCCCATTTTACTACTTAAACAGATACATAGACGAAAACCCACTCCTTTATATCTTTATCTTCACAGGTTGTTTCAGTTGGGCTCTCTGGGAAGCAGATGCTAAAACGGAGTTAGGATGCAAGGCGTTTATTAGAGATAACACCTGCAAAAGATGAAAGAGGCAGGAAATAGGATTGGAAAGGAAAGACTCAGACCGCAGTGCATATCTGATGGGGTCTCAGTCAATCCAGTGGGGAGCTAGAGAATAGAGGCTGGTAATTGGAAGGGTTCTGCATTGGAAACACTAGTACGCCCCAGTACCTCTGCCATGCTTTGTCACTGGCTGGGGCTCTCCAGGAAAAGAGGCCTCCACTCAAGAGCTGAGGCAGACTCCTCATGTGTTAACAGCTTGTGGACTGACCACCCTTGTGGGTGAACATCAAGGTCTTTCTTGAAGGGAAATCAGAGGGAAGCAACTCTAGTTAGTACTGCTTCATCAATTGAATTTCTGTATTGTCTCACCTCTGTAATTTTAAACTCTACATGCTACCTGTTCACTGTAACACCCTATCTTTCCACTGTTCATCCCCTTATTCTCATTATATCTGCTCTTCGCTTTTATGTGAAACTTTCACTCCCCTACTCCCTCCACCTTCTCTAAACATTTCACCCTCTCTTGACATCACTGCTTTCTCCAGGTAGGCTAGACCATGTTCCTCATCACTTCATCCATTCTCCAGCCAATATCCTTAAATTCTCTGCCCCTTTTCCTTAGTGCCCACAATGCAAAACCATGTTTATCCATCTGCCTTCTTTATTCCTACACTTAAGCTGATGGGCACAGCTAAAGAAAATCATACAATAGTACAGATTAATGTCACATAGTTTCCAGTCTTGGCTGAACCCTAAACACTGTACAGAAATCCTATAATTAGATTCTTCCTTCTCATATGGCACCTGAAGGAAAAATCTTATAATTTTTGTTTTGCAACATGTTAATAAACATGATGGGGAAAGTTCCTTAGGGTAGATCTGAATTCTACCTTTACTGCTTGTGTGAATTTGTTTAACTTCTCCAGGTCTTTTTCCCTCCATCTTTAAAATGGAGCTATTATTAGCTGCTGATGACATTGTTTTCAGGATTACATAAAATATTGAACCAGTTTAGTGAAAATTCTCAAATCATTGACAGTACAGACCCTAAGGTTTTCCCCCCACTAACTGACCAACTGTAATCTACTGAAAACCCCTCTTTCCACTAAGTACATCCCAATCTAATTTCATAACATTTGGACATTTTAAGTTATTAAACCAGTCCTCTTTCTCCATTGGGGTAGCTTAGGAAACTGTGTGTGCCTTTAGTGAAGGCATGATCAGCTTTCTTGAACTCCACAATTTCCTCCTTCCACTTAACACTTGGTGTCTGAAAAGGAAGACACAGAAGAATTTGTTTCTTCATACACTGTCAAGGTTGCTATCCTGCTTTCACTGTAAATGACCTTGAATCTTTTCTATAGGCTCAGCATGACCAGGTTCAGTTCAGTTCAGTCGCTCAGTCGTGTCTGACTCGACTCTTTGCGACCTCATGAATTGCAGCACACCAGGCCTCCCTGTCTATCACCAACTCCCGGAGTTCACTCAGACTCATGTCCATCAAGTCAGTGATGCCATCCAGCCATCTCATTCTCTGTTGTCCCCTTTTCCTCCTGCCCCCAATCCCTCCCAGCATCACAGTCTTTTCCAATGAGTCAACTCTTCGCATGAGGTGGCCAAAGTACTGGAGTTTCAGCTTTAGCATCATTCCTTCCAAAGAAATCCCAGGGCTGATCTCCTTCAGAATGGACTGGTTGGATCTCCTTGCAGTCCAAGGGACTCTCAAGAGTCTTCTCCAACATGACCAGGTAGTGACTGTAATAATTTCCACTGACAAAGAGATCAGTTATAAGCAGTTCAAGTAAACATTGATGGTCCCTGGAAGACTAAACTTTATATTTTGGCTTAATTTAATTCTTTCCAGTCTCACCTCCCACCCAAAGGACCACTCCATTATTCAAGTGATCCATATCTTACCTACTTTCTCATCAGCCATTGCAACCCAACCCTGGAGCCAAAGGTATAGTTAAGACTCATTTTCTGATGTTGTTCAGTTGCTCAGTCGTGTCTGATTCTTTGTGACCCCATGGACTGCAGTATGCCAGGCTTCCCTGTCCTTCATCATCTCTTGGAGCTTGCTCAAACTGGTGTCCATTGAGATGGTGATGCCATCCAATAATCTTATCCTCGGTCATCCCCTTCTCCTCCTGTTTTCAATCTTTCCCAGCATCGAGGTCTTTTCTAATGAGTCAGTTCTTCACATCAGGTGGTAAAAGCATTGGAGCTTCAGCTTCAGCTTCAGCATCAGTTCTTCCAAAGAATATTCAGGATTGATCTCCTTTAGGATTGACTGGTTTGATCTCTTTGCAGTCTGAGGGACTCTCAAGAGTCTTCTCCATTTTTCTGTATCTCTAAGGAATCAAGGGCTTGAGATGACGTGTCCTCACCCTCTTGGCCTGGTTATACCACCCAGCCACCTCTCCCTAATCTTTCTTTTGCTATTTTGGTAGTTTTGGGCAGAGACAGGAAACCCAGTAGCTGAGCAAACATCCACATGGGAAGTTCAGGGAATCAGAGCCTAGAATGAAGTCTTCTATGAACTTGGACCCAAAGAATTTGGTAAATGTTTTGCAAAAGTGCATCATTTCACCATAACCTGAAATAATTAGTAACCCCAAAGGGTCAGGAAAAGCTATCAATCAGTACTTTATAGTATTCTGATATATCATTCTGATACAAAGTAAGGCAATGGCACCCCACTCCAGTACTCTTGCCTGGAAAATCCCATGGATAGATGAGCCTGGTAGGCTGCAGTCCATGGGGTCACTATGAGTCAGACATGACTGAGCGACTTCACTTTGACTTTTCACTTTCATGCATTGGAGAAGGAAATGGCAACCCACTCCAGTGTTCTTGCCTGGAGAATCCCAGGGACGGGGGAGCCTGGTGGGCTGCCGTCTATGGGGTCGCACAGAGTCGGACACGACTGAAGCGACTTAGCAGCAACCTCACTGTACGCATCAATGCTGTTTTTTTCTTGGTGAGGTATATCAGGACTCCATTTCTAGACTGTATGTTGGTGTAACTAATATATGGTGCATACATGCATTTTTCTAAGCACACTACAAGTATTAACTCATTTAATATGCACAAATGTCCTATTCAGTTCAGTTCAGTCGCTCAGTCGTGTCCAACTCTTTGTGACCCCATGAATCGCAGCACGCCAGGCCTCCCTGTCCATCACCAACTCCTGGAGTTTACCCAAACTCACGTCCATCGAGTTGGTGATGCCATCCAGCCATCTCATCCTCTGTCGTCCCCTTCTCCTCCTGCCCCCAATCCCTCCCAGCATCAGGGTCCTTTCCAATGAGTCAACTGTTTGCATGAGGTGGTCAAAGTACTGGAGTTTCAACTTCAACATCAGTCCTTCCAATGAATATTCAGGACTGGTCTCCTTTAGTATGGACTGGTTGGATCTCCTTGCAGTCCAAGGGACTCTCAAGAATCTTCTCTAACACCACAGTTTAAAAGCATCAATTCTTCAGAGCTCAGCTTTCTTCACAGTCCAACTCACATCCATACGTGACCACAGGAAAAACCATAGCCTTGACTAGATGGACCTTTGTTGCAAAGTAATGTCTCTGCTTTTCAATATGCTATCTAGGTTGGTCATAACTTTCCTTCCAAGGAGTAAGCGTCTTTTAATTTCATGGCTGCAGTCACCATCTGCAGTGATTTTGGGGCCCAGAAAAATAAAATCTGACACTGTTTCCACTGTTTCCCCATCTATTTCCCATGAAGTGATGGGACTAGATGCCATGATCTTCGTTTTCTGAATGTTGAGCTTTAAGCCAACTTTTTCACTCTCTTCTTTCACTTTCATCAAGAGGCTTTTTAGTTCCTCTTCACTTTCTGCCATAAGGGTGGTGTCATCTACATATCTGAGGTGATTGATATTTCTCCCGGCAATCTTGATTCCATCTTCTGCTTCTTCCAGCCCAGCATTTCTCATGATGTACTCTGCATATAAGTTAAATAAGCAGGGCGACAATATACAGCCTTGACGTACTCCTTTTCATATTTGGAACCAGTCTGTTGTTCCATGTCCAGTTCTAACTGTTGCTTCCTGACCTGCATACAGATTTCTCAAGAGGCAGATCAGGTGGTCTGGTATTCCCATCTCTTTCAGAATTTTCCACAGTTTATTGTGATCCACACAGTCAAAGGCATAGTTAATAAAGCAGAAATAGATGTTTTTCTGGAACTTTCTTGCTTTTTTTATGATCCAGCAGATGTTGGCAATTTGATTTCTGGTTCCTCTGCCTTTTCTAAAACCAACTTGAACATCTGAATGTTCACGGTTCACATACTGCTGAAGCCTGGCTTGGAGAATTTTGAGCATTAGTTTACTAGCATGTGAGATGAGTGCAATTGTGCGGTAGTTTGAGCATTCTTTGGCATTGCCTTTCTTTGGGATTGGAATGAAAACTGAACTTTTCCAGTCCTGTGGCCACTGCTGAGTTTTCCAAATTTGCTGGCATATTGAGTGCAGCACTTTCACAGCATCATCTTTCAGGATTTGGAATAGCTCAACTGGAATTCCATCACCTCCACTATCTTTGTTCACAGTGATGCTTTCTAAGGCCCACTTGACCTCACATTCCAGGATTTCTGGCTCTAGGTGAGTGATCACACCATTGTGATAATCAGGGTCGTGAAGATCTTTTTTGTACAGTTCTTCTGTGTATTCTTGCCACCTCTTCTTAATACCTTATGCTTCTGTTAGGTCCATACCATTTCTGTCCTTTATTGAGCCCATCTTTGCATGAAATGTTCCCTTGGTATCTCTGATTTTCTTGAAGAGATCTGTAGTCTTTCCCATTCTGTTGTTTTCCTCTATTTCTTTGCATTGATCGCTGAGGAAGGCTTTCTTATCTCTCCTTGCTGTTCTTTGGAACTCTGCATTCAGATGTGTATATCTTTCCTTTTCTCCTTTGCTTTTTGCTTCTCTTCTTTTCACAGCTATGTCCTATTAGGTAGTTACTATTGTCATCCACAAATTAAAGATAAGGAAACTGATCCACAGACAGGTTAATTAACCTATATCTCTTCTACTCACTTTTGTATTGTTGTTGAGTACTAAGTCATTCTGACTCTTTGTGACCTCATGGACTACAGATGCCAGACTCCTCTGTTCTCCACTATCTCCTGGAGTTTGCTCAAACTCATGTCCATTGAGTTGGTGATGATATCTAATCATTTCATCCTCTGTCATCCCCTTCTCTTCCTGCCTTCAATGTTTCCCAGCATCAGGGTCTTTTCCAATGAGTCAGCTCTTCGCATCAGGTGGCCAAAGTATTGAAGTTTCAGCTTGAACATTAGTCCTTTGTATAGTCGAATGTATCTGCTAAGAATCCGATTGCAATTTTCAAACCCATTATCAAGTGAAAAAGTTTCTGAGTTTTCTTTTTTTCATTATTTTAAATTATTATTTGAGATTACAACAACACATAATAAATCTAGTAACTTGTCATTTTTGTGATCTGGAAGAAGTTATATATCATAGTCCTTGTCACACCTTTGATACACCAGAAGTATCTGTACCTTGAAATTTTTCAGACTTCATCCACAAAGTTCCTATCAAGTGGCAACTGTTCTTTAGGAACTCTTTCAGTTGTTATTGGTTGGTTTAATTTTTCTACATTTTGTTGGTTTTGAAATTTTATTTTTTTGTAAACATTACACTCTCTTGAGGTTGCTTATATTATGTACCATATGTTTTCCTAATTTTAAAATATCACATATCCATTGTTACATCACTTCTTTGTTCACTGGTTGTTTGCTCAATATGATACGTTTATATACGAAAAATACATGTAAGATAGTTTAAACTTAATGAGTTTAGAGATTTATACCCAAAGAATTTAAGATTTATGAATGCAACATATATTTTTATTTTCAAATAATGTCTTTTTAATGCAATATTTCAAATGAGGAATTTAATACAGATCTGACAGTAAATTTTTAGTCCTATTTTCCTCTTTTTAAAGTCCTTTTTCAAAACATTAAATATGCAAATTTCACCTAAGCAACTGTATTTATACACATATATACACACACAAGCATATACAGTCACTATTTTCATTACTTGTATTATCTCTACTAAGAAAAATTACTAAAATATTGAAGTTCAATAATAAATGTCTTGGGCTTCCCAGGTGACTCAGTGGTAAAGAATCCACCTTCCAGTGCAGGGGACTCTGGAGACGTGGATTCACTCCCTGAGTTGGGAAGATCCCCTGGAGGAGGAAATGGCAACCCACTGAAGTATTCTTGCTGGGATTACCCCCTGGACAGAGGAGCCTAGGGCTACAGTCCATTGGGTTGCAAAGAGCAGGACACGACTGAGCAAGCAAGCAAATAATGTCAGAATGTGTATTAATAGGATTTTCCTTATGGTCTTTACTTACTATCCCAATGAAACAAAAACATGCTGGTTTATAACATTGGCCTTAATAATGGTTAGGTAGTCCTCAGTCTCTCAATCTTTTGCTATGATTAATTTTAATCATTCTGAGAACCATGGATACTGGGTGTATCATAGATGTGGCTGGAAATCTCAATTCAGTATATGGTTGACCCTTGAAAAATCAGGTTTGAACTGTGTGGTATGGCTTATATGTAGATTTTTTTTTTCAATAGTAAATATTGCAGTATTACAGAATCCTTGGTTGGTTGAATCCTTAGATGCCACAATGTGGATACTGAGGAGTTGGGGATGAGGATTCAGGGCGACTGTATTTTATACTTGGAAATACCTACTGTGCAGAGGGTAGGTGCCCCCTAACCCCTGTGTTGCTTAAGGATCAACTATGTTCATAATGCGTATGATTTTTTAAAAATGATGGTTACAGTTTACTTCATATGCATAGTATTTTTAGTATTTCAATTATTTTAATTGCATTAGCTCTCTATCCTCTCAAGTTTAATTAGTAGGAACACAAAAAATTTATCCTTGGTGGTGCCAACTGCCAAAATAGCAACATGTTTTTCTATTTCTATTTAGTACAGAGCATATTTTACATAGTCTCAACTTCACACTTTTTTTGGTGTATGTAGTGGCATGCCTTTCAATTTGATAAAAACATAGAAGAACTGAGTAAAATATTTTTTAGAAACACTGCTTAGAATTGAGTGAAAGTTGGCAGAGTTTTAGAATAACAGTAAGTATATATTAACTCACAAAGGACTGAGATATATTTGTAATAGTTCATACATGTCTTAGATCTGTATAAAAAAGTTTGGTATGTAATAAATTCTATACCTAATATGAGAATATAGTAATTATAAATCATGAAAAAAGAATACTTTCATATAATTCTATAGCTTCTGATAATTCATGTTAGAATTTACTTTTTTAGGTTTCTTTTTGAACCTATACTATTCAATTATCATATTACATGGGTTAATGCACATTTAAATCACAGAAAGGAAACAACTGCATTCTTTTTTTCATATTTCTATCACTTTCTAGCCTTAGAAACAGTTGACCCTTGATCAGTTGTTCAGGATTTGGAGAAATAAGTGGAACTCTACCTGTGGGAGACTAAATGTAAAACTGCAATCAGATAAATTACAAAATACCTAGATGTAGATTAACCTCTAAAAGTTTTAGAAAAAGCAGAGAATTCCAGAAAAGCATCTACTTTGCTTTATTGACTATTTCAAAGCCTTTGTGTGCTGCTGCTGCTAAGTCACTTCAGTTGTGTCCGACTCTGTGAGACCCCATAGACAGCAGCCCACCAGGCTCCCCCGTCCCTGGGATTCTCCAGGCAAGAACACTGGAGTGGGTTGCCATTTCCTTCTCCAATGCATGAAAGTAAAAAGTGAAAGTGAAGTCGTTCAGTTGTGTCCGACTCTTAGCGACCCTATGGACTGCAGCCTACCAGGCTCCTCCATCCATGGGATTTTCCAGGCAAGAGTATTGGAGTGGGTTGCCATTGCTTTCTCCTAAAGCCTTTGTGTAGGTCACAACAAACTGTGGAAAATTCTTAAAGAGATGGGAATACCAGACCACCTTATCTGGCTCCTGAGAAATCTGTATGCAGGTCAAGAAGCAACATTTAGAGCTGGACATGGAACAACAGACTGGTTCCAAATTGGAAAAGAAGTACATCGAGGCTGTATATTGTCACATTGCTTATTTAACTTATATGCAGAGTACATCATGTGAAATGCCAGGCTGGATGAAGCCCAAGCTGGAATCAAGATTGCAGGGAGAAACATCAATAACCTCAGATATGCAGATAACACCACCCTTATGGCACAAAGTGAAGAGGAACTAAAGAACCTCTTGATTAAAGTGAAAGAGGAGAGTGAAAAAGTTGGCTTAAAACTTAACATTCAAAAAACGAAGATTATGGTCTCTGATCCCACCACTTCATAGATGGGGAAATAATGGAAACAGTGAGACTTTATTTTCTTGGGCTCCAAAATCACTGCAGATGGTGACTGCAGCCATGAAATTACAAGATGTTTGTTCCTTCGAAGAAAAGCTATGACCAACCTAGACAGCATGTTAAAAAGCAGAGACATTACTGACAAGGATCTGTCTAGTCAAAGCTATGGTTTTTCCAGTAGTCATATATGGATGTGAGAGTCGGACTATAAGAAATCTGAGCACTGAAGAACTGGTGGTTTTGAACTGTGGTATTGGAGAAGACTCTTGAGAGTCCCTTGGGCTGCAAGGAGATCAAACCAGGCAATCCTAAAGGAAATCAGTCCTGAGTCTTCATTGGAAGGACTGATACTGAAGCTGAAGCTCCAATACTTTGGCCACCTCATGAGAAGAGCTGACTCATTGGAAAAGACCCTGATGCTGGGAAAGATTGAAGGCAGGAGGAGAAGGGGGTGACAGAGGATGGGACGGTTGGATGGCATCACGGACTCAATGGACACCAGTTTGAGCAAGCTCTGGAAGATGGTGAAAGACAGGGAAGCCTGGCATGCTGCATTCCATGGAGTCACAAAGAGTTGGATACGACTTAGAGACTGAACTAACTGAACTGAATACAAACATGAGGGCTTTGTTAGCAAACATCCAAAACAGGAAAAAGCATCACTGTGGTCAAAGCTTGTTAAGAGTTAGCAACCTGCTTCCTGGTTTACCGGATTCATCAGCCAGGTCCAGAGCTCAATTCCTTCTACAGTGCTTAACCAGTATTTATTAAATGCACTATTTCAAGGGTTATAAATATTGCCAGTGAAAAGGAAGATTTAAAGAGGATGCTGCACCTTTTTGTCCTTCCTCAGGATACCTGCTCTTGCACTCTGGGTTCAGGTGAAGGGTGGAATCTGACCAGGCAGAGAAGAACGTGAAGGTGTAGTTGCCCTCCCATTACATACTTTGGTGTCATTTTGACTCCTGATTGCTTATCTGAAACACTGAGCTACTAGATTAAAATTGACAGCCCCTCCCTGAACCCCCTGGTACTTATTTACCTCGGGTCTTTTTTCCTGTTTTGTTTTTTTTTTTCTGCACTCATGTCCATGTTGTAGATATTTTGGTACCCTCTCCCCGCCTCGGTTGTAAATTGAGGAAAATGACCTCTTTACTATCCTCCACAATGATCAATAAACGATGCTTATAGAATGCATGACGACAACTTTAATTTCAACCCCAACCCTCTTTTATCACAAGCAGTCTTGATGTGAAGGCAGGTCTTCCATGCCTTTTTCTGAAAGGTGCCCCGGAGGGCCTGAGGGCTCAACCAACGGAGCGGGGAACCTCAAGACAAGTCCCTGACCCAAGTTCCGCCCTTTCCTCACCGCACTCGAGCGCTGGGATGGGAAAAGAGGGATACAGCAGGTACGTCGGACTGACTATTCGCAAACTGCGGAGCAAAGGGGCTTGATGGTACCCACCTGGAACGGCCCGCAGGCCCCGCCCCGCGCCGCGCACGCCTTTTGTAAGCGCACTAAGCCCCGCCCTCTCCAGGCCCCGCCCCTGCCCGGCTCCGGCTCCGGCTCGGGCTCCGCCAGCGGAGGGGGTGGAGAGAAGCCGCAGCTGCAACTTCGTCTGGAGCCTCGCAGCCTGGGCTCGGCCGGGGACCGAGCCGCCGTCACCGCGGAGCCGCCGCTTCCCTGGCCCGGGCCTCAGCACAGCTGGGCTGACCATGGCAGCCGCCGCCGCCGCCGCGACGAATCCGGCCCCTGCGCCCCCTTCCCGTCGCTGAGCGGCCGTTGCTCAGCCCACCCGCTCGCCCCGCCTCGCGGGTGCCGCCGCAGCTCAGGCTCCACACAAGTTTCCGCCTCCGAAGAAGCAGAAGGCAAAGGCAGCGGAGGACGGGCGTGGGGAATCGGGCGCCCCCGGCCCACTCAGCACTCCCGCCCGCGATGTGGGGGCGCTTCCTGGCCTCTGAGGCCGGCGGCCCGGACAGCCCCGGCGAAGCCCGCAGCTTCCCCGCGGGTAAGTAACGGGACAGGCCGCCGGTCGGGGTGGGGGTCGCGGCCGACCGCGGCGCCCTGGGGACCCCGCCGCCGCCGCTCCCCTCCCTCCTCCGGCCTGGCTTCCCCCCTAGCCGCGCGCCCGCCCTCCCGCCAGCCCGGTTTCCTCCCGGCTGCCGACACCCAGCCGGGCGGGCTGACATCTGGCTGCCCGCCTCCCCGGCCAGATCCGTCCGGCATCGCGGCGCGCCGGCCCGGCGTGGCTCCGTGTCCCGGCCGCTCCTCGTCGGGCCTCAGCCCCAGCGCCCAACTTACAGCTCACTTGGGCTTCCTCGGATTGGGCTTTGTTGTGCGTCCCCCTCCCTTTTTTCTCGGGTGGGGTGTGGGGACGTGGGTAACGGGGCTCCCGGAGATCCGGGCTGGAAGGTCGCTGCGACCGTGCTGCAGCGGCGGCGTTGCGGCGCGCTCCAGGGGCGCCGGGATCTGCTGCAGCCGCTCCCGCAGACCTTACTGGAGGGCGCATTTGAGGGTGGGAGGAGGCTGCTGGGGATGTCTGGATTGCTGGTGCCCGCCCAGGGGTCCATCTCCTCACTGAAACCTGGTCACCGCCCAGCAGTTCTCTCTGGAGGACACGTCCTGCCAAAGACAATCGATCTTTGAGCAAGAGGGGATGTTAATTCGTTTGCCTGTTCCTGGCCTTTTCGGGGAAAATTTGGGTTTTGCCGCGTTGGGTGTGTGAAGGGAACTGTTTTGTAATGCAGAGCCATTTCATGCCTGCATCACTTGAAAGTTGTGTAGGAGCCACCAAATTAGAATAAATCGTCTCCTGATTAGGAATGTAGAAAATAAGACTTGGTTATCTGATATTGACAAGTTACATGACGTTGGCTGTTTTTTTTTCAGGCGCTTTAATTTAATCTTAATTGTATTTTGAGCCACCCACCTCCCCTCCCTGCGCCCCAGAAGCTGCAAGTTATATGGATCATTTATCCAGAAAAAGCCGCCATATGTACATACACAAAAATTTTCCTGCAACTCCAGGTGCTTCTAGGACTCCTCTGTTAGGTAACCTCTTGTTACACAAAATGTTTGAGCTCTACTTGTGTAACTGACATTTTAGTATACATTTTCAAGGCGATTTGCAAACAAAACAATATTTGGAAGTGGTTTTTTGTTGGTAGTATTTTTGCTATTTAAAAAATATCAGACACAAACTCAGATTTCTATTAAAATTTCAAATAATACAGTTCTGTGATACTTTAAAAATTAGTGATTTTTTTTTTTTAGACAGATAATTTTCTCAGGTTTATTTTCTCAGGGTGTAATTGACATTTAGAAATTGTAATATACTTAATATGTGCAACTTGGTTTTGATATATACATGTGTATACACACATTGTGAAATGATCTCCACAGCCAACTAGTTGACCTGTCCATCACCTTATAGTTACAGGTTTTTTGTGTGTCATGTGTTTGGTGAGAAAACTTTAAGATTTACCCTCTTAACATTTCAAGCATATAATAATACACTTTTAACTGTAGTGGCATAATGTACCATTAGATCTAGACATAAATAAACTTTCAAATTCAGAGTTAGATTTGAAATTGTTCTCTTAAATTTGGTCCTGCAATGCTTTTAGAAATAAGATAATTTAATGTAGGCATGAGTTTAGTTAAAAAAAAAAAAAAAGTAGGAAATTATTTTCTCTATAATTTGTACCATTTGTCCTAAGAGGAGGAGACAGGAGTTAAGAGGTTTCTGATACTCATTGGTTATTTACAAATTCTGCAATCACAGTAACTTCAGTCAGTGAGAAGGCACTTCATTATCCCCAGAGGCTGGAGGGAGTGGTTTCAATTTATCTGTACATGTCAGAAGCCATCTGTAATGTCTTTGCAAATTAACCTCTTAAAATTTATTTTTATTTGTTATAATAACATGTTTGAAGGCATAATATCATCCAAGCATTGTATCCATTTATTCCATTGTTTTTTAGGGAGAAGAAAACATCGTAGTGCTTAGAAATTGTTAATTAACTGAATAAAGGACTTGGAGGTTATATTGCAGCCTCTAAACCTTTGCTGTGTCAAAGAATATTGTGGAAGAAGATACTTTGTAAATATCCAAATTTAGTAAATTCAGACAGTATATCTTTACAACACATTTATTTTATCTAATCTTTGACAGTAATAAATCTTTGGTAAGTCAGGGCATGTCTTTCCAATACAATTTTTCTTCAGCTGTGTGCTAAGAATAGATTACTTTTACAGAATAGTAATGTAATTATTTATGTTTATTCTCTTCTTAAGTAAAGCAAACCTTTAAAATTATTTTTGTAGCTTAATATGTACCTCATTTGTAAAACTTAAGTGTGGTTTCTTTAGCAAATGAGCAGGTGGTGAAGGTCAAAATAATGACCTCTGGGTTGGTTCATGTAGGCATTTTTTTCCTTAGAATTTAAAGAAAATTTGTATATTTGAAACACTGCCCAATATTACCTTTTGACTACCTTGAGTGATTTTAGAGCTTTTCTGAAAGCAGAAGGAACCAGTCTTCTGATTGAATTTATTAGCAACCATTTTGGTTTTGAGGGCCAGTGTTAAGACAGGGATACATAAATAATTTCTAGTATTTAAATGAGTTTGTCTCAATATGTGGGTTAATCCTAGATGTCCAAAAACTAGTTTGTTTATACAGTTATGTAACTAGACCAATCTGCCTGCTAGTGCAAGAGACACAGGTTCGATCCCTGGGTCCAGAAGATCCCCTGGAGAAAGAAATGGCAACCCACTCTAGTATTATTGCCTAGGAAATCCCATGGGCGGGAGCCTGATGGCTACAGTCCGTGGAGTTGCAAAGTTGGACGCAACAACTAAACAACAGACAACTAAACTAGACTAAAGAGAAAACCAAAGATAATACAGAACCAGTTTTAAAAAATGGGAGAAAACTTTTCTTTTTAAGGTAATGGCAATTAAAACAAGTAGGAATAATTAGTGGGTATGGTAAGTACTGAACTTTGGACCTTTGCTGTAGGATTTAATTTTGCTTTGGCTTTATCCATAGTTTTTCAGCTTTGCAAAGACAACTGTTATAAATGAAAATAAAATGAGTATTTTCTTAACATTCCCATGCAAAGATCAAGCAAAAGTGCCCCTCCCCCCCGTTTTGATTGGCAAGTGTGGTTAGAAAGCTAATTTTATTTTATTTTCCTTTGCCTGCTTTTATTTTAATTTTTTCAAACTTTCAACTTTTTTTTTGGTATTGGGATATAGCCGATTAACAATGTTGTGATAGTTTCAGGTAAACAGCAAAGGGATTCAGCCATACATATACATGTATCCATTCTTCCCTAAACCTCCTCCCATCCAGACTGGCACATAACACTGAATAGAGTTCCATTAGCTAGCTATACAATAGATCCTTTAGGGTTATCCATTTTGAATACATAGAAAACTTAATTTTAAGTAGAACATGTGTTATGTTTTTTATGATTTGGTTGAGTGTATTTGAGAATACTCCATTATTCAAAATGTATAATAGTTTCAAAGTTGGATGAAAGCTGGATTATTTCCCTTAGGTTTAAACATCTAGTATGATATGGTGATATTTTGAGTACTTGCACTTAGTTATATTGAATTTGTTGCTTTTTATAAATCATACTTTCAAAGTATTAATATATTTAATCCTTAAAACATTTGGAGGTAGGATAGGACAGTTTTAAAGTCTGCTAAAATTAAAATGTTATAGAAAATACTCATCCGATCTGAAGAAGTGTCATTTGAGTGCCTCGAGCCTTAGTGCCTTACTGCCTCTCCCTAGTTGATGCCTGGCTATAAGGTGTTTAGTGATGTCATAATGATGGTGGTAGTAACTGGTATGATTATGTCAAATACTAAGTCTTTCTGTGGTTTTGAATTAAATGAACCCAAAAGTACAATGATACCAATGAAACATAACTCTTCTGCCTAAACTCAGTTGAGCATGTTCTTTTATAATAGGCTTTCAGGGATGAGTGGTTAATCTCAGCTTTAGTAATGACTTTTGTGAAATGAACCTGATTATTACTGATAGCTTCTTGGCTTGATGAAGGTGGTAAACTAATCTGAGGCCAGGAAATAAATGGTGAGTTGACAGCCTCTGTTGTGAATGTTTCTGTATGTTGAGAACAGAAGGTATTTTACAGTCTCAAGTTTCCTGACTGGATCAGATGTGTCTGTGTGTACTTGAGAAGATGAAATGAAGGCTCTCAGATTTTACTGCATTTTATCTTAATTAGTTCCCTCAAATTGTGTATTAAAAGTGAATAATGCAATCATTTAGATACCTTCTAAAGGTATAATGATATGCTAATTATTATTATTACTTTAAGGATATATATATTTACACTGGCAAAATAATATTCTACAGAGTGGGATTTATTGTATACGGTCATTTTAAGAATGAGGATGATCAACATAAAAGAACATCAAATTGCTCTTCATACTAATATTTTACTTGCATTTTCTATTTTTCTTTAAAAAAAATTCATTGTTACCTAGCATAGTGCTTGGCACGTACATAACTACTTGGTAAACTTGAGTCATTCTTTCAGTATGTATTGTGTGGTAGGCATTGTACTGGCCTCTGGGAGTGCAACATTGAACAGGAACGTTCCCAGCTCCAAGGGAACTTACATGCTAGTAGGGAGGAAACGGTTTGTAAGTAAACCAACAACACGATGATTCAGCTAATGTTAAGTACTATGAAGAAAAGGGAGCTGAGTGAGATGATATAGGATGGGTGGATCTGGGTAGACAAGGCCTCTCTGAGGAGGTAACATTGCTCTGAGACCTGAGTGATGAGGAGCCAGACATTAGGGCAGGAGTGTTTAGGCAGAGGGTAAATAAACAGCTCCAGGCTAGAAATGAATTTGGGGAATTTGAAGAATATCAGTGAGTCTGGAGCATAGTGAGTGACCAGGGATATGAGGTGAGGGAGTCCTGTAAGAATTTGAAAGAATTTTAGGTTCTATTCTGTGTGAGGGGAAGGCAGTTTTGGATGGTTAGGGAGATGACTGTTCATTCTTTCACTTAGCACACTGAGTGCTACTGCAAGGCAGACCTTGTTTTTTGTTCTACGTACTGGGGAGATGAAGCAGACGTTAGGCGTTGATAGATCACTCCTGGCTGTTTCGTGGGAGGAGGAAATTGTGGTGGGATGCAGAAAAGATTGGTAGCAGAGAAACTGGTTGATAGGTCACTGCAGTTATTGGGTGAAAGATGATGGTTTGGATTAGGGTGGTAAGAGTGGACTGGAGAGAACAGAGTGAGTCTGGAATATACTTGAGAAATCGAGCTAACAGGATTTACGGATGGCTTGGAGGTGGCAAATGAAGAAAAGAGGAATCAAAGATGAAGTCTTAGTGGTGGCTTCAGTAATTGTAATGGATGGTAGTGTCATTTCGTAAGGTGGGGAAGGTGAGGGAGTAAGTAGAATTAAGAGTTCTGTTTTAGTCCCGGATGGAGTTTGAGTTGTGTTTTAGAGGTTCAGGTGAGATGTTGGGCATAGAAGTCTGGATCTCAGTGGGGAGGTGGTGGAGGTAGAGAGTTTGAACATGGTGTTTAAACACGATCACATAGAGTATCCAGAAGACAGCAGAGGTTAACGTTTTCTAGTCAGATAGAGGAAGAAGATCCAGCCGCAGAGAGACCGTGAAGGAGCAGCCACCAGTGAGTAGGAGTGAAACTGGGAGAGTGTAATGTTCCAGAGGAGAGAAGACTGAAGGAAGGAGTCAAGAGTCAAAAGCTAACCTTCTGGAAGAGTCAGAGTCACATGCTTCCAAGAGGCCAAGTAAGATGTGACAGGGAGAATAGATCAGTGCCACTGCCTAGTTTCAGTGAGAGCTTTAAAATGTTTAGACTAGTAGGGATTAAAGATCCTCTAATCCAATCAGCCCATTTTATTGGATTTATAGGATTGGTATATAAGTGCTTAGTAAGTGTTTGGGTGGCTTTCTTTGCCCTTACCACTTAATCAGGCTAGGGTGACCAAGTGTCTGGGTTTGCCTGGGACATTCAGTTTTGAAACTAGGGGTAGTGTCTCCTGGAACTCCTCACGCTGAACAGTTGGCTGAATCTTGACTATAGGATTCTGCCCAGGGCATCTGAACTGGGTAAAGCTTTAAATTACTTTAAAGAGATTTTAAATTACTTTAAAGAGAGTAGATTTAAGATCAGGAAGTTTTATGCCCTCTTTATATAGTAGATGTCTTCATTGCTTTATTGATGCTGTTTCAGTACTAAAGTTCAGAATTCTGAAGTGAACTCTAGTTTTTGACTAACCTTCTGAAAGAATGGGATGAAACAACCACCTCAGAGACTACATGGACTACGTATCATGTAAAGTGTAAAGTTTTCTATAAGGTGGTTTTACTGTCGTGTAGAGGCAGAGATCGTGTGTTTATAGATCACAGTCAATGAACATTGCTTTATCATGACATTACTGAAGCTTTTTTGAAGCTTTTTCATTAATTCTGCACATCCTATCTCCTTTTAAGAATAATGTACTGAGAAGTTTGACTGGAAATGAAGTTTTTAAATTTGGGGGTGTAATTTTATAAATTGTGTCAAAACTTTATTTTGGAGTGTTTTGAAACTGAAGTTCTGTTTTAGTTTTGGCTCTTAAGTATTGGAAAATTAAAGACTGAGAAATAATGAGCTTACTCTGCTTTCATTGGAGACCAATGGCTATGTGAATTTTCATTAGGTCTAGCAACTTTATTTAGCAGTGTTTATTTTTATTGGGACTTTTATTTCTTCCTGGGTGCTGATGATCCTTCTTAAGTTTGGACTTAATTTGCTACCATGTAGAATATTTTCTCTATTAATTGATATTATGAAATAGTTGCATTCAAAGACAGAGGTAAACCTCTCTGGAATACCACTTGTTATATTCCCTCCTGTTTATAGTGGTTTTATTAAAAAAACCTCTTACTAGTTTTTAATCATACCTATTTTTTCCAGGTTATAGATAGAAACAAAGGCTTTTTGAGAGACTAAATTAGTTATGTGGCCTTCATTCCAAATAGCTCCAAAAATACTGTTTTGAATACAGCATTTCATGTAACCAGAATATAAGATAGGATATCTGTGGCCTCTCCACATATGAAATCAACAAGCACATAAAATTTTTTTCATAGAAAGAGATAGTCTTACCTATATTGTTTGCTACCTTAACCCTCCTGAGTTCCTTGTCTTACATGATGAGAATATTACTGGTTTGGATTCACACTTTTTACGTGAAAGGTGAACCATTTATTTTCATCTGATCTTGGCCTTATTGAGTTAATTTTAACCTCAGCTGGAACCAACCTAGTTTAAAGCTCTTCCTTGTTATACTCAAATTGCAAATAAGAAAATTTAGAACCACATTTGAAGACTATATAGTGTTATAACTTTGGTGGTAATGTTTTTAAAAATTAGTTTTATTAATAATTTTAGTACTAATACTAATAGTAGTTTTAATAATAATAGTTAATGAATAACTTCCAGATATCATTTTTATATTTAGAATGCAAAGAATACTAGCTGCTAATTATTTAAACTTCAATTTATTGAAATCCTTAAATGCAGGAAAGCCAATTAACTTAAATTGAGGTGGATTTTTTCCCCCCAGTTTGATTGAGATGTAATTGATATATAACATTGTATTAGTTTAAGGTATACAATATAGTGAATGAAATATATATATATTTCAAAATTATTACCATAATAAGCTTAGTTAACATCCATCACCACACATATTAATAGTTTTTTTCCCTTGTGATGAGAACTTTTAAGATTTACTCTCTTAGTAACTTTCAAATATATGGTATAGTATTGTTAACTATAGTCACAATGCTGTACATTATATCCCCAAACTTATTTATCTTATACCTGGAAGTTTCTGCTTTTTTACGGCTTTCATCCTTTTCTCCCACCCTCCCACTCCCTGCTCCTGGAAGCCTCCAGTCTGTTGCCTGTCTTTATGAGTTTTGTTTTGATTCTGTGTGTAAATGAGATTATACAGCATTTGTCTCTGGGTATTTATTTGACTTAGTGTGATGTTCTCAAGGTCCATTCACCTTGCAACAAATGGCAGGATTTTCTTCTTTTGTGGCCGAATAATATTCCATTCTGTACAAACACAGTTTCTTTAGTCATTCCTCTGTTGATGGGCCCTTTAGTAGTTTCTGTGTTTTGGCTATTATAAATAATACAGCAGTGAACACGGTGGGGGTGGGGTGGGGGATGTAGATATTAATATCTCTTTGGGACAGTGATTGTGTTTTCTTTGGATGTATACCCAGAAGTGTGGATTGCTGGATCATATGATAGTTGTATTTTTAGTTTCAGTATGGGGAGCCTCCATACTGTCCTGTGGTGGCTGTACCAGTTTACATGCCCACCAATGGTGTACAAGGTTTCTCTGTTCTCTACATTTTTGCAAACACTTGTTATTATGTTTTTGATAGTAGCCATTCTAATAGGAATGAAGATCTCATAGTGGTTCTGAATTGCATTTCCCTGCACTTAGTGATCTGAATCACCTTTTCACATGGCTGTTGCCCTTGTATAGCTTTTTTAGAGAAATATTTATTTAGTTCCTTTCCCCATTTTAAATCAGATTATTATTATTATTATTGTTTTTCCTATTGAGTTGTGTGAGTTAGTTCTCTCTTTTGGATATTAACCCCTTGTCAGATAGATGACTTGCAAATATTTTCTCCCATTCAACAGATTGCCTTTTCATTTTGTTGATAATTTCCTTTGCTGTGCAGAAGCGTTTTAGTTTGATGTAGTATACTTTTTATTTTTGCTTTTTGTTGCCTTTGTTTTTGATGTCACATCCAAAAAAAACATTGCCAATTCTGATGTCAAGGAGCTTACCCCATGTGTTTTCTTCTAGGACTTTTATGGTTTCAAGTCTTACATTTTTTAACCCAATGAGTTGATTTTTATATGTGGTGTTAGATAAAGTCTAGTTTCATTCTTTTGCATGTGGTTGTCCCGTTTTCTCAATACCATTTATTGAGGAGAATATTCCTGGGCCTTTTATTCTGTTCCATTGATCTATGTGTCTGTTTGAAAAATATCTTTGCATATTAACTCAGTTATCACAATAGCTCTAAAAGATAGACACTATAATTTTTTCTCCTCTTTTTACATATGAAGAAATGGAGGCACAGATTGGCTAACTGACTTACTCAAGATTTCACTGCTTCTGAGAGTGGTACATAACTCGAACCCAGGCAGTCTAGTTTCATAGTCCACATTTTTTCCCATTATGCTATGCTATTAATTCTATAATTAAAGAAAAGGTAATTGGAGTCACTTACCCTAGAGATAAACAGTGCTGAATTGAAGTAGAAGAGTGGGATGAATAACAGATACCTCTATGGTATTAGCTTTTTGTCACTTTACCTAGGTATTCTCCAGTGGGGTGGATTTTCTGTTTCTCTTTTCCTGATTACTATTAATGTGGATATTTTTCTGTGTTTTAATCTTCTATTTAATTTTTTGGTGACTTTTTTAGTGCCTTTTATGATTTTTGAAGATTGTTTTCCCCCATTTTTTAGAAATTTAGGCCAACAGCCCCTCAAATCACTTTTAATTATTAGTTTTTTTCTCTTTTTTTTTTTTTTAGCTGCCTTGGAAAATATTTACTGATCTTTAAATAGATGCTTAAATGTACACTGTCTCAAGGGATAGCTTAAAATTTCCTGGATTTTAAAATAGACTACCAACCCACCCCCCAACCCTGTTTTAATCCTTCTAAAAGAAAGAATATTTTTAAGATCTAATTATAAACCTTCCAAAATTTTATTTTATACTAGGAACATTTATTGGTTACCCAGTGGTTATAACACTGCATTTATTGAGACCCTGTCTTAAATGTGCAGCTCTGTGCTAGAGACTAAAAAAAGTTGCCTTTCACTGTTCCTATTTGGTAAGGAGGAAGAAAGTCATATAAATATGAGTTAATATAGATTAGTAAATGTTGTTATGGTATTTTAAATGATATATTGGGAGAGTACAAAGTAGTAGTTATTTTAATACTCCCTGAAAGAATCAGAGAAAACATTTAGAGCAAGTTAATTCTGAATCGAGACTCTTAAAGAAGAGAGAGAGGAGAAGTAGCTTGGAGTCAGAAAGGACCTGATCTCTTTGGAGGCAGTGGTTAGGTATGTGCGGCTATAGAGTGTTGGGAGCTGGAGCTGGGGAGGTAGGAGTTGTAAAGTGTTAGAAAATGAGGTTGCCAGTTGATGAAGAACTTTGCCAAAGTTAAGGAGTTTGAGTTTTATTTAATATGCAGTAAGGAACCCACAGACTTTTGTAAGCAAAAGAATGATGTAAGTGTATTTTCTGATAGTAGGGTAGAGGCTGGCTTGGGCAGCCGCCGCAGCAGGAGGTCTGTCTAGCAGTTGAGCCAGAAGCCATAATCTGTGACAGTGGGAAGGAGAGGAGAGACGTAATTCAGTGAATACGTCTAAAATGGACTGAAGAGGTTCAGAAACTGATTAGACATATGAGATAAGGAAAAGAAGGTTTTTGGTTGTGTTCCCTGGGTTTCTTTCTTTTTAACTTGGTTTCTACTGATAATAGAATGGGGCAGTTGAAGGCTACTGTTCTGAACTTTGTGCAGAAGTGCTTTGTACTTGTTAACATTTCAGAGATGTTATATCATGAGATTTGTTTATCTTATGTCAAATAAGGGTAAATATGCTTTGATATTTTCCATTTTGTTCTGTTTTATTAAAAAGAGTTAGTCTCAATGCACTGAATGGTGATAACCTGCATTTAAGAAAAACACTGTACTTTGTATTCATGGTTTGTATTATATATTCAGCTTTTTATTTAAAACTATAAATCTGCTTTGTCAATTTTTGTTTTTCGGCTTAGTGTTGTCATTTTTAAAATTCAGTAAGGTTAGTTCTTCTAAATGCAGTTACAGTTATGTTAGCATATTATGGAAGACTTGATATTGTATGAATTTTTGCTTCCAATTTAGAAAAGAAGCTTCAGAAAGAATATATAATAGATAACTTATTCATTTGATGTTCATCTTCCTGTTTTTTCCAGTGTGAGAAATATTAATAGTTATTAAATAAGTTAATATTTAATATTCTATTTAGTATTTAAATACTGGACATTTAATATTTAATGTATTTAGTATTCTATTTAAAATAATCAAAATTGGTGTTAAAAAATGTAACATATTGTCTTCCAAAGAGAAGTCCCAGTGCACGGTGTCTTGGGAATTTTTGCTGTTCTTATAGAAATGCTCTTTTCTCTAGGGAGAGCAGATTCTACATAGTCATTCAGTTACTGTAATATGATAGGACCTAGGTAAGATTTTATTTCAGAGATCACTGAGCCTTATTTTATTTTTAAAGTGCCCATATCTAGAAATTGAGTAACTCCCGTTTTAGTAGTGTAGTCTTATAACAATTGGGTGAAAAAATTTTCCTTATATCACTTGGTAAGCGTATTCATGTCATGTCTAGTTCTGACTGCTTTGTGATTCTGGATTATGTTGACTAGAGATACAGCATGTCATTCTTCTCAAGTTGAATTCATTCAATCTGAATTAAAGCTTAGAATGTTATTTTAATCATGACATTTTGTTAATTATCTCCAGTGTTCTAGGCATATAAAATACCGTGTCCTTTAAAAAAACTGTAGTTATATTTAAAGGAGAAGACAAATGTGAATGCAGCCTGGAGGAGATCAATTTCTATAGATAATTTGGTCATTTCATGATTCTTCTGCCATTTTGGGAAATCTGAATGAATCTCTTGTTCCTTTAAAAGGAAAAGTTTAGCAAAATAAGAGCATTGTGATACTATCATAAGTAAATTAAAATGTCTTACTGATTTAAAGGAATAAGATGCTATTCTGAGTAGGACATGTTTTCCCCACTGACTGATCAAATACTTTGTCTGACGTGATTGGACTTATGCTTTCTTTTCCTAAAGTTCTTTTGATGAGAATGCCTTCCTATGAAAAGTGCACCAGTCTTTTGTCAGAATGTTTGAGTTACTTTGTTTCCCTGGTAGACTCTCCTACAGCTTTAAAAAGCTTCCTAATTTGTTTCTGCTACTGGACTAAATTAATTGTGGTATTATTGATACAGACTTGTAGCTATCAACCAAAACAAAGAACCAGTCTGTTCTAAATTCTTTATTTTGAATTTGAAGAAATTTTTTTCTTTTTAAATGTAGAAATCTAATTCAGTTTATGAACATTAATATGTAATTTTGAATTTTTGAACAATTTTTAAAAAGTTATGGTACTTTGATTTACATGTTAGAATGTACCCATTTTGTTCCAAAATAGGCCATATAAGTTGGGTACCCTTTCCAGGAAAACATATCTCCAAAGGCTTTCATTAATAGTTACTTAGCACAGGTATAGAATCGCTGA
Source organism: Bos taurus (assembly GCF_002263795.3). Taxonomy (NCBI): domain Eukaryota; kingdom Metazoa; phylum Chordata; class Mammalia; order Artiodactyla; family Bovidae; genus Bos; species Bos taurus. The sequence continues at coordinate 32,349,123 of NC_037336.1, forward strand.
GGTACTTAATAACTAAATTATTTGGTTTGTTATTGGTGGGGTTAAGCATTAAAACCCTATTTTTCTGATTATTAAAGTAATAATACAAAGTGTAAGAGTCAAATTACTGATAATCCTACCATCTAGGAAAAACTGCAAGTAGTATTTTGATGTATTTCTTTCCAGTTGCTCTGTGCATTTTTTGTTTGTTTGACTCTTTGCTGTATATATGCTGGCTGCAGCACTGAGTCAAGTCTGGAACACTGGTCCCTGCCCTTAGTGAATATTACTACAGTCTAGAAGGAGGACAGATACTTGCACAGATAACTTTTAATTTGATATAGTGAATGCTAAGCTAGAAACAGGCAAAAAAACGAGTTCAGAGAATTCCTAGAAGATATGAAATCTGAGGTTATTTTTGAATTTCCCATTTATTGTATTTTATATCTTACTTAGATGGATAATATAAGCATTTTAGACTTTTATATCTTCATTATTTTAATGGCCTAGATTCTGTTCCTTTCTCCCTTTTGGGGTTTATTTGTAATAGTTCCTTATTAGAAATAATGCTTAAAGAACATTCCAAAGACCCATTCTCCCAAATGTTGGATTCTTTTTTTCTTTAGCTTCGTTGAGATATAATTGATAAATTGTAATGTATTAAGGTGAAAAAGTGATGATTTGGTTTGTGTGTACATTGTGAAAGGATTCTGATTAGAGTTGATTAACATATCCATCACCTCACTGTTTACTTTTTTTTTTTTTCAGTTTAGAACATTTAAGTTTTATTCTCTTAGCAAATTTCGCTTACACAGTGTTGTTAACTGTAGTCCTTGTATTCGACATTAGATTCTAAGACTTAGTCATCTTATAACTGCAAGACACCCTGCCATTCTCTCCCAGTTTCCCCATTTCTTGGACCCTGACAACTACCATTCAACTCTCTTTGAGTTCAACTCTTGTTTTTTAATTCCACATGTATTATACCGTGCACTAGTCGTCTTTCTTTGTCTGGCTCCTTTCACTTAGCATAATGCCCTCCAGGTTCATCCGTGTTGTTGCATATGGCAGGATTTCCTTACATTTTATGGCTGTATAATATTCTGTTGTGTGTATGTGTCTTTGGAAAAATGTTATTCAGATCATCGTTTATTTGGATGGTTTTTAGCTGTTGAGTTATATAAGTTCTTTGTATGTTTTGTGTTATTAAACTCTTATTGGATATATGGTTTGCAAATATTTTCTCCCATTCCATAGATTGTCTTTTCTTTTTCCTTCTTCCTCTCTCTTTTTTAAATTTTCTTAACTGTTCAAAAGCTTTTTAATTTGTGCCATGCTGTGCTCAGTTGCTTCAGTCATGTCCAACTGTTTGCAACCTTATGGACACAGCCTGCCAGGCTCCTCTGCCAGAATTCCTCTTGCCATGAAATTCTCCAGGCAAGAATACTGGAGTGGGTTGCCATGCTCTCCTCCAGGGGATCTTCCCTACCCAGGGATTGAACGTCTCCTGCATTGGCAGACAAGTTCTTTACCACTAGTACCACCTGGAATGCCCTTAGTTTGATGTAGTTCCATTCATTTATTTTTGCTGTTAGTGTCAAAATCCAAAAAATCATTGCAAGACCAATGTTAGGGAGCATATCTGTATAGTTATTCTAGGAGTCTTGTGGCTTTACGTCTTATGTACAAGTCTTTAATTCATTTTGAGTTCATTTTTGTGTATGGCGTAAGATAGTGGAATAGTTCATTCTTTTGCTTGTGGCTGTCCAGTTTTCCTAACACCACTTATTGAATAGACGGTCCGTCCTTTCCCCTTGTATATTCTTGGATCCCTTATAGTAAATTAATTCACTGTGTATGCATGGGTTTATTTCTGGGCTCTCTATTCCATTCCATTGATCTGTGAATCTTTTTAAATGACAATACTGTTTTGATTACTATAGGTTTATAGTATAGTTTGAAATCAGAAGTTTGATGCCTCCAGTTTTGTTCTTTTTCAGGATTGAGTTGGCTATTCAAAGTCTTTTGTGGTTTTAGGTTTTTTTTTCTATTTCTGTAAAAAAATGCCTTTGAAATTTTTATAAGGATTGCATTGAATTTGGATTGCTTTGGGTAGTATGAACAATTTAGCAATATTCTTTTGATTCATGAGCATGAAATATCTTTCCACTTTTGTCTTCTTCACTTTATTTCATCTCAGTGTATTCTAATTTTTGATGTACAAATCTTTTACCTCCTTGGTTTAATTTACTTCCAAGTGTTCTTTTTGATGCAGTTTTAAGTGGGATTGTTTTCTTAACTACTAATGTCTCTTTTCAGTAGTTTGTTAGTATATAGAAACACAACTGATTTTTGTGTATTAATTTCCATATGCTGTAAGTTTATTGAATTTGCTGATTTGGTTTTTTGGTGGTTTTTTGTATGAAGTATGTCATGTGCAAATAGAGACAGTTTTACTTCTTCCTTTCTGATTTGGATGCCCTTTATTTCTTTTTCTTGTATAATTGTATAAATGCTCTGGCTAGAACTTCCAGTACTTTATTAATAAAAGTGATGAGAGTGGCTATCCTTGTCTTGTTCCTGATCTTGCTCCTCAGCTGTTCACTGTTGAATATGATGTTAACTGTGGGTAGTTATGTATGGCCTTTATTGTGCTGAAGTATGTTCCCACTATATCTAATTTGTTAAGAGTTTTATATTGAAAGGATGTTGAATATTGTCAAATACTTTTCCTACATCTGTTGAATTGATATAGATTTCTGTGCTTGATGTTGTTAATGTGGTATATCACTTTTATTGATTTGCACACGTTGAACCATACCTGCATCTTTGAAATAAATCTCATTTGACCATGGTGTTTGGTCCTTTTGATGTACTGCTGAATTAGGTTTGCCATTATTTTGTTGAAGATATTTGTATCTATGTTATTGGGGATGATGGCCTGTGATTTTCTTGTAGTGTGCTTATCTGTCTTCAGTATAGGGTAACAATGATTTCTTAAAGAGCTTGGAATTGTTCTCTCCCTTTCCATTTTTTTGAAGAGTGTGAGAATAATTGGTATTAATTTTTTAAATGGTAGGATTCCTCATTGAAACCATTTGGTCCTGAATGTATCTTTGTTGAAAGATTTTCGATCATTGATTTCTAGTAATCAGTTTGTTCGGATTTTCTTTATCTTCATGGTTTAGTCTTGGTGGGTTGTATGTTTCTAGGAGTTTATTCATTTTTTCTAAGTTGTCCAGTTTGTTGGCTTATGATTGTTCACAGCAGTTTCGTATAATCTTTGTATTTCTATGTGAGCAGTTGTAATGTCTCCTTTTTCATTTCTGATTGTATTTGAGGCTTTTGTTTTTTCCATAGTCGTTCAGTTGTCAGCTTATCTTTTTAAAATAGCGTTTAGTTTCATTGATCTTTTCAGTTGTCTTTTTTAGTCTTTATTTCCTTTATTTCTACTCTGATTCTTATCAGTTCCTTGCTTCTTTTTTTTTTTTTTTTTTTTTTTGCTGCATTGCGCGGCTTGTGGGATCTCAATTCCCTGACCAGAGATTGAACTTGGGCCATGGCAGTGAAAGCCTAGAATCCTAAATTAGTTCCTTCCTTCTACTAACTTTGGTGTTTGTTCTTCTTCTGGCTCCTTAAGGTATAAAGTTAGATTGTTCATTTGAGCTTTCTTGATGTTGGCATATATCACTATAAATTTACCTCTTAGAACTGCTTTTGCATTCCATAAGCTTTGGTATGTTGTTTTTCCATCATTTGTCTCAAGAAATTTTTTTATTTCCATTTCACTCACAGTAATTTAGGAGCATGTTGTTTAATCACCACGTATTTGTGAGCTTTCTGTTTTCTTCTTTAAATTATTTCATACCATTATCATTGGAAAAGATGGCTTGGTATGTTCTAAATCTTAAATGTAGTGAGACTTGTTTTGTGGCATAAGGCATGATCTGTCCTGGAGAGTGTTTTATGTGCACTCAAGAAAAAAAAATTATATTCTCTTTCTATCTCTATATAACTTAAGGAGTAGATTTATTGTAAGGAATTTATTCATGTGATTATGGAGGCTGGCAAGACCCAAGATCTGCAGGCTGAGTCAGCAAGGTGGAGACCCAGGGAAGTCAATGGTTTAGTTCCAAATTGAATTTGAAGGCCTGAGAACTGGGAGAGCTGAATGTAGAGTTTCATTCTGAAGGCTGAAAGGCCTGAAGTCCAGGAAGAGCTGATGTTTCATTTCCAGTCCAAAGGACAGGGTAAAGCCAGTGTTCTGTTTTGAAGACCTTCAGATGGGAAGAATTCTCTCTTTATTGGGGGTGTGTCAGCCTTTTGTTCGGAGAAGGCAATGGCACCCCACTCCAGTACTCTTGCTTGGAAAATCCCATGGACGGAGGAGCCTGGTAGGCTGCAGTCCATGGGGTCGCTGAGGGTCGGACATGACTGAGCAACTTCACTTTCACTTTTCACTTTCATGCATTGGAGAAGGAAATGGCAACCCACTCCAGTGTTCTTGCCTGGAGAATCCCAGGGACGGGGGAGCCTGGTGGGCTGCCGTCTATGGGGTCACACAGAGTCAGACACGACTGAAGTGACTCAGCAGCGGCAGCAACCTTTTGTTCTATTCATACCTTTAGCTGGTTTGATGGAGGCCCTTCCACATATGGAGGGCAATTTGCTTTACTCAGTCTACAATTTAAATATAAGACCAAAAATAGTCTCATAGAAACATCCCAATATGAGGACACCTCATTGTCCAGTTATGTTGACACATACAATTAATCATCATACACATTAATATGTTGTTAGAGAGTTTTCAACCATGCAGGGGAATTCCATGGTGGTCCAGTGGTTAGAACTCCAGGCTTTCACTGCCAAGGGCCTGGGTTCAATCCCTGGTCAGGGAACTAAGATCTCATAAGTCAAGCAGCATGCCTCCCCACCCCGCCTCCCAAGAAAAAATATACAAATAAGCTTGTCATTGAGTCCAAGCTCATATAACTGGCCAATAAATTAAGAGATGAGTTGTTGAGGCAAGGAGTAGTGACTTTATTTGGAAAGCCAGCAAACAGATGATGGTAGGCTCATGCCCCATAGAATCCTCTGGCCTGACTTAGAATTCAGGCTTCTTTTATAGTCAGTGGGGAGGGAGTCAAGTCAGACATTTCGTGGTTCTCATCAGCTTTTGGGGCTTTCCCCAGTGACTGAGTGGTAAAGAACCCACTCTGGAGATATGGGTTCGATCCCAGGTTGGGAAGATCCCCTGGAGAAGGAAATGGCAACCCACTCCAATATTCTTGCTTGGAAAAGCCTCATGGACACAGGAGACCTGGTGGGTTCAGCCCATGGGGTCTCAAAGAGCTGGACACGACTGAGCAACTGAACAACATCATCATCAGCCTTTGGAGGGGATGTGTTAGCCTCCCTGTAGTTGTTCAGGGTGGGCCTGGCCTAGATGTTTCCTGTGAGCTGAACAGAGGTTTTTTTTTTTTTTTTTTTACCTTAATGCTCATTATCTGGGAGGTTTCCCGGAGATGGGTCGTTATAAGGTGCGTATAGCTTATAGGCAACCTCCCTTTAGTGATTAACTTGTAATAGAATATAAAAGGTTCTTTGTTATTACAAACTGAGACTGTTTATTCTGGAAAAAGAAATCCAAAAAGTTACTGGTATTGGTAGTCCACAGAAAATTTCGATAATGCTGCCATGAATTTTCAGATTTAGAGCAGCAGTACTCGCTGGTATGTACTCTAGGATGAACTAGAATTTCTTCTGAATAAAGGAATGAATTAACATGCTGGCTAGAGTTACTCATTTTGAATCAGCTGAATTTTAGAGAATATTTACAAATTAGAATAATTTTTTTTTTTACTCTAGATCAGGGATCTGCAAACTATGACCTTTCGGTCAAATCTAGCTTTTCATCATTTTGTAAAGTTTTATTGTAACACAGCCACATCTGGTCTTTTGTCTGCTACTGCCTTTATGATAGTGGTGAAAGTTTTGATAGAGATCAGATCAGATGGCTTGCAAAGGTGAAAATACTAATCTCTGACCTTTTACAGATGTTTTGTTGAGCCGTTCTTCCTGGTAATAGTTAATGATTTAAGCTAGGAACATCTTCCTAGCTTCTGATGATAATACTGTATCATTTTTGGTGGGTTTTTTCTCTGTTTTTTTTTTTTTTATCCCCATTACTGGTGTGTCTGTGTGTGTACATGGGGCGGGGGAATTTATATCCTTTCTATATACAATTGGTTTCCTTGGGTCAAGATTTGTTAACAACAAATGGAGTGGAGTTGTTGTGGGTTAAATATGTAACACTACTTTATACTGCTCAAAATAGTTACATTGTCTAAAAACAGGTGTATTTCCTTTATTTCAGGGGTCTTACCGCAGCTTTTATAAAATTGTTGACCAGGAATCTGTTGAATTTACATATCTTGCTCTGTAACTGGTTCCTTTCAGAATCAAATGCTGATGTAGCCTGTGAATGAGTAAAAGTAATCAGCATTTTCTTCTTAAGATGATAGTGTATAATCATCATCATTATCATCCCTAGTGACAGAGTAAATGTTTCTCTATTTGTTTCTTTAGTAAAACATTGTAGTTAATATCAGCATTTAGATGTGGAGCTCCCTGAAAGCTCCTTTTTCCGTATGTGTAAATGTACAATCTCTTCTGCAGCCATGGAAGCATACTATATAAGCAGCAAGTGCTTTTCTCCCATCCATACTTAACGTTTTGGATGTCACTACATGTTAAAAAAAATAGGTCAATAAAATTATTTTTAGCACTTAAGTAGTATCAACTAACTTACAGACAGTGTTTTGTTTCTAGGCATTTATTTTTTTCTTTAAAGAAGTACTGTCCTTGTGCTTATATATTATTATACTTCTCTGTTATTTTTTTTAATAAAAATTCCTAGTAGGAGGTCTTATGTTGAAATTTAGGTACATGTTGAAATTGAGATACCTGTTTTCAGATGTTCTAATTTTGAAATGCTCTATCAATTTATGTACCCATAAAAGTATGTGGACGTTTCCTGCACTTTGACATTGGTATTTCAAATATTTGCCAGTGGTATTTAATGTTATAGATGATTTAAAAGTCTAAAAATAGAAGCATTGTTGTCTTTTTCATTTCATTATTACTAAGGTTGGACATCTTTTTGTATCTTTATTCGCCATTTCCATGTACTTCCAGCCTATTTATGCTCTTATCTGCTTGCTAAGTCACTTCAGTCGTGTCTGACTTTTTGCGACCCTATGGACTGTAGCCCTCCAGGTTCCTCTGTCCATGGATGGAATTCTCCAGGCAAGAATACTGGAATAGGTAGCTGTGTTCTACTCCAGGGGATCTTCCCCACCCAGGGATCGAACCTGCGTCTCTTATGTTTCCTGCATTGACAGGAGGGTTCTATACCACTAGCGCCACCTGGGAAGCCCATGTTCTTTATTCCTAAAAAAATATTTCTCCAACTAATAGGTTTGCACTTGGGAGAGAAAATAGTGGGCTGTTTTTCCTTTTTGATAATGGTTTAGATAGGACTTGGAGTTCATTTAAATGGAATATTATTAATACCTGAGGAACTGTTTAAAGGAAGGATGTTTGGTGCAGATAATAGACAGATCACAGTAGAGCACCTTTGGTGACAGAACGCCTTCACTTGGTGCTTTAATATGTGAGTGCCTAATCAGATGAATTAAGATAAACCCAGTTTTGAGATTGATGTAGAATCTACAGTTTTCACTTGTTCTGGACCTCAAAGCTGGTGGAAGTGTTTCTTTGGCTACCATTTTTTAAACTTGAGTTAATTCAAACTTAATTTATAAATTGCATAGAAATAGAAAATAAAATAATTTGATACAGTATTTTATTAAAACTAAAGCTTTAATGTTGGGGTTAATATGGTAGAAAATAGATTCTGGTTTTATTATTAATCTCTTTATATGTTTTGATATTAATATAGAGAGTGTCTATTATAAATATGGTAAAATAATGGTGATTAATTGTCTGGATATGTTTGTCATTTTGTGATTCTTGAGTTTATTAAACTGCTAGAAAGTTCTCCTTGCCTCCCAATTTCGATAGCATGTAACATGATAATTCTGTAAAGGTGTCTTATTTCACATCATGATGATAAGTGCCTTGTCATTTCTCCATTACTTGGAAGCAACTGCAATTGCAAACATAAAACCCAATGGGAGCATTATAATTATGTGATAATAAGTCTGCTTTAAGGTAGCTATTCAGGTCATCTGTAATGTGCTTATTACTTTTCAAGGGTATAATTGAAATGAAGTCTCAAAATTCTTGTACAGAACTTGTTAACACCCACAAATAAGTCTGCAGTCTTCAGGTTTAGAGTCACTGTGTTGAACATTAATAAAGATATGTACTGCTATAGCTTTTGTATAAATTTCAAGATTTAAAATTGCTTTCAAATTACTATAAGCATTTTTCAGTGCTTATCCTTTATTTCTGTTCCTAATTGTTAACAGGCTAGTAGTAAATAGTTCACAGATTGACCCTGGTCCATGGTATATTTTGAGACATTGTAGATAAGAAGGAATGAACAAGAAGGTAAAATGATGGATAAATCAGGGAAAGGCAAATGTCAGTTAAGTAAAAATGGGCAACATAAGTGAAAATGAAGTTTAAGAGAACATTGAAAGTGATAAATTAGCTGAACAGTGAAGATTTATTGTAACTCAAAAGGGAAAATTAAGAGCCAGGAAATGCTCTGGTGTTAAACTTTTATTGAAAGATAACTAAAGAAATAGAATCAATTAAAATAATGCAAAATAATTTTAAATTTTAAGTGGTTAGGCTATCATAGTAGAAAATAGATTGTTTTGACTTTCCAGCTTCCCTAGTAGCTCAGCTGGTAAAGAATCTGCCTGCAATTCAGGAGACCCTGGTTTGATTCCTGTGTAGGGAAGATCCTGTGGAGAAGGGATAGGCTAACCACTCCAGTATTCTTGGGCTTCCCTGATGGCTCAGCTGGTAAAGATTCTGCCTGCAATGCGGGAGACCTGGGTTTGATCCCTGGTTTGGGAAGATCCCCGGGAGAAGGGAATGGCTACCCATTCCAGTATTCTTGCCTGAAGAATTCCATGGACTGTATAGTCCACGGGTTCACAAAGAGTCGGACACGACTGAGTGACTTTCCACAAGTGCATTCTACATGTATTGTCATGCAATATGCTTTGATTAGATTTTTCCTGAGTCCTAGTTCTCAGATAATATCTGTATATGGGATCACAGATGCCTACCTATCAAATATTACAGAGCAGAGTACTAACATTTCCATACAGATTGATGATAGGGTTGACATTTTATATCAGACAGTAGTTCTGTGTTTAAAAGTTCAGTATCTGTAAGCAGAAATCAGATATCTTCAGTCAAAGAAAGCTGCTAAGTCAGCATCGAATTTGTGTATGTCTGATAAGTAAGTTTATTTGGTGACTCATAGATATTACTGATCTATTTGAGTTATTTTTGGCAGAAAATAAGCTTTTTATCTTACTTGTATTTTTTTTTAACAAGGCCAAAAGATGTCTTCTACCTACTCATAGACATTATAAATTTATTAACTGTTTGCATATTTTCCTTTGTAGGCCCAGATTATTCTTCATCAGCATGGTTACCTGGTAATGAATCATTGTGGCAGGCCACAACTGTCCCATCTAACCAGCGAAATAGCCATATCAGGAGACATAGTATAGCTTCTGACAGTGGTGATACTGGCATTGGAACTTCCTGTTCTGACAGCGTGGAAGGTGAGTTAAATTCTTACTGGTTAGACATGAAGCTTTGTAGAATGGTTGTAATTGAGAAAGCAAGGGACATGTCTTATTGTTCCAAACTAAAAAATTATAAAATAATGTTTGAGTATTTAGTAATATTCAGTGTTGTTGTATATCAAATGAAATTGTTCTGATCAGATTAGTTTTTCCTTCCTTCATTTTTAAATTAAACTTTTTATTTTGAAATAATTGTAAATTCACACGTGATTTAAAGAATAGTACAGAGATGCTAATGCAACCTTCAGCTCATTGCTCCCCCACCCCTTGGTCTCTTGCAAAACTGCACTGCAGTATCACATTGATAAGGTCAAAATACAGAACATTTCTCTCACCACAGTATACCTGATTCTGTTCATACCCACTTTCCCTCCCACCTCTTCGTAACTGTTGGAAACCACTGATCTATTCTCCATTTCTGTAATTTTGTTTGTCATTTCAAGCATACCCTATAAACTGTACCATACAGTATGTAACTCTTTGGAATTGGCTTTTCTCTCTGTAGATTTATCCTGGTTGTTGTGTGCATTAATAGTTCCTTTCTTTGTATAGCAATGGTGGTATTGGAGAGACCACATTTTGCCTAACCATTAAACCGCTGAAAGACGTCTGGGTTGTTTACAGTTTGGGGCTTTTAGAAATAAAGCTGCTATTATAAACATTCATGCATAAGGTTTGGTGTGAACATACGTCTTCGCTTCTCTGTGGTCAGTGGCCAAGAGTGCAGTTGCTGGTCGTATGGGAGCTGCACGTTTAGTGTTTAAAGAATCCGTCACACTGTTTTCCAGAGTGACTACTGTGTTTCCATCAACAATGTAAATAGATCAGTATGAATAATCAAACTTTCTCTTCAGCCTTGCTAGCCCTTGGTGATTTTTATTTATTTGTTTTTTTCTTTGGTTTTTAAATTTTAGGTTTTCTGGTAGGAATGTAGTGATATCTCATTTTGGTTTTAATTCTCATTTTTTTTTAAAGGTTAAAAATGTTGAACATTTTTTCACAGATGTTTATTTGCCATCTATCTGTTCTGTTTGTTGGAAATGTTCTTATCTTTTGCTGTTTTCTAGTTGGATTTCCTCCATTTTTATTGTTGAGCTTTGAGTATTCTTTGTATATTTCAGACACTAATCCTTTGTTGGCTATTTGATTTGTAAACATTTTCTTCCAGTCTGGCTTGTCTTTCATCCTCTAACTGTGTCTTTTGCAGAGCAACAGTTTTTAAGCTTGTAAATCCAGTGTATCAGTTTTTGCCTGTATGGATCATGCTTTTGGGATCAAGGCTAAGAACTCTTTGTCTAGTCCCAGATCTTGAATATTTTACTTTTTTCCTCTTTTTTTTCCCCCTAAAAGTTTAATCATTTTATATTCTGTAAGTCTGTGGTCCATTTTGAGTTAATATTTTTATAATGTGTATATGTTTGGGTGTTTCTGAGAACACTCTTAGGCTCAGTTATTTGCTGGAACTCAGAAAAGATATTATACTAGTGGTTATAGTTTTTTTTACAGCCAAAGGATACTGATTTAAATTAGTAACAGAGAGGTAAAGGGCAGGGTCCAGAAAACACCAGGTCCAAACTCCCAGTTGTCCTCTCCCAGTGGAGTTGTGTGGACAGTAATTAGTTCTCTCAGCAGTGTTGTGCGAGGGCACACACAGTGGCAAGGCCCAATCCTTGGTGTTTGGGATTTTTACTGTGGGTAGGTTATATTGATATGGTTGAATGCCTGTATGCATGACCTTAGTTTCCAGCCTTTGAGAAGTCAAGCTGACCTTACGTGGTTCAAGACTCCTACCATAAATCACATTATTAGCATAGACTATATGCTTGGAGTTACCCAAGGTCCCCAGGTAAACAAAGACACTCTTATTAGGCAGGGTGTTTCAAGAATTTAGAGGTTACATCTTAGGAGCCAGACAAGGGCCAAACCTTTCTTGGAATGTGCAGTGTGTGGAAAACCCAGACATGCTGATCCTTAACTGCACAGTGTGAGATTTAGATTGAGGTTTATTTTCTTTGCAATATAAATCTTGAAACCAGAATAATATCCACTTACTTTTTTTTGAAAATTGTTTTAGCTATTCTGGTTGTTTTGTTTTTCTGTGTAAGTTTTAAGTAATTTTGACTATACAAAAAGTCTTGCTGGGAACTTAATAGGAATTATGTTGTCCATATATCAGTTTGGGGAGAGTTGCCATCTTTACTCTGTTGAGTCTGCTAATCCATTAAAATGGTATGTTTTCCCATTTATTTAGATCTTATTTCATTCACCAGTGTTGTATAGTTTTCAACATACATGTCCAGTACATGTTTTGTTAGATTTATAGCTAAGTATTTCATTCTTGGGAGAGTGAATGTAAATGGCATTTTATAGTCCAAGTTTGGTACCAGTGTGTTAGTTGTATATTACAAGATTGCTGAACTCACTCTTTCATTCTCAGAGGGGTTTTGGGGGTTTATTTCTTGGATTTTTCTCTGTAGATAGTTATGTCATCTGTAAGTAGGAGTATTTTTCCTTTTGATATCAGGATAATACTAGCTTTCTAAAATGAATTGGGAAGTGTTTCTTTCTATTTTCTGGAAGAGATGGAATAGAGTGGTTTTAATTCTTCTTTAAATGTTTAGTAGAATTCTTGTGACACCATCTGGGCCTAGGAATTTCTTTTTTTTTTTTAATATTAATACCTTAAAATCATGAATTAAGTTTCCTTAATAGTCGTCGTTCTTCACTCAGTCATATCTAACTCTGTGACCCCGTGGACTGCAGCACACCAGGCTTCCCTGTCCTTCACTATCTCCCGGAGTTTGCTCCAACTGATGTCCGTTGTGTCAGTGATGCCATCCAACCATCTCATCCTCTGTCACCCCCTTCTCCTCTTGCCCTCAGTCTTTCCCAGCATCAGGGTCTTTCCAGTGAGTCAGCTCTTCTCATGAGGTGGCCAAAGATTTGGAGTTTCAGCTTCAGCATCAGTCCTTCCAATCAATATTCAGTGTTGATTTCCTTTAGGATTGACTGGTTTGATCTCCTTGCAGTTCAAGGGACTCTCAAGAGTCTTCTCCAGCACCAATAGTGCTAATAGTCATAGAACTACTCAAATTATCTTTCATGTTGGGTGAGTTGCAATAGTTTGTCTTTTTGAGGAAGTAGATCATGTTGGATGATGGTGTTGATTTTTTTCTATATCCTTGATGATTTTCTGTTGAGTTGTTCAGTTGTTGAAAAAAAAAGTATTAAAAGTCTCAACTGTAATTGTGGATTTGTACATTTAATTTTTTAGTTTTATAACCTTTTGTTTGATATCTTGCAGCTCTGTTGTTCAGTGCATATGCAATTAGGATTGCTATATATTCTTGGTGGGTTGTCTCTCTTATTATTGTATGATGTCTTTCTCTGTCTCTGGTAATTTTTTTGTGCTGAAGTCTACTTGGACTGCGAGGAGATCCAACCAGTCCATCCTAAAGGAGATCAGTCCTGGGTGTTCATTGGAAGGACTGATGTTGAAGCTGAAACTCCAATACTTTGGCCACCTGATGCGAAGAGCTGACTCTTTTGAAAAGACCCTGATGCTGGGAAAGATTGAGGGCAGGAGGAGAAGGGGACAACAGAGGATAAGATGGTTGGATGGCATCACCGACTCAATGAACGTGAGTCTGGGTGGACTCCGGGAGTTGGTGATGGACAGGGAGGCCTGGTGTGCTGTGGTTCACAGGGTCGCAAAGAGGCGGACACGACTGAGTGACTGATCTGAACTACTTTATCTAGTTTAATATCTTCTACTTCCTTTTGATTAATGTTTAAATGATATATATTTTCTGTTCTTTTACTTCTAACTTGTCTAAACATTATATTCAAAGTTAAATCATTATTAACAACGTACAGTTGGGTCATGGTTTTTAATCCACTTTGCCAGTCTTTGTCTTTTAGTTGGTATATTTAGACTATATATAATGTAATTATTGATGTATTAATACTCAGATTTTCTGTTTGTTCTCTTTGTTTTTGTTTTCACTTTCTTGGCTTTCTCTGGGTTACTTGAACAGTTATAGAATTCTACCTGGATTTAACTATAGTATTTCTAAAAGGGTATCTCTTTGCATAGCTCTTCTAGCAGTTGCTCTAGGTATTATATGTTATATATAATGTGGATATATAATATAAAAGCTTATGTATATATAGCTTACCATTTTAACATTTGGACTATAGAAGCATTTTCTCCCTTTATATCCTTTTATGTACCCCATTTATAATAAAATTATTTCAGCTCTTTCCTTTACATATAACCATAACTGCATCAGACAGTGTTATAATTTTTATATCATCTGTTAAACATAATCTAGGAAACTCAGGAGGAGATAGAGAACCTGCTATGTTTACTCATATTTTTGCTTCCTGTGTTCTTCCTTTGTGTTGTTCCAAGGTTCCATTTTATTGGTTACATTTGGTTTAGAGGATTTCCTTTAGTCAGTTGTTTAGGATACATTTGCTGGCAACAAATTATCTTAGTTTTTCTCCAACTGAGACTGTCTTGGTTTCACCTTGATTCCTGAAGGATGGTTTCAGTAGGTATACAATCTGCCTAGTTTGACAGTTCTTTTATTACTTGAAAAGTATTGTCACTTCTTTCTGACCTCCATGGTTGATTAACAGTGTTGTGATAGTTTCAGTTATACGGCAAAGTGTTTTCAGTCCAGTTCAGTTGCTCAGTCGTGTCTGACTCTTTGTGACCCCATGGACTGCAGCACGCCAGGCCTCTCTGCCCATCACCAACTCCCGGGGTTTACCCAGACTCATGTCCATTGAGTCAGTGATGCCATCCAACCATCTCATCCTGCCGTGCCCTTCCTCCTGCCGTCAATCTTTCCCAGCATCAGGGTCTTTTCCAATGAGTCAGCTCTTCGCATCAGGTAGCCAAAGTATTGGAGTTTCAGCTTCAACATCAGTCCTTCCGATGAACACTCAGGACTGATTTCCTTTCGGATGGACTAGTTGGATCTCCTTGCAGTCCAAGGGACTCTCAAGAGTCTTCTCCAACACCACAATTCAAAAGCATCAATTCTTTGGCGCTCAGCTTTCTTTATAGTTCACTTTCACATCCATACATGACTACTAGAGAAACCATAGCTTTATACATATACATGTTATCTATTCTTTTTCAAATTCTTTTTCCTTTTAGGTTGTTACATAATACTGAGCAGAGTTCCCTGTGTTGTGCAGTAAGTCCCTGTTGGTTATTCATTTTAAATATAGTAGTGTGTACATATCAATCCCAAACTCCCTGTTTCTTCCCCTGACCCATCCCCCTTGGTAACCAAGTTCATTCTCAAAGTCTGTGAATCTGTTTCTGTTTTGTGTATAAGTTCATTTGTATCATTTCTTTTTAGATCACTGCATATAAATGATATTATACGATGTTAGTAAACTAGTTTTCAAAAGATGAAATGATTTATTCTCATCAGTATGGTGATTAAGAGCTATAGCTTTGGTTAGACCTGTTATCAGTTAATTATCTGTGCAACCTGGAATAAATTCTCATTTCTCTGAGCCTGAGATTTTTCATCTTCAAATTGGAGATAATATTTTTTAAAAGTCTTATGGAAATTTAATAATATGACTTTTAAATTGCTTAGCACGGTTTCTTTGTATTACCATCAGTACTTTAATAAATAAAGTGATTATTCTCCTTCCCCGGACTCTTACTTTTTCTCATGTCTCTTCAAATTTTCCCTCCCTGGGAAGGTTCCCTGAAACAGTGATACTTCTGTTGCCACTGTCACAGCTTTGTACCTACTACCCTGCTTTACTTTGGGTTTGTTATTTGTTGTTTATTGCTTGTTATTTGGGTTTGTTATTTATTGTTTGTATCATAGAATAGGGACTGGTATAGGGACTAGTATGGACTGGGTGCTCGATTTTGTTCAATGAAACGATGCATATATATATGTGTGTATGTGTGTGTGTGTGTGTGTGTGTATATATATATGTGTGTGTGTATATATGTATATGTATATAGAGAGACTTTCAGTTACAGATTCTTGTTTTAGCCTGCTTTGTACTTGGTATTTCTGAGATTGGTGCCTCTTTGATATTTCCCCAGAGAGATGGACTCCCTGTGCTGCATTCCCAAGACTTATTTTTTCAATAGTTACCACACTAAATTTTCTGTCTTCTGAAATTTTGTTGTAATCTCTTATTGCTGATGGTCCTATATTATTCATTGCCATGAGTTTCCACTTTATTACTTTTCTGTTATTTCAGTGGGTTTTAGAGGGGGAGAATGTAACTTTGTGAACTTAGGCAGTGATCTTGAACAAGAGAATTTGTCATGTAGATATAAATGAGAAAAAATAAAGAGAAAAATAATTAAAAAAAGATTGTAAAACTTTTCCTTAATGTCAACTAGTATGTGTATTTTTTCTATTCCCCCCACCATGATTTTAAAAAAGGTGAAAAATGCACATTTTTAAAAAGCACATTTAAAATGAAGTAAATTTATTTTATATGAACATAATTTTAAAAGCAAATTTGTATTTCAAGTATTAAATTTATGGGCTTTGAAAATTTTGAATTCATTTAGCATTAAATAGAGGAAAAGTAAAATTTCCCTTTATCTTCTGTCTTCTGATCCTTGCTTTGTTGTCAGAGGTCACAAGTGCTATTAGGGTATTGCATGTTCTTCTAGATATTTTGTTCTGTGTTTATTCACATACACACAAACTTTAGAATAAAACTGGATCATCCCATATATAGTTTGTAATTGGCTTTTGTATTTTTTAAGTCTGTATTGGAGTTCTAAAAAAAGAGTTTGTTTTCTTTTTTCATTGTGATATGAGTCATATAAGCTAAGGCATGCTACCCGAGGCTCCTAGAATTGCTCTGTTCTCCACGGAAATCCAGCCATTGAGATAAGCCGAGGACTGGGTTAGACCCAGGAATTCAAGGGTTAGGCAGGCTTACATGGGGGCTTTCTTCACGATGCTTTGAAAATAACACACAGAATGAATCAAAGTCCTCCTACCAGTTTACAACAGAATCAAGCAACAAATCAGAGAAGAAAACAAACTTATAATCTCTATTAGATATTGAGATTTCTCTAGCACATATATCAACCTAAGTACTTTTTAAAAACACATGCTTATTTGCAAATTTAGTACATGATATAAAAACAGCATTTCAAAGTAGTAAGGGAGGATTAAGCCTGAAAAAAGTGTTATTAGAGCCTGACCTCAAACTGTAAGAAAATTAAATTTAAAATGGAGTAAATTTATTTTATATTTTTACATTAGAAATATTCTTAAACAAGCCATACAACACAGATTTTAATAGAAATTTAAATTTTGAACACTGCTAAAAGCTACTAAATATAAAAGGAAACATACTAGGAAAAAAATATTTGTAATCAAATTAACAGGAAAATAGTATCCTTATTTAATGCACCCAAATAGGTGTTTATCTATAAAATTTTAAATATTTAATAATTTAAAAATTTCACAGATAAAAGAAATACATAATTCATGTAAAAATTACAAATGGCCAATAAACATCAAAAAGATGATCAAACTCAGTCATAGTGAAGTGAAAGACTGTACAATTAGATACCACTTTCACCAGTGAAATTGCCCCTTTAAAAAAAAATAGACTAATATCCAGTGTCTGAGCAAAGATGGGAAAAACAGTACTCTTAAAAAATAGTATATGTAGTCAGCCTTTATAGAGGGCAATTTGGCAATGATAACTAACAGCTGTGTGGCTGTTAACCATGTTCTAGGCACTTACAGGTTAACTCATTTAATCCTCACAGCAGTTCTCTGATGGGAAAACGAGACAGAGGTTAAATTACTTACCTGTAAATAATATATGTACAGTGTGTATATCCTTGATTCAGCACACACACAGGTAAATAAAGATAACATATATAAGAATATTCACTGTAAAACTGTTTCAAAGAAAGTTAGAAACAAATCCAAGTGTCTTATCAATAGGGAAGTGGTTAAATATTTCACTGTGTATTCAGTCAAAATAATTAGGTAGCTATATATATGCTGCTGCTGCTGCTAAGTCGCTTCAGTCGTGTCCGACTCTGTGCAACCCCATGACGGCAGCCCACCAGGCTCCCCCGTCCCTGGGATTCTCCAGGCAAGAACATTGGAGCGGGTTGCCATTTCCTTCTCCAATGCATGAAAGTGAAAAGTGAAAGTGAAGTCGCTCAGTCTTGTCCAATTCTTAGCGACCCCATGGACTGCAGCCTACCAGGCTCCTCCGTCCATGGGATTTTCCAGGCAAGAGTACTGGAGTGGGGTGCCATCTCCTTCTCCGAGCTATATATATACCAACCTAGAAAGATATTGAAGTGAATTTGCAACTTAAGATAATAAACTAAGCACATTCCTCTACTTTTGTTTTTTTCTGGAAAACCACTAAAAGTCAGGAAAAAAATTAAAAAACCAAACCAAATTTTACATTCTAAAACAGCAACAAGAAATTCAGGAATAAACTGTTGATTTATACTATTAAAAATGCTTAGAAATGCTCAAGAACCAGTAGTATCAGACTTGCTATGTTTTCCCACCATATAGTAAAGGTTTTTCACCTTTCTATATTCTGTTCTTTGGATGCAAGTTAGAAGGGAAGGATTAAACTCTGCCTCCTAGAAGAGGAAGTTTCTGAGTTTAATATTTGAAATTATTCTTTAAGATATGTTTGTCCTTTCTTATTTATCTATTTGGTAATTTGTAAATATCAACACGAGCACTTTGTTAAAGTGCTGCACTCAATATGCCAGTGAATTTGAAAAACTCAGCAGTGGCCACAGCACTGGAAAAGATCAGTTTTCATTCCAATCCCAAAGAAAGGCAATGCCAGACAATGTTCAAATTACCATACAACTGCACTCATTTTACATGCTAGCAAGATTATGCTCAAAATCCTTCAAGCTAGGCTTCAGCAGTACATGAACCAAGAACTTTCCACATGTACAAGCTGGATTTAGAAACGGCAGAGGAACCAGAGAAAAATTGCCAACATACACTGGATCATAGAAAAAGCAAGGGAATTCCAAGAAAATCTATTGTTGCTTCATTGACTATGCTAAAACCTTTGACTGTGTGGATCACAACAAACTGGAATATTCCTGTATAGAGAAAGCCATGGGAGTTTCAGAAAAACATCTCTCTCTGTTTCATTGATTGCACTAAAGCCTTTGACTATGTGGATGATGACAAGGAAAGCTCTTAGAGAGATGAGAATACCAGATCATCTTACTTATCTCCTGAGAAACCTGTACTCAGGTCAAGAAGCAACGGTTAGAACCCTGTATGGAACATCTGATTGGTTCAAGATTGAGGAAGGAGTACAACAGGGCTGTCTGCTGTCACCCCTTTTGTTTCACCTGTATGCTGAGCATATCATGAGAAATGCCAGGCTGGGTGAGTTACAAGCTGGAATCAAGATAGGCAGGAGAAACATCATCAGCCTCAGATATGTGGATGACACCACTCTAATGGCAGAAAGCGAAGAGGAACTAAAGGACCTCTTGATGAGGGTGAAGGGGAGAGTGGAAGAGCCGACTTAAGACTAAATATTAAAAAAACTAAGATCATGGCATCAGCCCATTACTGCATGGCAAATAGAAGAGGAAAAGGTGGAAGTAGTGACAGATTTCATCTTCTTGGGCTCTAAAATCACTGTGGACAGTGACTACAGCCATGAAATCAGAAGGTGATTGCTTCTTGGCAGGAAAGCGATGACAAACCTAGACAGTGTGTTGAAAAGGAGAGACATTACTCTGCCGACAAAGGTCTGTATATCAAGGCAGTGGTCTTCCCAGTGGTCAGGTATGGTTGTGAGAGCTGGACCATAAAGAAGCCCAAAGAATTTATGTCTTCAAACTGTGATGCTGGACAGCAAGGAGATCAAACCAGTCAATCTTAAGGAAGATCAGCCCTGAATATTCATTGGAAAGACTGATACTGAAGCTGAAACTCCAGTATTCTGGTCATCTGATGTGAACAGACGACTCAACTGCCCTAGAAAAGACTGAGGGCAGAAGGAGAAGAGGGCATCAGAGGATGAGATGGCTGAACAGCATCACCGATGCAATGAACATGAACTTGCGCAAACTCTGGGAGATGGTGAGGGACAGGGAGGCCTGGTATGCTGCAGGCCATGGGGTCGCAAAGAGTTGGACACGACTGGGCGATGGAACAACAACTTTCTTAAAGAGATGGGAACCACACCACATTACCTGCCTCCTGAGAAACGTGTATGCAAATCAAGAGGCGACAGTTGGAACTGGACATGGAACAATGGATTGGTTCAAAATTGGAAAAGGAGTATACGTCAAGGCTGTGTATGGTCACCCTGATTATTTAACTTACATGCAGAGTACATCATGCAAAATGCCAGGCTGGATGAAGCACAGGCTGGAGTCAAGATTGCCTGGAGAAATATCAATAACCTTAGATATGCAGATGATACGACTTAAATGGCAGAAAGTGAAGAGGAACTAAAGAGCCTCTTGATGAAGGTGAAAGAGGAGAGTGAAAAAGCTGGCTTAAAACTCAACATTTGAAAAACAAAGATCATGGCATTTGGTCCCATTACTTGGTCCCATGGCAAATAGATAGGGAAAAAGTGGAAGCAGTGTCAGATTTCATTTTCTTGGGCTACAAAATCAATGAATATGGTGACTGCAGCCACAAAATTAAAAGACACTTGCTCCTTGAAAGAAAAGCTATGACAAACCTAGACAGTGTATTAAAAAGCAGAGACATCACTTTGCCAACAAAGGTTCCTCTAGTCAAAACTATGGTTTTTCCAGTAGTCGTGTATGGATGTGATAATTGGACCATAAAGAAGGCTGAGCACTGAATAACTAATGCTTTTGAGCTGTGGTGCTGGAGAAGACTCTTGGGAGTCCCTTAGACTGCAGGGAGGTCAAACCAGTCAATCCTAAAGGAAATCAACCCTGAATATTCATTGAAGGACTGGTGCTGAAGCTGAAGCTCCAATACTTTGGCCACCTGATGCGAAGAACTGACTCATAAGAACAGACCCTGATGCTGGGAAAGATTAAGGACAAAAGGAGAAGGGGTTGACAGAGGATGAGATAGTTGGATGGCATAACTGACTCAATGGACATGAGTTTGAGCAAACTCAGAGATAGCGAAGGACAGGGAAACCTGGTGTGTGGCAGTCCATGGGGTCACAAAGAACCAGACATGGCTTAGCTACTGAACAAAAACAACAGCAGCAATCATTTATTTTAGTGTGGACTGGGTTATTATCCAGTGTGTGTGTATTAGTCTCTCAGTCATGTCTGACTCATTGCGATCCCATGGACTGTAGCCCGCCAGGCTCCTCTGTCCGTGGAATTCTCCAGGCAAGAATACTGGAGTAGATTGCCATTTCCTTCTCCAGGGCATCTTCCTGACCCTGGGATCAAACACGGGACTCTTGAATTGTGGGCAGATTCTTTATCATCTGAGTCACTAGGGAAGCCCAAGGAACCAAAACCAAAAAATATAGATGACCATACAGCATCCTTATTGCCAAATTCAGACTTAAATTGAAGAAAGTAGGGAAAACCACTAGACCATTCAGATATGAACTAAATCAAATCCCTTATGATTATACAGTGGAAGTGAGAAATAGATTTAAGGGCCTAGATCTGATAGAAATATCAATAACCTCAGATATGCAGATGACACCACCACCCTTATGGCAGAAAGTGAAGAGGAACTCAAAAGCCTCTTGATGAAAGTGAAAGTGGAGAGTGAAAAAGTTGGCTCAAAGCTCAACATTCAGAAAACGAAGATCATGGCATCTGGTCCCATCACTTCATGGGAAATAGATGGGGAAACAGTGTCAGACTTTATTTTTCTGGGCTCCAAAATCACTACAGATGGTGACTGCAGCCATGAAATTAAAAGACGCTTACTTCTTGGATGGAAAGTTATGACCAACCTAGATAGCATATTGAAAAGCAGAGACATTACTTTGCCAACAAAGGTTCGTCTAGTCAAGGCTGTGGTTTTTCCTGTGGTCATGTATGGATGTGAGAGTTGGACTGTGAAGAAGGCTGAGCACCGAAGAATTGATGCTTTTGAACTGTGGTGTTGGAGAAGACTCTTGAGAGTCCCTTGGACTGCAAGGAGATCCAACCAGTCCATTCTGAAGGAGATCAGCCCTGGGATTTCTTTGGAAGGAATGATGCTAAAGCTGAAACTCCAGTACTTTGGCCACCTCATGCGAAGAGTTGACTCATTGGAAAAGACTCTGATGCTGGGAGGGATTGGGGGCAGAAGGAGAAGGGGACGACAGAGGGTGAGATGGCTGGATGGCATCACTGACTCGATGGACGTGAGTCTGAGTGAACTCCGGGAGTTGGTGATGGACAGGGAGGCCTGGCGTGCTGCGATTCATGGGGTCGCAAAGAGTTGGACACGACTGAGGGACTGATCTGATCTGATGCAGCATCCTATAGTACCTATAGTAATTTGTTGCTCAAATTATTCCAGCTTTTGCCATTGGGAACTCTTTCAGGTTGACTCCTGTGATACTTTGTGTTCTCCCCCCATCCTTTTGTTTTTGAGCACTTCTTTTGAATACTGTAGGGTGTTGTATGGTCATCTTATGTTTTCCCTACCATAGACCTAGAATCAGCCATTGCTCCAAAGAGCCCTAGTTTTTTTGTTTTTGTTTTTGTTTTTGTTGGAGAAGAGTATTTAGAAACCAAGATCTGTGTGCTGGGAGTGCTTGTTACTGCTGGGGTGTCATTGCTTCTGTGCCATCATGAAGGACAGAAGTAGCTTCTCTGGGGTATATATACTCACCTGTATATATGTGCATATCTAAAATTATTTGTGTCTATTCATAAGTATCTGTATTAAGCTAAGTTAGTTCCTACTGATGTCTCTCACTCTAGTCCAGTACAGCAGAGCTCATTTTAGCTTTTTCCCCTCCTTGTCTGTAATTTCCCTCTCCAGCAGTGAGGCACCTCCTACCATCTACCATCCATTTACATATTTGTTTATCTCCCAGTGTACAAGTAAAGCACATTTGGAAGTATTAACCCATATTTCACTGTATTCGTTTCCCAGGGCTACCATAACAAATTACCATAAACTGGGGGCTGCTTACAACAGCAGAAATATATTTTCTCACAGTTCTGGAGACAATAGATTCAAAGTCAAGGTATCAGCTGGGCTATGTTTTTCCGAAGGCTCTAGTGACAAGTCTTCCTTAATTGCCTCTCTAGATTCTGCTGGTCACTGGGAATCTTTGACCTTCTGTGGTTTGTGGCACCATAGCTTTCTTCTCTGCTTCCTGTACATGGCCTGCTTCTCTAGGTCTCCTCTGTGTCTTCATGTAGCTCTCTTTCCCTTTGTAAGGACACTGGTCATTGGATTTAGGGCTCACCCACATACAGTATAACCTCATCTTAACTTACTACATCTGTAAAGACCTGATTTCAAAATAAGATAACATTCACAGGTACTGGGGGTGTTAAGATTTCAGTGTATCTGTGTGGAACACAGAATTCATTCCACAGCACTATTACATGTATTAATATCTGGTTAAATAGAAAGGCATAAAATTTTTGGAGAGTAATTTGAACTAAGTGGAGTTGAAAATAAAACAGGAAACTACTGTGATGTTTTAAAAAATGTATTATTAGTTATTTGGTCTCATCAATAAACTTTAAAAACGTTTTTGAGTATAGAATTGTGTGGAAAGGATACAGATCTGGAGATTTAAATGTTATAGAATGGATGTTCTGGGGTGGTTTTTTTTTTTTTTTTTTAGTGCTATTGCAAAGCTGTTTAAGCAAATCAGACAGTCTGTTAACTCTGTTTCCGTGTTGTGACTTCTGAAAAGTTTACTTGGATTCAGAGATAAATTTCACTTTTTTAAGCTTTGGCTTAGACATTCAAGATCAATGCTCTTTTTCTAGTCAGTTACTTTCCAGGTGCTGCAGTGGTAAAGAATCCACCTGCCGTGCAGGAGCTATAAGAGACACAGGTTCGATCCCTGGGTCGGGAAGATCCTGTGGAGTAGGAAATGGGAACCATTTTAGTATTCTTGCCTGGGAAATTCCATGGACAGAGGAGCCTGGTGGGCTACAGTCCATGGGGTTGCAAAGAGTCGGATGCGACTGAACATGCACTCATGCACTTTAATTTCCATAGAATATTATGGTATTAATCTGGGTCCAGCTGCGAAATTTTCTTCCTGAGTTCTTCCAGGGAAAGCTTTAAAAAAAAAAAAAATCCCTTCTTTTGCCCATATTAGGCCACACAGTGTCAGGGCTGTGATGCTATATTTTCTTAATGAGTGGCTGAAAAACTGAAAATACCTCATTGAGAATATGATAGTACTTTTTAAATAATTTCCAGAAACTCTTTGATTCTGCTCTATATTATTATATATAATTACTCATCTTTTCTATTTCTGTTTAGAAAAATGCCTTTTCTCTTTATTCTTTGAATTAATTTAAAACTTATTTGTGTCAATAGCAAATATCACTGCTTTTCTCACTGAATAATTCATCAGGTGTTAAATACAAATCCCTATAATGTTTTAGGGATAAAGAACATGATTTTCACTTTCTTCTTGAATTGGGCTGATGTGTGAAGATGTTGTTTTCTTTTGGCCTTTCATTATTTCTTGCCATTACCTCCAAGTTGAACTCAAACTCCTTTTCCTGCTTGTTGTTTAAATTAATACATAGAATCAGTGATTTTACTGGTATGTTACAGAGCACTGTACAAGATATTCAAATGGACAAAGAATCCATTGAGTTTAAGGCATTATCATAGAAGGTAGTGTTATTTAGAACCTATTATATATGGATGAAGCAATGTCAAAGTTTGAAGACAGAGGGCAAATAGGGCAAGAGTTCTAGGAAAGAATAGTAACGTGTAAGGGTGGTGCATGAAAATAAGGTGGAGTTATAGGATTCTTGGAAATTGGCAATAACAGAGACTTGGTGCTTCTGTGGAAAATGAGTCAGAATTATGGTTTGAGTGATAATACTGATAACAGATGACTTTGATTGCAATTGTTTGACTGTCAGGAGAGGTGCAGGGTACTCCTGTTAAAAAAATCAATTGTTTAAAAATTTTATCTAAAAATAGGGAATAGTTTTAGCAGGCTTGTTAAAGATTATTTATTTAGAATGAAAGCTTGGTGTGTTTGCTGATGTAACACCTGATTCCAGTTAGTGTAGTTTTCTTGCCTGAATTTATGTCTTTCTGAAGTTCTCATGATTTCTGCTTTGTGAGAGCTGTTCATTGATTTTTTACCATCTCTGTTCTTTGGAAACTTTCCTGAGTTTTCTAATTTGTGATCTTTGTTTTTCCTTGTTGGATTTGCTTCATGTCATCATATCTGTTTAGTATAAAGGGCTCAGGGAAAAAAAGATCGTGGAGGATTATTGAGTGTTGAAAATAGCCTTGCATTAGAATGTAGCTAATAGGTTGATATTTCTAACATAATGTCAGCTTTAAAACCATGGATATCGCGCAGTGCATCATGATGTTTCATCTTTAAACACCGTGGTTCTTTGTCCTGTTTGGATTAGAGGTGCATTTCATATCAGTGAATATGATTTTGAAAGATTAGCTCATTAATCTGCTAATTGGTTGCTATAAAACACGCTTTGCATATTAATATGCTGTGGATTAGATTATTCCATATCAGTGTCATGTGGATACTTTATATATGCTTTGCATATTAATACTTTGGTCTTTAATTATATCATTTTGTCATTCACACCGTAGGCTTACAAAGTGTTTGTTTTTTCTGATTTATAAAGTTAAATCTATCCTTATTAAATTCCAAACCTCATCAAATAACCTAAAAAATGTTTATCACCTTTGTACTAAACCCTCCAGCTGAGAATTGTGGTAGTGTACAATTATATTAATTTAAATAATATACATGAAATTTGGACCTGTTACCAAACACAATTGGAGTTTGTTTTAGAGTGTATCTGCAGAATATTTTAGTGAAGTTTTACTATTAACATTTGTCTTAGAAGAGGGTACATATTCCTTCTGGATTTCTGAGGCTTTGGCATGAAGTGCTGCATTATTTGGTTTGCTGTGACAATTTTTGGGTGAAATGTGTAAATGCATTTGAAATCTTAAAACCGATTATTTGCTGAGCAATATTCCACTATATGTATACATACCACATCTCCTTTGTCCATTCATCAATTGAAGGACATCTAGGTTGCTTCCCTGTCCTGGCTATTGTAAAAGTGCTTCTGTGAACATTGGGATGCATGTGTCTTTTTTGATTATGATTTTCTCAGAGTATATGCCCAGTAGTGGAGTTGCTAGGTCGTACGTTAGATTTATTCCTGGTTTTTTAAGGACTCTCCATATTGTAGTCCCTAATAGCTGTATCAGTTTATATTCCCACCAACAGTGTACGAGGGTTCCCTTAGCTCTAGTGAGATGGACGAACCTAGAGCCTGTTATACATAGTGAAGTAAGTCAGAAAGAGAAAAACAAATGTAGTGTATTAACGCGTATGTATGGAATCTAGAAAAATGATATCGATGAACCTATTTGCAGGGAAGGAAATGAGACGCAGAGGTGGAGAATGGACTTGTGGGCAGTGGGGGAGGGAGGGAGTGGGATGAATGGAGAGCAGCGTCAACAGACGTACACTGTCGGGGCAAGATGGACAGCTGGTGAGGAGCTGCCGTGTGGCACGAGGGCCCAGTCTAGCTCTTGCTCATGACCTGGAGGGATGGGAGGGGAAGGGGAGGAAGGCTGCGGAGGGAGGGTATGTATGTATAATTATGGCTGATTTGCGTTGTCCTGTGGTAAAAACCAACACAATGTTGTAAAAATTTCTTAAAAATCAAAAAAAGATTATTGTTAAAACCTCAATATACATAGCAAATAACTGCATGATTTATATACTACATTGGACTGACTAGTAACAAAAACTCCCAATTTAATTCTTACCACAATTTACATACTATGCTTGATACAATATGTGTACTTACAGCCATTGTAAATTATTGTCATTTCCTCTCTGAAGATATCTAAGGTAGTTTATGGAAAACAGTAGTATAGCACTGTGTGATCCAGTGTGGTAGCCACTAGTAACATGGGCTTACTGAGTGCTTGAACTATGTCTACCCAAATTGAGATGTAAGATTCACACTGGATTTGAATAAAGAAAAGACTGTAAAATATCTTATTAATACTTTTTAATATTGATTGCATAATGATATATTTTAGATATAGTGGATTAAATAAGTTATTGAAGTTAGTTTTACCTTTTCATTTTAATTTTTGATGTGATTGCTATAAAACTTAGAATTATAAATGTAGCTTGTATTATATTTTTATTGGACATTTGGTAGTGACAGTGTAATTTGTTAAGGGTTTACTTTCAGATTTCATGAGCATATATGTATGTTTATATATTTCCCAGTAGAAATGGCATTGGCTTCTCAAAATAACTCTTGTCCCTCTACTTAATACTCAATATAATAGAAATTTGTATCGATTAGCATTGTTTCTATGATAAACTATATTCTGCCGTCAGTCTGGGAGTCCTAAGAGCATACTCCTGCTGTCATTTTGACAGTGCTAAAGGCCTCACTGCAGTGGAATTGCCCTGGTTCTTTTGGCAAACAGAAAGTTAATGTGGCTATGGTGAGATACAAATGTCTGGGTTAGGGGAGATTTTAGATAGGAGAATCCTTGAAATTCTAAAGAGTTCTCTTGCCCACTTAGAGGATAGAGTAAAGGAATAATGTCAGTAATTGTTGCTAGAATTCTCCAGTCGGGTGTGAAGTGCAGGCCCTCAGGCTTCATTAGGAGGAAGAGGGAATCTTACCCTGGAGTCTCAGAGCATACTTGGCTGCTAGACCAGCGGATACCCACGTGAAGCTGAGAAAGTAAAGAGTGTGATTGCACCAGTTTTTCATGTGTAAAGTTTGGTTGGAATTTGAGTGTTTAGGAGGGAAAAGCCTATCTTGCTACAAGCTTCTAAAATATGTTCTTTGCCAATAACATTATGCATGTGTTAGATAATTCAAATATGTAACCTGTAATAGTAAAATTTTGAGTTCTTGTTTATCTTAGCAATTATTTATTTTTAAAAGATGATCATGGTTAAGTGGTATACCTCTGTATACTAAATGTAAATTTAATTTTTGAGGTAGACATAAAAGAACATGAATAAGTTTTACTTCAATTCCATGACATATTAAGTAAGCAGTACAGCTGTGAAGTAAGTCATCAGGCTTTAAACAAACTGAAAGGTACTGTCTAGTCAGACCTTTAGTGTTGTTTGCATGTAACTGATGTTCCAAGTGATGCTGGTCATTGATGTTCGTCATTGCTGAATCCTCAAGGTATTCTGTGCATCATCTGAAAAAATAACATACTCTTTTTTACTATTCCTCTTTATTTTAATGTTGTGTTTTTTGATTATTTAAAAACTTAAAATTCATACATGAATGTAGAATATATATTTATCATACAGACTCTAAATGCTTTAGGAATTAGAAATATCCAATTTTATAAGTGACCTTATATGAAAAAGTAACCTTTCTATGCTCTCTTCTGTGCAGCTTTTGGAATCTGTTCATTTATTCACTTCATAAACATTTATTGAATACTTACTCTGTTTCAAGAACTGCAGAGATCAACATGGAGAGGATTACATCAGAACTCAGCAGAGAAGGGACTCTCATACAGAAAAATACTTTAAAATTACCACTGAGTGATTTACTTTTAGCATGGTATTTTGAGATTTTAAATAATGCTAAATAAGAGTGTGACATTTTGTATTTAACAAGTTGGAACACTAATTTGACATTAGCGGCGCCACTTTTTAGCTGTGGTAATTTGTTCATGGGGTGTCAGATTCCAGGGTGGGAGGAAATAGATCTGTGACGTGAGGAGATGAGCCTGCAGGACTACCAAATTGTAACGTAAGCCACACTGCAGATCACCTGTTTGTTCCGTGATTTTCTTTGCTGAGACTTGGAGGCCGTGTAAATAGCTGCTGTTGGCTCAGAGAGGAGAGTTGTCTTTGAAGTATACAGCACTTGTTGTATAGGGCATAACCTCGATGTGGTTCCAGACTTGAGTGATTAAGGGAGAAGCAAGAGGAGGAGAGGAGCCTGTCTAAAAAGGACTTACGTCTTCTTAGACTTGGCTCTGTAAGCTTCCATAGGAGCCGGCCTCTCGTGAATCACAAGGTGCCTGAGAGGCAGGCTCACATGCAGTTCTTTTATCTTTTAAAACTTGAGTTCGGAAATGTAGCTTTAAATAGTCTATTTGGGGCTAATTTTCAAGCATATTTATATATTTTACTAATGAAAAGGTAAGGTGGAATTAAATATTTTTCTTTGATAATTCCCAACTGCTATATGTATTAGAGATAATTTTCTTACCTAATTAACCTCATTTATTTCAAATAGGAGGGACCGACAAAAGTGGACTTTAGTTTAATCATATCTTCATTAGTTAGTTGTTTTTACTAAGAAATAATAGGACTGTCGAATAGTATACATTCTGAGGTCATGTTGTGAATG
Source organism: Bos taurus (assembly GCF_002263795.3). Taxonomy (NCBI): domain Eukaryota; kingdom Metazoa; phylum Chordata; class Mammalia; order Artiodactyla; family Bovidae; genus Bos; species Bos taurus. The sequence continues at coordinate 32,378,469 of NC_037336.1, forward strand.
TATGTCAAAAAGGAAGACGACGGGGAGGGAGGAGGGAGGAGGGTTCAGGATGGGGAACACATATACCTGTGGCGGATTCATTTCGATATTTGGCAAAACCAATACAATATTGTAAAGTTTAAAAATAAAATAAAATTTAAAAAAAATTAAAAAAACAAAAAAACAAAAAGGAAGACGAATAAGAAAGGTTAACATTTGTTATGTTGTGGTTATTTTATGAAGAAACTAAGGCCTTGTAAGGTAATGATTTGTTCAGTCATTTATTTATTCATGTAACCAATATTTATTGAGTGTATATTACGTGTCAGGTATTATGCTAAAGGTTAGAATTAAATAGACATTTTCTCTCTTCATTGTATGCATAAAGTCTAGTGGAGAAGACAAGACAGGAAATAATTATAAAAGATGAGATGGTTGGATGGCATCATTGACTTAATGGATATGAGTTTGAACCAGCTCTGGGAGATAGTGGAGGACAGGGGAGCCTGGCGTGCTACAGTCCCTGGAGTCTCAAAGAGTCAGACATGACTCAGTGACGAAACAATTGAAATGTAACTTACATACCATACAATTCACCCATTTAAAGTGGACAGCTTAGTGGCTTTTAGTATAGTCACAGAGTTGTATAAACATCATTGTATGAATTTTAGGACATTTTTACCACCCTAAAGAGAAACCCGACTCCCCTTAGCCACCACCCTCAACACCCCTATGCTCTCAACACTAGACAACCACTAATTTTGGAAGACATCATACAAATTTTCCAGGGCTCTGTTTTCTTTGCTTGTGTGTTTTATTACAGTGAGTAAGTTTCATTACCTTACTTTGCTAAATGGTTTCTTTCTTTCTTTTTTTTAATATATCTTTATTTATTTTAACTGGAGGCTAATTACTTTACAATATTGTATTGGTTTTGCCATACATCAACATGAATCCACTATGGGTGTACACGTATTCCCCATCCTGACCCCTCCTCCCACCTCCCTCCCCATACCATCCCTCTGGGTCATCCCAGTGCACTAGCTCCGAGCATCCTGTATCATGCATTGAACCTGGACTGGTGCTTCGTTTCATATATGATATTATACATGTTTCAGTGCCATTCTCCCAAATCATCCCACCCTCACCCTCTCCCACAGAATCCAAAAGACTGTTCTATACATCTGTGTCTCTTTTGCTGTCTTGCATACCTGGTTATCATTACCATCTTTCTAAATTCCATATATATGCGTTAGTATATTGTATTGGTGTTTTTCTTTCTGGCTTACTTCACTCTGTATAATAGGCTCCAGTTTCATCCACCTCATTAGAACTGATTCAAATGTATTCTTTTTAATGGCTGAGTAATACTCCATTGTGTATATATACCACAGCTTTCTTATCCATTCGTCTGCTGATGGACATCTAGGTTGTTCTGGTTTCCTTGGTGTGTATTCCCAGCAGTGGGATTGCTGGGTCGTATGGCAGTTCTATTTCCAGTTTTTTAAGGAATCTCCACACTGTTCTCCATAGTGGCTGTACTAGTTTGCATTCCCACCAACAGTGTAAGAGGGTTCCCTTTTCTCCATACCCTCTCCAGCATTTATTGCTTGTAGACTTTTGGATTGCAGCCATTCTGACTGGCGTGAAATGGTACTTCATTGTGGTTTTGATTTGCATTTCTCTGATAATGAGTGATGTTGAGCATCTTTTCATGTGTTTGTTAGCCATCTGTATGTCTTCTCTGGAGAAATGTCTATTTAGTTCTTTGGCCCATTTTTTGATTGGGTCATTTATTTTTCTGGAATTGATCTGCAGGAGTTGCTTGTATATTTTTGAGATTAATTCTTTGTCAGTTGCTGCATTTGCTATTATTTTCTCTGATTCTGAAGTCTGTCTTTTCACCTTGCTTATAGTTTCCTTTGTTGTGCAGAAGCTTTTAATTTTAATTAGGTCCCATTTGTTTATTTTTGCTTTTATTTCCAATATTCTGGGAGGTGGGTCATAGAGGATCCTGCTGTGATGTATGTCGGAGAGTGTTTTGCCTATATTCTCCTCTAGGAGTTTTATAGTTTCTGGTCTTATGTTTAGATCTTTAATCCATTTTGAGTTTATAGAACACAAACAAAATAATGTGTTCTCGTTCTAGAACACAAACTAGAAAGTGTTCTAGTTTCATTCTTTTACAAGTGGTTGACCAGTTTTCCCAGCACCACTTGTTAAAGAGATTGTCTTTTCTCCATTGTATATTCTTGCCTCCTTTGTCAAAGATAAGGTGTCCATAGGTGTGTGGATTTATCTCTGGGCTTTCTATTTTGTTCCATTGATCTATATTTCTGTCATTGTGCCAGTACCATAATGTCTTGATGACTGTGGCTCTGTAGTAGAGCCTGAAGTCAGGCAGGTTGATTCCTCCAGTTCCATTCTTTCTCAAGATTGCTTTGGCTATTCGAGGTTTTTTGTATTTCCATACAAATCGTGAAATTATTTGTTCTAGCTCTGTGAAAAATACCGTTGGTAGCTTGATAGGGATTGCATTGAATCTATAGATTGCTTTGGGTAGTATACTCATTTTCACTATATTGATTCTTCCGATCCATGAACACGATATATTTCTCCATCTATTAGTGTCCTCTTTGATTTCTTTCACCAGTGTTTTATAGTTTTCTATATATAGGTCTTTAGTTTCTTTAGGTAGATATATTCCTAAGTATTTTATTCTTTTCGTTGCAATGGTGAATGGAATTGTTCCTTAATTTCTCTTTCTATTTTCTCATTATTAGTGTATAGGAATGCAAGGGATTTCTGTGTGTTGATTTTATATCCTGCAGCCTTACTATATTCCTTGATAAGCTCTAGTCATTTTCTGGTGGAGTCTTTAGGGTTTTCTATGTAGAGGATCATGTCATCTGCAAACAGTGAGAGTTTTACTTCTTCTTTTCCAGTTTGGATTCCTTTTATTTCTTTTTCTGCTCTGATTGCTGTGGCCAAAACTTCCAAAACTATGTTGAATAGTAATAGTGAAAGTGGGCACCCTTGTCTTGTTCCTGACTTTAGAGGAAATGCTTTCAGTTTTTCACCATTGAGGATAATGTTTGCTGTGGGTTTGTCATATATAACTTTTATTATGTTGAGGTATGTTCCTTCTATTCCTGCTTTCTGGAGAGTTTTTATCATAAATGGATGTTGAATTTTGTCAAAGGCTTTCTCTGCATCTATTGAGATAATCATATGATTTTTATTTTTCAATTTGTTAATGTGGTGTATTACACTGATTGATTTGCGGATATTGAAGAATCCTTGCATCCCTGGGATAAAGCCCACTTGGTCATGATGTATGATCTTTTTAATGTGTTGTTGGCTTCTGATTGCTAGAATTTTGTTAAGGATTTTTGCATCTATGTTCATCAGTGATATTGGCCTGTAGTTTTCTTTTTTTTGTGGCATCTTTGTCAGGTTTTGGTATTAGGGTGATGGTGGCCTCATAGAATGAGTTTGGAAGTTTACCTTCCTCTGCAATTTTCTGGAAGAGTTTGAGCAGGATAGGTGTTAGCTCTTCTCTAAATTTTTGGTAGAATTCAGCTGTGAAGCCGTCTGGACCTGGGCTTTTGTTTGCTGGGAGATTTCTGATTACAGTTTCCATTTCTGTGCTTGTGATGAGTCTGTTAAGATTTTCTTTTTCTTCCTGGTTCAGTTTTGGAAAGTTGTACTTTTCTAAGAATTTGTCCATTTCTTCCAGGTTGTCCATTTTATTGGCATATAATTGCTGATAGTAGTCTCATGATCCTTTGTATTTCTGTGTTGTCTGTTGTGATCTTTCCATTTCATTTCTAATTTTATTGATTTGATTTTTCTCCCTTTGTTTCTTGGTGAGTCTGACTAATGGTTTGTCAATTTTATTTATCCTCTCAAAGAACCAGCTTTTGGCTTTGTTGATTTTTGCTATGGTCTCTTTTGTTTCTTTCACATTTATTTCTGCCCTAATTTTTAAGATTTCTTTCATTCTACTAACCCTGGGGTTCTTTATTTCTTCCTTTTCTCGTTGTTTTAGGTGTCGAGTTAGGTTATTTATTTGACTTTTTTCTTGTTTCTTGAGGTATGCCTGTATTGCTATGAACCTTCCTCTTAGCATTGCTTTTACAGTGTCCCACAGGTTTTGGGTTGTTGTGTTTTCATTTTCATTCATTTTTATGCATATTTTGATTTCTTTTTTGATTTCTTCTGTGATTTATTGGTTATTCAGCAGCGTGTTGTTCAGCCTCCATATGTTGGCATTTTTAATAGTTTTTCTCCTGTAATTCAGATCTAATCTTACTGCATTGTGGTCAGAAAAGATGCTTGGAATGGTTTCAATTTTTTTGAATTTACCAAGGCTAGATTTATGGCCCAGGATGTGATCTATCCTGGAGAAGATTCTGTGTGCACTTGAGAAAAAGGTGAAATTCATTGTTTTGGGGTGAAATGTCCTATAGATATCAATTAGGTCTAACTGGTCTATTGTATCATTTAAAGTTTGTGTTTCCTTGTTAATTTTCTGTTTAGTTGATCTATCCATAGGTGTGAGTGGGGTATTAAAGTCTCCCACTATTACTGTGTTATTGTTAATTTCCCCTTTCATACTTGTTGGCATTTGTCTTACATATTGCGGTGCTCCTATGTTGGGTACATATATAATTGTTATATCTTCTTCTTGGATTGATCCTTTGATCATTATGTAGTGTCCTTCTTTGTCTCTTTTCACAGCCTTTGTTTTAAAGGCTATTTTATCTGATATGAGTATTGCTACTCCTGCTTTCTTTTGGTCTCTATTTATGTGGAATATCTTTTTCCAGCCCTTCACTTTCAGTCTGTATGTGTCCCTTGTTTTGAGATGGGTCTCTTGTAGACAACATATATAGGGGTCTTGTTTTTGTATCCATTCAGCCAGTCTTTGCCTTTTGATTGGGGCATTCAACCCATTTACATTTAAGGTAATTATTGATAAGTATGATCCCGTTGCCATTTACTTTATTGTTTGGGATTCAAGTTTATACACCCTTTTTGTGATTTCTGTCTAGAGAAGATCGTTTAGCATTTGTTGGAGAGCTGGTTTGGTGGTGCTGAATTCTCTCAGCTTTTGCTTGTCTGTAAAGTTTTTGATTTCTCCTTCATATTTGAATGAGATCCTTGCTGAGTACAGTAATCTGGGCTGTAGGTTATTTTCTTTCATCACTTTAATTATGTCCTGCCATTCCGTCCTGGCCTGAAGAGTTTCTATTGAAAGATCAGCCGTTATCCTTATGGGAATCCCCTTGTGTGTTATTTGTTGTTTTTCCCTTGCTGCTTTTAATATTTGTTCTTTGTGTTTGATCTTTGTTAATTTGATTAATATGTTAATGTGATTAATATGGGGCGTTTTGCCTTGGGTTTATCCTGTTTGGGACTCTCTGAGTTTCTTGGACTTGGGTGATTATTTCGTTCCCCATTTTAGGGAAGTTTTCAACTATTATCTCCTTCAACTATTTTCTCATGGCCTTTCTGTTTGTCTTCTTCTTCTGGGACTCCTGTGATTCTAATGTTGGGGTGTTTAACATTGTCCCAGAGGTCTCTGAGATAGTCCTCATTTCTTTTAATTCTTTTTTCTTTTTTCCTCTCTGATTCATTTATTTCTACCATTCTATCTTCTACCTCACTAATCCTATCTTCTGCCTCCTTATTCTACTATTTGTTCCCTCCAGAGTGTTTTTGATATCATTTATTGCATTATTCATTATATATTGACTCTTTTTTATTTCTTCTAGGTCCTTGTTAAGCCTTTCTTGCATCTTCTCAATCCTTGTCTCCAGGCCGTTTATCTGTGATTCCATTTTGTTTTCAAGATTTTGGATCATTTTCACTATCATTATTCAGAATTCTTTATCAGGTAGATTCCCTGTCTCTTCCTCTTTTGTTTGGTTTGATGGGCATTTATCCTGTTCCTTTACCTGCTGGGCATTCCTCTGTCTCTTCATCTTGTTTATATTTCTGTGTTTGGGGTGGCCTTTCTGTATTCTGGCAGTTTGTGGAGTTCTCTTTATTGTGGAGTTTCCTCACTGTGGGTGGGGTTGTATGGGTGGCTTATCAAGGTTTCCTGGTTAGGGAAGCTTGTGTCCCTGTTCTGGTGGGTGGAGCTGAATTTCTTCTCTCTGGAGTGCATTGAAGTGTCCAGTAATGAGTTATGAGATGTCAGTGGCTTTGGAGTGAGTTTGGGCAGCCTGTATATTGAAGCTCAGGGCTATGTCCCTGTGTTGCTGGAGAATGTGCATGGTATGTCTTGCTCTGGAACTTGTTGGCCCTTGGGTGGTGCTTGGTTTCAGTGTAGGTATGGAGGCGTTTGATGAGCTCCTGTTGATTAATGTTCCCTGAAGTCAGGAGTTCTCTGGTGTTCTCAGGATTCGGACTTAAGCCTCCTGCTTCTGGTTTTCAGTCTTATTTTTACAGTAGCCTCAAGACTTCTCCATCTATACAGCACCATTGATAAAACATCTAGGTTAAAGATGAAAAGTTTCTCCACAGTGAGGGACACCCAGAGAGGTTCACAGAGTTACATGGAGAAGAGAAGAGAGAGGAGGGAGATAGAGGTGACCAGAATGAGATGAGGTGGAATCAAGAGAGGAGAGAGCAACTAGCCAGTAATCACGTCCTTATGTGTGGTCCACAGTCTGGACCACTCAGAGATGTTCATGGAGTTATACAGAGAAGAGAAGAGGGAGGAAAGAGACAGAGGTGGCCAGGAGGATAAAGGCGGGGAGTCAAAAGGAGACAGATCCAGCCAGTAATCAGTTCCCTAAGTGTTCTCCACTGTCCGGAACACACAAAGAGATTCACAGAGTTGGGAAGAGAGGAGAAGGGGGAGGGAGGCGATATAGGTGACCTGGTGGAGAAAAAGGAGAGTCCAAAGGGGGAGAGAGCAGCCAAGCCAGTAATCTCACTCCCAAGTAAAAATGGGTACTGAAGATTGGGTTCTTAAAGGTACAAAATTGATAACAAATACCAAAAAGCAATGATTAAAAATCTGGAGTAGAGGTTGGATTTTCAAAAATACATTAAAGAAAAAAAAAAGTCACAAAAATTGTAATATATATATATATATATATATATATATATGAAGTTTGCTTTAAAAAATAGGGTCTCTTTTTTTTTGCAAAGTAATAGTAGGTTATAAAAATGAAAAAGGAGTAATAGAGGACTTAAAAATAAAAAAAAATTAAAGAATTATAGTAAAAATAGTAAAAATATATCTGGGACTTTCTCTGGTGGTGGTGTGGGTAGTTCATTTTCGGATAGTTCCTTGATCCGCCTTATATTTCTCAAGATCTATAGGCCCCTTCCTGTGTAGTTGGTACTAACTACAGGGTTTTAATCTATTGCACCTGTCTCTGTTTTAGCTGCTTCTGTTTGCTGGTCTCTTCAGTGTCTAATTTCCGCCCTGACACAAGGGGGCAGTGGTGGACAGTTTTTTAGGCTCACTTGTTCAGTCGTGCTGTGGGGAGGGAGGGACGCTGCAAACAAATAACACTGGCGTATGTTCACACTGTCTCGGCCACACTGGGTTTGCCCCTGCTTACAGGCGTGTGTACTTTCCCTGTCTACACTGCTTAGGCTCTAGGTTGCTCTGCCGGGAAGTGTCCGATGCTGGCCCTGGGCTGCATGCACCTTCCAGGTCTAAGCCGCTTAGGTTCAGGCACTCGGGTAGTCCTCAGAGGCGCAGACTCAGTTGGGCCTGCGTTTTTGAGCAGCTCAGGTGACCAGGTGTTTGGCCAGCATGGTCGCTGCGACTTATCACTGCTCGGTTTTCTGGGTGTACAGCCGGCGTACCTTCTCAGGCGGATGTTGACCATCCAGAATCCCAAGAAGTCTTAGTTAGCAATAAGCCTGCTTGCAGTTTGGTAGCTGATGCCTCTCTAGGGCCGCGATTGCCCCCTTCCGGCTCTGGCTGCCCTCCCCTGCCTGTCACTGGAGGGTTGTGGGCCGGTCTGCAGCCGGCTAGCTTTGCTCAGTCCTTTGCTCTGTGAGCGGGCCTGGCGGTGTCTTAGGTTAGGGCTTTTTGCGTGGTAGCTATCCCCCAGTGTGGTTTGCTATCCCAAGTTAGTTCCCTCAGATTGCCCTCAGGGCATTCAGGCCCGGTCCTTACTCTAAGCAATGCAGCCCACGCCTCCCTGCCCAGCCCCCGCTTGCTAGCAGCGGGTGCAGGTGTCTGCGCTGCTGCTCCGCTGGGGCAGTTACCGTTGGGCACTTAATCTGTGGTTTTTAATTATTTATTTATTTTTCCTCCTGGTTATGTTGCCCTCTGTGGTTCCAAGGCTCGCCACAGGCTCGGCAGTGAGAGTGTCTTCTGGTGTTTGAAAACTTCTCTCTTTTAAATTTTAAGACTCCCTTCCCAGGATGGAGCTCCGTCCTTACCTCTTTTGTCTCTCTTTTTATCTTTTATATTTTTTCTTATCTCCTTTTGAAGACAGTGGGCTGCTTTTCTGGGTGCCTGATGTCCTCTGCCAGCATTCAGAAGTTGTTTTGTGAAATTTTCTCAGTGTTCAAATGTTCTTTTGATGAATTTGTGGGGGAGAAAGTGGTCTCCCTGTCTTATTCCTCAACCATCTTAGGACCACCTTTCCTAAATGGTTTCTTTAAAACACCTCAGCTTAATGTAAAATATCTTCTCGTTCTTACCCCTTTTTTCTTTTTTACAGAATATTTTAATTGTTACTAAGGTAAAAAGATGGAGAAGGAAATGGCAACCCACTCCAGTGTTCTTGCCTGGAGAATCCCATGAATGGAGAAGCCTGGTAGGCTGCAGTCCATGGGGTCGCACAGAGTCGGACACGACTGAAGCGACTTGGCAGCAGCAAGGTAAAAAGAAGGTGAAATGGTAAACCTACATGTACACAATGCCAAAGTTATACAGGTATAAATTCTAACACATGGCAGTATTATTTCAGATATTCTGTGCTCATCCCCGTACCTTAGGTAATATTTTAAGCAAATTGAGAGTTCCTTCTTAAACTTTAATTAAAATAGTAGTAATATTTATTTTGCATTTACTATGTGTAAGGCATTATAAGAGGTTTACGTGATTGTTTCAGTTAATAAAAAAATTACGTTAGGTACAATTCTATATCCATTCTGTAGGTGACATAAATGATATTTAGACTGTTCTCTAACTTGTTTCCCTATTTTATTAAGGTTCATTTCATTGGTGAACAACCTTATGTTGCTGTAACTTCATAGCTTTGGCACTTTCAGGGCTCTTGATGATGGGTACTCCCATAACATGATCTCCAGAAAATTACAGTAAATTAGATAGTCAGTTGACCTTAACCTTAATGAGAATATGTGCTGTATATTTTTGCAATGTGAGGTTTTATAGTTCTGATGTGGTGGTTGTTCAATCACTAAGTCATGTCTGACTCTTTGTGACACCATGGATTGTAGCATGCCAGGCTCCCCTGTCCTCCACTTATCTCCCAGAGTTTGTTCAAATTCATGTCCATTGAGTCAGTGATGCCATCCAACCATCTCATTCTCTGCTGTCCTCTTCTCCTTTTGCCTTCAGTCTTTCCCAGCCTCAGGATCTTTTCCAGTGAGTTTGCTCTTTGCATCAGGTGACCAAAGTATTGGAGCTTCAGCTTCAGCATCGGTCCTTCCAATGAATTTTCAGGACTAATTTCCTATAAGATTGAGTGGTTTAATCTCCTTGCAATCCAAGGGATTCTGGAGTCTTCTCCAGCACCACAATTCAAAAGGAACAATTCTTTGGTGCTCAGTCTTCTTTATGGTCCAACTCTCACATCCGTACATGACTACTGGAAAAACCATAGATTTGACTGTACGGACCTTTGTTGGCAAAGTAATGTCTCTGCTTTTTAATATTCTGTCTAGGTTTGTCATAGCTTCTGTACACGATTAAAATTTTTTTCACTATAGAATCCTTCTAAGGTAAAATACCTTGGACATAGAACAACAGACTGGTTCCAAATCGGGAAAGGAGTATGTCAAGGCTGTATATTGTCACCCTGCTTATTTAACTTCTATGCAGAGTACATCATGAGAAATGCTGGGCTGGATAAAGTACAGGCTGGAATCAAGATTGCCAGGAGAAACATCAATAACCTCAGATATGCAGATGACACCACCCTTATGGCAGAAAGTGAAGAGGAACTAAAGAGCCTCTTGATGAAAGTGAAAGAGAAGAGTGAAAAGTTGGCTTAAAGCTCAACATTCAGAAAACGAAGATCATGGCATCTGGTACCATCACTTCATGGCAAATAGATGGGGAAACAATAGAAACAGTGACTTTATTTTTGGGGGCTCCAAAAATCACTGCAGATGGTGACTACAGCCATGAAATTAAAAGACGTTTGCTCCTTGGAAGAAAAGTTATGACCAACCTAGACAGCATATTAAAAAGCAGATACATTACTTTGCCAACAAAGGTCCATCTAGTCAAAGCTTTGGTTTTTCCAGTAGTCATGTATGGATGTGAGAGTTGGACTATAAAGAAAGCTGAGCGCTGAAGAATTGATGCTTTTGAACTATGGTGTTGGAGAAGACTCTTGAGAAGTCCCTTGAACAGCAAAGAGATCCAACCAGTCCAACCTAAAGGAGATGAGTCCTGAATATTCATTGGAAGGACTGATGCTGAAGCTGAAACTCCAATACTTTGGCCACCTGATGCGAAGAACTGACTCATGGGGAAAGACCCTGATGCTGGGAATGATTGAAGGCTGGAGGAGAAGGGGATGACAGAGAATGAGATGGTTGGATGGCATCACTGACTCAATGGACATGAGTTTGAGTAAGCTCTGGGAGTTGGTGATGGACAGGGAAGCCTGGTGTGCTGCAGTCCCTGAGGTTGCAAAGAGTCGGATGTGACTGAGTGACTGAACTGAACTGAATTGAAGGTAAAATACAATTACCTTCTCTTTACTGAGAGAAAGTAAAAAATAAAACTTAGAAGATGTTAATAACATATCTGGGGTTGCACAGCTGTTCAAGTGATGGAGCTGAGGTTCTTCAAATCTAACTCTAAAGGTATACCCTTACCCACACCATTAGATATCTGTTCTTAAAGTGAGACACTAGAGGAGGAAAACGGAGAAGTGTAGTGTAGTGTGTAGGATAGGATAGGTAACACTAGACTGAGAAACAGGAGACTGGGATTCTGTTTTGAGATCTGTACTTGGTCAAGTAATCTAACCTTTATGGATTTAGTTCTTCATTTGCATATGGAATTAGGTCAGAAGTTACACACAGAATACTTTTTTGCTTGTGAAATCAAATAATTTCAAGGCAGTATTCAAAACAATTATGATTTATGTTCATTTACAAACCAAATAACTGTTTTCCTTAGCCCTGCATCTCTACTTAATTTTCTTGTTAATCTACATTTTTGCTGAAAAGAAAATATTTGAATTTAAAACTTTAAATGTGACGTATAAGAGCATTTCAGCTGTAGTAAATTTGCAGAAATTAAAATTGTTTGTTGGAGGTATATTTTGTATCTTTTTGGACCTCATTTTTACTTTCATTGTTATCCGTCCATCCATCCATCCATTCATACACTCAGGTTTTTCTATCATTTTGCATCTTAGCATGGTAGAATATGACTTCCTGAGCCTGACCCAGCTGACTGACCTGAATGTAGTCCACTTTTGAGACCTGTGTTGAACCCAGGTATTTCTGACCTGGAAAGACTCTCAGTCAGACAGCCATGGGTTTAGAGTAGAGGTTAATGACTTCATATCTCCCCAGACTTGTAGGTGGTTAGAGGACCAGATGCTAATTTTTTTGTCAGTTCTATCATAAAGAAACAGTTTTTTTTTCCTGAGAAGATTTGAATTTTCAAAATCAGTCTTCATAATTTGAGATCATTACAATTTGATTTATAAACATTTTTAGAGAGAAAGAACACTTGCAGCTCTTTGCAAGTAAACTGCTGATGAGACAATCTAAATTGAAACTCGTAAGAGATATCTAGAAAATGGTACAGTTGAAAGAAATTTTAAAAGCCTTTCAAGAACATAAAAATCCTACAGTTTTGGTGTAAATACAAAAAGGAGCTTCTTTTTTTTTTTTAAACTGACCAACTTAAAATGAGTTTTGCCTTGAATTGTTGACCTCTTTAAACAGTACCTAGATTGTCCTTTAAGTTGCCAATAATCTGACTGCAGATCAGAAATGCTCCCCCCACTTTAAAAACCAGCTTTTCATCTTATTTTACATAAACTTACAAAATGAAGTTTCTTAGTTTGTTGTGAATGATGGGTAAGAGGGTACAAAAAGGGCTTGAGAACTAACTTGTGAACAGTATAGACTTCTATAATTATTTTAAACAAGTAATTTTAGAACTTGTCACTCAATTTCTGCCTCAGTAGGATTTGAAGTGACTTCACAAAATACAATTGAGAAATATAAAATAGTTAAGAAAAAAAGGTGATTGGTGATAATGATTAGACAATAACTAAATGAGAACCAAGATTTGCACATAATTGTGTATTATTACTATCAAGTACAATTGCTGAAATAGTAGGTCATATGTTTGGCAGTAGGGAAACAGAAGCTTCTCATTATAACAAGTAAAAGCAAGCAGTTCAGGAAAGTATGCTTTTCATGATCTTGATACCTGATACACAGTTCTCCTCATGTTCTTGATGGTTATTTCTGTATGATTCTTTAATGCAATCATTCTCAGTTTCTATGCAGATACCATAGTGCCAAAATAGGATTTAATATTTTAGGTATATCTTTTGTAAACATTTAGCTGGATTTAAAAATTATGTGAACAGTTCTTTGAGTGGATTTTTACTTACTGTAATTGTTAAATTTTGATTTTTAACCATATTGTATACTTTCTGTTCTGCTTTTCTCAAGCTTTTTCTTTCTTACCTTTTTTTGATTCACTTTTTCTCTCACGACATTTTCCTTCTAGTGTATCACAAATTATACACACATATCTTTAAAAAATCTTTACTGAGCTATAATTCATATACTGTATCACCCATTTAAAGTATACAGTTTAATGCTTCTTAATATATTCTCAGAATTGTTCAACTGTTATACAATCAAATTTTAGAACATTTTTTAGCTCCTCCTCCCCTAAGAAATCTGTAATCTCTCTCTCTCCATCTTTCCTTCCATCCCCTTAAGCAGTCACTTATCTGTATAAATTTCTTTGTTCTGAACATTTCAGATAGAGTCATCTAATATGTTGTCCTTTGTTACTGATTTTCACTTAGTGTAATGTTTTCTAGATTCATTCATGTTGGAACACATATCAATCAATACTTCTTTTCATTACTGTATAATATTCCACTGTAACACTTTTTATTTATCCATTTATCAGTTGATGGATGTTGAGTTATTTTGACTTTTTGACTACTAATAATACCTCTATGGATATGTTTTCATTTCTCTTTGGTGTATACCTTGGAGTGGAACTTTTGGATCATATGGTAACTCTTATTTTTGATTTTTTAGGAACTGCCAAACTGTTTCTTAAACAGCAGTACTATTTTACACTCCTGTCAGCTTTGTATGAGAGTTCCAATTTCTCCACCTCCTTGCCAACACTTATTATCTGTCATTTGGATGATAGCCATCCTAATGGATGTGAAATGGTGTCTCATTGTGGTTTTGAATTGCATTTCCCTAAAAATGTTGAGCATCTTTTTGTGTGCTTTAATAAGACCATCTGTTGATCTTTGGAGAAATGACTTTTCAAATTTCACATCCATTTTTACATTGGGTAATTTGTATATTTATTATATAATCTAATTGTGTTTCTCATATAATCTGAAGTCCCTAACAGATGTATAATTGCAAAGATTTTCTCCCATTTTATGGGCTGTCCTTTCACTTTCCTGATGGTATCATTTGTAGCAAAATTTTAAAAAATTTTATTCAGTTCCAATTTATCTTTATTTTCTTTTGTTGCTTGGGCTTTTGGTGTTGTATCTGACAGATTACTCCCTGACTTAAAGATCATGAAGATTTACACCTATGGTTTCTTCTAAGGATTATATAGTTTCAGCTGTTACATTTAGGCCTGCGATTCATTTTGAGCAATACTTGTTGAAAGTATAAGAGAGGAATCCAGCTTTATATTTTTTTGCTTGTGGCTGTACAGTTTTGAGCTCTCCCTATTCTTTTAGTTGTTTAGAAATTATAATATGCATCTCTAACTTGACTATAATGTTAGAATGCTGTTCCATCCTTGTTTTATTCATCATAGTTGATATTTTGGTTTTCTTTGCCCTCTTTTTGTTAACCCACAAGTTAGATATTGTTATATAACCATTGGTGTTCTTAGGTTTAATCACACGTTTATTTATTTATTTTTTTATCTTGTTTTTACAACTCAGGACTCATTTTTCTTTTTTAGTGAAAGAACCTTAAATGTTAGTATGATTTTAGTGACTCTCTTGGTGATAAGCTATGTTTTTGTTTAGCTGGATTATATATTTTGCCTTTGATCTTGGAAGATAGCTTAGTGCTCCAAACAATTCTTGGGTGCCAATTATTTACTGTTAACTTTCAGGAGCTATTTCACTGTGCTCTGGATTCCATTATTGCTATAAAGAAGCTGGCTATCATTCTGAGACTTGTTGTATGAATAAGCTGCCTTTTCTCTCCAGTGCATTTCATACTGTGTGGTGCTTTGTAGTTTCCTTATGATAAGCTGTAGTTCTGTCCTGCAGCTGTGTGTGTGTAATGGTGAAATTGTAAACCCCGAGGAGGGCTATTTTCATATTTTATTGTGAATAATATATTTGTATAGTCTTTTCTGCCTAGTACAGTGCCTTGTACATTATACATTGCTAGAAGATTGTTTGGTTGAATATCATTGAATTTCCTTATATAGCTCTTTTCCTACCAGAGTATAGTTAAGAATATTTTAAAAATATTTACCTAACAATGTAAGGAATGCTTAGAAATGTTCATTTGTTTAAAAAAATGGGGAGAGTTAAATGTGGCTTAAATTTTTTTTTTTCTCATGATACATTATCACGGCATTAGCAGGAACGGGAAAAAGTCATGGTGTTCTATAAAACTTAATTATTGCCTTTGGGTTAGGCTTAATATTTTTATTTAAAATGTAAAATACTATATATTGAATGAAAATACAAGCTGTTATTTTTAAAATCAGAATATTTTAATATATTTATACAGTTTCCTGATTATTTTTTAATTGTAAACATTTATGATTTCTTATTATACTATAGATCTGGAAGGTGTGGTTTTTTAAAAAATTTAATTCCTTTTTACTATAAGAAAGAATAGAGAGACTGTCCCTACATGTAAGAAGATAGAATCAATCTGGCATGAATTGCCAGGTAAGAATAAGATGACAGTGATTTTGTTCAGAATCCAGAACTTTTGTTGTCTTAAATGTAATTCACTTGCATTATCAGGTTACAGCAGTGTCCTCTTCTTCTCTTTTTCCCCTATAAGCTGAAATCTGTCTGCAATCATTAGCTTTTCTGTGTTCTCTGTGAATACTATGGACCCTGCCCTCTGGCTTTTAAAAGGACTACCTTCTGTTGGTTTCAGATTTCACTGTTCTAACTTAGATACTGCTGGATGCCATCATAATAACTTGCCTTTGAGATTTGTGGCTACAATTAGGTGGTATAATGAAGCACATTAGGAAATGCGTTGCATCTGCCTCTAATTGTGTTTCATTAGGCAAAATAAATTAATTTTCAATTCATCTCTGAGAATGGTCGTTTTTTTTCAGGTATCTATCCTGTCAAATGTTTAATTCTTTGTTCATTAATTTATGTTGTGTGTGTGCGTGTGTATGTATGTGCATATGTATGTGGATAGAATAAACTTTAATTCTGAGTTTTCACAGAACAAATTCTGAATGTCACAGTAAATCAATTTCTACAATGAACCTCAAATACTGTTGATAGTTGGACTTGAGATATTTAATCTTGAAATTGAAGGTTTCAGAACTGAAATCAGTCACAGGTGTACTGAATAGAACATTGTACTGAATAGAATAGCAGAATCACTTATTAAAAAGTGATGTTTCCTGGACCTTCTCTACTCTTTAATTGAATGAGAATCTCTTGGAGTAGGGCTCCAGATACCAGGTAACTGTGTTTTGTGCTGAAATTTGAGAACTTTAGATGTAAGTGAGTTTTGGAGTAAATTCTATTCTTAATGTAATGTTCTATGAACAGGATATATTACAGTAGCTTTTAGATTTGTAGGAGTAAATACTAGTGTGATGTAGAATTGGTTTTTATCACCAATTGTTGATTTTCTATGCAGTTTGAAAATATGAAGCTGGCAAAGATAGACAGGAAGTTAGCACATTTTCAGATAGAAGTAGCACCCAGGACTGGTGAAGTTTCAGCTGGTCTCAGAAGTTTCAGCTGTGGCATGGAATGTGAGACAGTCACTTCATATATAATTCAGACTTTAGAAGCGGCGTTCTTTGATATTTCAGACTCTCTGAGGTGACACAATAAAACATCTTTGCAGAAGTTTGGCTAAATGGTAAATTTATGCTCTTTGGAAAGAAAATAAGACATTGTGTAAAGTAGAATGTAAAAGCATCCTTTCTTTCTCTCCTCTTTCTACCTGTGTTTATTAAGTTTTGAGTATATTCCTCCAGATCATTTATGTGCCCATGAATATGTGTGTTCTTATATACACAGCTTCCCTCGTAGCTCAGTCAGTAAAGAATCTGCCTGCAGTGCAGAAGACCTGGCTCTGATTTCTGGGTCATGAAGATCCCTTGGAGAAGAAAATGTTAACCCACTCCAGTATTCTTGCCTGAGAAATCCCATGGATGGAGGAGCCTGGTGGGCTACAGTCCATGGCGTTGCAAGAGTCGGACACGACTGAGCGACTAAACCACCACCACATATTCCTCCAGATCATTTATCTGCCCGTGGATATGTGTGTGTGTTTGCATATTTTAAATATTGATGTATACATATTACCCCTCTTCTTCCAAAGGCTGTAACAGTTTTATGTCCTATCATCATAGGATATTAGCAGTCATTAATAGTTTTATGTGTATAGTAGGGAATGCACTTTTACTGTTCAGTGAGTTTAGCATCTTTTTTTAAAAAATAAGTATTCTTTTTAAAAACATTTATTTTATTGAAATATTTTCCTGGCTTCATACTTGGATCAGTTAGTGTTCTTAATCAGCAGAAGAAGCTGACTGGATGATTGAGAACAGGAGGAATTTATTTAAGGGTGTTCTGTTAACTCAAAATTTCTGAGGAGCATTGGAGAACCAGGCTTAGGGTTAAGCTTCCAGGTAATACGCCTCAGGCGCCTCTGAGAACGGACACTCTCCTGCCCCATTGGAGGAACCAACCAATGCCGCCCAGTTACTGCCCCTTCTCTGCCAGCACTTGGTTTGGCCACCTCTACTGTTGTCATTGGGAGGCTAATGTGTCTGCTGTTGCCAGAAATGGTAGCTCCACACAGAGCCCATTTTCTCATGTGACTCACTTCCAAACTGAAATCTGTGCAGGTGCTTCTGAATGTCTGTATCGTCGTTGCAGGGTATGTTGGGAATTTAAGGTCTAAAATTTATTTTGGGAGGTTGGCTTTATAATATGGGGATTTTCTTGAGTATGAAAGGGTTTTGTAGAAGCTGATGGGAACCTGTAATATGGTAAGTTACAGTGATATTTTGTGATACTTATTCTTTCATCTGTAATATTTTTCCCCTTCCATCTCCAGGTGACTAAATTCTGTGCAGAGACCTCTTGGAATTATATTTTTAAAACAGTTTGCCTGGCTCTTTCTCATCTGAATCTTCTTATGATTTCCTCAGCATTTCTTTTCCTGTTACTTTATTTAAAACAATATCAAAACTCATAAGTAATATTTAAATATATACTGAGTCAAACATTATGGAAAGACATAGAGAACAAACTGTAAAAGTTACATTTCACCATCTACCCCTGCACTTCAAATTGCTATCACCTTTCAATCGACTCCAGCACTCTTGCCTGGAAAATCCCATGGATGGAGGAGCCTAATAGGCTACAGTCCATGGGGTCGCAAAGAGTCGGACACGACTGAGCGACTTCACTTTCACTTTCTGTATATCATGTGATAAAATGATAATCTTTGATTTTAGTTAGGCATATTTGATGGCGGTTTGGCATTTGATAGTAAGTCCATTGAGTGTAGAGGCCCTTTGGGCTTTATTTATTCTTTGGGCTTCCATATTGCCTACTACAGCTGTTCCTATGTTTGGGATAGTATTATGTGAAGGTCTGATCTATGGCAATAGCTATGCAGTCATTTTGGAAGTAAAAATGTACAACCTGGGAATTTAGTAAATGTTCAGAGAAAGATAGGAATCAAAGTAGATGTCAGGTGGTCTAGCTTGGGAAAATAGATCATTGAGGATGCCATTAAGGGAGACTGAGAATGTAGAAACTACTCTCCATCTGCAAATATATTGCTAGAATCCTTTCTGTTTATTTTCCATTACTGAAGGAGCACCTTTACCCATATTTCTGATTTGCTTTCGAGTGTGGAGAGGTACTACAGTGTTCAGGTTGGGCCTAGATTTCCACAGTTGAGGAAAGACACTAAGAGATACCATTTTTTAAGTAAAGTTAGAAGTTGTGTCTGAGGCTTCAATGATTTATCATGAATAAAACCTTTCAATGGGGAGATGGATTTTTCTTTGAAGGCATAGTACTTTGGTTAAATAGCATGAATATATACCTGTTTTCTAGTCATTTTCATCTGTAAGTAGATTGCAAATGAGCATATATTTTATGTATCCATTTTTAGAAAATGTATGAAAGTAGGTTTGATTTGTTTCAAATGACCAATAATAATAGTAACAGTAATAAGTAGTAAGTCTCTCATGTTGATGAAGTGCTTTTGAAAAACTTGTGCTGGGAAACCATATTCAGATTTTTGTTTTGGCATTTTACATTTTACCTCTTTTTTTTTTTTGGTCTGTTAATTACAACTAATTTGGCATTCTTTTTTTTTTTCCAGATCATTCAACTTCAAGTGGCACATTATCTTTTAAGCCTAGTCGGTCATTGGTGACTCTTCCTACTGCCCATGTCATGCCGTCTAACTCCAGTGCTTCAGTTTCCAAACATAGGGAATCATTGACATCAGATGGCTCAAAATGGAGTATAAGCCTCATGCAAGCATTGGGAAATCATAGTAGGGGGGAGCAGGACTCTTCACTGGACATGAAGGACTGCCGGCCCCTCCGGAAATGGTCATCTTTATCCAAACTCACCGTCCCAGAGAACTGTAGCCAGGGTGGCATGGTGCACACAGAAGAATCAAGGAGAGGTTTGGAAAAGACAGGGAGAGACAAGGCATTAACAGCACAACTAAGGACCATTGGACCTAGCTGTTTACATGACAGTATGGAGATGCTTAAGCTAGAGGATAAGGAAATAAATAAAAAACGACCATCAACTCTGGACAGCAAATATAAATTTGAGAGCTGTAGCAAAGAGGACTTTAGAGCTTCTTCCTCCACTCTTAGGAGACAGGCCTTAGACATGACATACAGTGCCTTACCTGAAAGCAAGCCTATTATGACAAGCTCAGAGGCTTTTGAATCTCCGAAATATTTAATGCTTGGTCAGCAAGCAGTAGGTGGAGTTCCCATTCAGCCTTCTGTGAGGACGCAGATGTGGCTCACTGAGCAGTTGCGGACAAACCCCTTGGAAGGTAGAACTACAGAGGACTCTTACAGTTTAGCTCCTTGGCAGCAGCAGCAAATTGAAGAGTTTCGGCAAGAAAGGGATACACCAATGCAGGTAAGGCTCAGAACCTAGTGTTTGCCTCCCTCCAGTGGATGCTCTGAGTACTAGCACACTTGAAGTAAGCATTTGACACTGTGTCTGTAAGCACAGATTGCTTTACTTTTCCTTTCCCGTGGACAGTAATAAGCATAAATGTTATAAAACTCTAGAAGTATTGTGTTGATAAAACTTTAAAAATATTTGAGACTTATTAACATGGAAAACTTGAAACTTTGTACTTGACTTGTTGGTTTTCTTCTCATTTGTTTTGCTTTTGTTCAGTTGCTCAGTCATGTCCGACTCTTTGTGACTATGGGCTGTAGCATGCCAGGCTCCCTATTCTTCACTATCTCCCAGAGTTTGCTCAAATTCATGTCCATTGAGTCAGTGATGCTATCTAACCATCACATCCTCTGCCACCCGCTTCTTCTCTTGCCTTCAGTCTTTCCCAGCATCAGGATAAACACAGCAAAAAATATTCAATCTAAAGAAAATTGAAACAGAAACAAAGGAGGCTGGCATGATATAATAGAAAGAACATTAACTTGAATGAAGGCTTGGATTTTGTTTCTGGTTTTATCAGATTCAGAATCTGGATGATTCTCTTATCTGTCACTTAATACTTAATATCTCTGGGCCTGAGTTTTTCTTTCTTTCCTCCCCCCTGCCCCCCAAATTGAGATATCATCGACATATAACATATTAGTTTCAGGTATGTAGCATAATGATTCGATATATGTGTGTTATAAAACGATCACCACAGTAAGTCCAGTTAACATCCATCACCATACTTAGCTACAGAATTTTTTCCCTTGTAATAAATAAGATCTACTCTTAGTAACTTTCAAATATGCAATACAGTATTATTAGCTGCAGTCACTATACTATACGTTATATCCCTGTGATTTATTTATAACTGAGGGTTTGTACCTTTTGATCGCCTTCATCCATTTTACTCACCCTCCAGCCTGTGCCACTGGCAACCATCCATCTGTTCTCTTTATATGAGTGTAATTTTTTTGTTTGCTTTTTTAAAAAACATAATTTGTCTTTCTCTGGGTGACTAATTTCACTTGGCATAATGCTGTCAGGATCCATTCATGTTGCCACAAATGGCAAGATTTCCTTCGTTTTATGTGAATGTTCTAGCGTGTGTGTGTGGAGAGAGAGAGACAGAGCACGTTTTCTTTTTTCATTCATCTATTGATGGATACTTAGGTCGCTTTCATGTCTTGGCCATTCTTGTAAAACTGAACATAAGGTTGCATATATGTCTTTTCAAGTTTGTCTTTTCTTTTTCTTCAGATAAATACCGTGGAATTACTAGATCATAGATAGGGTAGCTCTCTGATTTTTTTGAGGAACCTCCGTACTCTTTTCCATAGTGGGTGTGCCAGTTTACTTTCCCACCAACATGTATAAGGTTTCTTTTTTCTCCGCATTCTTACCAACACTTGTTATTTCTTGTCTTTCCGATAATAGCCATTCTAATGAGTATGAGGTGATAGCTCATCGTGATTTTGATTTGACTTTCCCTGATGACTAGTGGTGTTGAGTACCTTCTCATATATTTGTTCGCTGTGTATATGTTTCTTCAGAGCTTCTGCCATCTATAAAATGAGGAGGTGGAAATAAAGTCATTGATAAAGCTTTGGCAGTGGTTGGTATGTATTCAGGTTTATAAAACAGATGCGCTTTTAAAACAATTGGGTTTTAAGATTTATTAATCATTTTAAGGAAAGTACTGTATGATAATATTACATAAAAAGAAAAGTGTGTACTTCCTAATGTCACATGTAAATGTGTAAATTTCTTGATGTGAAAATGTCTTTTGTTCCAAGGTAATTGTCTGCAGCGCATTTTAACTGGGAAACCTATTGTCTATAGAATTTTTCATAAATCCTGTCATCCATTTTTTTCTTATTACCGGAGTTTTCGGAAACAAAGTGATTTCATCAAAAATTGCAGAATTTCCCTGGAGTAAAAACTTAAAATTACTAATAAAAAATAATGAAGATTAAAGGAATATATTCTATGAAAGAATAAGGAAATCACTTATCTAGTAACATCACGAATCTGAGCACAGCCCCAAAACATACACATAACCTAATGTGCTCCATTCACAGGAGAGCCCTTAACACCTCCTCCGCGCTTTCTTTACTCTTATTTTGAACATAGTTCTTATCATCTTGATTATATATATTTAAACTGCATAACCAAACAGATGTATCATAATGTTTGAATAACAAATCATAAAAGAGCAGTTTAACCAGATTTATTGTGATTTATCTGTTCAAGCAGTTGAAAGATAGGAAACCTAATTTATCAAATGCTGTCATATTTTAGTTCTCAAGTGCTTGTGGTTATAGGAAAACAGGGATTGGATAGTTGTTTCTCCAGCTGGTGTCTTTACACAGAACTGGAATAACCTGGGATGGTTGGGGGAGGGGACTGAATGTTTTGCTCCAACCTGAAGTAGGTGCCATAGAGAGGTAACTGAGAAGCTTGAGTGAATTTCAGAGAATAAGTACTAATTTCACTCCTTCCATTCTGTTGGGAGGATCCTCTTCAGTAATCAAAGTTTTCCCCAACCTTGAAGCAATGCAGAGAATAGGTAGGTAGCTTGGAGGTGCTTTGTGGAGCAAACTTATTTTTAAATATTCTTGGTGCATGGTAGAGGAAGAAGGTGAAAAGGGACAAAATTTGCATGTGCTTGGAGAGTCCTACTTTTAGATTAACCTTTAGGATGGTCTCTTTATAGTGCTTAAACTTAAAGTTTAAGCTCAAAGTTTCATAGTAGAAAGGTGAAACCAGGTAAAGAAAACCTAGATACTTTAACTGAAATGTTTGACAACTTCTCTTCTAATTCTCCTGGACTGTTATAGAAGAAAACAATCTTCAATACCTTCTCCTTGGAGCTTGCAAATATCTTTCTTTTAAAGTTCTCATCTTTCTTGTTTCTTAGGTCTCTTTAAAACATTGACTTCTTTTTAGTCTAATTTTTGTATAAAGGGAAGAGCCTTAATAATAATTATTCCATTGATAAATTGTGAGAATGTGATTTTCAATGACAACTGATTGTCACTGTGAAGAAAAAACAAAACATTTTACAGCTAAGAAAAGGAATTTGGCTGAGAGTCACAATCTAACATCACCATAAATTTATCTAGAACTTTTGTAGCTGTCAGAATGTTTTACTTCATTTGATGCTCAGAGCCTCCTTCCTCCTTTTACTCCCTCAAAAGATTAGTATTGCGACATGAAAGTGTTTCTCTTCTTAGAACTCAGTCCTGAACATCTACTGAGCCAGCCTCACAGTCTTATTTGCATGGTGTTCCTTGTTTCTCATAGTTCCTTACTAAATTAGCTAGAATACAGGTGGTGTAGAACTCTGAAACATTTCCCCTTGTGAATGAAGAGAAGCATCGGGTGTCCTTAGGTGTCCTTAGGATATAGGTCTCCATGTACAATGTCCACCATAGTCTTTGGTTCTTTCCTCTGCTCTACATTAGCAGCTCTCTTCCCACCTTTGCCTAAAGCTGTTTAACCCTACAAAAACTGTGACGTAAGAGGAAAACTAACAGCAGACTCTTGTCTTCTCTGGAAAGACTGTGTCCCTTTCTAAGCCCCTTTTGCATTTCTTTTTGGGGGATGGGGAGAGGGGTGGGAAGGAAATGGAGGATGCATATTTCTACATACAACACGATCCATTGAATCCCTATAAGCTCACAGTGGATCTTCCAGACAGAAGTGAAGGAGTGGTCTCTTTATTGACAAAGTAGCTCTTCTCTTCTCTTATATTCTGTAGGATGTTTCTGAGTACTGTGTTGCAGACATTAAAAAGAAGAAGATAAAATTTTGTGCTTGTTTTAAACAAGGAAGGGCTTGATCATCCAGGATATTGACACCTAATGATTTCAACGTATTTTACTGGAAGATTTCTCCTGTGTAAATGAAAAATATAAATATTTAGTAGAATGACTTAAATGACTTGGTTTTTGTCTTAACATGACATAAGAATGGTTTATTTTTAATGTGAGAGCATTTTGTGTATTCTATTACATTTTCTGAAAAGAAAGTTTTCTTGTTTTTATTTTTTTTGCACCCTGTTTTTTTTTTTACTGTTTAAGATAATTTTACATAACTATATTGAAAGATGTGAAAACTTCGACACTCCCAACAAATAGACTATGACATTATGACATTCACTAGGTAACTAAAATGCATAATTGATTTTTGTTATACATGTTTTAATGAATAAAATTATTAATGTGTTTGACTTTTTCCAAGCCATCATCTTTTCTATATAGTATTGGCACATAATCTTTAGACATTTTAAAGTGTGCTATTACTTAGAAGAGCAAATTGTTTTGAAATTTTACTGTTTTCTCAGTATGCCAGAAGACTCAAAAATAATCAAAGGATAAATAATTTCTAGCTAGTAGGAAATTCATTGTTTTATGTCTTGTCTGCCCTCTTGTGTCTCTACTAGGAAAATCTTGATCTTATTTGGGGAAAGTTACTGAAAACAGCTTACAAAATCAAAACTCCTTATAGATAGATTGTTTTATGGTCATATCAATCATGAGCAATTTCACTGAGTTCAAGAAGGTTCATTTTAATGTAGGTGATTTGAATTAAATAAACATTTTGAACCAAATAATATAAAAGGCAACATTAAACATTTAAAAAATAGTTCCGTTTTGGTTCCCTGTAAAGTAAGGTTAGAATTTGAGCATTTGGTATATAAGTTTTTAAAATACATAATTCATTGTATCTTACTCTTTACAGATTATGATAAACAGAATAAATAAGTTCCATTTTAAGAATGAGTATTTATTTTACAATATAATCTGAGTTACAGTATTCTGTAATCCTTAAGTATAAGGTTTTAATTTCTATTAAAGGCAGAATGAACAACAAAACAATTCTTATTTCTGTTTGACTTTGGAAAAGCTCCATAACCTCACAGTTTATGATTTAAAGTTGATGTTTGTAATGAACAACATAATGAAAAGGCTAGAACCTATTATTTCAAAATTTCCACTTGTTTTTAGGATCATTGCAGCTAATTAATTATAGAACTTGGTTACTTTTTGCCTGGGTAATTATTGACACTAGTGAAGTGAATGCATTAATTACTTCTTGTTTATAAGCTCTTCTGGTTGATATTAGGGATATCCGATCCATAGTGAGACTTAAGAAATCCCTCTCTCAGTATGAAACCTCTGTTCTCAGATATCAGTGAACCAACATTATCCCCCTTTCTATCTCTAGTACCTCTCAGGGATTAAAAAAAAAACAGTAATATTTCTTTCACTATTTTGTTAGTAGCATTTGTGTTACAAGCCATAGTCAAGATTGACTTTTCCAATGTTTTTTTTTACCATATTTTGGCAAATTTTATAGTAAATTATGTCTATTCCTTTAATAATTACTATATTGGTAGTATGTCTTTAACTGTAGTAAAAATTGTTGAATTGTGTAATATAGGTGTAAACTGTTTTAGACTTAATTTTAAACTAAGTCAATGTACCAAATTTTTGTGAATGTATTTTCCAAACCAGCTTTTGCTTCTGTTTTATGAGTTGTTTGAAGAAATTTTTAAATGACCAGTTTTTGCTTCTATTGTTCTATGAGTAGTTGGAAGATATTTTTAAATGAAGAGAAACTTGAAATGTATTCAGCAAGAAAATCATTGTAGATTAGTGTTGCTGGTTAGTGTAGTAGAGTGGCCTACCTCATAGGTGTTTACAACCTGGTTGATAGATTAAGAAAAATAGCTATACCTTATGATGAACAGTAGTGGGATAAAAATTTTACTTTAAAATTTAAGAATTTGTTGATTTTGGAGAGAGAGTTAAAATTTTCATTTTCTGATGCTCGAAGTAATATTTTTTCTTTTATTCTTTTGCTTGCCTACAATGAGCGTGAGATTAAAATAGAAGACAACCTGTAGAATCATTCTAATCTTAAAATTTTATGATTCCAGTGGCAAGTTATGTGCTCTAACTCAAGTAATTAGCTATAGTGCTTTAAAGGGAGAGGTTCTGTTCTACTAGTGTATTAGTAATTATGGCTAATCACACTGTCAGATGTTAAATTAGCCAACAGTTCTTGTCTATTGATCATAAAGTCCTGGTGAGAACAGATTATGGTTTACCTGCACATATTAAAATTCGGTAATTCTTTGAGAAGATTAGTTGTTTTATTATCTAAGGGTATGGTCTTGCTTGTTTTTACTGGATTCTCATAAACTTAAAATATTAGGGTATTGTAGAAAAAGTATAATTTCTGTTTTAGAGTGTAGGGTCTGATAGAGTTACTATGGAGACTTCTGTATGATGGTAAACAAGATAACAGATATGAGGGGTATTTCAAACGATATTTCATTTGAATGATTATGTTGATATACTTGGTGAGGACCTGAAAAATACTCAATAAATCATCCAAGAGGCTTTTACAGTACAATATAAATTATATTTATCCCAAAGTGTGAAGCTGATGCTCTCTATATGAAGTGAACTTATTAGCAGTGCAGTTTCAAAACTAAACTCCTAGTTCATCCTTAGGAACGATTTGGGATAGAAACTTAAGGTCTGTTTAGAAAATTAGCAGTTACATTATGCACACTTACATTATAGTCACTTTAAAGTTAATTTTTGAAAATAAAGCCCTTCTTATGTTTACAACATCCAGCAGATGAATACGTTTGCTAACAATTTGCTCTGTTCCAAATCTTGACCTTTTCACAAAGAAATTCTTCTATTTAGGAAGTGGTCTCTTATATAGTATTGTTTCCCCTTCTTCATGGGATGACAGATTTTAAGCAGATGGTGGTAAGTGGCAGCACTGGGATTGCAGCAGAACTTCAGAGAAGCATCACGATGATGCAGATCAGCAAGAGACATATTAAGATGAGACAGAAATTGATAAATAGGTTCTGGAGATTTTGACGTGCTTGTTGAGGCATTTCAATGGTTGAAGCTCTTCTTATAGCAGAGCGAGTGAGGTACTGGACTTTATCCATGGTACCAGGAAGGCAGGGAGCCCGGAGTTTCAAATGCTCAAGAGAAAGATAAAAAGCTGCCAGCCAAGTGCGTCTTCTTTTTGGTAGCCTGGAATGTAAAAGTAGTCAATGGTTTAGGATCATAGGTGTGACCTATCCTTTGAACAGGTAAAATACTGTTCTGTGTTAATCCCTCTTCCTCAACCTAATTTGTATTTACAACATCAAATACCTCTATAGTCTTTGTGTATTGCTCAGGCTCTGTCTTTTTTGGTGATGGTACCATCATATCTTATATTTGGGGTATAGTAACTTCAGTCTTTGGAGAAGGCAGTGGCACCCCACTCCAGTACTCTTGCCTGGAAAATCCCATGGACTGAGGAGCCTGGTAGGCTGCAGTCCATGGGGTCACTAAGAGTCGGACACGACTGAGCGACTTCACTTTCACTTTTCACTTTCATGCATTGGAGAAGGCAATGGCAACCCACCCCAGTGTTCTTGCCTGGAGAATCCCAGGGACGGATGGGCTGCCGTCTCTGGGATCGCACAGAGTCGGATATGACTGAAGCGATTTAGCAGCAGCAGCAGCAGCAACTTCAGTCTTGGCCTCCTCCTCTCAAAATGACTGGAAGTATAGTTTGGTTAGGATGCAGCTTGTCTTGGGCTACCTTGGGCCAAAGTTCTTATGTGTTATTTCATTAAGACTATTTTCTCTGTGAGCACAGTTGTTCTGAGCATCAGTGTATAAATAGCTCCAGAGCAAACTTTATAAAAAGAAATGCATGCAACAAATTATTCTACAGATGTTGACTTCACTCCAAAATAAAATAGTTCAATGAGAAGTGTTTTACCAGAACTATAGATTGAAATGTTTCTCATTTGTTTTGACGATTTTATAGCTTTGTAAAATATACTACTTTAAGTAGCATTTTAACAGGATGATACTAAGTACTAAAGATTGTCAGACTCAGAAGGCATAGTAATAAAATTATCATTGTCTCACTGTCTACTACACGTAGTTGCCATTTGCAAAGGGCCTATACTTACGAACAGTGTTTGCATTTGCTTTCTTTCAGAGCTCCCACAAGCTGTTCTGCCTAATTAATTAATTATTTGCTGCCTGATCAATTAACCTGTGCTGATTAATAAACAAAATAAAACTTAAAACAGTACATCATTGTAGAAAATTAGGTATATTCAGTAGATTAAAAATTAGCTGTAAGTTAAGTGCCCAGAGGTAATAGTTTGGCAATATTTGTTGTCAGTCAGGATACTTCTGTGTATTTTGAAATTAGAAAAATTAGAAATGAAATTTTAAAAATAGTCATAATTAACTTCCAGAGATAATAACTGTTAACATTTCTTGATACATCTCTGCTGATCAAGATATTACTGCCTTAGCCCAGCTGCCTGGTTTCATTTTCTCCCTAGTGGTTGTACATCTCATGAAGACCCATCTCAGTCTTCAGCTGTATTTTGCAAGAGAGACTAGTGCTGAAGAAGAGGGAAGAACTGAAAGAATGAGAAAGGATCTTTAGGCCTGATCTTTAGATTAGGTTAGAACTCATTTACTGTTGCAAAGACACCACGTGATACACAGTGGTTGGTTGGATTCTGTACAGTTTCAGCACTTCAGCTTGGCTCCATTGGCTGAAGACCCTGTGGTCTCCTTCATAGACTAGCCTGTAGTGAGGAGATCCAAATAAAGAAATAAAGGGTTTTTCTTTTGTTCTTTAAGAAAAAAGTTCTTTAACTTGTTTCAGCTTATATTTGCTTATTATAGATGTAGTGGGTTTCTACTGTTGGGTAATTGTGGAGAAGATTATTACTTTTTTATATAAACTTGACTGGTCTCTTTATATAACAGAGCACAACCTAGAAGACTGTAAAGAATGAGCGTTGGTAGTTCCTATCTGAACTTAATTTTTATGAAGCTTTAGGACTTAAATGGTGTACAAGCCCTGAATTTTAAAGTTATTGTGAGATACAACATGGAAAAGGAAGAGCAAGCCAGTTCATCATGAAGTCACTCCCCTCCCCTGACACCGGGGAGCGGCACTTTAGTCACATGAAACGTGTCACCTTTCCATAAATACTTCATTCCCTTTTATGATTGTCTTTTGCACATGTTTTTCTGGCTCTGCCTGGAATGTCTCCCCTCCCCCAGCCTCTACCTTTGATTCTTTGCCAGACAAACTTCAGTTAATCCTTAAGGTCCAGTTTAAATATCACTTCCTAATGAAACCTTCCATTACTCATTAAGGCAGGATTGGTTATCACCTCCGTTGGGTTTTAGTAGGGCTCTAGTGCTGCCTGTATCAAGATGTGGCTAGCGGGCTGTGCTGTAATGTTGATTTGCATGCCTGTTCCCCCTTCTAGACTTCCTGTTCATGAGTATAAAAATTCACGGGCTTACTTTGTATTCTAGTGCTTAAGTGCAAAATGAGTACCATTTGAATAAATCAGTGAAGCTGAACGGTGATTTATTTTGATTTACTTTAATATTTTTAGAAAATTTTTAATGATCAAAGATAGTGCTTTGATTAACAGATGAACCATTTAGGTCATAGAATTTGATAAACAAAATGTCCAGTATTCTTCTCAAGTCTCTTTACAGATGAGGAAAGTGAGGCTTAGAATATTTACTTTAGAAATTAAAACTTAAATAAACTATTGTTAGTGACTAACAGAATTAACCTGAACTGAACTTTGTACAAGTGGGTATTTGGTGTTTATGAAATACAAAGAGGTTTGTCCTGAAGAAATGAGCTATCCGATGGTGATGAATAATGGATAGACTTAAAAGATGATCTCATAATACTTCAGCCAAGTATTGTCAGAAAAGTTCCTGGAGACAAATTGGGTATAAAGGAGACCACCAAAAATACTGTCTTGTTTCTTGTCAAACTTAGAAATATGTTATAATTCTAAATAGTCACTTTATAACCTTATGCTAAAACCAAAACAAATCTTGTTTACGTGCTGAAATGTTAAGCTTTGTGCGTGCAGTATTTTGGGCCCAGTTCTATTTGATGGTGGTACGGTCTGAAATGTGTTGAGTCCTAATTCTGCTGAACTTCCAAAATGTATATGATAGTAATTAAGCCAGAATTTGTCCCTACCAGATGGGGCTTCCGGTTGTAAGTTGAGAATTGAAAAGCTGTGTGTGGGAACAACACAGCCCTATTTTTAAAGCTGTCTGTGACCTTCACTCCATCATAATTTATGGCATGGTTGTCAGGTGTTTTATTCTTTTTCCTCCTCTCTGCACACAGTCATCCTGTGAGTTTAGAACTCCTGTAGTCTTTTTTTTTTTCCCTTCCTTTTCTTAGAGCTAAGCTGTGAATGCAGCAGTATTTGGTGGAAGAAAGAGAGAACAAACTACAACTCTAATCTTTCAGCATTTACCATGTGTCATGTTAGGCCACATTTTGGGTCAGCTTCGGCAGCAGTTCTCACTTTGTAGTGAGTTCTATTTCTTAAGGTAACATCAGATGCATTCTTGTGCAAAAGGAACCTTAATAGACCTTTGAAAACTTTTTGGTGTCTGCATTAGGTTTTGCTTACAATTGATACTTTGATGTTATAAATGCTGAACAGTAATTCCCACCTGTAATTTAAGCACTTCAGTGCTTTGCAGAATTTACTGAACTTCAGTTTTTTTCAGTACTCCCTCTGCTGAAACCATGAATTCTTTAAATTCTTTGTGGCATTCAGAATTTTGCTTCCCTTTAATTTTTGTCTGCTTGTTTATGCGTTTAGTGAAATAAACATGGGGATATTTTGTGAGTAACTTCAAGTAATACACATCTAAGACTATCGTCTGATAGATAATTTTTTGAAAAATTTTTCGATTAAATTGATTCAGAAGATTAGAATTCTCTATAGGTTTGAGTTACAGGATTTGTGTGTATTAGGATTATCGGAGGGTTTTATTTTTCCCCTACTCTGCAGTCATTTTTGCACATAATCCAGAAGCGATTGTGTATGCATCTTTGTTGTTGTTGTTGAATTAAATCAGACCAGTTCATCTTTAGATTTGTCATCAATTAGTTGGCATCCACAAGTTCACTTTGGTTGGATCTCTTTTCTTTTGAGATTGCCTAGTGCTTTGGCTCAGATGGTAAAGCATCTGCCTACGATGCAGGAGACCCGGGTTCGATTCCTGGGTGGGGAAGATCGCCTGGAGAAGGAAATGGCACCCCACTCCAGTACTCTCGCCTGGAAAATCCCATG
Source organism: Bos taurus (assembly GCF_002263795.3). Taxonomy (NCBI): domain Eukaryota; kingdom Metazoa; phylum Chordata; class Mammalia; order Artiodactyla; family Bovidae; genus Bos; species Bos taurus. The sequence continues at coordinate 32,409,477 of NC_037336.1, forward strand.
GACGGAGGAGCCTGGTGGGCTACAGTCCATGGGGTCGCAAAGAGTCGGACACGACTGAGTGACTTCCCTAGTGCTAATAAAAGGCAATGGCACCCCACTCCAGTACACTTGCCTGGAAAATCGCATGGACGGAGGAGCCTGGTAGGCTGCAGTCCATGAGGTCACTAAGAGTTGGACACGACTGAGCGACTTCCTTTGACTTTTCACTTTCCTGCATTGGAGAAGGAAATGGCAACCCACTCCAGTGTTCTTGCCTGGAGAATCCCAGGGACGGGGGAGCCTGGTGGGCTGCCGTCTGTGGGGTCGCACAGAGTCGGACACGACTGAAGCGACTTAGCAGCAGCAGCAGCAGTGCTAATAAACTTGGAAGTTGTATTAGAAGTTATTTTGTAACAGCAACTTCCCAGAACTTTGTTGGTCCACAGTGGCTATTTGAAAGAGTCTTCAAACTGCTTCTGCTGGTTATGAAAAGAATTGTGTAAACATAAAAATCAACATATCCTCAACCCCTAGATTGATCTCATAATGAAATGTTTCCCTTGTTCAAAGCCCTGCCTTTAGGGAACTTCATTAAACAGCAGCGTAGAGATTTTTCTCTTTGAAATTAGCAGATTGCTGTTGCCAATCTGTAGGCTTGTCTTTAGTATCTGTTCGTTATGTTAAAATTAATTTATTTGCAATTAAAATACTCTTTAACCTTCAGATTCTTCTTTGGGGGGAAAAGCATGTGGGGAGGAAGTTTTAAGGAAAATGAATGCCAGTTAAATGCGCCCCCAACTAATGAGTAAGTTGGTCCCCTCTCTCCACCCTTTTTTGGAAAAACCTGTAGGTGAAATGCATTATACAAAGCACTAGAGGTCCTCAGTTGACTACAAGTATACTGGGATGGAGCTGTACACCCAGGCCTCATTTTGTTGTGTTTATTTGGTGCTGCATGCTTCAGAATTATGTAGGATAAGAATATTGATGGACTATTTCTGAAAATGTTCAAAAAGATACATACTATCTCATTTAGTTGATTGTAATTTATAAGCATCACTTACTTGACTTCTAACCTTTAGATTTTCTTCTTTGCTGGTATGATCAGTACTGTGTTAATTCTTACTTTTAGATGAAAGTGATTTTTCATAGCATAAATAAAGCAAGATTCCTCTGTTCAAGCACTGCAGAACAAATAGGCTTGAATATTTTAAATGGTATGATGTGAGGAGGTCAGAAATGAAACCGAGGAAAGCTAAGAATTTAGTATGAAACTGGAATAAAATATGCAAGTGTGGTTTCTGTTTATGCAAATATTCTCCTATCTCTAATTAATTAGTGAGATTAAGAAACAATATCAATATGTAACCAAACGCAATTTTGGGGAAAGTTTTGAGGAGAAATTAACCTGCATTTTCGATATCAAAGCTAAATAAAGACATGAGTATTTTAGCAATGAAACAAAAAGAAACTTTGATTATCCTTGTTACTGTTCTTTAAGGTCTGTGCCAGTTATTTTGAATTTTGTCTTCCAAGATGTTTCGCTTAATAATTGAGGGACATCTGTAAGTATTATATCCCTAGCTTTTAAAATGGTCAGGAGAATATTATAAAGGTGATTAAGGACATCATGCCTCAGGCATAAATTTAACTTTAAATGAAATGGTGTGGTTTTAAATTAAAATAGAAGTTGTATCTCCTAACTTTGCCTTTTGGAGTGCCATATAGTATTTGAGGACTTGGAGTTCATTTTGTTTTGCCAGTGTCGTGATTTATTTTTAAGCCGTTGATCAGTGGATGAGATGTGTGTGTGGTGTAGAGTCTTAAAATCTTGGCTCTTGCCAAGGCGCCACCATTTCCTAGCTCTCTGACCTTGGGCAATTCACCTTTTTGCATCTGTTTCCTAAACTGTAAAATAGAGATGGAGTGTCAAACATTTGGGAATTAAGAGGATCAAATGAAATATTTGTGGATGGTACATTTAGAAAATTGTTAAAGAAGAAGGAAGTTTTAATTAACTGTTTCTAGGATTGGTAAGAAGTATACAGTCTAACTTAGATACTCTAATTTTTACTTAAAACTTTAATACATTACATAATTAATATTTTACCTAGTATATTAAAATTGGGGGAACTATTTTGTTCATTCAAATATTCTTCTAATTAGTGAGATTAAGAAATAATATGTAACCAAATGCAATTTTTCTGGAACATTATTTTCCTTTATGTCCACTGGAATACTGTTAAAATAATTTTGATGTTTGAGTTTTAGGAAATCGTAGTGACACGACTCTGCTTGCTTAAGCAAAGCACTCTAGCTCTTACCTGTGTTTTTAAAACTCACTCAGTTTTTCGCAATTTAAACATATTTCACATTTCTCCTACTTTATTTCATCAGACTTATTTTTTAGCACTTAGTTTTAAACTGCATGAAACAAAGACAGTATTTAAATTTCACCTTATGAAAGAGATGAACTAGTTAGGACATAATGTTTGACACCATGTATAAAATTTGGGTAACAGTCACTAACTATGTAATTTCTGTTAATCTGGACACATGAAGGATAACTTTAGTAGAATTTCTGCTCTTTCTAGAAATTATCAACTTTGTGGAGCAATTATGTAATGTGAAATTTTGGTACTATAAAAGAACTCAAGAACATCTCATTTGAAGTGTGAGAATGTTATTTGATGGATATTTGAGTAAAAATGTACAAATCTGCTCAAGTAACACACCTACACTGAGTGACTCTTGAGTAATATCAAAGGAAAAATGTTTTATGAATATGAGGACACTTAGAGGCACTTGACAAAAATGAGAAAGGCATGCTTGTAGATGCCTTAAGGAAAGCTGCTTATGGAATTATGCAAAGTTCTTATCTCTTAAAAGCAGTAGAGTTAACATTTGTCTTAAGAACTTAGAATTCTAGAATTAAATTTTATTTTGACATATATAAAAATAAAACTAATGAAATAAAATCAATGCAGTATCCTTTATGCCCTGACTAGAAGTTAAGAATGAAAACACATTTTGTATATTAAATTAAGAATCTAGAGTGGAAAAGAATATAAGCAGAAGTTATAAAATTTATGATGGCATCTCCATTCCTGTGCATTTTTTTCATACTGCTCCCCACCTTCTAAATGCCAGAGAGGAAACACTGGTGGACAGTAACTTAATAAAAATATATTCATTAATAGGCAGAATAAACATTCATTTCAAATTCACTCAAATGAGATTCTTAGGAATACACGTACTACCAAAATAACAAGCATATGGCAATTATTTTTAAAATAAATTAATGTTCTGTAACTTTAGAATTTTACATATTTTTGACGAGTGTTTTGAAATGTCCAAAGTCTTAGTTTGTGATTTAATATTGAATTTAATATAAATAAATCGATTTATTGAAAGCTTTTTTTTAATAGAAGTAGACTAGACTTTGTAAAAGTAGTTTGTGATATATTTCTTAAACTCTACTTTGTTAATATTCACTGTAAAGAATCAGAATAATATTGGAGTAGTCATGCCAGTAATGTGCCTCTTGTACAGTCACACAACTGTTCATAAAATTCTGGATGTAAGTAGACCAGTCCCACCCTACTTCTCAACAGAGTAACACATAGCAAAATGAAATCGTTATTTTTGCATAGAGAAATCAAATCACCACTAGCACCAAACATGGTAACATAATTGAAAGATTTTAATTGGCAGAAATTTAACAGCAAAGCTTCATACTGAAGCTTCATAATGTTAGCTTGTAAAAATATAATAATTTTTGAACAGCAAAATAAAAGTGAAAGTTAAATCAAAATGACAAACCAATAACCAAGATCAAAGATGAATGCTACCTTTATGATTTCTAAGTTGTCTTATTCTTACTATCACTGCTTAGATAAACATTTATTTAGAAATTAAGCTTTATGTCAGTCAGACATTTTATTATTTAAATTTGAACTGAAACTCAGAAAATATGATTAACTCTTTTTTAAAAGTTCAGTAAGTTTGAGTTCTAGAAAGTGCCATAATCGGTGTAATCTGTTTCTTACCTTGGCTGTTGTGACGATCACAATATAGAATACTGTGGGTTACATGAAGTGTTATCCGACGTTTAGCTGGAAAGTTTTCTGACTCTTACCAGAGTTATGGGAACAATTGAAGTAGGTGGAGGAGAAAAAGTGTTCCAGGGAGGTCTTATGATGTCACACAGGAATTCTGAAGTTATGATTGGTTAACCATAGTCTTATCACAGCCAAACATTTTAGAATGTCATTTATCTTAACCTTAGGTATGGAAAGGTCATTAACACTTTGTGCCTCATTTTTTTGTTTTTAACTTTAAAAAGCATGTGGGAGATAAGTGAAAAAGTTCGGAGTGGTAGAAAGCTCTTTTTTAAAGGTTCATGCATCTTCAGCTCAGAAGTAATTATAATCTGAGGGTGATAATGTTAAAGAACTAAAATTGTTAAAATAATAGGAATTTTAATAGAGTGAGAATAATAATACTGCCTTAAGCCAAACAGCTTTCATTGAGTTGTTGTTGCTGTACTGAAGCTTCATAATGTTAGCTTGTAACAAGATAATAATTAAATTGCCACAGAATCAAATTTCCTATTTTTTCCCTACTTATTCTTTTCTCATACCTATTTGTATATGGGGGAGAGAGTATGTGTGAGAAAGCCAGAATGAGAAATCTGATTTTGGTTTTAAAAAATTAGCTTTATCTTATAGTTAAAGTAAGAACCAAGAAATGTATTTAGTTCACTTTTGTTTTCTCAATTAGTGCTCTAAAAATAGCAATGTATTTACGAACATTAATTCTCATTTTTTAAACTGATAGATATCACCCCAAGAAAAGTTGTTGTTTTCAAATTTAAGTATTTAGGTTTTTTAACCAGCTGCAGTAAATTGCCCTACAATCTTACTAAAATTCCAGTAAGCTGATAGTATCAGGAGTAACTTTCTAGCCAAAAAGATGTAATCCCACAAAACTGATCAATGGCATCCTAGTTAATGCTACTTTATTGACGATAGATGTGCATGTGTCTGGAAATTTAAGTAGTATTTCTAAAATGGTGTGCCTCACTTAATGCAGTAGTTGTTTTCCTGAAATTTACTATGTAAATGAAATTTTAGTAAATGAAATGATCTTTTGAACTTCTGAGAACAGAAAAGAATTCCTTTGACAAACCAGGCATCGTTTTCCTGTCCCCCACCCCCCAATTTTTTTTGTTTATATATTAGATTAACTTAAAATCACCACTCCTCCAAATTCTGATTCTTAAATCTCGACTGTAATTCTGGAGAAGCTACTTGTTATTTTTAATTTTTAAAATGCTTACAGCAAAGTGAACTCAGCCTGCTTCACTTTCTTATGGGTAACTAAAATCTTTTGCAGCAGCTGCTTATGTGTCCTTAAATGGAGATGATTTTGGCTTCTTCCAAAGAAAGATAAATCCTTTGCTAAAACAAATCTCTTGTTATTTAAAGAATCGGCTAAAACTATCAGAGAAATAATGTTCAGCAAAGGCCCTCTGTGAACATTGCTAAGGGAAAATTTTACAGCTTAAAAGGAAAACCCGAAATTAAGTAAATTGCATGAACGTTTGACATTTTGCTCAGTGCTATTCAAGCATTTTTTCTTTCAATCCTTACATAATAAGGATCTCTGATTATTATCAATTGCCAGTGATTACTGACATTCAAAACCTAGGGACTTGAAATACAACCCTAACATGACTTATAGTAATTTGTCAAATATGACATAGCTGCTAAGTGACAGATGGTTCAGATTTGGACCTCTTTAGTTATAATTCTCTGGTAGGTTGGCATGTTAGAGGGGGAAGCTATAGTGTAACATGGATATGCATTCCAGAGAGTAGCATTTATCAACTAAGAAACTATAAGATGGAAATAGATGAATTATTAAAAACAAACTAATTTTAGCAAGTCTGCTTTAAGTTTGCCTACACATTCATTTGAAAATGAACCTTAGAGGATAGATCATTGTGTGAGTGCCTCTAGTTCTAAGAAAATAGTATTAGTAATACTTAACTTGTATAAAGTAAGAAACTACCACAGACTGAATAAAATATGGCCTAGGTATTTCACATGTTGGCAGATTTGCTCAAAAAGCCTATATAGGTTGACACACACACACGCGCATGCACACACACACATGTACACCCAGAAGGATATTAACAAAGTGTGTGTGTGTTTAGAGTTGGAAAGAGGAGATAAAAATCTACTTTTCAGATTTGTGCAAGAGTGGGGAGCTTCTGTGTCTACCGTTTTCCTTTGGTTTAGCTGCTATTGCTGCAGCTGATCATCATTGTTAGTCTAAACGGAGCTCTAGAAAGTGTTACATCTTCCTTTTGGGCTGATTGCCTAAACAGAAAGTTGTATACTAGGAGCTTTGGTGAACTACAGAATAATCAGTAGGTATTTCCTCAGAAATTCCACTGTGATGGTCTAGAAAGTGTTTTTAGAGGTGCTTTGTCAGAATCTTCATTTGGGTTCAGACTATAGTCTGAATCCATTTTTGGTATATATGACCTTATACAAACTTCTTTAAGCTGCCTTATCTGTGGGATGGGTTTGTCGTGAGGATTTTCCTAAGATGAAATATGTATATAATGACTTAGAGATCTTGCAACACAGTGTCCATTTAGTGTTAGTACTTATTTTCCTTTTGAAGATGATTCTTACAGCCCAAGGGTAGAGTTCAGTGCCCTTTGAACTTGGATAGGAAACATGTTAAAGATCTTTATTTTTACTAAATTCTGAATGAGATTTAGCCTTTCCTCAGTTGTATGTTTACTGTCACTATAGTAGTCTTAGATAATTTCATATAGAACAGTTGGAGGGATATAGCTTGAAATACTATTCATATTCATACCACTTGAAATTATGCAATTAAGCTGTCTGTAAATATTGTTATTTAATGCATTAATAAAGAAGAGCAGAAAAGAAAAAAGGAAATAAAGCAGAAATATTACAACATAAATTTGTTTTTTTTTAAATATTTATTTTGGTGAAATTTCTTTTCTAATGTATGTTTCTCATTTTTTCAAATTTTATTTTAAAACAGTTCTGAATTTACAGAATTAGTGCAAGTATATGGACAGAGGAGCCTGGTGGGCTTGCAGTCCATGGGGTTGCAAAGAGTCGGGCACAACTGAGAACTAACACTTACTTACTTACTGTAGTGTAGTGTAAACCCCACACCTGGCCTCCGCTGTTGTTGACGTATCCGACACAAGTCTGGTACATTTATCACAACAGGTGTACCAGTGTTGATACTTTATTTTAAGGAAACCCATTTTTTCAGTTTTCCCTGGTGTTCCTTTTCTTTTCCAGGATTTCCCAGGACACCAGATTACGTTTAGTAGTCGTGTCTCCTCTGGTCCCCTTGGTTGTGACAGTTTCTTACAGAGCGTCCACAGGTGGGACTTGTCTGATGTTTTTCTCGTGGTGAGGCCGGTTGATGTGTTTTCGAGAGGAAGATCAGAGAGGTAGAGTACCGTTCTCAGCACATACCAAGTGTACATGCCTATCGGCATGACTTACCAGTGCTGTTAACCTGGACCACCTGGCTGGAGTGACGCATTCGTCAAGCTTCTCCATGGCAAAGTTACTCTTTCCCTCTCCTTCCTTCTTTTACTTTCCAGAAGAAAGTTACTGTACACAGCCCACAGTTATGCTTCCCTACCTTAGGAGTGGAGTGTCTATAAAAATTACTTGATATTCTGTGTATTTTATGATATAAAAACACAAAAACGGATCAGTCAGCTTCAGCCATCTGCCAGAAAAAGTCCATGGCACAGAGAATTAAGAAGTCCTGTGCTGGAGGCAGTTTCTGTCTTTGTATGGGGCAGCCCTTTTTGGAAAGAAGACTGACAGGCTAAAACCAAGATCTCCCAGTCTGCTTTTTTAAGCCCTGCTTTTCCAGCTTGTCTCTTATCACATTCCTTTGTATCCTGTGCCCTGGCCCTGTACAGCTGCCTGCAGCTATTTGAACAAGCTATTGTTCTATTTTAAGCCTCCTCACTTTTTGTAGGAATGCCCTCCTCACTAACCTGTGTCCCCGTTAAAGCACTGTTTCAATTTATGTCTTCTGTGCAGCCCTCTCTTTCTTATGATAAACACTTTTGCATGTACCCCTATAATTATCTATCTCATTTTATTGTGTTTAGAAATGTATCTGCCTAAAGTAAATTGCAAGCTCTGCTGATCCAATAACTCATGTTTATAACCTCTTTATTCCTTATAGTATTATTACCTAGTATAGCACCTTGCTCATAGCAGTTCTTATAGATACTGATTGAATGGATGATTGGATGAGTGAATTAATAATGGAGGAACCAGGAAAGATTGCATGGTGGTACTGAATGATTCTGCAGAAGTCTTTTAGGCAGTTAAAAAAAACAAAACATAAATTTTAAAGCTCATTGTGGGGGAAGAAAATAATTGGGAGAGATTGGGGATAAGAGTACAGTAATTGAGAAAATAACTTTCTTGTCATTTAAAAATGATGTAAATATATTTATAGAGTAAGAGTGAGGGAACGTTGAAGTATAAGCCTATACTTGCTAAATTTGAATCTATATATAAATTTTTTAAAAAATTTTATTTACTGTGCTCATTTGATTCATAATAATTCATGGTGATTTATATACTCTTAACATTGCAAAGCCTGCTTTTATGTAATTACTAGTTTTATTAGTTTTAATTTTATTTTAATAGTTAAAAAAATAAGTACCTCTACATTTACCACCTAAACAAAAGCCAAATTTTTAAAAATATTTTTTTAATGTGGACCATTTTAAAAATCTTTATTGAATTTGTTACAGTATTGCTTCTGTTTTATGTTTTGCTTTTTTGGCCACGAGGCATGTGGGATCTTAGTTTACCCAACCAGGGATCAAACCCACACCCCTTGATTTGGAAGGCAAAGTCTTAACCACTGTGCCACCAAGAGAGTCCCCCCAAATTGGGCTATTAATGTATACCTAAATAGGTATATGATCTTGCCCATATTCCCCCTGTTTTCTCCTCCCAGGTAAATGATTAGTCTGATTCCTAGGTTAATTTCTTTACATTTGTTTTTATAGTTTTGTGGCATTTTTAATTTGGTATTCTTTAAAAGTTTGTGTTTTTTTTGAGATTTTACTTTGTTTAAAGGAAATTATGATGTATAAAGCGAGTCCCAGGTGGCTTAGTGGTAAAGAATCGGCCTGCAATGCAGGAGCCGTAGGAGACGCAGGTTCGATGCCTGGGTTGGGAAGATCCCCTGGAGTAGGAAATGGTAACCCACTCCAGTATTCTTACCTGGAAAGTTCCATGGATGGAGGAGCCTGGCAGGCTACAGTCCATGGAGTCTCAAAGAGTCAGACATAACTGAGCACACACACACATGATGTATAAAATCTTTTACACTGAGTGTTTAAACTCCAAGTTGTGGTGTGTGGAAGCAAAAGACCTTTCTAGGTAGACCTGTTTTTTTTTTTTTTTTTTTCCTTCTGGAAACTTTTTGACAAGAAAATTTAAGTTGTGACAGAATTAAAGCATTTTAATACTTAAATATGTAATACAGTAAAATGCAAGTTTTGAATAAATTTTTGTGATACTTGAAAGAAAAGGAGCTTTTCTGGGTTAGACTCCCAGGATTTTACTTAAGTCGTAAGGATTTTGTTCTGTTGAAAGTTTGAGAAATTACTGCTTTAAATTTTAAAGCTACCTAAAGAAGAATTTGTTGAAAAGACATCTAAGAGCAAAAATGATAAGAATAGTAGTCTATGACTTAGGGAATGGCAAAGTGCCTAAAATCATAGAGAAGGGAGGATAGGAGTTATTCATCAAGTTGGTTAAAAAAAAGACCAATACTAAAGTAACTTATAAAACTTAAGAAGATAGATTTTAACTTATAAAACTTAAAGGAAGGTAGATTTTGCTTTAGAAATTGACATGTCAGATGCTTGAAGGCTAAACCATTTTTTTTTAATAAATGCTGAACTCTGGACAGACTCTTGCCTTATTAAATATTAATAACCCAATTAGGAAAGGGGAAGAATTTGACATCAAGAGAAGCCAGTTAGTTTAAAGGAAGTGCTTGTCATGTAGGTTCGCAGAATTTGGGAGAAATTTATGAAGCACACTCCAAGTGATGGAAAGAAATGCTGTAGCATGCTCTGTGGCTTTTTAAGGAATTTGTCTATCAGTAAACAAGTAATGTACAGATAAACATTTAACATTTGGAAGTTAACCACTAGTGCAAGATAACACTAGGAGGACAAGAAAATTCAGGATTGAGAGTCAAATTAGCACCAATATGATTTCTAAGAGAGCTGCATATTTTATACAAAAGAAGTTGACAGAACTGAAGCCAAAAGAAGAAATGGAAAATCTCATTCACACACATACACATAACAGCCAATTAACAACAGAAGGCGACCCTCGAGTCTCCAGATACTTGCTTCAGAACTCTGTAGACCATGAGGTTATTCCTTTGTTAGGAAGATTCCAATCCAATTCAAAGATTTGTAGATCCCGGCGTACCCCACCCCCGTTACATTCATTATCTTTTGCTCTACACCCCAGTGCTTGAGCTCCTTGATTCCTGGTCTCTTTGTTGGCATCATTATTTGTCATCCAAAATGGAAATTTGGGACTGATCCTTGTTTCTGTCTTCTCACAGACTCTGGTCCACTAGGAAATCAAATGCAGATTGCCGATTCGAAATCGCTGTTCCCATGGCCTCATCAGCTCTCCTCTGAGCTTTTATATAACCTACTGTCTTGACCCTCTCCTGTTCTTTACTCTGATATCCAAGTTGCCTTCTCATGGGTAAATTTGGTTCTCACATGCTGAGAACTTTTCTTTATTATCACCATGTCCCTCAAAATTAAAAACCCAAATTTTACAGCCATTGCATACAGAGGTTTTTCCTAATTTGGTGTTGTCATCTCCTCCTAACTGACTGTATTTGACAACTCTGCCATTTGTGAGTTTTATTTCTTCTATCTGGAATCTATTCCTTTCTTTCTTGACTTTATTACTCAAAAATGTGTAGGGAGAAGCCTGTTTGTTTGTTCTTAATTTTTAATTGCGTAAGTATTAAGTATCTCTTACAATTTAGGAAACTCAGATAAATCAGAAGTTGGAGGGGTACTTAATATGTTTTTTAGGTATTTATTTTTTCTTTGCATGCATTTCATGAATGGGGGCTGATTTATTTTTTCTTTACTCCTCATACTACTTATCCCATAGAAGTTAAGGTTAATGGATATTTTAAATATTTTTTGCCATTACAAATGAGCTTGTAAAGGGCTAAGTCAAAGGAAGTTATGGAATACAAATGCAAGTGACCCTTGAATTTTTAGCATAGATGCATTCTTGAAAAGGTTATGTAAAATGGATTTTAATATGTAGAAATCGTGTTTATCTTATAAAGCAAGAGATGTCCCAGCAGAAAAGATTAATAAGCACAACTTTCTAATGTGCAGATGTTAAGTTTTTATCAGCAGTTTAATGCATTGAGAATTGTACCTGTTGTACACTGTTTTGGTATATCACAGTGAATCTGTACTTCCTCCTTAACCCATCTCCAGATTAAAAGCTTATATAGCACAGCAAAAGGATGTGAACATGTCATCTGCTGTTTTCATTTGCCCTTGAGTTGGTCAGAGGAAGTGAGTAGGTTCCAGGGCCAGCTGTTAGCATTAAGATCAAGAGCATACTTTTGGCAAATTTGGTTGTTCAGGCTTTCCTGTTAAAGTATTAATTTTTATAGGTTTATTGCTTAGTTGGGGCCATAGATATCTGAAGAGTTGATTGTTGACTCCAGCATTACTATGTCAGTTTTAAAAATCTAACTTGAAAACATAAAATATCTAAAAAATCAGTGTTTGGATTATTATGAACCTGGGTGCTGAATGTGTGAGAATCAAAAAGTGCTCTTGAGACTTTACACGTACAGAATAGAAGTACAACATAGTCACTGAAGACTTTTTTCCCCAAATGTATGTCTAAAATGCAAACTAAAATTAGTTATATAGATTACTCAAAGATTACCTGGGTCTGAGAGAAATGAGGCTGAGCCTCAAGGTTTGGAAAGCATCATTTTTATTCAAATGTAAGTCTGTTGATTAATCTTTGAACTATGATCTTTAGAGTGTGTATACATATCTTTTTTATTATATATATCATTGCTATAAAAATGTTAATAGAGGTTTTAAGTAATGATAATTTCAGGGATGGTAACCTTTTGAAGTTTGTAAATTTTTAGATTGCTTAATATTTAGCAAATATTACCAGATTCTGTGTTGTGTACCAAGAGTTTTAAAAGAATAAGGCCGGGCTTATCAGGATACAGACTAACTGGGATAGGAAGCACTGTCATAAGTACTGTCATAATACTCTTAATTGCAATACCTGTCTGTGCTGTTCAAAACAACTTTGGATTTTTTTGAAAACTGAGAAACATCCTTGAGGGATCATCGTTAGTCATTCTCTTTTTGTTGATTGTGTGCTATGGTCTAGGGAATGAACTAGACTCTGGGCATTTACCACAAAAATTTTAAAAAATCTCTAACATTGCTGGTGCTGATACTTTTTAGAAAAATACGTGAAGGCATGTTTAAATTGAGCAGCAGTCAACTTGCTTGTCTAAACTCTCAACAGTTTCTCTGAGATTACCCATTGTTGACTCTTGGAATATATATTAAAAAAAAACAACAGTGTTTTAACATATGAAAGAAGAAAGTGCTTAATGGCCCTTAACTGCACTGTCAGAAAAGAAAAAAAGTAGTATATGTATGCCAAGCAAAGTCAGTTAATCCCAGTTGATATAAAGTAGAAGCCGACTCCCTGTCTTCTCACAAGATAACCATCATTCATAAATTCCTTTTGTATCCTTCTAGAAAAATCCTAGATAACATTTTTAAATAATGTAGGCAGTACTTTGGCCCCAAAACACATTTATTATTTTATACTTTTCTTTTACCTCTCAGTGGTACAATATGATAAAAAAATTGATAAGACACATTTTGGTAATCTGCTTTTAAAAATAAGTGGAATATGTCAGTGCTCATACTACCGCTTTGTTTTAGTAGACTCTGGCTCTGTAATCTAAATTTGTTATCCTTAAGTAATTATGCAAAAGGTTTGGAAAATAACTGCATTCTCTTTTTTTACAGGTGAAATACATTGTTACATTTGAATACTTAAGCACTTCCACTCTGAATCTTCTGATTGATTTGCTTAGGGAAAATGGTTCGCTCCTCAATCTTGGATATATCATTTACCCCTTCACTTTTGTGTTACAACTGTAATGAGATCATGTTTCACGCATAGATCATTCCTTTGTTGGCATTTTTAAAAAACATGCTGATGCTAACAAAGATTATACATCAACCAGATTGATTTTTCAGAGGAAAAATGTCTTTTCCTCCAAAAGAAGAGTTAAATTAATAGTAACTTAAGCTGTGTAGCATGGTGGAAATCAGTAACACTTTTACAGTTCTATTTTCATATACATGTACTTTTAAGATATAAAATGTAGCTATGTATTCCTCTCATCAGTTTCTTTTTATCATTTTTTAGAGTCTTTTACCCTTGAAGTAACTTGATATATTTGTATTGTTATTTCAGTAAAGCATATCAGGATGGCAAAAATAGCATCATAGAATTAATAATATAGACAAAGAAATAGTGAGATCATTAAAACCTCAGTTCCTTCTGTAATTTTAACTTCAAGAGTCATGATGCAGACTTTTGTTTATAATTAGTCACTCTGATAAAAAGTTTATAGATCGAATTTTTTATATGATTTGTTTTTATTTTTTAGAGAAATATGTAGTAATGCATTCCATAAATAATAACATGGGCTTAAAGATAGAATTTTTTTTATTTTATGCACATTCTTTTAGTAATAATACAATATGTAAGATACAGATTTTGTTGTAATGATAGTTCTGTAATCCATGTTTTTCCTTCTCTTTGAATAAAAACTCTAAATTCTACATAATTTGTAATTTATTTTCATCTATATTGTTGAGCTTTGTGAATTTACCTTTGGGTGAGGTATCCTGATATTTTTAACAAAAAGCACTCGTAGAGTATCTCTTCAGATAGATTATTCCAGGAAAGAGAGGAAGATTTGCTGTGTTATTTGACATGTTGTGAGTGATGAATGAGCTAAATAACAAAGGCAAATGAAAGAGAGATAACAAACTTGAAGATTTGCAGAGGTTGTAGTCCAGTTAAGTGTGGCAGCACTAGATTATCTAAGTTTAACAGTATTTGTCCAGGCTGAGGCCAAAGAATTTGGAGCTATTTTCAGATGCAAATAGTGCGCTTATTTTAGAAGCATGTTTGACCATTACGTGACATGTTTTGGCAACTTTTCATAGCATCTGGGTCTCATCTAAATAGATATATTTGGGATTGTTGTAGATGCATGTTTTCCCTATTCAATTATTAGACTGAAATTTGCTGTTTACAATGAGGTGGCCATACATACGTTAGAATTCTGGGTGGTTGGGGTCTAGATGCAGAAGAGTTATGCTAGTATACTGGCTAGGCTGGGTTTCCCAGGTGGCACAGTGGTAAGGAACCTGCCTGCCAGTGCAGAGGATATCAGAGACACAGGTTCAATCCCTGGGTTGGGAAGATGCCCTGGAGTAGGAAATGGCAACCCACTTCAGTTTTCTTGCCTGGAAAATTCCAATGGCAGAGGAGCCTGGTGGACCCCAGCTGGTGGGGTTACAAAGAGTTGGACATGACTGAGCAAGAACACTCTGGCTAGACTGTGTGGCTAGGCTACTGTTTTCTTTTCTAAACCACCACTGCAACAGTGTATCTTAATGCATTTTTAGGTAAAACATCTAAATGAGGAGTTCCCCTCCCTCCCTGAGTTTGGTAACTACCAATTATGTATTAAAAATGTTTACTTATAAAAGATGTCCTTGTTTTGCTGAACACATTTTGAAATGTTCCTGACTTTAATGACTTCCTTTCTGTTCCATACTTGGAGTTCACTCACAGCTACATGCCTTTGTAATTATCTTCTAGATTTCATGTTCATGTCTAGTTAAAGTTTTATTATTATTCACAAGCTATAAATTATATGTTCATATGTTTAAATTACTTTCTCTTTGATTACTTACATTAGTTATGGGCAAGTAAAAATATGACTGATGACGAAATTCTGCCACAAAATGGTATTCCCCTCCTGACCAGCTACAACTTTATTGAATGGAAATTCTTAATTGTCTTCTAAATACTTGGGATTAAAATGTATTACTACTGGTCATAGGGAAGACATTATTTGAATATAAAATACTTTCTTCTTTTTCATATCTGGGAGCAGAATTGCCCCCTGTTTAATTGGACAGCTTCATTGTTCTTCTTCAGTATCGACAGCTCTTAAGAACCATCTTGTAGGTTGTTGTACAGGAGGACAAATAATTTTCTCCCTACCATTCTTAGTTCTTAGCTGAGACCCTTGTAATAAAAGATGGATTACAAGAGAAACAAATAGAAGTTTATTAACATGTGTACCTTGTGTACCCATGGAAGATACTCAGGGGAAAATGAGGAGCTCAGAGTGGTAGCTTTAGAATTCAGGATTAGATACCGCTCAATTCAAGAAAAGCAGAGGAAGGATACAGGCCTCTCAGGGGAGATACATGATTTTTAAGAGAGATGAATAGGCCTTAGAAGAATAGATAGGAGCGATGATAACCTTTGAGGAACTTTGGGTACACTGTCTGCTTCTAGTCTTCTTTTCTGTGCTAAGAGCCAGTCCTCTCTGATGAAACTCCTGGGAAGGAGATTTATGACAGTTGAGTTCCTTTGGGAGGATCTGTCTTTAGGCGGAGAGTGGAGTTCAGAGAAAGCCTCTCCCTGCATTGGCTGGATTTCAACTGCCTACCACTCAAAATAATTAACATGTCATTAATTATGGTGGCATGTTGATGAGCTCCTACAGTTGTGTTTTGGAGTGGCATGTTCTGCTGCCCTTCATTGCCAACTCTGTTTTTGCATCCTTGGTGTACAGTATTGACTTCACCTGATCTTTCTGTCTCAATTATTTGTCAATGTAAAATGGTACCGTAGGAAATTATAGCCGAGGCAGTGCATTGTCTCATCCACAGTGCATCTTTGAGTACTTACACATTTTCCCCAGGCAGGCAAGACCTTGATTTTACCGCAGTCTTTCTTTGAGGTAGAAAAATAAAGTTTAAGCCCACGGCGTTTAGGTATACATTTTGTTTTTGTTAAGTTAGTATTGCATTTTGTGGATATGGCACAGTTTATCCATTTATCAGTTAATGGTTTGTTTCCAGTTTGGAGTGATGAAGTGTTTGCCTGTAGGTCTTTGTAGACATACATTTTTCACTTCTTTTGATTAGACACCAAATTCAGTTCCCCATTTAATTAGCTTTGTACCCCTTGTGAAAGTTAGTTGACCAAATGAAATAAGTCGGAGGAAGACAAATACCATATAATGTCACTTACATGTAGAATCTAAAAATGCCAAACTTATAGAAATAAAAACTAGAGTAGTGGTTACCAGAGGTTAGGGCGGTGGGGAGATGGGAAGATGTAGGTCAAAGGATACAAACTTCCAATTTGCTATAAATTATATTAAAAATAAAATTTCATCAGTTTCTTTTCTGTATATCTTAAGTAATGTAGTTGTTTATATAGTGTGCAAAATCATAAAGGTACAGTAGCTGCCTTGCTATGATTTTAATAACTCTTACTAGGTGTTTCAAATTGTGTTCTATAAGTTCATTTAGAATAGCATACACTAAAGCCTCATTATAAAAGCCTTAAAAGGTAACATGTTTCCATAATTGTCATTTTCAGTGTAGGGCAGATATAAACAGATTTTTAAAATTGCATGTAACTCTACCTGCAGCATTTGGTTGTTAGGATTCATTCTCTTTTTTGAACTATTTTAATGAGTCAGGATTAAGGCTTCCCTGGTGGCTTAGATGGTAAAGAATCTGCCTGCAATGTAGGAGACCTGGGTTTGATCCCTGGGTTGGGAAGATCCCCTGGTGGAGGGCATGGCAACCCACTCCCGTATTCTTGTCTGGAGAATTCCCACGGCAGAGGAGCCTGGCGGGCTATAGTCCATGGGGTGGCGGAGTCCGACACGACTGAGCGACTAATTACACACCGCCTGCAGCATTTGGTTGTCATGATTCATTCTCATTTTTAGACTATTTTATGAATCAGGATTGAAGTTTAGTAAGAAGATTGCCATGCAACTGGTTTGGTAATTGTTTAATTGTCTTAATTACAGAGAAAGGTTTCCTTTCCTTTCTTCCTATTTGCTCAATTTTCTAAAGGGTTTAGATCAAGGAAGGTACAAATTGGAAGAATAAAGTCTCATATTTTGTTTTATATATATTCATAAATGTGTCTGGCAAGTATTGGATTGGCCAAAAAGTTCATTCAAGTTTTTCCATACACCGTTACAGAAAAACCTGAATGAAATTTTTGGCCAACTCAATACTTCAGCAGTCCATCTTGTCAATAGATGAAGTGCTATAAACCAAGTATATTGTTGATTGCTTTTCTACTGCAGACCTACTTTTTTCTTTTCTTTACTTCTTTCTTGATGCCAAGAAGTTTTATAAAATAAGAAGAGACTTCTTAGGAAGTTGTCAACCATGGGAAAAATTTTTAGCAGCTAACTTGTGGAAGAATAGAATAATTCATGTCATCTTGTAAATGTCATCATGTATTGTCTAGGCACTTGTCTTACTGAAATAAGTACAAGATGTGTAAAGTAAAGCATAGCTTAAAATATCATGGTATAGGTCTTTCCTGACTTGTAATCCTCAATGGAGGAAACTTTTTTAGATCCTTGGAAGAGGATACCGTAGATGCTCAAGCTGTCTTAGAAGTTTTCTGTTAGGCATGAAAATGATATACAAAAACCAGTATTTAAAATATCTGTAACATGTTACCAGGAGATTAATATTTAATTCAATATATAAATTAAATATATATTCACTTTTATTCTACAAATGTAATAATTATAGCACAAACAGTTTACCATATCATTCTGATAATTTCCACAACTTATGTTGAGTTTTAGAATTATTAATATGGTCTTAGTTGTTACCACCTTTAATGAATTCCTGTTTGAACTACAGTTTGACTAAATTGCATGAAATGACTACCCATTAAATTGATAGTCACTGGAAAAGGTCAGTTTTCATTCCAATCCCAAAAAAAGGCAATGCTAAAGAATGCTCAAACTACTACACAATTGCACTCATCTCACATGCTAGTAGTAACCTGGTGGCTCAGAGGTTAAAGTGTCTGCTTGAAATATGGGAGACCCGAGTTTGATCCCTGGGTCAGGAAGATCCCCTGGAGAAGGAAAATGGCAACCCACTCCAGTACTCTTGCCTGGAGAATCCCATGGAGGGAAGAGCCTGGTAGGCTACAGTCCATGGGGTCACAAAGAGTTGGACACGAGTGAGCAACTTCACTTTCACACGCTAGTAAAATAATTCTACAAGCCAGGCTTCAGCAATATGTGAAACGTGAACTTCCAGATGTTCAAGCTGGTTTTAGAAAAGGCAGAGGAACCAGAGATCAAATTGCCAACATCTGCTGGATCATTGAAAAAGCAAGAGAGTTCCAGAAAAACATTTATTTCTGCTTTATTGACTATGCCAAAGCCTTTGACTGTGTGGATCACAATAAACTGTGGAAAATTCTGAAAGAGATGGGAATACCAGACCACCTGATCTGCCTCTTGAGAAATCTGTATGCAGGTCAGGAAGCAACAGTTAGAACTGGACATGGAACAACAGACTGGTTCCAGATAGGAAAAGGAGTACGTCAAGGCTGTATATTGTCACCCTCTTTATTTAACTTATATGCAGAGTACATCATGAAAAACGCTGGGCTGGAAGAAGCACAAGCTGGAATCAAGATTGCCGGGAGAAATATCAATCACCTCAGATATGCAGATGACACCACCCTTATGGCAGAAAATGAAGAGGAACTAAAAAGCCTCTTGATGAAAGTGAAAGAGGAGAGTGAAAAAGTTGGCTTAAAGCTCAACATTCAGAAAACGAAGATCATGGCATCCGGTCCCATCACTTCATGGGAAATAGATGGGGAAACAGTGTCAGACTTTATTTTTTTTGGCTCCAAAATCATTGCAGATGGTGATTGCAGCCATGAAATTAAAAGACACTCCTTGGAAGGAAAGTTATGACCAATCTAGATAGCATATTGAAAAGCAGAGACATTACTTTGCCCACAAAGGTCCGTCTAGTCAGGGCTATGGTATTTCCAGTGGTCATGTTGGATGTGAGAGTTGGAATGTGAAGAAGGCTGAGTGCCAAAGAATTGATGCTTTAGAACTGTGGTGTTGGAGAAGACTCTTGCGAGTCCCTTGGAAGGACTGATGCTAAAGCTGAAACTCCAGTACTTTGGCCACCTCATGCGAAGAGTTGACTCATTGGAAAAGACTGATCTCTCATCTGATGCTGGGAGGGCTTGGGGGCAGGAGGAGAAGGGGACGACAGAGGATGAGATGGCTGGATGGCATCACCAACTCGATGGACATGAGTTTGAGTGAACTCCGGGAGTTGGTGATGGACAGGGAGGCCTGGCATGCTGCGATTCATGGGGTCACAAAGAGTCGGACACCACTGAGTGACTGGACTTAACTGAACTGAAGTAACATGGAGTTGTAATAAGCAGAGACTTTCGCTTAATATCAGCAATATTGTTTATAGTGCTTAATTGTCTCAAGTTTTTAAGAGCAGTTACTGTCAAACATTTTTTCCAGCTCCTATGATATGAAATTTGAAATACCTTCTTGGTCAGCTGGGCCATAATAGAAAGAGTGAGACGGTGTGGTACTTTTTTGCTAGACTGCCTGTATTTGAATCCTGGCTCTGGCGGCTACATATAAGCTGGTAGATAGTGTTGAAATGGGAGAATTTTGAGAGACTGATTAGCAGAAACCAGCCAGTCAGGAAGGATGCCATGAGTGGTGTCCTGAAGGCCCCCGTTTATGCCAGGAAGTAACTCTTTGTTGGGTGATGGAAAACTCTGAGGAGTGGCCTAAGTAGTGGATAGGACATTCAGGGGTTTGAAAGTGTTAGTCACTGAGTTATGTCTGACTCTGCGACCCCGTGGACTGTGGCTTCAGGCAAGAATACTGGAGTGGGTTTCTATCTTCTCCAGGGGCTCTTCCTGACCCAGGGATTGAACCTGGGTCTCCTGCATTGCAGGGAGAATCTTTACCATCTAGCCACTAGGGAAGCCCTTCCAAGGTGTTTGGGCAGCATCTATTTTCAACCACAGTGAAAATGCTTCAGTACTGCAACAACTAATATATCCATACTGGTGCATGTTTGCCCAGTGTCAACCTGAGTTGTATATTAGGCAGAAGAAAGAATGAAATTCAAAAACTAAATCTCTGACTAACCTGTCTCTATAACCCTGTGTGTCATCTCGACTCCAAATATCTGCCCATTTGACAAAGTGAAGTACCCTGTTATCACCTGGTTTCTACCATTCTTAGTCTGTTCATCTGCTGCTGCCTGAAACATCCTGTCCTTGTATACTTGACAGGCATTTTAAAGGTTTAATCTAGGACTAGTTGATGTCACCCAGTTACTGGTTTATTCAGAAGCAAGTCTTGTCAGTAGATCTTTGGAAAGCAAAGGATAAAGATATTGCTGCAAGTTTGAATTCCTTGAAAGTTGCTTTTTGGTGTTCATGTAGCATCTCTTAGCTTGCCAAGGAATTTGTGTTCCTCTTTGATTTACCAATTGTATTAGTTTCTTAGAGCTGCCATAACAGACAAACAAGGTAGCTTACACAACAGAAATTTATGTCTCACAGTTCTGGAGGTTAAAAGTTCAGAATCAAGGTGTCAGCAGAATGCATTCCTTCTGAGGGCTGTGAATAAAAGTCTGTTTCAGGCTGTTTCTAGTGATTTTCTGGCAATCGTGTTATGTTCATCTCTTTACACAGTCTTCCCTCTGTGCATGTCTGTGTTCACATTTCCCCTTTTGTGTTAGTCTAATGACTTCATCTTGACTTTATCTGTAGAGTCTGTATTTCTAAATGAGGCTCCATTCTGAGGTATTAGGGGTTAGAACTTCAGCATCATTTTGAGGAGTCAGTTCAGCCAGTACCACCAGTATTAAAATTTTAATTTTGTTTCAGTGATAGAAGTTTGAAGATATGTTAAATTGGTTTTGTTGTTGTTTGTGTTGTTTAAATATCTTAAATATTTTTAAAAGTCTAAACATTTTTTTTTCTAAATGATACATTAGAGAGCGGCAGTCATCTAGATTATCTGATTAATAGTTATTTTCTATGGATATATTTACTACTTTGGTAAAATACTTTAGCTTTTGAAATTTTGATGTAATTAAAGGATGATGTGATGAATGACAATTTCAAGATGTGGAAACGCTTCTGGTAATACATGTACAGTCTAGTCGAGCCTTACTGTGCTCCTTCCTTAGGCAGTGGTTCATTTTCTTATTTGCAGAAAGCTTCCACAAGATAATGAGACCAACATCTTACATTTAGTATTATAATGTGTTCTGTTGTCTACCAATTCCTGATTAGATTTGTACATTTACTTTAGAACTTCCTTGAAATTCTTCATGTTATGTTGTATTCACAGGTGTAATTTAAATTTTTTTATGAAAATCATTGGGAAAATACTAGATGACATATAAATATTCCCTTTAGCCACTTCTGACGTACTAATAGCGTAAACATGTTTGTGCAGGTTTTGTCTGGATCATCTCGTCAAAGTTATTCACCTCCCGGCTATCAAGATTTCAGTAAGTGGGAATCAGTGCTGAAAATAAAAGAAGGACTACTAAGGCAGAAAGAGATTGTAATTGATCGGTGAGTCATTTTTTTTTTAATTATTACTGAGTATTCCAGGCATGCAGAAGTGTAGATTAATAAAGCAAGTATCTTTGTACCTACCACTTAGAGTTTAAGAAATAGAACCTTACAAGGACATTGAAGTCTCATGTCTGTCTATTCCCAGTCCCAGACATTTCCAAAATTTTGCCTATCTGAGTACCAAAGCTCTGAAAAAAAAAATTATTTTAAACTGAATAGACTCCTGATTATTCTGAGCAATAAATCTTAATATTAATTATTTATGATCTATATTGATTCTACATCATTTATGTATACTTTGGGGACAATTAAACCTGTTGCCTATCATGGTAATTGGAAGATAGCTTGAGAAGGCATTTTTTCTTAATCAACGCTAGTTACTACTTATTTTCATGTGCTTTTATGAGATAAAGTACTAGGTATTTTAATCTTAAAATTAAATCCTTATTCAAACCTTTAAATATATTTAATAGTTGAAATTTCAAAAGATTTTGCTTAGAAACTTAATGTTAAGCATGATCTGCTGGAATATGAACTAGTGCACAGACCTTCTGACTTCCTTACTCTCCACTATGTTCTCAACCATCTTGAACAGAGCCTGGCATGTAGTACCTGTGCTTAGTGCTTGATAACGTCCATATTAGTATTTATTTATTTATTTGTATTCATTTAAATGAATGAAGATTGCAAGAGATTGTTACAATTGATTTTATGAAAAACTATCTTAAAATATTAGATGTTTCTAGTATAAGTGAATTTTATGTATAAGTATAGACACAGTTCAGAGAAGGCAATGGCACCCCACTCCAGTACTCTTGCCTGGAAAATCCCATGGACGGAGGAGCCTGGTGGGCTGCAGTGCATGGGATCGCGAAGAGTCAGACACGACTGAGCGACTTCACTTTCACTTTTCACTTTCATGCATTGGAGAAGGAAATGGCAACCCACTCCAGTGTTCTTGCCTGGAGAATCCCAGGGACGGGGGAGCCTGGTGGGCTGCCATCTGTGGGGTCGCACAGAGTTGGATATGACTGAAGCGACTTAGCAGCAGCAGCAACATTGGATATATATTTTTAATACTTAATTTATTGTATATACTCGAAATTAATGCTGTTTTTAAACAGACCAAAATTCAGACTTTCATTAATATGAATTGATTTGTCCTCAATGAGAATCACTCAGCTTTTATTATTATTTAGACACCATTATACCATTCTATTGAGTATAAGTTAATAGATGTCTTAGTTCATTTGGGCTGCTATAACAAAATACCGTAGACTGGGTAGCTTATTATTGTTCAGTTACGCAGTCATGTCGGACTCTTTCTGACCCCATGGACTGTAGCACGCTAGTCTTTCCCATCCTTCACCATCTCCCAGAGTTTGCTCAAACTCATGTCCATTGAGTCGGTAATGCCATCCAACCATCTTGTCCTCTGTCATCCCCTTCTCCTCCTGCCTTCAGTTTTTTCCAGCATCACTGTACAGGAGGCACTGATGAAAACCATCCCCAAGAAAAAGAAATGCAAAGAGGCAAAATGGTAGTCTAAGGAGGCCTTACAAATAGCTGAGAGAAGAAGAATCGTGAAAGGCAAAGGAGAAAAGGAAAGATATACGCATCTGAATGCAGAGTTTCAGAGAATAGCAAGGAGAGATCAGAATGCCTTTTTAAATGAACAATGCAAAGAAATAGAGGAAAATAATAGAATGCTTATAGACAATAACCATTTATTTCTCCCACTTCTAGAGGCTGGGAAGTCCAAGGCACTGGCCCATTCAGTGAGAATCTGGTGAGAGCCAACTTCCTGGTTCATAGATGGCCATCTTCTTGCTGTAGCCTCATGTGGTGAAAGGGGCAAGGGAGCTCTCCAGAGCTGCTTTTGTCGTGATGCTAATTGCATTTGTGAGAACTCGGTCTTCATGACCTAATCACTTCCCAAAGACCCTCCACCTCCACCTTCTGTACCACATGTTGGGCGTTAGGATTTAATGTATGAATCTCAGGGAAGGCTCCCAGCGTTCAGTCTATGAAAGTAAGAAATACAGACAGTTATTAATATAGTCTATTAAATATATTTATCAATTTTGTATATATAGAAGGATACTAAGGAAATAATCCAAAATCATTCAGAGTTGCTCAGTTGGCCAATTCTTGTTTTAATTAAAATTTTTTTTATTGAAGTATAAATGATTACAATGTATAGGTAATACAGCTAAATGATTCATATATATCTGTATGTGTATATATATATTCATACATATTTATATATAAATCTTTTCAGATTGTTTTATCATGTAGGTTTATTACAAAATATTGAGTATAGTTCTTTCTGCTATGCTGTAGGCCCTTATATATGTATGTGGTGGCTCAGATGATAAAGAATCTGCCTACAGTGCAGGAAATGTGGGTTCAACCCCTGGATTGGGAAGATCCCCTGGAGAAGGAAATGGCAACCCACTCCAGTATTTCTTGCCTGGACAATTCCATGGACAGAGAAACCTGGTGGGCTACAGTCCATGGGGTCACAAAGAGTCATACACAACTCAGCAACTAACACCATACACTGTGTTACTCTAGTTTTTAATTTATCCATCCCCACCATCTTTCCTGTTTGGTAGCCATAAGTTTGTTTTCTATGTCTGTGAGTTTCTGTTTTGTAAATAAGTTCCATTTGTATCATATTTTAGATTCCACATATAAATGATAATCATATTTTTTTTTACTGTAAAATATTTATCTTGGACTGACTTAGTATGATAATCTCTATATTCATTCATGTTGCTGCAAATGGCATTATTTCATTCTTTTTTATGGCTGCATAATATTGTGTTGTTTATGGGTACCACATCTTTATCCATTCATCTGTTGGTGGACATTTAGGTTGTTCCCATGTCTTGGCCATTGTAAATAGTGTTGCAGTGAACATTGGGGTGCATATCTTTTTAAGTTATAGTTTTCTCCAGATATATGGCCAGGAGTGGGATGGCAGGATCATATGGTAGCTCCACTTTGCATTTTTTAAGGAACCTCCATACTGTTCTCCATAGTAGCTGTACCAATTTTCATTCCCACCAACAGTATAGGAAGGTTCCCTTTTCTCCACATCCTCTCCAGCATTTATTATTTGTAGACTTTTTGTTGATGGCCATTCTCACTGGTGTGAGGTCTACCTAATTGTAGTTTTGATTTGCATTTCTCTAATAATTAGCAATGTTGAGCATCTTTTCATGTATCTTTTGGCCATCTGTGTGTCTTCTTTGGAGAATTGTCTATTTATATCTTCTGCATTGTCATGAGTAGGAGTTGGCTGGTCTAGGCTAGCCTCACCTGGATGGCTTGTATGCTCTCATACAAGCATCTGCAGGGTTCTGTTATCCTGCAGTGTTCTAGCTAGGGTTTGTTTGTAGGGTGGCTGGGTGGAGTTCAAAGAGAAAATGAAGCACACGCAGTCTCTTGGAGATTAGGCTCAGAAATGGCACAGAATCACTTCCTCTATGTTCTGATTGGTCACAAGGCCAGGAGACTTCACCTGTGGACAGAAGGAACAAAAGGTGTGTAAATAATATAGGGAAGGGAATAATTATGGATGTTTTTGTGAATCGTACACCGCACCCAGTGTCTTAAATAATCTTCGATATTAATGCATTTGATATTGTATAAGACAGAGGAAGAAAAAGTAGCTCCTCTTTCTGTAGCAATAGAATCAGAATTTAAAAGCAAAAAATGTTCAAGTATAAAAATCTTTATATAACAAATATTGTACTAAAAATGAGAACAAAATAATAGTATATTTTTTCTAGGAACCAGATTAGAGTAATGGCCTTTAAAATTGTGATAACACATACAGAGGCTATTTGAGAGAGTGAGATGACAAGATTTAGTTTCTTAATGGATGAAGCTAAGAGTAAAGATGCCAAACTTTTCTATTTTGGAATATGGTGTGGTTGATGATACCTTTAAAGTCACTTAACTAAAAATTCTACACTGGATATTATTCCTGAAAATATCAAGTTGTTCATGATTGCATGAGAAAAAAAATTTTTTACCATGCCTATAGCTTTTATAGATTTTGGTTAATTAGATCAAAGAAGATCAAATGTTAAGGAAAATTAGCTGCTATAGAAACTGTTCTTATGGTTACCAGTGGGAAATGATCAGAGCGATAGATTGAAAGTTTGGAATTGACATAGATGTATTTTTAAAATAGGTAACCGACAAGGACCTACTGTATATGGCACAGGGAAATCTGTTCAATATTCTGTAATAACCTAAATGGGAAAAGAATTTGGAAAAGAGTGTACATTTATATATGTAACTAAATCACTTTGCTGTACACCTGGAACTAATAGAGCATTGTTAATCAACTATACTCCAATATAAAATATAATTGTTTTAAAAAGTAAGAAAAAGAAACTGTTCTTAAGTGTCCCCATCTTATGAGAAAAAGCATATAATTTAATTGCAAAAGCAACTCAAAGGAGGAAAGCTGGTTTCCTAATTCTTTATACTCGATACTAACCATTTAGGTCATTCTGAATAAGATACTTGACCTTTTGCAAATTGATTGTCTCGTCTGCCTGGGTACAAGGAGTTTCACTACTTAAGCAAAAAGTGAGGTTTTCGAAGATCACTGTTTTAGGCAACTCCCCTCTCCCACCTAGCTGTACAGCATGAGGATTAAATGAATGAATGTGTGTAAAAAGTCTTAATCCTGTCTGATGCACAGTGGCCATTTAACAAAGAGTAGCCTCATTATATGTGTTTTGTGTATATAATAGTTATATTTATGTAATTGTCTTTCCTCAGTGGATTCTGAGCTCCTTCACAGAAGAGAGTTTCAAGTATATTTTATTATTCATAATAGAAACTCACTAAATATTTGTTCAGAGGAAATAGCCTCATTTTAATGAAAAAGAAGCTAAGGTTTTTGGTTAATCTATGCTGTTGCTGATACTCATGGTTCTTATAATGGTTTACACTTAGAAGTTGCTTGGCTCCTGCCACTGAATTGAACAGATAAAATAGAAGGTGCACTGGAGCCTGATTCAGAGAGGAAACCTGCTACGCTCAGTGGAGATAGCTGAGTTAATGTTATTAGTAAATGATACTATCAGCACAGAGGAGAATCTCATTCTGTCATTACTTGCAATTTCCAACATAGTACCTACAAATCTTCTTAAAATTGTACAATATTAAGAAATCTGACTAGCCACTGTTTCGGGGTTCTTCGGAAGGAGACTAAATCTTTCAGTTCAGTTCAGTCGTTCAGTCATGTCTGACTGTTCGCAAACCCCATAGACAACAGCACGCCAGGCCTCCCTGTCCATCACCAACTCTGAAGTCTACTCAAACTCATCTCCATTGAGTCGGTGATGTCATCCAACCATCTCATCCTCTGTCGTCCCCTTCTCCTCCTGCCTTCAATCTTTCCCAGCATCAGGATCTTTTCAAATGAGTCAGCTCTTCACATCAGGTGGCCAAAGTATTGGAGTTTCAGCTTCAGCATCAGTCTGTCCAGTGAACATTCAGGACTGATCTCCTTTAGGATGGACTGGTTGGATCTCCTTGCAGTCCAAGGGACTCTCAAGAGTCTTCTCCAACACCACGGTTCAAAAGCATCAATTCTTCAGCACTCAGCTTCCTTTATAGTCCAACTCTCACATCCATACATGACCACTGGAAAAACCATAGCTTTGACAAGATGGACCTTTGTTGGCAAAGTAATGTCTCTGCTTTTTAATATGCTGTCTAGGTTGGTCATAACTTTTCATCCAAGGAGTAAGCATCTTTTTATTTCATGGTTACAGTCACCATCTGCAGTGATTTTTGGAGCCCCCAAAAATAAAGTCAGCCACTGTTTCCTTATCTATTTGCCATGAAGTGATGGGACCAGATGCCATGATTTTTGTTTTCTGAATGTTGAGCTTTAAGCCAACTTTTTCACTCTCCTCTTTCACTTTCATCAAGAGGCTTTTTAGTTCCTCTTCACTTTCTACCATAAGTGTAGTGTCATCTGCATATCTGAGGTTATTGATATGTCTCCTGGCAGTCTTGATTCCAGCATGTGCTGCATCCAGCCCAGCGTTTCTCATGATATACTCTGCATATAAGTTAAATAAGCAGGGTGACAATATATAGGTCTTTTGTATTCATGAGCCCTAGAACACACCTGCATTTATACTAATGAGGTGATTCTTGAGCCCTGAATTTCTGCTTCAGGACCTGGGCTGTTCACCAGAGAGACCAACGCTGTGGTCAGAGGGTTGGGTCTTGGAGCTAGTTCAGCCTCCAGGACTGGAGATTGAATTCAGTCACACAGCTGGTGATTTAATCGGTCATGCCCATGCAGTGAAATTCTATAATAAAAATTTGGGGAACTCACCAGATTTGTGGCCAGTTGGCTAAAAGTGTGGGTGACCTGGGATCCCACTTGCCTGGCATCTGAAGTGAGGCTTTCTTGCTGGGGACTCTGCCCGAAGAGTTGTGAAATCCAGTGCTAAGTTACAGTGTTTGGTGTCTGAATGGAGTTTCACACAGTATAGCAGTTGGCCTTGAAACGAAATAGATTTAGAAATTGATTTTACGATGCTATATACCTAGGTTCTTTTAAACTGCCAGTGAGTCTGTTCTGGTTCGGGAGCACTGGTTTGGGACCCTGTGACGAGACCTAAAAGGCGTGAGAGCAGGTGCTGTCCACGTGCCATAGAGGTGGCTCTGAGGTTCCACAGTGCCACCCCAGGTGCCCTGCACCAGGGCCTGGAGCGGAACCTACGTGTCCCATGCCCCGGCCGCTCCCAGCCCACTCTGGCTAGAGTCTGATGGCAGTGGCAGCGCTAAGGGACCCACCTCAGGAACAGTATAAGCTTTGAAGACGTTGCTGGGTACCTCTCCTGGGAGGAAGGGAGGCTCCTTGATGAGGCTCAGAGATGCCTGTACCTCAGTGTGATGCTGCAGAACTTTGCACTCGTATCTTCACTAGCTAGGGCTTCAGGGACAGTGCTGAAAAGCAGTGGGTAGAAGGATATCTATGCCTTCTTCCTGATGTCAATGACCCAGATAACCATGATGGTGTGATCACTCACCTAGAACCAGACACCTTGGAGTGCGAAGTCAAGTGGGCCTTACGAAGCATCACTGTGAACAAAGCTAATGGAGGTGATGGAATTCCAGCTCAGCTATTTCAAATCCTAAAAGATGATGCTGGTAAAGTGCTGCACTCAATATGCCAGCAAATTTGGAAAAGTCAGCAGTGGCCACAGGACTGGAAAAGGTCAGTTTTCATTCCAATCTCAAAGAAAGGCAGTGCCAAAGAATGTTCAAACTACCTCACGATTGCACTCCTTTCACACGCTAGCAAAGTAAGGCTCAAAATTCTGCAAGCTAGACTTCAACAGAACATAAACTGAGAACTTCCAGATGTTCAAGCTGGATTTCGAAAAGGCAGAGGAATCAGATACCAAATTGCCAACATCCATTGAATCATAGGAAAAGCAAGAGAATTCCAGAAAGACATCTATTTCTGCTTCATTGACTACACCAAAGTCTTTGTATGGATCACAACAAACTGTGGAAAATTCTTAAAAAGATGGGAATACCAGACCACCTGACCTGCCTCCTGAGAAACCTGTATGCAGGTCAAAAAGCTACAGTTAGAACTGGACATGGGACAACAGACTTGTTACAAATCGAGAAAGGAGTATGTCAGGCTGTGTATTGTCACCCTGCTTATTTAACTTCTATGCAGAGTACATCACACAAAATGCTGGGCTGGATGAAGCACAAGCTGGAATCAAGATTGCTGGGAGAAATATCAAAATAACCTCATATATGCACATGACACCACCCCTATGGCATAAAGTGAAGAGGAACTAAAGAGCCTCTTGATGAAGGTGAAAGAGGAGAGTGAAAAAGTTGTCTTAAATATCAACATTCAAAAAACCAAGATCATGGCATCCAGTCCCATCACTTCATGGCAAATAGATGGGGAAATAACAGAAACAGAGACTTTATTTTCTTGGGCTCCAAAAATCACTGTAGATGCTGACTGCAGCCATGATATTAAAAGACACTTGCTCCATGGAAGAAAAGCTATGACCAACCTAGACAGTATATTAAAAAGCAGAGACATGACTTTGCTGACAAAGGTCCGTCTAGTCAAAGCTATGGTTTTTCCAGTAGTCATGTATGGATGTGAGCGTTGGACCATAAAGAAGGTTGAGCACTGAAGAATTGATGCTTTTGAACTGTGATGTAGAAGACTCTTGAGAGTCCCTTGGACTGCAAGGAGATCCAACCAGTCCATCCTAAAGGAGATCAGTCCTGAATATTCATTGAAAGGAATGATGCTGAAGCTGAAGCTCCCATACTTTGGCCACTTGATTCGAAGAGCCTACTCCTTAGAAAAGGCTCTGATGGGAAAGATTGAAGGCCAGAGAAGGGGACGACAGAGGATGAGGTGGTTGGATTGCATCAATGACTCAACAGACATGAGTTTGAGCAGGCTCCGGGAGATGATGAAGGACAGGGAGGCCTGGCGTGCTGCAGTCTGTGGGGTCATAAAGAGTTGGACATGACTGAGCAACTGAACAATAAATATATCTAGGTATAAACAGCCAAAATAACTTAGAAACACACTATTAAAACTGTATTAAATACTCAAGTAAACTGATAAAAATAATGAAATCTTAATTCAACACTTGTGATAGAGAATAAATATGATATAAATATAATAAATAAATACCCCATCTTGCATTATGGGATCTATCTCAAAATGAAAGCTGTACTATAAATTGCTATGAGCAATATCTCATCTGTTAATTGATCATGTATGTGAAATTAGAGTTAATAACTTTTAATATCCTGATATGTACACATATGCCTTGCTTTAGGAATCTGATCATAAATCCCAGGTTATAAAGCAGGTGAGTTAGAAGGACATTTAGTATGAATTCTATTTTTTAAAAAAATCCACACTATACCAAAGAATTCACCACTGATTTTAAAAGTTTACCTAGCAAAATTATATGATTTTACTTCCACATGTAATTAAGTGTGAAACATACACGTTGCTGAAGGCTCAAATGATAGCATTTTTTAGTAATAAAATATTTTAAAATTAAGATATTACATTTTTTAGACATGTTATCACATACTTAATAGTTTATAGTATAATATAAACAAACTAATAAAATTTTACTGGTCTTTGTCTTTCCACCGTATACCTTTGGTCACCTCTTCTTTTATTTCAATCTGTCTTCCCTCTCTATCTCTTACAACCTCATTATGAGTCTTGTTATTAAATTTTTGATGATTAATGATAATACATATAAAACTCTTAGCATGTTGCCTGACACATTAACAGTTTTCAGATGTTTTAGGAAACATTCTCAAAAGTTACACAATTTGATTAAAGTAAGTTATGATCCACTGAGGAAATATTTGAACTTCAGCGTGTCCGGGTCCAGCATGAGGTGACATTAAAATGAAATTTCAGCGCCATCAAGAGATGTAAATCTGCCACCATGTGAGTTCTCCATCCTTAGTAATGTTTCTGCATAGATCATGCAACCTGGATATTGTAGATAAGGTGCAGGCAGAGTACAGCAAGTGAACTACATGATATTTATAAAAATACCTGTCACTCATTACAATGAGTTTTTTCAGATGTTTCAATTGGTATTGTGTGTCAAAAAGAATTTGGATGAATGGAAAGAATGATATTAAGATAACGACATTCCAGACTGAGAATGAAACAGTTTGTATACTAGGCAGCAAGAAGAAAGAAAGCAAAGCATGACTTTGTTAGAACCTAGAAAGAGTATTCTCCAAAAGATTATGTTCTTTTAAGTAACCAGAAGTACTCAGTATAAACTTTTTTCTATATTTAACATATCTCATGGTACTGTGGTTTAAAAAGATTTCTTCTTATGAATTTTAAGATCATACTTCTAACTCTTAATGCCAAATTAGAATACTGAAAATTCTGCTTTTAATTGTATCAACTTATAAAAATATGTTTTTTGTAATGTGACCCCAACTTATGTTTTGCAGGCAGAAGCAACAAATTACCCACCTGCATGAAAGAATAAGGGATAATGAATTACGAGCACAGCATGCCATGTTAGGACACTATGTAAACTGTGAGGGTTCTTCCGGGGCTGGTTTACAGGTAAGATTACAAAGGGTTTTGTAGTTATCGTTTTACTAGTCTTGTCAAACATATGCTTAAGCTGTATGATTAGGACATTTGGGGACTAGTAATCTGTTCCTATGGTTCATATTTATATGTGTAGTAAAAGACGTTCCAGTGCTGTTTTCCAGCTGTCCAGTTCACATGCTTTTCCCACACTAATAGGAATTACTATTATCAGTTTCTAGTGTAGCCTCCCAGAGTTGATATTTATTACAACTCACAGATAAATTTATTTTATCCTACACAAAAGATATCAAAATATATAAAATATTCAACATACTACTTTTTTTTCATATTATATAAAATACAATGCCTATTTCCATATCATTACCTAGGCAGCATCCCTTTCCTTTGCTTTTATAGCTGCTTGATTTCCCATTTTATGGAAACAGCATAATTTATCCATCCTATCTTTGCTTGTCAAAATTTGGGTTGTTTCTAATTTGGGACTACTATGCACAATCTTATAAAAGTGAAAATCTATACTCATTAAACAGTAACTCCCCATTTCACTCCCTGACCCATGGCAACTACCATTCTACTTTCTGTCTCTGTCATTTTTAATTACTCCAGGTATCTCATGTTAAATGGAATTATGTAGTATTTGTCTTTTTGTGGCTGGCATATTTCACTTAGCATAATATCCTCAAGGTTCATCCACATTGTAGCACGTGTCAGAATTTCCTTCCCTGTTAAGGCCAAATAATATCCCATTGGATGCATACCATGTTTCGCTTTTCTACTCATCTTCCAGTGGACATTTGGCTGGATTCCGTATTCTATCTGTAGTAAATAATACCGCTGTGAACATTTTTGCATCATTATTTGAACATGAATACTACTGGCAAATACTTTATGGTAGTACGTACTTCTATTTGGTCATTTCCGTTTATATCTTTATTCTTAGAATTAAATCAATTTAAGTGTAATTTTTTCCTCCATTATATTTTTAAACTTGCAGTTTTATTAAAGGCATTGTTATATTAAAATCAGGACATGATAAATGAAGACCAAATAACAGACTTATTTGCGGCAGAGGCACTTAACATAGAGATTCCAGCTTGTTTGTCATACTTCAGTTACTAATACATCAAATAGCTTGTTATTATGTGATGTCATCTAAAAGTCTCTATCATACTGAGATTAATAGTGTTCAGTTATTTGAAAGTGGTATTTCTGTACTACTTAAGTAGTATAATTTGCTTTGATAAGGGTATTTTAATAGAACCATGCAGTTTCCCCTTATAACTTCGTTATTCTGAATAAAGGTTTTACTTGAATTATACAATTAATATTACCAAAAAACATAAAACTCAATATCTGTCTGCAAGCTAAAGAAAATGTTTTTTGACACATAGCATCAGACCAGTAGAGGGCTCTCTAAGTCAGTCTGCAAGGACAGATAGAAATATAAGGAAAATGGGGTTGCTAAAAATATTATAAGAATTTTAAATTATGTGGGGGAATTAAAATATTGTTGAGAAATTCATTTTAAAAGATAAGTGTGAGACTCCTCTGGCGGTCCAGTGGTTAAGACTTCACCTTCCAATGCAGGTTCAATTCCTGGTCAGAGATCTAAGATCCCACATGACTGGTGGCCAAAAAAACCCCCAAAAAACATAGAACAGAAGCAATGTTGTAACAAATTAAACACTTTAACAATGGTGTACATCAAAACAATCTTTTTAAAAAAAGGTAAGTGCAATTAATAAAAGAGAATGCAAGGAACCCCCTCCAATACTAAATGGATACAATAAATATATAAATGTTTTTCAGTAGATTGATACAGAGTGAATAAAATGGCAAAGGTTTAGAAGTAACAACTAATACAATAAATTCTCCTTAGTGAAGGAAGTTTTTATTTTTCTTTATATTTTATTGAACAAATTTGACATGTAATATGGAATGAGTTTGGGCTTCCCTTGTGGCTCAGAGGGCAAAGAATTCACTTGCAACCCAGATCTGGGTTTCACCCCTGGGTCTGGAACATCCTTTGAAGAAGGGATTGGACATCCACTCCAGTATTCTTGCCTGGAGAATTCCCATGGATAGAGGAGCCTGGCAGGCTACGGTCCATGGGGTCACAGAAGAGTCAGACACGACTAAGTTACTAAGCACACACGCACAGTGTGTTTAAGGTGTATGGCATGTTGCTTTGATACATTTATATGTAATATGATTGCTATTTTAGTGGTATTTATCACATTACATAATTATAGTACAATATTATTATTTGTATTCATTATACTGTGCATTAACTACTTGTGGCATATTTACTGCTTGTTGAAATTTTACCCTTAAACACCACACTCTTATCCTCTGTGGGTGCTCCACCCCTTCTCATGATCTCTGGAAAGAAGGTTCTTTCTGTTTATTACAGGTTTAATTTATTTAGATTCCACGTATAAGTGGTATCATACGGTACTTGCTTTTCTTTATCTGATTTATCTCATTTAGCATAATGTGCCCAAGATCTGTATATGTGTGAAGATATCCTCCTTTCTCATGGCTGAATAAACTCCATTGTATATTACATCTTTTATCCATTCATACGTTGATGAATGTTGGGATTGTGGCCTTATCTTGGCTGTTGTAAATCAGCTCAGATCAGTCACTCAGTTGTGTCCGACTTTGCGACCCCATGCATCGCAGCACGCCAGGCCTCCCTGTCCATCACCAACTCCCAGAGTTCACTGATAACTCACGTCCATCGAGTCAGTGATGCCATCCAGCCATCTCATCCTCTGTCGTCCCCTTCTCCTCCTGCCCCCAATCCCTCCCAGCATCAGAGTCTTTTCCAGTGAGTCAACTCTTCGCATGAGGTGGCCAAAGTACTGGAGTTTCAGCTTTAGCATCATTCCTTCCAAAGAAATCCCAGGGCTGATCTCCTTCAGAATGGACTGGTTAGATCTCCTATGATAACTATGGGAGTGCATGTATCTTGTAGAAATCATGTTTTCTTCTGGGTGTATATCCAGAGATGAAACTGCTGGATCCTGTGGTAGATTTGTTTTTTTATATTTTTGAGGAACCATCATGTTGTTTTCTGTAATGGCCACACTAATTTATACTCCCACCAACCATGTTTAAGGTCCCCTTTCCACCACATCCTTTCCAGCACCACTTATCTCTTGTCTTCTTTATGATAACCATTCTAACAGGTGGGAGGTAAGATATTATTTTGATTTTGATTTGAATTTCTCTGATGATTAGCATTCCCTGATGTGATGTTGAGCACTTTTTCACGTGTCTGTTGGCCATTTTTATTTTCTCTTTGAAAATATGTCTGTTTAGTTCTTCTGCCTATTTTTAAATCAGGTTGTCTTTTGTTAAGTTGAATGAGTCTTTTATGTATTTTGGATTTTAACCCCCTTATCTGATACGGGGTTTGTAGAATGTTCTCCCAGTCAGTAGGTTGTCTTTTCATTGTTAATTGTTTCTTTTACTGCACTTCTTTTTTAGTTTGATTAGTCTCATTTGTTGATTTTTGCTTTTGCTGTTTGTCCTTTTGGCATTATGTAAGAAAAAAGTCATTGCCAAGACAAATATCGATGACTTCTAGGAGTTTTATGGTATCAGGTCTTATGTTAATTTTTTGAGTCATGTGATGCAGGGGCCTACTTTCATTGTTCTGCGTGTGTTTCTACAGTTTTCCCAGCACCATACCCACTGGGCGCTCTTGGCCCCTGTTGAATACTAGCAGACATCGTATTTTAGAGTCTAATTCTGGGCTCTCCGTTCGGTTTCAGTGGTCAGTGTGTCAGTGCCAGTACCAGTTTTATTACGGTGATTTGTAGGGTAATTTGGAATCTGGAGTGTGATGCTTCTGGTTTTGTTCTTTTTCTCAGTATTGCTTTGGCTGTCCAGAGTCTTTTCTGGATCCTCACAAACTTCAGGATTGTTTATTCTATTTCTGTGAAGAGTAGCAAAGGAATGTTTTCCTTGGATTTATAAACATTACTTTTTATGCACAGCATTTTGTATTTGCACATTTTTGGGGTCCATAACTTGTTCATCCTAACTCCTTAGTATATTTAAAAAAGGAAATTATGCTTTTAATATTCTGTGTATTCTAGGTTTAAAAAGTATATTTTTGAAATAAAATACCTTTTAAATTAATTTACAGATAAAAAATACAACTCTTGAGAAGTAAATGCTGTTTGCCTATTAAAAACTTTGAATAACCTTACAATCAAAATGACCTGAGAACTAGACATTGCCAAATCTCATAGGTGGAAAATGAGAACCAGGTCTTTATCCTAAAATTCAAACTTCCCCAGTTGTTTCAATAGTAGAATTACTAGAACCAAAGAGTGGTTTGTACTTACAATATCTTATACCAAAATTTCAACCTGTAGTTAACAGGCTTGCATGGAAAAAACACAAATGTGAAAGACCCTTCTTCCTTTTGTTAAAAATTGAAGAAGAAAGGCCAGCACTTGTTATTTGTTGTCTTTCTGATGATAGCCATTCTGCTAGGTATGAGGTCTGTCTCACTGTGGCTTTGATTTGCATTTCCCCAACAATGAGTGATGTTGAACATCTTTTCATGTGCCTGTATGTCTTCTTTGAAAAAATTTTTTCAGGTCCTCTGTCCATTTTTTAATTGGGTTTTTTCTTTTTTTTTCCCCTTGATATTGAGTTGTATGAGTTCTTTATGTATTTTGGATATTAACCTCTTATCAGATGTATCATTTGCCTTTATCTTCTCTCATTCAGATCTTGTCTGACTCTCCCTCAAAGCCTTGCTCATGAAGAGAATAATACATTTGTTCATTTAGCAATTATTTTTTAACTCATGTTGTGCTCAGTCACTGCTCTATGAAATAGGGATATAAGAACAATTAAGATGAACAAAAATTCCTGATTTCATGACCCTTACTTTCTGGTTAGGGGAAACACTCTATTAATATTTATTGATATGTATTTATTGGTATGTATTAACTTTATTAGGGATGTCTCATTTACCTGTTAGCTAAAAATGATCACCTGTGAGAAAAGACTTCTTTAGTCTTCATTTCCCCAGAACTTTTACTTCTTTATAATGTACTTTTTACACTCTAATTATGCCTTTTAACCAAATAATAACTACTTTTTATTTAGCTTCTGCTTTGTGCTAAAACTTCGTGTAACTTGGCCATGGTAGGTAATTTGAATTGATCATGGCACATAACTGAGAAGCAGGAGAACTGGGATTTGCTGAGGTCTGTCATTAAAGGCTTGTGATGCTCTTTGTTCTGTCCCTCATTTCCAATGTCTTTCCATTGGTTCAGGACAGGTAAACTTGTAAAGCCTTGCCTGTGTGTTTCTCTTTCTGAATAGCCACAATATGAGAACACCTCCCTCCAGACTCCATTTTCAGACCAGTCAGCATCCCATTCCCAGCACGAGGAACTTGAGCAAAAGCTTGCATCTACTGAGAAAGAAGTTTTACAGCTCAATCAGTTTCTCAAACAAAGAATAAGCCAATTTAGTGAAGAGAAGAAGAAACTGGAGGAAAAGGTAGGTATTTTTAATAAAGTTAAATAAGGCCAAGGGCATTCCTTCAGCATATGATTTTTTTTTGTTATCTACTGTATGCCAGGTATCTTACCAAGTTTATTATTCTAAAGTGAATAGTTTTACAGTAACTTTTGAGAAACCCTGTGCTATCTACAAAAATCCAGGCTTTTTTTTTTTTTTTTTTTTTTGAGAAACAAAAACACCATTGTATATTATATTATGTCTTTCTAAATAATAGTAAAGCTCTTTTTAGTTGCCTATGCTGAGATTTGACACCAATAACTTTTCTCCTTTTCCTTTTTGGATCCTGTATCTTTGTCATGTGTGGTAGGAAGGACTGCTAAATGAAATAAAAGTGGTCTTTCTTTCAGAAGCACATGACTTCAAGTTATTTAAGCTGAAGCCCTTGAATAGAATAAGTAGTGAAAGCCAAATGCCTATATGTACACAGTGTATCTGTACATTTATTTGACCTTTCTGCCTTTATTATTTTCACATACTTCATCTCATTCCATTATATTGGCTTTAGATTTCTCTTGTTACACTCAACTTACTCTTCTATTAACTAACCTCCCATTCAGGTGATCTTAAGGCAGTCACCATAATTTTCTGTAGACAAGATTGGCACTATTGATAAGGAACTCATTGATATTTTTGAGTCAGTATAGATATACACGTGTGTATATACACACACACACATGAGCTAAAATTTTTTGTCTTCCCCCCAAAATTTGACATTTTACATGGTAGATAGAAATTGTTGAAAAGCTAGAAGTAAAATTCAAGATAATTTAACTCTTTGTTTGCTGCCTTGGTTCTAATAATAATTTATTAAAAAATTAGAGGAAAATACTTTTTCCCTAATTTATTTTGTTCTGATAATTGTATTTAAAATAAAGAAAAATAAATCTGTAAATTTCTTCTAAAATGGGACTCTCCTATTGCTTTCTAGGAATGATGTCAGTATTGTGTAATACCTTCTTGAAAGAAAAATCTTATCTTTTTATAACTGAAAGAAGAAAGATTTATTAGCATTGTGTCATTTGATGGCTTCCCTGGTAGCTCAGACAGTAAAGAATCTGCCTGCAATGCAGGAGACCCAGGTTCAGTCCCTGGGTTGGGAAGATCCTCTGGAGAAGGGAATTTACACATTCTAGTATTCTTGCCTGGAAAATTCCATGGACACAGGAGCCTGACGGGCTTCAATCCATAGACTCACAAAGAGTCAGACATGACTCAGTGACTAACACTTTCCCTTTTCTTTTCTTTTCTTTTCATTTTTTGTTGCTGTTGTTCAGTCACTAAGTTATGTCCGACTCTTTGTAACTGCATGGACTGCAGCTTGCCAGACTTCCCTGTCCTTCACCATGTCCTGAAGTTTGCTCAAACTCATGTCCACTGAGTTAGTGATGCCATCCAACCCTCTCATCTGTTGTCCCCTTCTCCCCCTGCCTTCAATCTGTCCCAGCATCAGGGTCTCTTCCAGTGAGTTGGCTCTTGGCCTCAGATGGCCAAAATATTGGAGCTTCAGCATCAGTCTGTCCAATTATTTGAATATTCATGGTTGGTTTCCTTTAAGATTGACTAGTTTGATCTCCTTGCAGTCCAAGGGACTCTAGAGAGTCTTCTTCACCCCAACAGTTTGAAAGCATCAATTCATTTACCCATAGGTAATCACTGGAGTTCAAAATTCAGTGACCTCTATTAATGTGAAACAGAAAACTTGAAAGTTAAATAAACAGAAACCAGAAAATAGAGAACTTCTCATCAGTCAGCACGGTAAAGAAAACAAGAAAACTAGATCCAGTAATTATGTGTGGTCAGCTGCTTGTGGTCACAGACAACAGAGATAATGTCTGATCAAGTATTGGCCAAGATCTGTGATCCAGAGCAGCAAGCCTGACATGATAGCAAAGAAGAGAGTTGACCAACCAGAGAAAAAGAAGTTACCTAGGATGCCTTTGCATGGTAGAAGACAACATGACTAAATTATTCTAGTGGCTCCTGTCTGAGGTCACAATAATGTCACATTTAAGACAGTTAAACAATCAAGTGTGAATTAGGGAGCATGCAGTAAAAGTAGACTGGTTACTTATGTAACTTACAGGGTCATTTGCTAAGGCAAAAACAGGATTGTGTGGTCTTTTTAGGTCACAACCAGTGCCAACATCTGTAAGTTCTGATAGAGAACAAGTTAAATTGTCACACCAGTACCTTGATTTTAGTCCTAAGAAAGCCCCAGCACATAGTAGGATTTGTCTATTTTACCAGTGTTGCTCCTTACCCAAAGAACTAAGTGGCTCCTAATTTTATTAATGGAATAAATAGATGAAATAGGATGTGATGTTTTTCTAATTGAAATTGTTTTAATAAAAGTTGTTATACATTGGACCTGAAAGAAATTAGATAAAGCACAAAAGAAACTAGATTGTGGCCAAGCATTAGCTTTTATAAAATTTGGAAGAGTAATCCATTATACTACTAATTACTACTTATTTCCATAGTGAATATGAGAAAAGGCTATAAAGTTACTTTAGAACCCTGTAAGCTTGTGAAATAATATTAAATGTCTGAAAGACAGGCAATTTAAAGCAAACATAGTCTAGAGTTTACTTTTTAGGCAACTATTTGTATATGCTTTGTTTTTAATTGACCTTGAGTATGAAAGAGTTGTAGCAGTAGTATCTCTACAGAATCTAAAGATTTGTATATTTCAGGTGGAAAGGCAAAAACAAATAGCACATAAAAATCTGAGGTTCAACCTGTACAAATTGGGATTTACTAGTATTATGAATTGTATATGTTCTCTAGTAGGTGTTCAGTTAACGTATTTCATCAGTGCTAGGGTGGCATTAATGATAAGGTACGTTTTTATTTTATATAATTTTTGGAAGGAAAATACGCTGCAAGTTCAGTTTGACACAGTGCTTTAGCAACAGTCTTGCTTGAGCTATGGGTTACTCTCACTAGTCCCATTATTTGTTCTTAAGTATTTGATCATTTTGGTAAGTGTCCTGGCTTTGATTGCATTGCTTTATTTAGTACACGATAAGCAATTCCTTTGTAAGTAACAAAACAGCTTTAATTACTTATAGATATCTCCTTTTCTTAATTCACATAAAACATTGCACATAACTTTGCAAGAAATAAAGTAAAATCATCATTCCAGAGATGAATACTTGCTTAACTGATTTCAGAATTATGCCCTGAAACTGTTTCTGTTTTTCTGGGTACCAAGACAGAAACAATGCCAAAATAAATTGGTTTTTCAATGCCAAACTATAATGTAACATTTCAAAAGTATTTTAAATGTCATTTAAACTTAGCACTATTTCAACTTGTACATAATACTGTTGAAATGACATATGAATAGTCTTGACTAAATTTGCACATATACAGACAGTAAAATCTATATCATTCATGCAGCCTGGCTAACTGCAGTTTATAGGACATCATCATTTGTAAAGCAAATAAACATTCCCAAACTCTTAATTTCAGTGATATGAGAATTTGCAAAAATGTGAATCTTAGAATTTATGAAATAAGGTAACTCATACGTAAGTTGGAAGTGATGTTAGCTATATCTGAAACTGCTGGAGAATTCAGTGATGCCTAAGATTAGGATGTTTATATAATAACAATAATATTATTATTTTTTGACACGAAACCACTAAAGATTCTTAATCTTTTTCTTTAGCTTAAAACCAGAGATAGATACATTAGTAGCTTGAAGAAGAAATGCCAGAAGGAGTCTGAACAGAATAAAGAAAAGCAGAGAAGAATTGAGACCTTGGAAAAGTATCTGGCTGATCTTCCAACTCTTGATGATGTGCAGAGTCAGAGTCTACAGGTAACGTGAAATAAAATGCTGATCTTTAAATGGCAGAAAACATATTCTTTTTTGAATTGACTCTTTTGACATCTGAAATTTATAGTTTTTCATTCATTTTGTATTAACATTTTGGGTTGTATATTTAGCTAATTGTAAGTTAAATCTGTGTGCTTACTTGCTGTTTTTAGGATTAACTTTAATTAGAAACTTTGTTCATTTAAGCATGAATAGCTCTTTCTTGTTCTTAATTAATACGTGGTTTCCTGTGTCTTAACTCTCTCACTGTTCTACTCTATAGTTTCTAAGCCACTGACACCCCACTCCATGCACACACCACATACTCCTCAGTTCTGACTTTCCCCAGTATTCTCTGGGAGCCACCGAGGCTTAACAAGACCCTTTTGGACTATCTTTCTAGATACTTGTCTTGTTTTCATCATTCTTCTTAATCTTTCCATAAATTCTTTCTTATACTTTAATCTATGACCTCCCTTCACTCCTCTGACTCCTGACTGTTCTCCTTTCTTAGCAATATCTCATCCAAAGTCCTTTTACCAACTCTGGAGAGGCCTTTCCTCTTGAGGCCTTACTTGTAAATGCTACAGATTCGGAGTAGTCCAAATCTGTAATGTGTTAAATGTGTTGTGGACATTTGCTAATATCTAAACCTACTCTTAAGTCTTTTCTCAAAGTCTTTCTGATCATGGGATTTTCAGTCTTCATGCTATTGGTACTTGAGGGCAAGTAGTATTTTGTTGTTTGACTCTATCCTGGGCGTTAAAGGACACTTAACAACATTTCTGGCCTCTATCTACCGGATGCCAGTGGCACTGCTCCTTCCCTTCCCTCTAAACCAAAAATGTCTACAGACTTTTCCAAGTGTCTGCTGCAGGGAGTGGAGGGGTGAGAATCGTTGATCTAATCCATGGTGTATCATTCTGTAGACTTTAGACCTATAGCACATTCTCTGTTTACATTAATTTATAAGTTGTAAAACTAAGAGAGGGTGATATCATGAAGGAACTAAAGAAGGATCCACAAGGGTTTGAGCAGGAACACACAGGACCGTAGATTGTAAAATGTGTGTTCATACCACATTATACCCATTAGGATGGCTAATACCCAAAAAACGGAAAGTAACAAGCATTGGTGGTGATGTGGAGAAATTCTAATTCCTCGTGCACCGTTGGTGGGCA
Organism: Bos taurus; assembly: GCF_002263795.3. Taxonomy (NCBI): domain Eukaryota; kingdom Metazoa; phylum Chordata; class Mammalia; order Artiodactyla; family Bovidae; genus Bos; species Bos taurus. Next base: position 32,452,104 of record NC_037336.1, read on the forward strand.
TGTAGTATGGTGCAGCCGCTATTGTAAACCATATGGCAGTCCTCAAAAATATTAAAAACAGAATTATTATATGCTCCATTAATTCCGCTTCTGGGTGTATGCTAAAAATAATGGAAAGCAGAGTCTCAAACAGATGTTCATTCACAATGTGTGTTCATAACAGCGTTATTTCCAATACCCAGAATGTAGAGGCAGCTCAAGTGTCCATCAGTGGACGAATGGATGATCAAACTGTGATGTATACATACATTATAGCCTTAAAAAGAAACAACTTTCTTACACAACTACAACATGGGTGAACCTATGGACATTTGCTAAGTAAAATAAGCCAATCACAAAGATACATAGATTAAAGATAAATCAATCAGAGAAAAATAGGTATGAGGTACCTAAAGTAATCAAATTCATAGAGATATAAAGACAGAAAGTCAAAGGGTGATTACCAGGGGTTGAGGGGAGATGTAGATGGAGAGTTGTTAATGGATAGAAAGTTTATTTTGCAAGATGAAAAGAGTTCTGGTGATTAGTTTACAACAATGTGAATGTACTGAACTCTACTGAATTGTACACTTAAAAATGGTTATTAAGATGGTAGATTTTATGTTACATATATTTTGCCACAATTAAAAATAGAATTATACCCCCAAGCTGAGATTATTCACCTTTCTCTCTATGGCTTCCAGAAATTTCTGACTGTATTCTCCTCTTCATAATCCCATTCTCTAGGCTCCCTTTATGCAAAGAAAGAGATAAAGTGTTAAGTGCTTTACATGAGATGAAGATAGTGTGATTTTAACAATCAGTCCACTAACTCTTGAGAGCCTGGTATCGATTTCTAGTAGGAACACATTTAATATTCTTTGTGTTATGAACTTTAAAAAATTTCTCTTTAGCTTCAAGTTCTAGAAGAAAAAAACAAGAGTTTGCAAGAGACTTTGATAGATGTGGAAAAAAAGCTTGAAGAGTTCAAAAAACAGTATCAAGAAAAAGAGGCACAGCTAATATGCCAGAAAAAGAAAGAAAAGGAGTTGGTAACTACAGTTCAGAGGTAAGAAACCCTCAGTAATCCTTTTATATTATTCTTTATTTTTCAAAGAGCATTTTCACTTAAAATGCATTAATTTATAATTGGTGCTCTACTATTTTTCTTAAAGATGTACTGTTGATAACCAAAAGTATTATGTCATCGAAACAGATTGTCTCAGTTGCAGTTTATTTGATCCAGTGTACTGACATCTTGGTTTTAGACGATTTTAGATGAGAATATTAAAAAAGACACCAGTTGAAAACAGGAACCCTTTATCTCATGGCTTTGTCAAAGAAAAAGTAAAAATTCTAAATAACAAAAAGCGGGGCAGCCGGACTGCTCCCCTTAATGGGACCGTCTGAGTAACTGGTCCCATTTCACCTGACCGCAGAGTAACAGCTGTGGCTCTTTGCCAGGCACCTTCCAAGTTTTCTCACATTCTCTTGCCTCACAGGACTCTTCTAATTTAATATAGTTAGAACTACAGTGCATATTATTTGCTTGCATATTTTGTTAATGTAAATGAAAATTGATATTAGATTCCTGAAAAACCTAGAGAACGAGGCAGTATATTCATCTACATATACTCTGTTTTTTAGAAGTTAAAAAACCTTAATAGATGATCAACTGTTAGTAGTAAAACTATCTTAAAGAGGAAAACAACAAAGCAACAAAAAACTGAATTTGAGAAAGACACTCTTAATGCTTGTATCAATTATGTATAACTCAACCAAACTTTTTTAGTCAAAATCCTTCAGATAATTCTATGTTAATATTGCTTTACTACTATTTTCTAAGTCTTAAATATGTCTCATCTACATTTTCCCCTTGGATTTCAGTGCAGAAAACCTCTGATTTCTAGGACAATTCAGTCGTCAGTGTCTCTAATCTCAGCTTCAAAAAAATCCATACACCTTTGACTCTACCTTTATTTTTCTCCTGTTTTCTGCTTTCTTAATCTTAAATTTCTTTTTATTACTCCACTCCTTATATCCTATTCTCTAGTCTCAAAACAGCTTCCTGACCTCTGTTAATTCAACCACATATCTTTCTTTAATCTTACGACAAAAGGCCAAGGGATAATGCATTTGTTCTGTTTTATAGTGTTACAGTCATAAACTCAAGCTGTGTTTTTATGAGTAGAACTAGGAACACCTGAAAATAATTTGAATGTTTGTTTTGTTCCATTGTGTGTTTTTACATATTTGATATGATTTTATACCTTCTCTTTTATTTTGATTTTCTCTTTCATTATGCTTTTGGAGAACATTGAGCTTGGTATTCTTGATTTGGAAAGATTTAGTTTAGTGCATTTCAGAATTCATTTTCCATATCTTCAGTATCTTGATCCTGAGATGACATCATCCCAGGAAATTTCTCTTGATTTCTAACAAACATAAAGGACCAGAGAAGGTGTTCTAAAATTGTTCAGTACTTGTATGCCTATAGTGTCACCTGACTTTGGGGGTAGGAATGTTATTTCAGTTTCCTCAACTATATGATGTAGTTAGTATTCCTTAAGTTTCAGAAGAATTTAAGATGTATTATGTGACTATAAATTATATCATTACATTGATCTGTTTTTATATACTATTCCCAAGTTTCCTGCTTTGTGAATATGTAAGAGCTTTTGGGATTTAAAAATGAGGCAAACGTTTTTCACTTGGAAATGAAAATCTTAAGTAAAATATGTGGAAGGGATTCACAGTTATGCAGTAGTTGGTACCTTTGCTGTTCAAGAGATTTATCACTTTTCTAAATGAGCATGCTTCATAACATAAACAAAATGAGAATGTGTACGTGAAGGAATACTTTTTGCTATTTTTACATGACAGTACATTTTTCTTTCCACATCACTGACTCTTTTGTTTTCTTCTTAATGAGAAGCCTTAACAGTTTTGATGTAATTTATTTTTCTTGAAATGTTTATAATAAATACATAGAAATAGTATCTTAACACTGAATTGGGACAAAAACATTCTGAGATAGAAATAACGTTTTTTTCACTCTTAGACTGAAAAAGCAGATACTTTTATGACAAGTAACAGTATATTACAAAGCCGTACAGTATATTTATAATATGTAAAAACTTCTCTGGTGCCATTATTTATGAACACATCCGAATACCTCATTGTACTATTTCTGACTGTCAATTCTTTGTCCACAGGCTAGATATGGCATTTCTTTATGAGGGATATGGAAGGGGAGACAAAACATGACAGCTGTAATAGTTGAAAGAGGAAAATAGTGAAAATATAAAAATCCACATTAAAGGAATTCTGTTTCTTTTAGTAGGCTGCAACTCTTGACTATGACTACATGCTAAAGTAAAACTATTTCTAGGTGTCTTGCTGTTTTGTTTTGGTTTGGGTCGTTGTTTCTTTTAACCTAAATACTACTCTTCCTTTCTCAAAGCTAACACCTACCCCCCTGCCCTTATCTTTTTTTCTTAATATACCAGAGGGGCTTCCTTTTATTGTTTCCTCATAAATGCAATTCTGTGCCAAGCATAGCATGAGGAATTGCTATGTCACATAATAAATGTATAAGATTATTGCTTTTCAAAGAGGAGGCCCCACTCAACATCCAGTACAGATTCTGGTTACCACCACACCGATCATACCTGTTGGGCCAACACACACTGAGGAAAGACATGGTAGGAATCCATACTAAAAACAGCCCTTGCATCAAAAAAACTATATTCAAACAGACTTCACAGAGATACTCCCACAAAACAGCCCTTCAAGACCTTTAGGTAACTGTTTCTCCTAAACTCATACAGTTAGAGAAGTATAAGTAAAATGCAGAAGCAAAGGAACCGCTCCCAATTAAAAGATCAAGAGAATTCCCTAAAGGAATAAGCAATGAAACTGACCTTTCCAGTCTACTACATCCCAGGTTCAGAATGAAGTTAATAAGAATGCTGAAGGAAATTTTAAAAAGCTGTTGATAGAAATTCAGATTATTATAAAAAGGGACTGGATTGTTGCTTTCACTCATGAAGGAGAAATGTAATTCTGCTGATTTAAGTAACAGATATCTTTACGAACAAACTGCTGCTGAACTCAAAACGAAGGGCAAAAGACATACATCCATATTCTTAGGCTCCCTACCACAGTCATATTAATCAAGGAGCTCGCCTTTTGGGAAGGAGGGAAAGAACACAGTTTAGATTGCGGAGCTCAGATTAGGTCATGCGGGACTTTGCTAGGGCCTAAGGATTTCACATACTAAGCAAATCTGGTCTTGAATCTGGTCTCACATTTGCTGTTTCTGAAAAGATGATCAACCTCCATTATATTTTTTACTTGTAAGAAATATAAGTACTCAAACTTATTCATCTACTCTCTGTAGGTTTTTATTATTGCTTGCCTAAAATATATTATAGACCCTAAGAAGAGACTTCATTTATGTTGAAGTCATCTACCAAAATCAGCACATAGAGCTTATTTTCTTCATATAATTATGTCTCTCTAAAACAGTTTGCAGCAAAAAGTAGAAAGATGCCTTGAAGATGGAATTCGCCTTCCCATGTTAGATGCAAAACAGCTTCAGAATGAAAATGATAACCTGAGACAACAAAATGAAAATGCCAATAAGGTCAGTACATATCTTTGATAGTGAACTTTGACAGTGAAATCTGTAGATATGTGTGTGCATATATATAATTTATTTACTTTATTTGATTTATATTTTTACTAATATTTAGCAACTTTTACAGAGAAGGCAATGCCACCCCACTCCAGTGCTCTTGCCTGGAAAATCCCATGGACGAAGGAGCCTGGTGGGCTACACAGTCCATGGGGTCGCTAAGAGTCGGACACGACTGAGCAACTTGACTTTCACTTTTCACTTTCATGCATTGGAGAAGGAAATGGCAACCCACTCCAGTGTTCTCGCCTGGAGAATCCCAGGGACGGGGGAGCCCGGTGGGCTGCCGTCTATGGGGTCGCACAGAGTCGGACACGACTGAAGCGACTTAGCAGCAGCAGCAGCAGCAGTAGCAGCTTTTATAGAATTTTTAGTTTGAATGTCTTTATTAGGAAAGAAAATAGCAATTTAAGTAACTGTAAATTAAATCCAAACTAAAGAAGTTATGTTATTTCTTAGCAAAAACAAAAGGATATCTTTTTCTTTCCTAAATTATTCAAAATCTGTTTCAAACTTCCTATTTTTTTAAATATTTATTTATTTGGTTGTGCCAGGTCTTATTTGTGGCTCACAGGATCCTTAGGTGTGGCATCAAACTCTTGGTTGGGGTGCTATCTAATTCCCTGACCAGGGATCAAAACCGGCTCCCTTGCTTTGGGAGCACAGAGTTTTAGCCACTGGACCATCAGGGAAGTTCCTCAAATTTGTTTTTATAAAATGTAAAGATTAAAGGTTTATCAAGAACTAGAGTAAGGCATTCGCAGTTTTGTTTACGTGTGAACTAAATCATATGGCTATTTAAAGGATGCTTTGTATAAATACTTCTGTAAAAAAAATCACATTTTGATTTTTTAAAAAAAAAATTCATGATTCTGTGTGCTTTTGTTTTCTTGAAATTTAGTAGTTCTAAAAAAGAAATGAAAAAAAAATTTGATTCAGACTGATATATTTCCTGTGTTCTAGATAATAGATAGCCAACAAGATGAGATTGACAGAATGATTTTGGAAATTCAGGTAAGGAATATTTTGTACATTTTTAATCAAGCTGTATGCTCAATTACATATCTAAAAATATAAAAGCATATATGTTTTGTGTAAAAATATTAATAACACTGGAGATGACATTATAAATTCTTTAATATTAATCTTTCAGTTTTTTAGAATGAAAATGATTCTTGGTAAATCATTTCTTCAAAAAATTGTTCTCTGTTCCTTACCTTGCCTCTTTTCAACTGGCTGTAGTCTGTCTCTACTACTGAGAACACATTTGAGTAAGACCATCAGTGATGTGCTATTTAAAGACAACGGACTGTTTTTAGTTCATTGTGACTAGGCAAGAACCCACCCCTCCTACTAATTCTATATGTTGTTTTCTGTGTTATCAAAGTATAACACTGCATATTTGTGTCTGTTCCTCCTACTTATTTTCTTCATAGTGTGGAGACTACTGTAGATCACCTACTGTCTAGAGCTTAGGGTGTCTGACCCATAATACAAACCAAAATTTGTAGATTAAGTGGATTTTCATTCTTTTATTGATTTGCCCAATATGTACTGAGCCCCTGCATATATGCCAGGTACTGTTCTTAGCACCAGAGGCTCATCAGCAAGTCCCTGGCCATTTTAGTGGGGTGAGTTGGAGAAATGGGAGTATAATGCCAAGTAGAGAAGTGAAGTGGAAGTCTCTCCGTCGTGTCTGACTCTTTGTGACCCCATGGACTATCCAGTCCGTGGAATTCTCCAGGCCAGAATACTGGAGTGGGTAGCTGTTCCCTTCTCCAGGGGATCTTCCAACCCAGGGTTCAAACCCACATCTCCCGTGTTGCAGGCAGATTCTTTACCAACTGAGCCACCAGGGAAGCTCCAAGAAGAAATATGTGCTATTATTAAAAAAAAAAAAATTAAAAAATAAATTATTAAAAAAAAAAAACAGAGGGCAATGACAGATCATGTTGCATTAGATACAGCGGCCATGAAGTTTTCCCCTAGTAAGTCACATTTGGACATAGATTTGCAGGGAGTTAACCAGGGGAAGAACATTCCAGGCAGAGAGAGCAGCCAGTGCCCTGAGTGTGGCTGTGCCCTGAGTGTGCTCCCTGACGAACAGGAAGGCAGCTGGTGTGGAGAGCCCTGCTTGTGAGACCCAGCGAGAGCTGACCAGTGGGAGAAAGTAGCCCGGGGCCAGATCACACAAGGGGATATTACGTCTTCGTGTTTTATTCTTCAGGTGATAGGAAACCATTGGACAAGTTATGCTGAATATATTTTTATTTTTATATCTCCTGATAGGAGTATTCTCAAAGCTGGAGATAAAAAAGAATCACATAAGTGGTTTGAACATCAGAATTTATGGACAGTCTGCTTTGTCTTTTGACCATGTTAAGTGATCTATCAGTGTGATCAAATACTAGTCCAGTTCAGCAAGTATGTGGACTTACTGGCTTGATTCACAGAGGTTATACTTTTTAATGTGTATTCCTTCAGTTGTTCTATAAGCCATTCAAATCGAGAAACCAGTTGTTCTATAAGCCATTCAAATCGAGAAACGGTTGGTTTCCTCAGCCATTATCTAACTTATCACGGACAACAGTGAAAGGAAATTTCTATTTTATTTGGTAACATTTTCCAAGAAGTAAATCTAATAAAAATGATCTCAATGCAAATTAAGGTCAGCTTTGTCCTTTGGCATTGAAAACCTTTTATAGTCATTTAAAAATATTTATGTTTGGTTACTCTGGATCTTGGTTGCTGTGTGCAGGCTTTCTCTAGTTGCAGCAAGCAGGGCCTGCTCTTGGTTGTGATGCTTGGGCTTTTCACTGCAGTGGCTTCTCTTATTGCAGAGCATGGGCTCTAAGTTCCTGGGCTTCTGTAGTTGTGGCTCGAGGATTCTAGAGGGAGGGCTTAGTAGTGGTGGTATGTGGGGTTAGTTGCTCCGCAGCATGTGGGATCTTCCCTGACCAGGGATTGCATCTGTGTTCCCTGCGTTGGCAGGCAGATTCTTACCCACTGTACCACCAGGGAAGTCCTTGTAATTCTTTTATAATGGGAAGTTTGTCTCTTTTGCCACGTTTATGTACATCAATATGGATTCATGGCTATGTTTTATACCTTGGGTTATGATTTAATACTGTTGTACTTTGTCGCTCAAATTGTTCCAGTTTGGGGCATTGGCAGCTCTTTCGTTTGACTCATGTGTCCTTTTGGATTACTTCCTCTCCCTACCGCTTCTGTGTGTGTGTGTGTGTGTGTGTGAGCACAATAAGTCTTTCTATCTAGGAAAAAAAATTGTTTTTAATAGAGGTTAAGTTTTAAACTCAGGTGATCTATTTTTACTCTCTTGCTAACCCTAAAATGCCATAATAACTAGCAAAATTCCGCTATTATGATCATGCCCTATTCTCGGCTTTCTTTATTCTGGTACTTTCACAGGCATTGGTGAATATTATCTTGGAAGTGAATATTGTCAAGATAGAAAATCCTAGAAGATTTTGAAGTTCTTGAAGCAGTGAAAAATGCCTATGCTTACTACAGGAAAATTTAGCAGAAAAAGGAGTTCTTAGGCCCAGTTCTTAGGCCCATGGATATATTTTTTAAGAATACTGCAGAAAAATCCCTTCAAAGGAATATTTAAATATCTAAAAAACATCTTTGAAACATACATTTATTTTACTTTTGATCAACTTTAATAGTTTTTGGTGATATAAAACTCATTTCCAGGGATTGGACCCTAATATATAATCTGTCTGTAGAATTTGATTTATTAGGAGCCAGTGAAGTCATTGTTTGGAGTGAGGTTACTCACTAATGGTAATTATTCATAGAAATATAATAGTCATTAGCATCCTCTGAAAGTCAGTTCTAACACGGTTGTCTATGTAGTTGAAACATTCTCTAAGTCAGATAAGATGCTTCTGTGTTACTAGTTTTTCTTAGCTCTCCAGTACATAATATTAATAGTCTCTTTCCATTTTTTAACTATTCCCTTTAAGGTAAAAATGACATTCTTGTTATTTAAAAGTCCAAGCAGTACAAAAGTGTCATCCTCCCTATCCTGTTCTACTCTTCACTCCAGAGATAACTAGTTACAAAATTGTATCTTTGTAGACATTTTCCTATGCATTCACTTAAATGTGATTCTTTATATGTTTGTATTTAAATAGTGAGATAATATAATAAATATTGTTTTGTGCTGTACATTTTTTTCATCTAATAATATATACTGATCATTTCATGTCAGTAAATTCAAAACTACTTCATTCTTTTTAAATAAAACATTTTATAATGAGCACATACCATAATTTAGGGCTTCCCTGGTGATTCAGGCGGTGAAGCATCTGCCTGCAATGTGGGAGGACCTGAGTTCGATCCCTGGGTTGGGAAGATCCCCTGGAGAAGGAAACGGCAACCCACTCCAGTGTTCTTGCCTGGAGAATCCCATGAACAGAGGAGCCTGGTGGGCTACAGTCCGTGGGGTCACAAAGAGTCGGACACGACTGAGTGACTTTACTATACTATACTATACTATACTATAAGATGTGTTCAGTTCAGTTCAGTCCCTCAGTCATGGGTGACTCTTTATGACCCCATGGACTGCAGCATGCCAGGCCTCCCTGTCCATCCCCAACTCGCGGAGCTTGCTCAGACTCCATCGAGTTTGTCCATCAAGTCGGTAATGCCATTCAACCATCTCATCCTCTGTTGTCCCCTTCTCCTCCTGCCTTCAATCTTTGCCAGCATCAGGGTCTTTTCCAGTGAGTCAGTTCTTCACATCAGGTGGCCAAGGTACTGGAGTTTCAGCTTCAGCATCAGTCCTTCCAATGAATATTCAGGACAGATTTCCTTTATGATTGATTGGTTGGATGTCCTTGCAGTCCAAGGGACTCTCAAGAGTCTTCTCCAACACCACATTTCAAAAGCATCAATTCTTCGGTGCTGTGTATCAGAAGTCAGATAAATACTGATTTAGGTCAGTGACAAGTTTATTGATTCACAGCTTTGAAGTTTGGGGAGAACTCAGTCTGCTGCCAATTATAATGTATTTGTTGTTGAATATAGAAAAGGTTTTACTTCATGTAAAAGTGTATACTAATTTTGAAATTGAATTCAGTGCTATAAAAACGCAGGTGTATCTGTTTTGTTCAGCTGTCAAGGTAATATTGTTAACTGGTGTGAATACCTTGATTACTAGTTGATCCTTTAGAAATACTGCCTTTCCTTTTATCCACAAAACCAGTGTAGCTAAACTGGCTTCTCCTCTTAAAAGGTTCTTCTTCTGTCAGTGTACAATAGAAAAGACATCTTGCAGTAGAATGTTTACCATCATTTCCATAAACCTGGCTACAGTCCTTGAGTGTGAATGAGTTCTTCTTTGGGAATTATTACCTTCCTTCCTATTTACTTCTCAAAAGTACATTTCATCCATGTAACTTTGTTTCCAGTGAAATCTTACCATTTTATGTTACCATTATAATCTTTTGGCAGAGGACATACAAAGTAAAAAGGCTTACTTGTTTTTTTCTAACACATTAAAATGTGTTCTCATTAAAAGGATTTATGCACTTACATGATTTTTCACTAGTTTCCTTGGGGACTAGTTCTGAGTAGCTCTTCATGTCATCATGCTAAAAGCAGAACTCTCAGGCAGATGGCTTGTAATGTTATATCAGGTAGCAAGATGATAGTTAAGAAAGGAATTTGAGCTGGACACTGTCTTTAATTATTATTAAATAGAAACCTTAAGAAATGTGATTTTTATGGGGCTTGCATATCATTTATTGCTTAGTTTTAAAATACTTTGAAAATTCTTTTATCAATATGGAAGAATGAGGGAAAGTGATTTAATATTTGTCCACACTTAGGCCAAAGTGAGAAATGGAACCTCTGTTGCCAAATGAAGAGGTGTCAGTGATGGTTCTGGGTGATGATATTATATGTTATAGGAATGGTTCTTTCTGGTTTATGTTTACTATCCCTAGACTTCAACAGTAATCGTACAAAGTAAGAAAGAGCATATTTTTATACATGAAGTTGCTTAGATTTTGAAAGGTGTGCCCAAAGTCTCAGCTGAGATTCTAAGTCATGTCTGTCGGACCTCAGAGTTTGTGCCTTGGGCATTAATCCTGGCTACTTCAAAGTGAAAAAAAAAATGTTAGTCTGATTTGTTCCTTATATTAAGATAAGCCTTAGGGGAGAGAATTGTTTTAAGGGGTTTTCCTGGAATGAAACGGAGAAGGCAATGGCACCCCACTCCGGTACTCTTGGCCTGGAAAATCCCATGGACGGAGGAGCCTGGTAGGCTGCAGCCCATGGGGTTGCGAAGAGTCGGACACGACTGAGCGACTTCCCTTTCACTTTTCCCTTTCATGCATTGGAGAAGGAAATGGCAACCCACTCCAGTGTTCTTGCCTGGAGAATCCCAGGGACAGGGGAGCCTGGTGGGCTGCCGTCTATGGGGTCACACAGAGTTGGACACGACTGAAGTGACTTAGCAGCAGCACCAGCAGCTGGAATGAAAAAGAGTTAAGCTGGAGCACGTTGGGAAACTCATCTCCTGTGGAAAGCACCTTATACTTAGTTGCCTCGAAGTGCAATTTGGCAATTTTGTCCCCAAAGTGAAATCTTTTAGTACATTACACTCTACTATATGGTGGCATTATTAGCTCCTTGAGAGGAATAAAATGCCTTTTTTTCCCCCTGATACATTTATTTCAAAAGCTTTATCATGACTTTATCTCTTACTATTTTCTGTCATCCTAGCTCTCTTTGCTATTTCTCACACAGAAGAGACACCCGTCTGCCTCAACCTTTACACGACTGAAACATACTCTCTAGTTACCTAAGGGACACAGTCTCTCACCTCCTTCAGGACTTTGCTCAGATGTCATCTTCTCCATGAGCCCTTATTCTTTCGGATTTGACATTCCACCCTGCCTCCATCACCACACACTGTTCTCCAAAGCACTGGGCAAATTCTAATATGTGATACTACATAACTGACATATTTATTATGTTTATATTCTTTGGCCTTTTTCCTCCTAGTACAAGTTCCACAAGGACCAAGTGTTTTTGATTGTTTTGTTCACTGATGTGGATATATTTTTGCTAAATGAATGATTATATGAAGAAATGTATTTGTGATGCTCTTTTGTGTGTGGGATGGGGTGAGGTGAGGTTGGTTACTTGTGTGTGTTTATATAACAAAACTGCTAATATAAGATTCTTTTAAAATATTGTGTCCTAAATTAGGTTTGTGAAGTATGTAGAATACGTTGAGTAAGGCACATTTGGTTTTTATTCATTTGGGCTATCTGTATTTAAGGGGGAAAAAAATGGTTAGCATTTCTGGATGTTTAAATCAAAATATTAATAACAAATGAGTTTAAAACCACATTCAACTCCAAGAATGATTGTGATACATACCTGTTTAGGTTAGTAACTTAGACTTAAATTATTATTAAACAAGAAATTTAAAGAGAAATTGTAGACATTTAAAAATTAATTCATTTTTAACTTTAGTAATTCTATTCTAAGCTTAGCTGAAATGCCCCTGCCCTTGCTTTTTTCTTAAACATGTGCTTTTTCATGTAGTTTGGAATAGAGAAGTAATCTTTTAGCTGAAATGTTAACTGTTAGCCAGCTATAGCGCTCACACCTAATATTATCCTATAAGTAGTACAGCATTTGGTCTTATTAGAATAAATGTATCTGTGAACTCTTTCCTCTGTTCAAGGACCACCTAGCTAGTGCCTTTGAACCCAACCAACATGTTAAGCCTGATATTAATATTGTTCCCAAATTCAGTTTTCCTTCTGGTGACAAACAGCACTAGTGCCAGACATTTCTCATTCATTCTGGTGAAGAAGATTGCCTTTTTCTTCACTGGTTTAAATTTAGGTTTATGTGGTGACACATTAATCAGATTTACTAGCTAATTATTAGTCACATTCAACATGCTAAAAATAAAAAACTAGTCTTTTAAAGAATTATTCTACACTGTTATGAAAATACCTGTTTTGGGTTCAGTTTTCATTGTTCAAATGAGATTTAGAGTAGTTTATTTGTGATTCCTTTATTTACAATATTAATAAAATAAAGTCATAAATCTTAAGAAAATTTTGGATAAATTCTGGATTCCAGCCAAATAATTTTGTCATGCCAGTAAGTATCAGTTTTTGGCTAGGTAAATAAATCCCAACATATCATGCAATCAAATGGATTTTGATTCAGTCAAGTGTAGTTACAAAGGAATTTCAGTACCCAAAAATATATATTCTCAAATAGCCCATGTGACTTTATGCTGTGGAGCTCATTTTTGTGGAATATAAAGCAAGTTTTTCCTTGAAATAAAATGTACTTGTTATAGAGCTTGATTCATTTGTATCCAACTTTTGAGTTATTAAATATAATATTTTTACAGAGTTTAGCAGACAAATGAAATAAAAAAGCAAAAAGGTTAGGTACTGTTACTAAGAAAACCATTTTATATTTAGAGTCTTATCTCACCAGTGGTGACTACCATCCTCTCTTATTCCACCCAGAGATAATGTGAGGGGGAAAAAGTAGGTTGTGTGCTAATTAGGTGGTCAACATTCTGAAGTATTTTTAGTGTTGAGACTAAATACAGACCTGAAGGGGAAAAAAAAACGAAATCTCTTCTCTAGACATATTTATTGATCTTATGGTTTAAAAGGAGAAAAGTTGATAGAAAAAAGTCACTGATAAGTACAAGGTTTATAACAAGTTCTTCTGTGGTATGTTGCTGAAAATCAGATTTATAAGCTGAAATAACCCAAGAGCTCTTAAAATATCCTGTATTCTGCTTTGATATACTCAAGATTTTCTCACAATAGTGTCATGTCTGTTTAATTTATAATTTTATAATGGAGTTAAGAGAGAGATTAGTTTATCTAAGCCCTATAGTAGACCTTTGGCTTGAATTCAACATTATATTCACTGCTTGGAATACTGTATACCAAGAGGAATGTTTACCTGTGTTTCAAATAATAGAAAACAGGGATAGTCTTATGATCTTATCATCTTGTAGCTTATTAATCATAAGAAAAGGATTTTTTTTTTTCAAGTATGCTGTGCCATGCATAGTTGCTTCAGTCATTTCTGACTCTTTGACACCCCAGGGACTGTAGCCTGCCAAGCTCCTCAGTCCTTGGGGTTTTTTAGGAAAGAATACTGGAATGGGTTGTCATTTCCTCCTCCAGCGGATCTTTCCAACCCAGGGATCGAACCCATATCTCCTGCATTGCAGGTGGATTTTTTCCTGCTCAATTTTTCAAGTATAGATTTGCTAATACACTCCCAGTATATAAATGAGAATCAGTAAAATAAAAACTGTTTGTAATATAGCGTTAAACTGCACCTTTAATTTAATATGTTTTACCAAGAATTAAAACTTACTTGGTAAAGATGATACTTTTCCTTCCTAGTCTTGGAAAAGATGATACTTTTCCTTCCTTCTATCCACTCTAGAAGTAGTATGACTTAATTGAGAAGTGGAGGCCTCATTTTCCAAGGGATTGGGGAAGTCAGGACATCTAAAGTGTTCAGAGCCAGTATTCCTGGTTGCCTACCTAATTGTATTATGCTTTAAGCATTAACATGCTTTGCTTTCAAATTCTCTTTATTGTAGTCTATGCAAGGGAAACTTTCTAAAGAAAAATTGACTACTCAAAAGATGATGGAAGAGCTGGAGAAGAAAGAAAGAAACCTTCAGAGATTAAGAACATTGCTTGATGTGAGTAGAAGAAATTCAGATTGCTTTCAAGGATGATTCAGTACCTATTTAAGTTACAGGAAATGCCTGTTTTGTACATACTTGTAAATCATTTTTTAATTGAAGACTTGATTTTGTTGTGCCAGATAATTAAATTCATTAGGTTTCTTAATAAGATTATAATAAAAAGACAAACTTTTAGTTTTGTATTGTCTTAGAAACAATTTCATACACTTAACTACAGCAAAGTCAGCTGTTACATAGAGATTAGATCCCAAGTCATAAAATGATGCATAAATTGAATATAAATGAAGTTATGCTTGAAAATCCTTAAGGAAGGTAAAATATAGACACGTCATCTATGGAACAGATCACTTTCTTCATTTAATTATGAGATGAAATATTAATATTTTGCTTGTATTTAACGACATGTTATGTAAAAAGTACTTATTTTAGTTTTTGAGCTGTCATCGTGACATATTCCTCTAAATAGTTAGAAATACATCTCCAAAAATTAGGGACAGTACCATTTCAGCACTGTCCCACCATATAAGAATAAGAATTTTCCTTGATGTTTGGTAATACCTATCTTAGAAAAATTCCTGCCTTTCTTCCCCAAATGTTAAAACCAGTATCAATCAAGACCATGTGTTGTGTTTCATTTTGCTTTTTAAACCTAAAGTTCTTTTCTTCTCCTTAACAGAATCAAGCCTTTTGTCATAGACTCAGATTTGTTATACCTGGATTTGTCTGATTGCTTCCTCATGGTGTCATTTATCTTGTTCTCTACCCCCTGTATTTCTTGTAAGCTAGAAGTTAAAGCTAAGGATTTTAGACTCATTGCAAACATTTTTTGGCATGAATACTTTGTAGGTATTTTTCACATCGTCAAATTATATGTGTTTGCTTATCCCACTGTAAGTGTCACAAATACCAATCTCACTGGACTAAGGTGGTGACAGACTGATTCTTCCCGCTGTAACACTAGCCTCTGCAATCAGCAGATCTGTGGGCTTGATATTCAGGCAAGTGTGTGAATATCCAGTGTGCCAGCACCCTTTCCCTTGATGGTTTTAACATCCACCAATGATCATCTGAATCATTAGACAATTAAAAGAGTAATTTTTATATCATTCCTTTTACAATTATTAGCTGGCATTCTTCTATAAAAAAATTTATTTTCCTCATTAACCCAGGCTATTTGGCTTTTCTGAAATTTCCAATACCACCTGGAAAGTCAGTCAAACTTACCTTTAATTAGTAATTTTCAGGATGAGGAATAAATGGTGGTAATTTGGGGAGTAAGTGAGTGTCACTTTTTCTGAGCATAATAAATCATGAGCTCATACTGATACTTCTAATTCAGATTTAACAATTGAGAGTTGCTTGGGCTTTTTTCTTCATCTTTGATTTTATACTTTTCTTTTCCTCTTATACTGAAAAATTTGGTTCCTATCAACACCGTAACATACATACTTTTTTCTCAATGTACAAAAAATAGTTTCAGATTAGGTAAATCACTGTTGCTGCTAACAATAAAACTACAGGATGAGGTTTCAATTTTCTTTGCAGTTCTTTCTATTCTGGGGATAAATCTCATAGCAAATTACATAACAACCAAGGTACTTTTAATATGAGACCTTGGGAGACTCCCTAGAAACTTAGTCTGTTGGAATTTATGTTTCGTCTCTCAGATTCACCCTCGGACATCAGATGGCACAGAGAAACCCTTTCCAGTATTTGAATTCTTTTTCTCTCCTTTTTTATTTTTCTTACTGCATATATGCAGTTAAGTCTGGTTACTGTACATGTAATATGACTTCACTGTTTTGTTTATAGACTTGGGTGGGAGAATGTCAACCTTTATGGCTTTTGAGTACCTTTCCTCTGTTCTGACAGCCTGATTTTTGTTTTCTTTATCCAATGCAGAACCAAAGACAAACAGAAGAGACCTGCTCTTTATTGGATCAGGGCCAGGAAGCAGAACAGTCCAGGCAGCAGACCGTTCTTTGCAAAAGGCCACTCTTTGATTTGAGTGTGATTGATCAGCTGTTCAAGGAAATGTCCTATTGTTTGCTTGACTTGAAGGCATTGTGTAGTATTCTTAATCAGCGTGCTCAGGGCAAGGAGCCTAATCTTTCTTTATTACTGGGAATCAGATGTAAGTGGCTAATGACTTGTCCTAACTGTATTGCCTAACAATTAGAAACATATCTTCTTGAATTAGAAACGTCTGTCTTTTCCCTATTTATTTTTATCTCCCTTCCTATTTAGATTTATAAATTTCTGAATCAGTCTGTGGCTCTGAATACCTGTTACTGCTTAATAGCTAGAACTTGCCTCATTGGATTTATAAAAATGAGGAGGGTCATGGTTGATATGGACTGCCACTCGGAAGAATGCCTATAAATCCACATATATGGATGAGTTAGGAGATGTTGCCTGTGCAGAATTCAATACGTGACCAGAATGGTAGTTCAGTGTGATTTTCTGATTACTTTCCTAAAAGTGATGATTCTCTTTGCTTTCATGTGGCGATTGTATTAAATTAATGACCCATCCATCAGTCCGCTGGTAAAATATCTGAGAGAAAATACTTAGACGCTTTCCTGTGTATGTTCTGCGGCAGCTGTTTAATGTAGGTGCCGATGCTGCCACATGAGCCAGTTTTCGTGCCTGGAGCTCTGTTGTCCTTGCGATGTGCACCTGCTGGCTTTGTCCCTCTCCATGTGACACCCACCCGTTCTGCCTCATTCTTCCCTCCTGCACCCTGATGGTGAGAGCTGCCTCAGTACTATCCTAGGGTCTGGTCCCTTCTCTGCTGCTTTTTCTGGAACACTCAACTTATATAAGGGCCCAAAATCATTATAATATTAATATGTTGGTCTCTTTTTAATATAGAGGAAATAGACTTCAGTAAGGAGAAATGAGTGGAATAAGACCATAATGTTTCTATACCAACATGCTGTATTGAGTTAATTGCTTAATAATATGATTACTATGTGACTGAGTGGAGACTAGTTTTATTTCCAGTTTCATCAAAGAGATTCTACAGTCTTGTATCATAATAGTTATTTTGGCGAACCAAATAATACTCCTGATCGTGTAACTGTACTCAGAGATGTCAGCAGAAGTTTCTTTTCCATGAATGTAAGAACACATATATGAGTGTGAGTATATAGAAGCACTTTGAAAGAAATTTGAAGTATAGTTGATTTACAGGGTTGTATGTTAGTTTCCGGTGTACAACAAAGAGATTCAGTTATACATATAAAATATATATTTCATTGTAGGTTATTATAAGGAACCAAATATAGTTCCTGTGTTATGGAGTAGGACCTTGTTGTGTTTACATATAGTAGTTTGTATCTGTTAATCCCGTGAAAGAAAGTGAAAGTGTTAGTTGCTCAGTTGTGTCTGACTCTCTGTGATCCCACAGACTGTAGCCTGCCAGGCTCCTCTGGCTCCTCTGTCCGTGGAATTCTCCAGGCAAGAATACTGGAGTGGGTAGCCATTCCCTTCTCCAGGGGATCTTCCCAACCCGGGGATCAAACCTGAGTCTCCCGCGTGGCAGGCAGATTCTTTACCATCTGAGCCACCAGGGAAGCCCATGCTCCTCCTTTATCCCTCTCCCCTTTTCCTCTCTGGTAATGATGTTTGTCTTCTATGTCTGTGAGTCTGTTTCTGTTTTTTAAATAAATGCATTTGTGTTGTATTTTAGATTCCACTTATGGATGATACCATATGGTATTTGTCTTAATCGTCCTTACTTCGTATAGTATGATAATTGCTAGGTCCATCCGTGTCGCTACAAATGATGTCATTTTATTCTTTTCATGGCAGTTCTGTATTTAGTTTTTTGAGGACCCTCCATAAGGTTTTACATCGTGGTTGCACAGTTTATACTCCCACCAGCAATGTAGGAGAGTTCCCCTTCCTCCACCCCCATTTATTGTTGGTGGGCTTTTTAGTGATGACCATTCTGACTGGTGTGGGATAGTACCTCACTATAGTTTGGATTTGCATTTCTTTGATAATTAGCAACATTTAAGCATATTTTCATGTTCCTATTGGCCATCTGTATGTCTTCTCTGGAGAATTACTTGTTTAGGTCTTCTGCCCATTTTTTTATTCAGTTAGTTGGTTTTTAAAACACTTTATAATGTTATATTCAGTCACTCAGTAAGCATTAATCAAATGCCTTCTATAGTCCAAGCACTGAAGTGCTGATAATGCACATAGATTGAACACAGTTCCTGCTCACACATTAACCACAATATTAGAGCATTGAAATAAATGCTATAATTGAAACGTGATCAGAGGACAGTGGGAGCACAGAGGGGGAAAAAACAGTGAAATATACCTGGGAGGGGCTGTGAAGCCTCCATGGGGGTGTTTAGCTTGAATCTCAAAGGAGGAGAAGTTTGACGGGTGATCATGGGGTGTTGGAAGTTAGCAGTCATCTCTTGGAGCAAGAAATAAAAGCTTACACACAAAAGACTCATTTTCTCCACCATTTCAGGGCTGGCCATCCTTTGGGTTATTTTGTAACCTTCTACCTTTGTGCTGTTTATATAGCGTTTATTAACTTTTGCAGTGATAGGGTAAGAGAGCAACCCTAACATGAGTAAAAGGGAGATTCAGCAATCTTGGCACCATGTATACTCCTTCCATTCTGTTAGGGTTTAACCCGAGTCCTTACCTTATAGTCTGGCCTTGTGAAAATTTGACCAACCAGCTAATTTCTCAAAAACAATGGAGATTTTTCTGATCCTTGTCTCATTACCCCATCAACTGTCTGCTGACACTGTTCACCTCACCCTTGATAAAGCTCTGCTTCCATGGTTTCCATGACATCATTCTCTAGGTTCTGCTTCTACCTTTATGACTGCTCAGCCTCAATCTGTGAAATTCTCTACCACTTAAATACTGGCAGACCTCCTGGAAACTTTTGTTGTTGTTTACTTTTTCCAAGTAATCTTGTACATACCCACTTGTTTTCTGTTTTCCCTGTACCTTTGACCCATAAAGATATTTATCTCTCACCCTGCCTAGACATTCATCCCCTTTCAGCTCCTGACTTTATTCACCTGTACGTTAGAACCAGCGGTTTCATAGGTATCGCAGACTCAATATGTCTGAAACAGAACCTACTTTTCTTCCCTCCCTAAACCTGTTCCTCCTCTGAGTGAGTAGAACCACTATCCAGCTATCAACCCAACCCAGATTTTATTCTCCACCCTCTCGTTCGCCCATCTGTGTCCTTTGCCTAATCCCTGGGCCCCTTCCCAAGCTGCCTGGTAATCAGACTTGATCATGTCTGTGAGCCCCTTCCTACTTGTAACATTTATTCCTGCTGCCACATCTCCATTGCACTCTTGCCTTAATTCAAGCTTTAATAGTCCTTCATCTGGACTGGTTTCTCTGTCAACCGTTGTGCCCCACCCCACCATCCCTAATCCATCTTCTTTTTTAATTTTCTTTTTTATTGAATGATAATTGCTTTACAGAATTTTATTGTTTTCTGTCAAACCTCAACATGAATCAACCATAGGTACACATATAACCCCTCCCTTTTGAACCTCCCTCTCATCTCCTGCCCCATCCCATCCCTCTAGATTGATACAGAGCCTCTGTTTGAGTTTCCTGAGTCATATAGCAAATTTCCATTGGCTATCTATTTTACATACAGTAATGTAAGTTTCCATGTTACTCTTTCCATACATCTCACTCTTTCCTCCCCCTTCCCATGTCCATAAGTCTATTTTCTATGTCTGTTTCTCCATTGCTGCCCTGTAAATAAATTCTTCAATACCATTTTTCTATATTCTGTATATATGCATTAGAATATGATATTTATCTTTCTCTTTCTGACTCACTTCACTCTGTATAATAGGTTCTAGGTTCATCCACCTCACCAAAACTGACTCAAATGTGTTCCTTTTTATGGCTGAGTAATATTCTATTGTGTATATGGACCACAACTTCTTTATCCATTCATCTGTCAGTGGACATCTAGGTTACTTCCATATTCTAGCTATTGTAAATAGTGCTGCAATGAACAATGGGGTCAGTTCAGTTCAGTTCAGTTGCTCAGTCGTGTCCGACTCTTTGCGACCCCATGAATCGCAGCACGCCAGGCCTCCCTGTCCATCACCAACTCCCAGAGTTCACTGATACTCCCGTCCATCGAGTCAGTGATGCCATCCAGCCATCTCATCCTCTGTCGTCCCCTTCTCCTCTTGCCCCCAATCCCTTCCAGCATCAGAGTCTTCTCTAATGAGTCAACTCTTCGCATGAGGTGCCCAAAGTACCGGAGTTTCAGCTTTAGTATCATTCCCTCCAAAGAAATCCCAGGACTGATCTCCTTCAGAATGGACTGGTTGGATCTCCTTGCATCCAAGGGACTCTCAAGAGTCTTCTCCAACACCACAGTTCAAAAACATCAATTCTTTGGCGCTCAGCTTTCTTCACAGTCCAACTCTTACATCCATACATGACCACAGGAAAAACCATAGCCTTGACTAGACAGACCTTTGTTGGCAAAGTAATGTCTCTACTTTTCAATATGCTATCTAGGTTGGTCATAACTTTTCTTCCAAGGAGTAAGCGTCTTTTAATTTCATGGCTGCAATCACCATCTGCAGTGATTTTGGAGCCCAAAAAAATAAAGTCTGACACTGTTTCCACTGTTTCCCCATCCATTTCCCATGAACAGTGGGATACATGTGTCTTTTTCAACCCTGACTTCCTCAGGGTATATACCTAGGAGTGGGATTGCTGGGTCATATGGTGGTTTTATTCCTGGTTTTTTAAGGAATCTCCATATCGTCTTCCAAAGTGGCTATATTTACATTCCCACCAACAGTGCAGGAGCATTCCCTTTTCTCCACACCTTCTCCAGCATTTATTGTGTGTAGACTTTTTGATGATGGCCATTCTGACCAGTGTGAGGTGATATCTCATTGTGGTTTTGATTTGCATTTCTCTAATAATTAGCAATGTTGAGCATCTTTTCATGTGTTTGTTAGCCATCTGTATGTCTTCTTTGGAGAAATGTCTGTTTATGTCTTTTGCCCACTTTTTAATTGGGTTGTTTGATTTTCTGGCATTGAGTTGTATGAGCTGCTTGTATAGTTTGGAAATTAACCCTTTGTCAGTTGTTTCATTTGCTGTTATTATCTCCCATTCTGAGGGTTGTCTTTTCACTTTGCTTATAGTTTCCTTTGCTGTGCAAAAGCTTTTAAGTTTAATCAGGTCCCACTTGTTTACTATTGTTTTTATTTCCATTACTCTAGGAGGTGGGTCACAGAGGATCTTGCTTGATTTGTCACTGAGTGTTCTACCTATGTTTTCCTCTAAGAGTTTTATAGTTTCTGGTTTTACATTTATGTGTTTAATCCATTTTGAGTTTATCTTTGTGTCTGGTGTTAGGAAGTGTTCTAATTTCATTCTTTGACATGTAGGTGTCCAGTTTTCCCAGCACCATTTATTGAAGAGGCTGTCTTGGCTCCATTGTATATTCTTGCCTCCTTTGTCAAAAATAAGGTACCCATAGGTGCATGGGTTTATTTCTGGGCTTTCTTTTTTTTTCCATTGGTCTATATTTCTGTTTTTGTGCCAGTACCATACTGTCTTTATGACTGTAGCTTTGTAGTATAATCTGAAGTCAGGAAGCTTGCTTCCTCCAGTTCCATTCTCGAGACTGCTTTGGCTATTTGAGTCTTTTGTGTTTCTGTATGAACTATGAAATTTTTTGTTCTAGTTCTGTGAAAAATGCCATTGGTAATTTGATAGGGATCACATTGAATCGGTAGATTGCATTTGGTAGTATAGTCATTTTCACAATATTGATTCTTCCTACCCAGGAACATGGAATATCTCTCTATCTGTATATGTCATCTTTGATTTCTTTCATTAGTGTCTTATAATTTTCTGTGTACAGTTCTTTTGTCCCCTTAGGTAAGTTTATTCCTAAATATTTAATTCTCTTTGTTGCAATGGTGAATGGGATTGATACCTTCATTTCTCTTTCTGATTTTTCATTGTTAGTATATAGAAATGCAAGTGATTTCTGTGTATTGATTTTGTATTCTGCAACTTTGCTAAATTCACTGATTAGCTCAAGTAATTTTCTGATACTATCTTTAGGGTTTACTATGTACAGTATCATGTCATCTGCAAACAGTGAGAGCTTTACTTCTTCTTTTCTGATATGGATTCCTTGTATTTCTTTTTCTTCTCTGATTGCTCTAGCTAGGACTTTCAGAACTATGTTGAACAACAGTGGAGAAAGTGGGCACCCTTGTCTTGTTCCTGTCTTAGGGGGAATGCTTTCAGTTTTTCACTATTGAGAGTAATGTTTGCTGTAGGCTTATCAAAAATGGCCTTTACTATGTTGAGGTAGTTTCCTTACATGCCCATTTTTTGAAGAGTTTTAATCATAAATGGGTGCTGAACTTTGTCAAAGGCTTTTTCTGCATCTATTGAGATGATCATATGGTTTTTATCTTTCAATTTGTTAATATGGTGTATCACATTGATTGATTTGCATATACTGAAGAATCCTTGCATTCCTGGAATAAACCCAACTTGATCATGGTGTATGAGCTTTTGATGTGTTGCTGAATTCTCTTTGCTAAAATTTTGTTGAGGATTTTTACATCTATGTTCATCAGTGATACTGGACTGTAGTTTTCTTTTTTGTGTGTTGTCTTTGTCTGGTTTTGGTATTAGGGTGATGGTGGCCTCGTAGAAAGAGTTTGGAAGAGTTCCTTCCTCTGCAATTTTATGAAAGAGTTTTAGAAGGATAGTCATTACCTCTTCTCTAAATGTTTGATAGAATTCTCCTGTGAAGCTGTCTGATCCTGGGCTTTTGTTTTTTGTTTTTTGTTCACAGCTTCAGTTTCAGTGGTTGTAATTGGGTTGTTCATAATTTCTATTTCTTCCTGGTTCAGTCTTCTCTTTTTTTCTTGATGAGTCTGGCTGAAGGCTTGTCAATTTTGTTTATTTTCTCAAAGAACTAGCTTTTAGTTTTATTAATCTTTACTATTGTTTCTTTCATTTCTTCTTCATTTATTTCTGGTTGGATCTTTATGATTTCTTCTACTAATTTTGGGGTTTTTTTTTTTTTTTCCAGTTTTAGGTATAAAGTTAGGTTGTCTGTTTGATGTGTTTCTTGAGGTAGGATTGTATTGCTATAAACTTCTCTTAGAACTGCTTTTGCTGCATCCCATAGGTTTTGAGTTGTCATGTTTTCATTGTCATTTGTTTCTAGAAATGTTTTTATTTCCCTTTTGATTTCTTCAGTAACCTGTTGGTTTAGAAACACACTGTTTAATCTCCATGTATTTGTGTTTCTTACAGTGTTTTTTTCTTGTAATTGATATCTAGTCTCATAGCATTGTGGTCAGAGAAGATGCTTGATACAATTTCAGTTTTCTTTAATTTACTAAGGTTTGATTTGTGACCCAAGATGTGGTCTATCCTGCTGAATGTTCCATGTGCACTTGAGAAGAAGGTGTATTCTTCTGCATTTGGATGGAATGTCCTGAAGATATTGAGATCCATCTCATCTAATGTATCACTTTAGACTTGTGCTTCCTTATTAATTTTCTGTTTTGATGATCTGTCCATTGGTGTGAGTGGGATGTTAAAGTCTCCTGCTATTACTGTGTTACTGTCAGTTTCTCCTTTTATGTCTGTTAGTGTTTGTCTTATGTATTGAGGTGCTCCTATGTTGGGTGCATAGATATTTGCAATTGTTATGTCTTCCTCTTGGCTTGATCCCTTGATCATTATGTAGTGTCTTTCCTTATCTCTTGTAACCGTCTTTATTGTAAAATCTATTGTGTCTGATACGAGGATTGCTACTTCAGCTTTCTTTTGCTCCCCATTTGTATGGAATATATTTTTCTATCCTCTCACTTTCAGTCTATATGTCTTTAGGTCCGAAGTAGGTTTGTTGTAGACGGCATATATATGGGTCTTGTTTTTGTATCTATTCAGCCAGTCTGTGTCTTTTGGTTGGAGCATTTAATCCATTTACATTTAAAGTAATTATTGATATACATGTTCCTATTGCCATTTTCTTAATTGTTTGGGGTTGACTTTATAGATCTTTTTTCTTTTCTTGTATTTCTTGACTATATAAGTCCTTTTAACATTTGTTGTAAAGCTGGTTTGGTGGTACTGAATTCTCTTAACTTTTGCTTGTCTGAAAAGCATTTTATTTGTCCATCAATTTTGAATGAGATCCTAGCTGGGTACTATAATCTTGGTTGTTAGTCTTTGCCTTTTAGTACTTTAAATATGCCTGCCATTCCCTTCTGGCTTGCAGAGTTTCTGCTGAAAGATCAGCTGTTAAGCATATGGCTTTTCCCTTGTATTTTACTTGTTGCTTCTCCCTTGCTGCTTCTAATATTCTTTCTTTGTGTTTAGTCTGTGTTAGTTTGATTAGTATGCGTCTTGGCGTGTTTCTCCTTGGGTTTATCCTGTATGGGACTCTTTGTGCCTCTTGAACTTGTATGACTATTTCCTTTTCCGTGTTGGGGAAATTTTCAAGTATAATCTCTTCAAAAGTTTTCTCATACCCTTTCTTATTCTCTTCTTCTTCTCAATACCTATAATTTGAATGTTGGTGCTTTTGATATTGTCCCAGAGGTCTCTGAGACTGTCCTCGGTTCTTTTCATTCTTTTTATTTTCTTCTGCTCTTTAGATGTTATTTCCACCATTTTATCTTCCAGCTCACTGATTCGTTCTTCTGCTTCAGATATTCTGCTACTGATTCCTTCTAGAGTATTTTTAATTTCAGTAATTGTGTTGTTTTTCTCTGGATGTTTATTCTTTAATTCTCCTAGGTCTTTGTTAATTGATTCTTGTTGCATTTTCTCCATCTTGTTTTCAAGGTTTTTGATCATCTTTACTATCATTCTGAATTCTTTTTCAGGTAGTTTGCCTATTTCCTCTTCATTTCTTTGGACTTCTGTGTTTCTAGTTTGTTTCTTCATTTGTGTAGTATTTCTCTGCCTTTTCACTTTTTTTTTAACTTAGTGTATTTGAGGTCTCCTTTTCCCAGGCTTCAAAGTTGAATTCTTTCTTTCTTTTGGTTTCTGCCCTCCTAAGGTTGGTCCAGTGGTTAGTGTAAGCTTCGTATAGGGTGAGATTTGTATGCGTTTTTGTTTGTTTGTTTTTCCTCTGCTGGGCAAGGCTGAGTGAGGTGGTAATCCTGTCTGCTGCTGATTGGGTTTGTGTTTTTGTTTTGTTTGTTGTTTAGATGAGGCGTCCTGCACAGGGTGCTATTGGTGGTTGGGTGATGCCAGGTCTTGTATTCAAGTGGTTTCCTTTGTGTGTGTTCTCACTGTTTGATACTCCCAGGGTTAGTCCTCTGGAAGTCTGGGGTCTTGGAGTCAGTGCTCCCATTCCAAAGGCTCAGGGCTTAATCTCCTTAGAAGCATCTTTCTCCTCTTTGGGCTTGGTCACCTTTCCATTCGTAGATCCCAGCTTGCTTGACAAGGTTGGGCCAGGAGACAGAAGTCCTCGCCAAGCAGGCCGGACTTGGGAGAGTGCCTAGGGCGGCAAGTCGCAACCGCGAGCTCCCCTTGGTGTGGCTCTGGTCAGAATCTGCTGTTCCCCCGCACTGCTGCTGCCACCGCTGCCTTCCCTCTCTCTCTCCCTACACCCACACCTCGTAGGAGCTCACCTGCTCCCTCACTCACGCTCTCCTTCCAAAGAACCTTCAGGTCCTGGAGAGCCCCCGAACCATCTTTTATGTTGCTGCCAGAGCCATCATTTAACCCGTAGTTCACATTTCCTCTGGGGAAATCAGAGGCAATACTAGGGGACTTCCCTGGTGGCTCAGACAGTTAAACGTCTGTCTACAATGTGGGAGACCCAGGTTCGATCCCTGGGTCCAGAAGATCCCCTGGAGAAGGAAATGGCAATCTACTCCAGTACTATTGCCTGGAAAATCCCATGGACAGAGGAGCCTGGTAGGCTACAGTCCATGGGGTCTCAAAGAGTCGGACACGACTGAGCGACTTCACTTTGACTTGGGGCTTCCCTGGTGGCTCAGAGGTTAAAGCATCTGCCTGCAATGCAGGAGACCTGGGTTCGATCCCTGGGTTGGGAAGATCCCCTGGAGAAGGAAGTGGCAACCCACTCCAGTACTCTTGCCTGGAAAATCCCATGGACAGAGGAACCTAGTGGGCTACAGTCCACAGGGTCACAAAGAGTCGGACACGACTGAGTGACTTCACTTCAGATTTCCTCAGACACCCCTTAGAACAGACATAAAGGTAGTTCCCACCTGCCTCTCTAGTCTCGTTTCTTGACATTCCTCTGTCTCAACCATTTATGCTCAACCATTTTAGAGCTGGTACTGATTTTCTTGATGTTTCTCAATTTATATCAGACTGTTCTGTTTTCTGTTTCTGTATACCTGTGTTCATTCTGCTTCCTTGGCCTCTTCAGAGAACCTGTCCCCTCTCCAGTTAGGCCACCCTGTTCTCTTCCTTATGTTGCTGTAGCCTTTGTGTCGTGGGCGGTTACCTAGGACACCTGACTGAATTTGCTTGTTTATGGAATGTATGTAAATCATTAAGAATAAGCCACCAGGTGCATTATTTTGCTGACCTCAGCACTCAGTACAATGTCTAGATCATGGATCATGAACAATAAAACAGTTAAATTAGTATTTGTTAAAATAATATGTTACCTGATTCTGAACTCAGCCCTTACCCTCAGTGATTTAGCCATTGGGCAGTTGGCTCTCAGCTTGATTCAATCATTTGGAATTCAAATGTTTAGAATCCCAGCATACACACACACACACACACACACACACACACACACACTCAATTCTTCTTACTTTGCAGTCTGTAAAAATATAAGATAGTGCCCCTTACCACCCAAAAGATTTTCAGATTTTTGTCTCTAGTTGGGTTTGAAGAGAGCTATTAGCATGTTCCTTTTTACTCTGGGAATATTGTCATCCATTAAACCTGTTGAATTTGTGCGTATCACTGTATGAATTTATGCATTTTCACTAGCAAAATTTTAAAAGGACCAAATAGATAAGATCCATTTACTGTAGTGCAAAATTTAAACCTGAGCTTGACCTGTATTGAGTGTATAGCATTATATTTCCAATGATAATTAGGCTGAAAATCCTAAAATGCCTTTGTTACCAAAAAATGTGACATTTTCTCCATGTTCTATATCCACAGCAATGAACTGTTCAGCTGAAGAAACTGAGAATGACCACAGCCCAGAAGCACTCACTAAAAAACTGTCAGATGTATGCCAGTTACGGAGGGACATAGATGAACTACGGACCGCAATATCGGACCGCTATGCTCAGGACATGGGAGACAACTGCGTTACCCAGTGACCGGTGTTGGGCCCACAGCAACAACGACCCATTGCAAAGTGCTGCTGTGTTCAGTTCTTCATGTTTCTCTCCAGGAGCCATGATAGAAAGTTGCAAGTGACATGTGTCTTGCTGCGTAGGTTTTTTTCTGTGGATTTGTTCTGTCGCAGAAGAATTGGGATGTGAGAAAGTTTTGAAGGGGCTTATCTAATCAGGCAAAAAAAATTAAATTGCCATTTGAAAAATATGATAAAATGTATAAGAAAAAAAAAAATCTGTATTCTCAAACTACTGACTGTAGGACCAAGCTGTGAAGAGTGCCCTTCAGATAAAGGGATAGAATTTCTTTTAATCACATAATTGTGTGTGTGTGTGTGTGTGTGCATGCATGTGTACTTATTTACAAAATTGTAAGGATTTCTAAGATCAAAGCAGAGCTTCTGAGAAAGGCACACACTATATTCTTGTGCTTCTTTTTTTTCTTCATGGAGAAGCTTGTGTTGTACTTGGGGTTTTCAAGGTTGGCTCAGCAAGAGTTCCCACCAGGCAAGTGTTGTAACAGCAGTACAGCAGCAAAACCTTTTGTGTTTTGAACGATCACTGTGCTGAGATGGTGAGGTTGTGGGGTTGGGTTGATTTTCGTACTGTAGACAGGTCAGTGATTTTTCCAGAGTGATTGTGAATCCTGTAAGAGGTGTGAAATACCGATGTGATGGTTAATCCCATTAGCATTATAATTTATGTATTACAAGGTGATTTAACATAATCGGAATTAATTTTAACATGTCCCTTACTATTTACAATTTTTATTTATAGATTATATATATATATATATATATCAGTGTAAACAAAGCCATATACAATTAATGCAAACCTAAGGCCTCAGATCATTATTGTAAAATGAACAAAATGACTCTGGAACAATAACTCGTTTATCCAAATCTCCAGTGTTTACATTTTCAACAGTTTTGTATCTGTTTTGAAGTTGAAACCACTTTAAGAAAAAATCAACCTGTATTCTTTATATCTGAATTATCACTAGCATAGAACAAAATCTAAACCTAAGTGATACTGAAATTCCTTTTATTAGGTAAAGTACATTAAAAACAGGGTTCTTCATAGAATATAAACTTGCCCCAGTTAGTTGTTCTTCTAGGGTATAAGATATCACGATGAAATACAACTGATTTTTTTAGTAGACATGCAATCATTTAAACTTCCAAATGAGTATTTCCCTATTTTAGTTGTATCTCGGAAGGAGTTTATATTTTATTACCTTCAGAGCATTTAGTACATTCTTTTGAATGTACTTAGTTGTGGCAATCAATGTCCTTTACATATTGGTTTTGATTTATCTCTTGATACAGCCCCAAGTCTCATTTAGGTCAAGACAACAGTAGGTAGAAGGAACAAAGGATGAAAATCAAGCTGGAGAATATTGTTTGGGGCAAGAGCAGATCACATGTCTGTTTTCTTGCCAGACTTATATTTAATGGTATAAAGGCTGCTCCTAGAAAAATATGCTCCTGAATAATTTCAGCAGTGAAAACATATTTGGGATAGACCTTCAAAGAAACTACCCAGGAAGACATTCAGCTCAGAATTTGACTTATAGACAGTTCTCAACAGTTATTCAATAGTTACATTTCAGCAATCAGTTATAATACATTGTAAGGACATCAGCCTTCCCTTCTGTTCAGTGCCTGAGTCCTCCCTGCCATTTAATGTCTTAGGATCTGAACACTAAGAAATCAGTGCATTGTAGGGATTCTGCTTCCCACGGTCCTTAAGTTAAAAAGGAGGGACTTGGTCAGTAGCAAAAATTTGGCTTTCTAAGATGTTGATCTGTTTTTGAATGTTGGTGGTTTAAGACAATCAAGGAGTAGTAAATATATACCAAAAATCTGATACAAAGAATTCTGCCTTGTAAAAATTAATATCTGTAAAAATGGTCATTTATAGTAAAGTAGATAATTAGCATCTAATAGATAATCCACAAGTGTAGCACACATTTTTACATTCTCTTTGAATAGAGTCCCCTCCCCCCACCCTCAACCTCCACAATTTTGAAAATAAAGGTACTCTGAAATGATAGTGATAATGGGCAAATAGTCACTGATTTGGATCACTAGGTTCTTACTAAAATGTATATGTTTGGGAGTTTTATGGTCATTAGTGTTGTTTAAACAAACTGTTGGTCATTTGTTTTGACTGTAGATACTTTGTTTTCCGCTTTTGTTGTGATAAAATAATTTATATTTTTAAAAAGTAAGTTTTCGAAAACTCAAAAAATTTGACTTAATTTACATATCTTGGGGTAAAAAATTTTAACCTAACAGAAAATTAACTAACTACTGCTGATATATTTCAGTTTCCCCTCCATGAAAAGGAGAATTAAGATGTAATAATTTAAGTATAACCTTGAATTACAGACTGTTTATCTCTTGGAATCTGGGTTTTGTAAAGGGTCCTAGATAATAAGCAGACAGCCTTGGAGGGAATTTTGGGGGAAATAAAGCTATTAGCAGTCTAATTTGTTAGTATTTAATTTTGATTTTTCAGAAAATTCCCTTCTCCAAGACAACCTTTTATGTTAGAATAGTAAGAATAATGATATCTCTTTAAAAACAAAGATTTTATGGTTAGACTAGGTAAGGTGGACAAGTAGAAACTCTGTAGTGTCGTGTCCTAGTTTGAAGTAGGATATTCTTAGGAGTTATTACAGTGATTATCTGTCTGAGGTGAAAATTAACCTAAGTTTTAAAGTAAATCTATTTGAAATTTGCTTAAGTATTGACTTAGGTAAGCCTTGTCTGAGTTTATTTCTTTCTGTTTTTTTTTTCAATAAGTGTGGCCCCTTTTTGTGTTTGAAATAGGAGTCAGTATTCAATGTTAACCATATTTTTATTAGTGACATTTGTTTTGATCATGACAATTTATTAAGCTGAATTAGACTTCTTTCAGTAGCTCGTTAGAGACAATCTCAAGGGCTGGAAAGTGTTGCTAAAATGGATATTGTACATTTCCACAATAATGTACAATAATGAATGACTAATGAAATTATAAATTTTGTCATAGTTCAAGACTTATTAATAGGATTCTCTTAGATGGCATTTTTAAAGGAACTACTTTATTAGGAGAATGTTCTTTCAATATCAGTAATAGTTCATTGAATAATACAGTAGCTGAGAACTTGGACTCTATTTTTACATCACATAGTTCAGCTCAGGCATATCTTTGGATTTTGGCATTCTCTTATGCAGCTTTGTATCATTGTAGATACGTAATTACAGAAATAAGCAATTCTCATAACCATGCTTACTCAGACAATGTCATTTGAAACTGCCAGTAGCTAGAGGTCTCAGAGCCAAAGTTAATTCATTTTGTTTCCATTTTTGACAGTTTTTTTTCCAGTGTTCACAAAACATAAAATTTCTAGCTTCACCCCAAAATGTCATGCTAGAAATTGCTGTATAATAATAACTTGCATTTAATCATGAAGAGGGAAAGGTTTTGGATATTTGGATTTTTATCTTATTTAAAAGAAGCATTGAGTATATTAAGAATGTAGTTTCAAATCAATGTCATTAACAACACTGTTGTAACTGCATACATGAAGAACCTTTTGTGCCTTTTTGCCTGCAGTAAGCATTCATTTCTATTTACATGAGCTGTAAGAATGTTGATGATTATTGCACCTTGTTCTTCTGTAAATAGACTTGATTAAGGATTTTCGTTTAAAGCAAGGAGGAGTTTTTGTTACTAGGTAGATACCTTAATAAACATAAAGGGAGTTATCAAATAATACGTCTTTGGAGTCCAACCTTTTCCCTGTTTAGTGAGCAGGAAACTCCTTTGGAATGTAGTCATTTGTGTGTATGTGTGTATATATGTATATGTATAGTTATTTAAATACATAAACATAAAATTCAGCATCACATTGGTGTGATGTCAAGAAGTAGTAAGGTGCTAGGTGGCTACATTAAAAGCACAGCAGAGTATACCATCAGTCACTATGACTGGTGGCTTTTATAAACTAGGTTCAGTTTTTGAACCGCCCAGAATACCTCATGTGTAAATACAATAGTCATGACTTAATTGAAATACAGTTATTGTAAAAAGAATGTGAAGCCACTGGTTGGCTTATGCCTTCTGATTATTATCCTCGCCTCTTTTTTTGTAAAGGGGTTGTTTTTTGTTTTTGTTTTTAAATAGGGTTTACAGCTAGAATTTTGAATGCCAAAGTTCTATTTATTAAATTTTAAAAAGTTTTCAATGTTAATGGCTAAGTATTTTTCCACTGGACTATTGTTTGTTGATGTTGGAATTTGTATTAACAGAAATAAATTTTTTATAAAAGATTTATGTCTACCAAGTGCCTAATGTTGATATAAAAATATATTTGAAATTTCACACTCTGAATTCTCAATGACAAGAATATGCTGGCTTGACTCTTTCAAAGTTTTCTTTATGCAAGAAAAAAATCTTACTAGAACAGGGGCACTTGTGCCTCCTATGTCTGTCTGAGGGTTTCTTTTCAGTCATTGCAAAGCGTTTTGTCAGGCCTTTTCCTTAAAGGGCACTGAGATTTTCTGATGGCATAAATGCAAGGCATGGCTATGCATTTCAGCTCATAGAACTGTATCTCTACTTTGAATTTCTAAAATTCTTATTTGAATGAAGAGTCTTCTCTCTACTTTTCCAACAGACAAAATCAGATTTCAGTTTTTTATATTGCTGAAAGATTGGCAAGGTAAATCTTTTTTATTTCCTCCCTTCTAATCAGAGATTAAAACCTTACTGAAACATATACAAATAAGACCTTGTTAAAAGATTGCTCCGCAGAGGCCTCAACATCTCAGATTGATGGCCTGGGTCCTTGTTCTAAGTCATATGTGCCTTAATGTTGCCTGCTGGTTAACATTTGGATTAGCAGCGTCTGTTTCTAGTCCAGTTAACTTGGCATTGCTGTCAAGAGTTTTTCATGAGGCATCTAATTCAGTTAACAGGAAAAAGAAGCATGCATTACAAACCCCATAGGTTGTAAGCAAATGACTTGGAAATAAAACCAGAATAGTTAAAGTCCTTGAGTATCTCCAAGGTTATTAATGAACAGTCTTCTGCTTTATAAGAAAACATATGATCATTTTGATCTGCTTTTAAAAATAAAGTTTCAATGGAGTCAGCAAAGACTTTTGATGGGGTTCATCCCAGTGATTTTGCCAGTACTTTGAGCTTCCTTTTTAGGCCAGTTTCCCAACCAACCAGTCTTTCTGTGTAGAAATACAAAGGACTCAGTTTGAAAGGAGTAAATATCCTCTTAGTGTTGGTGCAAAATGATGGCATGTGGATCCAGTAGAGCAAATTGTTTACAAATAAATAGCACTCTAACATCATGTCAGTTAAGATGGTCTCCTTGATTTAGTGGAGATTCCCATCTGAGGACTGAAATTGTGACAAAGATTTCTTCAATGTTCAAATAAAACTCTCCCTGATAAATTCAGTGTGATCACAAAAAGAAAAAAACAGCTTTCCATTTCAGCCACCTGTTTTTACTTAAACACAGTCTCACTTCACAATCTCCGTAGATTCCTTTATAATAGAAGTTTTAATGAAACATACACCTACCCTACTCTGTGACCTGGAAATTCCAGTCTAGGTGTTTACTTGAGATAAATACAAACATTCATCTAAAAAGAGACTTGGAAATGAATGTTCACAGTGATTTTATCCATAATAATCAAAAGCTGGAAATAGCCCAGGATCTGTCAGTAAGAGTTCTCTATCTAGAGTTGAAAACCAGCATTCTTTCATAACCTCAGGTTTTGATTGATTATTGAATATATGTTAATACTTTGGGGAAGATGGAGTAACATTGCATAGACAACAATGTGATGGTGTATCAGACTTCCTCTGTATACCAGAGGTACTTTTGTTTCTCTTCCCTCTGGGGCGAGCATTGTCCTTTGTCGTGCTCCCACCTGTGTTCCATGAGTCTCCACACTTGATGTGAAGCTCTTGGTTTCACCCTTCTTGAAACTCATCTTTTATGCCATTGTTTTTGAACAGCATAAAGAGCTCATCAGACTTGGAACTCTTTGAGAGCATGCATGTTGTCTTATTAGACTTTGCATTTAATAAGCCTGTAGGACATACTAATCTCCAGAGACGTGCAAATACCTGTTGTTAGCCCCAGGAAGGAAGAATGATTTCAAAGGGGAAAGAAATGGTTTTTATAGCATAGGTCATCCTTGGAGGCTGTGGGGCTTTTAATGGGACATGTAAAGTGATAATAAACCCTACTTAGGCAAGTTCCATTTTCCTCCGTCCCTTGGGCCTCTTGCTAATCTCTCCTGTGACTGTCCTCTCTCTGCCCTTCTGTGGGTTCAAGCCACAGGATTGGACACAGTTGTTTCCTAGCCCCAGTGTTCCTGGAGCATAACAATCTCATTGGGCGTTAAGCCAGCTGTGGAGGTTTTGTAAGGACAAATTCAAGGTCTTAAAGGAGGAGCAAAATGTCAGCTTAAACAGTGAATGCAGTTCCATCTATGTATATATATATGCACAAGTCTGGCGAATAGTCATTGAAGCATATAGTAACAGCTAGCATCCCTTCTACTTAAAGTAGTGTATGTCTGTGACTTGGTATCCTTCATGACTTTCAAAACTTTCTCAGTCATATTCCTCTGCATATTGTTTTTGTCCTGCTTCCTCTTTTCCCTATAACTGTGCCTCCAGTTATGTGTATCTTCTCTTTTATCCACTATGTGTCTTATGTTCTTTACTACTCTTGTTCCCTTCGTTCTTAATCTTCTCTTGTGATATGTCTTCTAATTGACTATGTCTCCTTTTGGCTATATTTAATTATCTATGAAATCCAACCGTAGAGTTGGCCAATATCAGGTTTTGTATTTTTCAGTTCTAAAACTTCCATTTGGTTCTTCCTTAGAATGTTTAGTTTTCTTTCAACATTATCGATTTTTTCACTGATTTCTTAAGCAAATTAAGCATAAATATTTTAAAGCCCATTATCTGTATCCTCAGTTTGTTTCTATTATCTGTTGTTTCTCTTCATTTTTAAAATAAAGTCTTTTGTTCTCACCTGTGTTGTTTTTTTTTTTTCAGAGCTGAATATTTTATATGAAAATATTTAAGGCTCTAGATAATGTTATCTTTCTCCAGACAGGATTTAAATTTGCTTCTGGTAGGGCTAGGGGCACTAATCAACCTAATTAACTCAGGGCTTCAGTTGATTTAGAGCAAGGGTTTGAGCCCTTGGGAGAGCCCCCCCCCCCCCCCCCCCACTGTATCTGGCTCATGTAGCAAAACCCCAACTCAAAGTAAAGGGCACTTGCCAGCACTTCCCTTCCTAAAACAGCTGTGGAGTCCAATTTTCACTTTCAATTCCAACCATTAGGTGAGCAATAACCTACAGGCCAAATTAGCCTACCACTTGGTTTTTGGAAATAAAGTTTCATTGGAACACAGTCGTGTCCATTTGTTTACCTATTGCCTAAGCTACTTCTGAGCTAAAATTGCAGAATTGAATGGTTGTAGGAGCCTATATGACTCTCAAAACCAAAATGATTTATTTGTAGAGTTTTGCTGACCCATATCCTGGATCCCTAAGTATAAGGAGAGCTCTGTCCAGTTTCTGTTTGTGTTCCCTCTTCCAGAAATGGCAAATATTCCTAAAGGAAAAATAGCCCCAAATCCCAGGGTAAACTTTTTTGTTTCTTCCTTGTACTGGATCTTGAACCTGTAATATTTTTTTTACTGCACCATTACCTCTCTGATGCCTTCAACTAGAATTTTCCCCAGAATTTTCTAATTATTCTTTGTGGGGAGGGTTGATCTGAATTTTAGTTTGCATTTATTGGAAGCAGAAATCTTTATAAGACATTTTAACCACCAGTGTTTAAAAAAATATATTTGTTTGGCTACACCAGCCTTAGTTGTGGCACACAGGATCTTCAGTCTTTCTAGTTGCAGCAGGCGGGGTCTAGTTCCCTGACCAGGGATCGAGCCCAGGTCCCCTACACTGAGAGTACAGAGTCTCAGCCTCTGGACCACCAGTTTTTAGACAAATCCAGCCTGACAGCAGGTACTCCACCATCCCTTCTTGTTGGTTAACATGTTTGCAGGGGTTTTGTCCTTCGTCCTTCTGATCTGTCCTAGTTGTTTGCTGTATGATGTAGGGTGCAGTTATTCTAGACTTG
Organism: Bos taurus; assembly: GCF_002263795.3. Classification (NCBI taxonomy): domain Eukaryota; kingdom Metazoa; phylum Chordata; class Mammalia; order Artiodactyla; family Bovidae; genus Bos; species Bos taurus. The sequence continues at coordinate 32,488,098 of NC_037336.1, forward strand.
GGTCTTCCACTTGTAAGAAGTGCTATCACTACACAAAAGTTCCTTCCTTCCTAAACTATTTCAGTAGTATATTTACTTCACTAAGTTCCTGCCCCTTAAAATATATCCTGCATATCTGCTTCTGAATCGTCAAAATGGCAGTCTTAATCAGGCTCTCAAAAACCTTCAGTGATTCTCATTGTCTAAGGAAATCCTTGACATTTAAGCTTTTTTTTTTTCTTCATCCTATTTTTTAAGTTTTCTATTTCCCTAGTCTGGTCAAAATATATTGGTCACATAAACTGATCAATGTGGACATTCAGCTCTGCTAAAAAAAAAAATACCAAATAATTCAGTCAATGCTTCTTTCTCATATAAAATGAATTTCCTCCCATTTATACTCTTCAAAGTTTATTTCAGATGGCATTATGTCTAACCATATTTTCCTTATCTTTCTATGCCTCATAGTGGTTTATACCTGGTTCACATTCAATAAACATGGTTTTCATTGGAAATAAGAGTTGTGTTCTAAGATATTTGCTTTGAGTAATTCTTCAATATTTCTGTTATAGAAACATAACTATTCTTCATTGGAGCACTGTCTTTTATTATTCCATAAGTATTTGAATATTAATAAAGTAAATAAACTTGCTAAAATTAATGAAGTTATTCCTAGCATTGGAGTGGCTAAATAGTAATAGATAATAACTATTATATAAAGGTTATTATCAGATAGAGTGTTGACAGATTTCTTATAACAAACTATTGATAGCAGTTGAATAATTTTAATTCAGAGATTTCCTATTTTTATTCGAGTAGTAAGGTAAACCATGTGACTAGTATCTAAGAATTCTAATATGTTAAAAACTTAGAGCCCTTATTAATTCTACTAATCTCAAATCTCTGGATAGTTTTATGTAAGTATTTTTAAGAGTAGACTCAGATTAGTTAATTTAAGAATCCAGTGGAAGATGTATGGAAAGTGTGCTTGAAAGGATATGTGTTTTAAAACTTTTTTACCTAGATTAGAATCTCTAATTTCTTAATGTATGTAAGGTGGGGTAAAAATCTTCTTCATAACCTTTGTGTAGTATTTAAATCTGTGATGAAAAACAAATTCTATTTGTGTCTTTGAAAAATTTGACCTCAATAGTTCTGTCTTGTTGGCAAGTGGTAAGTAGTATACAGAGCAATAACCAAAAAGATATATACAAAATATATACAAAAGCAACAACCACTCTAATGGTAGAGAGTGAAGAGGAACTCAAGAACCTGTTGATGAGGATGAAAGAGAAGAGTGAAAAAGCTGGCTTAACACTCAACATTCAAAAGACGAAGATCATGGCATCCAGTCCCATCACTTCATGGCAAACAGAAGGGGAAAAAGTGGAAGCAGTGACAGATTTTATTTTCTTAGTCTTCAAAATCAATGAATATGATGGTTGCAGTCACAAAATTAAAAGATGCTTGCTTCTTGGAATAAAAGCTGTGATAAACCTATACAGCATATTAGAAAGCAGAGACATCACTTTGCCAACAATGGTCCATATAGTCAAAGCTATGGTTTTTCCAGTAGTCATGTATGGATGTGAGAGTTGGACCATAAAGAAGTCTAAGCACCAAAGAATTGATGCTTTCAAATTGTGATACTTGAGAAGACTCTTGAGAGTTTATTGGGCTGCAAGAGATCAAACCAGTCAATCCTAAAGGAAACCAGTCCTGAATATTCACTGAAAGGACTGATGTTGAAGCTGAAGCTCTAATACTTTGGCCACCTGATGCAAAGAGCCAAGTTATCAGAAAAGGCCCTGATGCTGGGGAAGATTGAAGGCAAAAGGAGAGGGGAACAGCAGAGGATGGGATGGTTAGATAGGATCACCGACTCAGTGGATATGTATTTGAGCAAAGTCTGGGAGATAGTGGAGGACAGAGGATTCTGGTGTGCTGCAGTTGCAAAGAGTTGGACATGACTTAGCTGAACAACAACAACTTAACTGAACAACAACAACCAGCTAGAGCTAGAAAATGTTCCTAGAGTACATATTATAATGGAGAATGAAGAGTAGTGGAATCAAATGCCAACTATGTTGAGGACACCAAGGATTGGTGAGCTTGGAGGAATGGGAAGAGTTTTTAATCTGGGTTTTGAGTTCAGAATGCAAGTGATACTAACTTTTATTTGCAAAAAGTGTGGCAAAATGTGTAAGGATTTATGAATCAATGCTAATATTTGCCCATCAATGAATCTGGGGCAGAAGCGGAAAAAAAGAATGAATCTGGAGAAGAAAGAAGGGAATAGCATCGCTCTAGCTCAACATTCAGAAAACGAAGATCATGGCATCCGGTCCCATCACTTCATGGGAAATAGATGGGGAAACAGTGGAAACAGTGTCAGACTTTATTTTGGGGGGCTCCAAAATCACTGCAGATGGTGACTGCAGCCATGAAATTAAAAGACGCTTACTCCTTGGAAGGAAAGCTATGACCAACCTAGATAGCATATTCAAAAGCAGAGACATTACTTTGCCAACAAAGTTTCATCTAGTCAAGGCTATGGTTTTTCCTGTGGTCATGTATGGATGTGAGAGTTGGACTGTGAAGAAGGCTGAGTGCTGAAGAATTGATGCTTTTGAAGTGTGGTGTTGGAGAAGACTCTTGAGAGTCCCTTGGACTGCAAGGAGATCCAACCAGTCCATTCTGAAGGAGATCAGTCCTGGGTGTTCTATGGAAGGACTGATGCTAAAGCTGAAATTCCAGTACTTTGGCCACCTCATGCGAAGAGTTGACTCATTGGAAAAGACTCTGATGCTGGGAGGGATTGGGGGCAGGAGGAGAAGGGGATGACAGAGGATGAGATGGCTGGATGGCATCACTGACTCGATGGACGTGAGTCTCAGTGAACTCCAGGAGTTGGTGATGGACAAGGAGGCCTGGCATGCTGCTATTCATGGGGTCACAAAGAGTTGGACACGACTGAGCGACTGAACTGAACTGAACTGATGATACTCAGGAAGGCCCCATTACTGATAGGAGGAATGCTTGCTTCTGTTTCATGTGAATGAGCAATGTATGGGGGATTGCTTATTCCAAAACATCTGTCAGTATTTCACAACTAGTGATTCACACTTTTGAACAGCTAGTATGATTCACATTTTACTCAGCTTGAATTTCTCTTTTAATAGATTTTGTTTTTAGAGAAACTTTGGGTTTACAGAAAAGCTGCACAGAAAATATACCCATTCTCATTCCAGCTCTGCACACAATTTCTCCTACTATTAACATCTTGCATTAGTGTGATACATTCTTTGTAAGTGATGAGCCAATACTGATCTATTATTTTTACTAAAGTCTGTAGTTTATAGTGGGGCTTCTCTGTTGGCTCAGTAGTAAAGAATACGCCTGCAATGCGGGAGACTTGGGTTCGGTCCCTGAGTCAGGAAGATCCCCTGGAGCAGGAAATGACAATCTACTCCAGTATTCTTGCTTGGGAAATTCCATGGACAGAGGGGCCTGGCGGGCTACAGTCCATGGGGTCAAAAAAGAGTTGGGCACAACTTGGCGACTACACAATGTAGTTTACAATAGGCTTCATCTCTGAACAGCTCTCTGGGTTTTGGCAAATACCACCACTGTCAGGCACCCACCACTGCAGGACTAAACACAACAGTGTGACCACCCTAAAAATCTTCTGTGCTCCATTTATTTATTCCTCCCTGTGGCTAAACCCTTCTCAACCACTGCTCTTTTCACTGTCTCCACGATATCGCCTTTTCCAAAGTGTCATATAGTTGTGATTATATTGTATATAACCTCTTCTGATTGGCTTCTGAAACTTTACAGTGTGCATGTAGGATTTATCCATATGCCTTGATAGCTTATTTCTATGGCTTAAGAGCTTATTCTTATCACTGAATATTCCATTGTATGGAGATACCATGGTTTATCCATTCACTTATTGAAGGACACTTGGTTGTTTCCAGGTTTTTGGCAATTGTGAATATAAAGATTCTATAAGCTTTTGTGTGCAGGTTTTCGTGTGGACATATTTTCAACTTTTTTTGAATAAATATCTAGAAGTGCAATTGCCCGGTTATATGGTCTGCTGCTGCTGCTGCTGCTAAGTCGCTTCAGTCGTGTCCGACTCTGTGTGACCCCATAGATGGCAGACCACCAGGCTCCCCCATCCCTGGGATTCTCCAGGCAAGAACACGGGAGTGGGTTGCCATTTCCTTCTCCAATGCATGAAAGTGAAAAGTGAAAGTGAAGTTGCTCAGTCGCATCCGACTCTTAGCGACCCCATGGACTGCAGCCTACCAGGCTCCTCTGTCCATGGGATTTTCAGGGCAAGAGTACTGGAGTGGGGTGCCATTGCCCCCTCCGGGTTATATAGTATATATAGCCTATAAAACACTGCCAAGCTGTCTTCCAGAATGACTTATCATTTTGCTTTCTCATCAGCAATGAATGAGACTTCCAACTGCATTTGGTGTTATCACTGTTTTGGACTTTAAATTCTAATAGGTGTGGAGTGGCATGTCATTATTGTTTTAATTTGCATTTCCCTGATACTATACAATGTTGAGCATATTTTCATACTCTTATTTACCATTTCTGTCTTCTTTGGTGAAATGTCTGTTCGAATCTCTTGCCCATTTTTAAAATTGAGTTGTTTGGTTTCTTATTGTAGAATTTTAAGAGTTCTCTGTACATTTTGGACAGAAGTCGTTTATCAGATGTGTATGGGCTATGGTTTATATTTCCAGTCTATGGCTTATATTTGATTCTCTTGAAAGTGTCTTTCTCAAGATGGAAGTTTTAATTTTTAACAAAGTTCAACTTTTAAATTTTTTCTCTGATGGATTATGTTTTTGATGGGGTCCCTAAAAAAGTCATCACCCAGCCTCAAGGTTGCATAGATTTTTCTCCTATGTTCTCTTCTAGGAGTTTTGTAGCTTTCATTTTACATTTAGATCTTGACCCATTTTAAGTTAATTTTTGTGAGAGCTCTAAGGTCTGTATCTAGATCCACATTTTGCATGTGCATATCCTGTTGTTCAGCACCATTTTCTGAGAGGACTATCCTTTCTCCATTTATTGCCTTTGCTCTTTGTCAAAGATCAGTTGACTGTAAACTCAGGGGTTGCAATTCACTTTTAAAATAAAGCTCCAAATAAATAAATAAAATGAATTTCCTTTTGGGAAAGGTAAGATTATGAATATTTTAATGTGAAAGAGTTATTCAAAATCTTCTCCTGACAGCAGGTTATTAAATGCACTGTTTTTCCACATTTTTTATGACTTCTGCCTGGAAAGTTTTCTAGACCATCTCTGCTCCAGAGCTAAGGAAAAACTGGGATACAAGCCATAGCAAATATGAATTCATTTGGCTTGCTTGACCAGGTTAGAGAGTACTGACTGTTGAGTACTCATAATGGGTTGGCAGAAATTGACAACTAAAATATAGCAAAGGCATACTCTAATGTCTTCTCAATTTTGTCCAGGGCCTGAGTATGTGGGGATGAGGAAAGTGAAAATGTTAGTTGCTCAGTCGTGTCTGACTCTTTCTGGCCCCCATGGACTATAGCCTGCCAGGCTCCTCTAGTCCATGGACTAGAATTACATAGAATTCTCCAGGCAAGAATACTGGAGTGGGTTGCCATTCCCTTTTCCAGGGGCTCTTTGGGACCCAGGGATCAAACCCAGATCTACTGCATTGCAGGTAGATCTGCATTACCATCTTGAGTCACCAGGGAAGCCCCTGGAGATGAGGGGTTACCTGAAATTAGAACTTTAGTCTTGTAGAACTTTAATCCTCATCCTCTAGGTAAGGAACTGGGCAGCTTACATCCCTGTCCAGTGATTTACTTACAGTGTAAATTGTTAGGTTGTTTGAATGTAGTAGCCATTGCATTGTCATTACGCTGTTAGTTATTTTTAGAATAATGTTGCTGTCAATCTTAGCTTTGATGTATGTAATAATTCACAAAGCAAACCAAATGAATTCACATTTCCTATGGCTATATCCACGTTTTTCCTTAGGTCAGGAGAAGAGCTGTTCTAGAAAGCTTTCCAGACAGAAGTCTTAAAAAATGAGGATTACTGTGGAAAAAGAGTGCATTTAATAACCTTGAACTATCAGTCCATATATGCAGTGATTAATACTTTCATATGAGAGCCCTATTCCAGGAGTACATAACAGGAATATATAATTCACTTAAATTTAACCTAATAAAGCAGAGACATTACTTTGCCAACAAAGGTCCGTCTAGTCAAGGCTATGGTTTTTCCTGTGGTCATGTATGGATGTGAGAGTTGGACTGTGAAGATAGCTGAGTGCCAAAGAATTGATGCTTTTGAACTGTGGTATTGGAGAAGACTCTTGAGAGTCCCTTGGACTGCAAGGAGATCCAACCAGTCCATTCTGAAGGAGATCAGTCCTGGGTGTTCTTTGGAAGGAATGATGCTAAAGCTGAAACTCCAGTACTTTAGCCACCTTATGCGAAGAGTTGACTCATTGGAAAAGACTCTGATGTTGGGAGGGCTTGAGGGCAGGAGGAGAAGGGGATGAAAGAGGATGAGATGGTTGGATGGCATTACCGACTCGATGGACGTGAGATTGAGTGAACTCCAGGAGTTGGTGATGGACAGGGAGGCCTGGCGTGCTTCGATTCATGGGGTCGCAGAGTCGGACAAGACTGAGCGACTGAACTGAACTGAACTGAATAGCTAGATTTAATTTTCAGTAAAAATTGAAGACTTCAGTCTGAAAGTAGTGGCATGTTTTGTTCCATAAATCTATAAAGGGTAATTTTTTAAAGTAATATGACTCATGAATATGAAGTGAACATGTGTCAAAGATTTTATTTAACTCATTAATTAAATGCGGGAACTGGAAAAGCTGTTACAGCTAATTCAAAAGATAATCCAAAGAACAAACACATTTATAAATCAGGAATACTGAAATGAATTTGCAAGTGGTTTCAAAATGCTATTCCTTCGTGGGGAAAAGAAGTCAACCAAACCTCCACTAGTGAGAATTTATTTCATATGGATAAACAAGAATTGTCAGTAAGCAATTATTTTACCTCATTATCAGTTTTCTACAACTTATAGGAGTTGTAAAATAGCTTCAAGGCAATGATAGGCTTAAATCAGATAGCCTAGAAGACTGTACTCTGAACAATGCATAATTTTCTATTGAAGACATTCAGTAACCAGTTTTGCTTACTGCAAATTTCCTCACAAATTTTTCTGTGCTTCAATTCTTTAGCTCGTAGGGCATTTGTATGACTTCAAAGATTGTTGAGGCTTCTGGGTATAGATGATGTTTATAAAGTCTTCTTGAATCCAATCCAGACGTGCGATGTTTCTCACCAGGCTACCTTAGGCAAAGCACTGAAAGAGACAGGGACAGATTGTGAACCACAGCCGTAAATGTATTCTGTTTAAATATGCGTATTTATATAAATAAATAAGCATAAATAAATCCTTACTCCACTTGGCTTTTACTCTCTATTTTTTGGAAGCACACCTTTATTTTTCTCTCATTACTGAATAGATAGTTTTGTAGCTTATGACCCATGTGTTTCAGCTTGTTTATCTGCTGCTGCTGCTGCTGCTGCTATGCACTTCAGTCGTGCCTGACTCTGTGAGACCCCAGAGATGGCAGCCCACCAGGCTCCGCTGTCTCTGGGATTCTCCAGGCAAGAACACTGGAGTGGGTTGCCATTTCCTTCTCCAATGCATGAAAATGAAAAGTGAAAGTGAAGTCACTCAGTCGTGTCCGACTCCTAGCGACCCCGTGGACTTCAGCCCACCAGGCTCCTCCATCCATGGGATTTGCCAGGCAAGAGTACTGGTTATATATCTGATACATAGGCAATAGTGGATTGCCTTATCTCTACACTTTGAGGAGATAATACTTTCTACCATTAATATATTAACTAGTATTTGTTATTTCCTCTGGATTCGTTCTTTATACAGATTTAGATGTTTAGGAAGGCTCTTTCTAAAGAATGCCACAGAAAGAGGTCAGCAATAATTTTGTGTGAATTTTCTCCTTTCAGTTTCCCAGAGTCCCAGAGACCATTGTCAACAAGAAGGAGATTGAGGTTGGGAATGGGAGATAGATGTAAGTCATGATACTCTACAGGGAACTTGCTGAAAGGAACACGTAAAGGCAGATTGGAAGAAGAGCTGTTTGTAATTATATTCCTTCCTATATTAAGAATGTTGTCAACAGCTGGTTTGGAAATCATACAAGATATATTAGTGGATTTCAACCTCATGAGGAGTAATCTTTATCCTTGAATGACCCCATCTAGTGAAAAAGTTTATTTTTAAAATAAATTAAAAAATCTCCTGTCAGCTGTGTGCTAATCCAAGTCATAAGAAATCCTCTTTTATATTTAGAGGGCAGAGTAAAAAAGTTCAGTTTCTTGTATAATATTGATATCTTTCCAGGTCTAATAGACAAGGAAATGTCTAGTTTTGAGGTTGGAAACTGAAATCTAATTTGTTATGATTTCTAAATTTAAATCATATATTTGTAGGAATAGATTATTAAACATTGTTTTCTTTCAATTAAAAAAGAGAAGTCCTCTTTTTATCTTGATACTTCTTCATATTAAGAACATTCAGTTCAGTTCAGTCACTCAGTGGTGTCCCACTCTTTGCGACCCCATGAATCAAGCACACCAGGCCTCCCTGTCTATCACCAACTCCCGGAGTTCACTCAGACTCACATCCATTGAGTCAGTGATGCCATCCAGCCATCTCATCCTCTGTCATCCCCTTCTTCTCCTGCCCCCAATCCCTCCCAGCATTAGAGTCTTTTCCAATGAGTCAACTCTTCGCATGAGGTGGCCAAAGTACTGGAGTTTCAGCTTTAGCATCATTCCTTCCAAAGAAATCCCAGGGCTGATCTCATTTAGAATGCACTGGTTGGATCTCCTTGCAGTCTAAGGGACTCTCGAGAGTCTTCTCCAACACCACAGTTCAAAAGCATCAATTCTTCGGCACTCAGCCTTCTTCACAGTCCAACTCTCACATCCATACATGACCACAGGAAAAACCATAGCCTTGACTAGATGGACCTTTGTTGGCACAGTAATGTCTCTGCTTTTGAATATGCTATCTAGATTGGTCATAACTTTCCTTCCAAGAAGTAAGCGTCTTTTAATTTCATGGCTGCAGTCACCATCTGCAGTGAAGCAAATACAGTCAAAGCAGGTAAAGCTCCTGTACTAGGCTGACTAGTGTTCGTCACTCAGTTGTGTGTGACTCTTTGTGACCCTTCAGACTATAACCCATGAGGCTCCTCTGTCCATTGTATTATCCAAGCAAGAAAACTGGAGTGTGTAGCCATTCCCTTCTCCACAGGATCTTCCCAACCCAGGGATGGAACTTGGGTCTCATGCATTGCAGGCAGATTCTTTTACCATCTGAGCCACCAGGGAAGCCCCACTAGGTTGACTAGCTGACTAGGTTGACTTGTGTTCCCCCAAATTGATGTCCACCTGGAATTTCACATCTTGTTTCAGAAGTCCACCCTCCAGAGGTATGGTCTTGCAGATGTAATTAGTTAAAATTAGATCATATTAGATTAGGAAGGGCCCTACTCCAATAATTAGTGTCCCTATAAGGAGAAATATCTGAAATGCCGAGAGGGAGGAATACTGTGTAAAACAGGGATAGAGACTGGAGTGGGGCATCTCCAGGCCAAGGAGGACCAAGGCTGCTGATGACCACCAGAGGCAAGGAAGAGGCAAGGAAGGACTCTTCCCTAAAATTTTGAGAGCACAGTCCTGTTCACACCTTGGCTTTGAACTTCTAGCCTCCAGTGTTACCAAACCAGTTTCCTTGGCCCAACAGGTAGCAAGCCAAACACCAAGACGTCAATGTTTGCAGCAGAGAGTTTATTCATGAGGCAGCCAACTGAGGAGATAGGAGAGCAATCTCAGACCCGCCTCCCTGAAGATGGGGGACTTGGGACATTGATGGGTGAGAAGTATAGGATGGTCAGAGGTGGAGAGGAAAGTGACTGCAGGGGGGGAAAGGTGACATAACCATCTTCCTGCACAGGCGCAACTGAACTACATGCTTCCTCATGCTGCTGCTACTGCTGCTGCTAAGTTGCTTCAGTCGTGTCTGACTCTCTGAGACCCCATAGATGGCAGCCCACCAGGCTCCCCCATCCCTGGGATTCTCTAGGCAAGAACACTGGAGTGGGTTGCCATTTCCTTCTCCAATGCATGAAAGTGAAAAGTGAAAGTGAAGTTGCTCAGTCGTGTCCGACTCCTAGTGACCCCATGGACTGCAGCCCACCAGGCTCCTCCATCCATGGGATTTTCCAGGCAAGAGTACTGGAGTGGGGTGCCATTGCCTTCTCATGGGACACATGCAAATCTGGGGGAAGTTAGTGTAAAATGTGGGGAAATTTGGGGCTTCGACATCAAAAGGTCACCTACTGGCAAGCAAGTCTATGCTGTGCAGATGCAGGTCAGCCCTGTCTGTTCTATCTAGTTTAAGCCAGTTTTGTTGTGTTACAGGCAGACGTTTTTTAAAAAATAAACTGTTCCCTTATCTACTGTTCTGTAAAGACAAACCATATGGGCCTTGTTTCTGTAGTGTAGTGGTTATCACGTTCGCCTCACATGCCAGAGGTCCCTGGTTCAAAACTGGGTGGAAACAGACTTTCAGAAGCCTCAGGGTCTCTGTTAGTCACTAATTTCTATTAACACTATGGGGCATGGTTTCAGGGTTTTGTTTTGTTTTGTTTTGCTTTTTAACTATGTGGAGTACTGTTTCATAAGAATTGTGAGCGAACACATTTTGCTGTTTTCAGCTACCCGTGGTAGTCTCAGAAACTAATCCAGCACCCTTAAGCAAATTGGAGGTGAGGAATGACTTGGCTTCTTTGTCCCCAGCAAACCTCCTTCTCACTCTTGCTTACATTTGTGTTGATGGGCTTTTCATTCCAGTGCTCTAAACGGCATCTGGGAAACCATGTTTCAGAGGATGAAAGACTCTGAGGTCCTGTCAGACGCTGCAGCACCTAGTCTGGGAAGGCTTTCAGGGCAAGTGGAAACTTCCCAATATATTTGAAAGAACTAAGGGCACGTCTCTCCAGAGAAAAGGCTTTCAAACAAACAAGAACTGCAGCTCCTCTCCTACCTCCAAACAAGTCCCTCAGCTCAGAAAGTCCCTGATACTGGGACGCATCTGGATGTTTGCTCATTTGTCACGTTCCCCTGTCATCACTTCCTGCGCCACCCCTGGGTCTCCTGAGTACTTCTCCCAGGAAACAGGTCCTTCAAACTTGCAGCTGTGATCTACAGTGCAGAGGACACATAACTAAAGCTTGCTGCTAGAACTTAATTCAGAATCTTCTCAACAAACATCCAGGCTCCTAATCTTTCTGTAGAACTTGGCTGAGGCAATATTGCCTCCTCATCTTGCCTGGTAAAAATAAGAACAAATAAACTCATTTCACCAGCGTAGGGTACAAATATGGCTATCTTTTCCCTATTAATGGTTAAATTTTAGCAGAGTGTAGCTCATACGCCTTCTGAGGAGTATTTAGCTATACTTCCTTCCTTTTGAGTTCTCCTCTCTCTGTGGACTGGTCTAGAAATGTGGGGGTAATTCAATTCACAGCGGGTGAGTTCTGCCTTTGTAACAAGGAGTCTCGAGCGCTCACCAGTGGCCATCGTCCTGTACTGCAGGTGAAGCCCCCTTGGGGTCTGTGCTGTCCTTTTCTACCAGCCAACTTTGGTCTAAGCCACTCTGGTCTACTCTATGAACTAGAAAATACCTGGGAATTTTAGGAAAGGGGTTTGGAGTTGGGCTTTCCCTTCCAGAAGTATAAAAATTAAAATGACATTTCTCAGAGCTCTGAGAAGAGAGGAGACCTTTTCTAAATCACATAAAGTAAAAAACCAGGTCCAGTTACACGTTTCCTAGGGTAATGGGCACTTAATCAATTTTCTGTAGTAAAAAAGATAATTTTGTTTCTCCTTTTTTAGCCAAAAGGAAGCAAACAGTTTTTAAAAATTTCACCTCACTTCTTTTCCTAACACAGTGACCATACTAAGTCAAACATCCTCAACAAATCATTTATTTTATTTAAAAATACTTTAAAATAATGAAAATAGTATGTACTTATTGCAGAATATTTGAAAAAGATCAGGTATTTCAAAGTGAAAAAAGCTATGTGGCACTTGTCAGTCTGACATCCTAACTTCTACCAGGACAGCATCTCTCACTTTTCTGTTTGAACTGAGCCCAAGTAGGGTAAGCATCCAACATCTTACAATGTCCAAACTTGGAAAGAAACCCTGCTCTTGTCTGAAAGAAGGGAATCAAGCTGCCTGTGTCTGTGAGTGCTCCCCTGATGGCAAGAGAGAGAACAGAGAAGCAGAAACTAAGGAAGCACAAGTCTAATGAAATCATCAACCCAACAGAAAACTCATGACTCTTGTATATAATAATAATTGTAAGACTCCAGGTGGTAGGAATCTTTGATTACAGCAGGCATTCTCATGAATTTCAACCTCCAGGTGATTCTCCCTGAGAAGGATGCAGTGAACTTGCAGAATTATGGTCCCCTTACTCTATCCATTTCTTCCTTCTGAGGAAAAAGGACTTGGTGATAAGAGATTAGGTAAATCTGCTTTAGGATTTTTGCTGATGATGCTCATGGAAACCTGTGATTTGCTCCAGGTTTTTTATTTTTCTTTAATCCAATTGAGGGACAGGTCTGTCATCTGTGACTTTTCATCACACTGCTGCTGGTCACCAGTTAATCTGTTCTAATTACACTAAGCTGATAGCTGGAATGTGGATGATTCATAATTGAGTCTCAAATGCCTGCATGTCTGGGAGCCCAGCTAATGAAAATGTATAGGCCTCAGATACCACTCGGAGAAGGCAATGGCACCCCATTCCAGTACTCTTGCCTAGAAAATCCATGGACAGAGGAGCCTGGTAGGCTGCAGTCCATGGGGTCATAAGAGTCGGACACGACTGAGCGACTTCACTTTCACTTTTTACTTCCATGCATTGGAGAAGGAAATGGCAACCCACTCCAGTGTTCTTGCCTGTAGAATCCCAGGGATGGGGGAGCCTAATGGGCTGTTGTCTATGGGGTCGCACAGAGTCGGACACAACTGAAGCAACTTAGCAGCAGCAGCAGCAGATACCACTGGTGCAAACATATGTGCAAACTACCTCCCTTGGATACCCACAACAGGCCAAAATTAAATTGATAATTAATTTAAGCTAAGCTAATATCAGTTTATAATTAAAAGACAAGAATAGCATTACAAACAGCAAGCAGCTGAAGAAAAATTGATATATGATTTTAAAAAGTGTGCTTAAGTGTAGGAATTCCAACTATGTGTGTATCTTGTTCTGTTTGCAACATTTTCCTTATTAAATATGAGTTCCAGGAAAGCAGGGAGTTTCCAGTTGTTTGTTTTGTTCAGATGTACTCCCAGTGTCTAGACCAATGCCTGGCAACAGTAGGTGTTGAGTGAATGAATACACTTCACATAATTACAATAACAATGCATGACAACCAAATCTCCCAGTAGGAACCTCCACCAACAAGCAGCATTTGTTAGAATATAAAAATTCAAGTCTATGGGATTATACTTTATTTCCCCCATAGAGTTATTCCTCAGCCCACGATGGCCCTCTCTACTCATGTCTGTCTGTGAGCCCTACTTTGAAAATCACAAATCTAGACTCTCTAAGCTCTGCTACAGTTGTTCCCCAGTGTCCATAGGATTGATTCCAAGACCTCTGCAGATACCAAAATCCTTGGATGCTCAAGTCACTTATATACTTTGAAAATCACAAATCTAGACTCTCTAAGCCCTGCTACAGTTGTTCCCCAGTGTCCATAGGATTGATTCCAAGACCTCTGCAGATACCAAAATCCTTGGATGCTCAAGTCACTTATATAAAAGTGTGCTGTGTACAGTTGGCCTCTGATGAGTGGGTTCTGCATCCTCATGGTTGGTTGAATCCAAAGATGCTGAACCCAGGGGTATGAAGGGCAAACTGTCCTCCCCAGGTGATGCAAATGTGTGTTTAAGTTTGAGAAGCACTGCCTTAAGAACTGCAGTGCAGGTGGTGACTCTAGTCAACAACATCGTGTTGTATCCTTGAAAGTTGCTAAGAGAGTAGATCTTAAGTGTTTTTACCACACACACACACACACACACACGCACACACACATATACAATCCATATGATATGATGGATGTGGTAAATAACTTTACTGAAGTCATCATTTTGCAAGTTACACGCACATTAACTTGTCACATACATCTTCAGTTGAATTTAGTCGCTCAGTCATGTCTGACTCTTTTTGACCCCATGGACTGCAGCACACCAGGTCTCCCTGTCCTTCACCATCTCCCAGAGATTGCTTAAACTCATGTCCATTGAGTCGGTGATGCCATCCAACCATCTCATTCTCTGTCGTCCCCTTCTCCTGCCTGCAATCTTTCTCAGCATCAGCGTCTTTTCCAGTGAGATAGTTCTTTGCATCAGGTGGTCAAAGTATTAGAGCTTCAGCTTCAGCATCAGTCCTTCCAATGACTATTCAGGACTAATTTCCTTGAGGATTGATTGTTTGGATCTCCTTGAACTCCAAGGGATGCTCAAGAGGCTTCTCCAACACCTCAGTTCAAAAGCATCAATACATCTTGAACCTTAAGGACTTCCCTATAGCTAAAATGGTCAAGAATCTGCCTGAGATGCAGGAGACCAGGGTTTGATCCCTGGGTTGGGAAGTCCCTCTAGAGAAGAGAACGGCAATCCACTCCAGTATTCTTGCCTGGAGAATTCCATGGACCGAAAAGCCTGGTGGGCTACAGTTCATGGGGTCACAAAGAGTCAGACACTACTGAAAGACAACACAATTGTTGTCTGTCAATAATATCTCAATATAATGGAGGGGAAGCTACTGCAGTCACTGGCATAACAACAGTCAGCTCTGAAATCTTGGCCCTGCACCAGCCAATTCCAAACAGAGGCAATAGAGACACCTAGGTGATTGCAGTGGGTCTCGAGTTAGTCCATCAATAAACAAATGCTAATCACTCTAGGCGCCATGCTCTTAGTTCCCTGTGTGTCTCCCCCGACTACTACACAAAAGTCTCACTGTTAGTCACATGGAGTGTCAAATCATGAGTCAGCTAAGTAAAGACATCATTCAACCCCTTTATTTTGCCTGTGAGGAAACTAAAATTGTGAATGGCCTTGGGTCTATCAGTTCAGTTCAGTTCAGTCGCTCAGTCGTGTCCAACTCTTTGCGACCCCATGAATAGCAGCACGCCAGGCCTCCCTGTCCATCACCAACTCCCGGAGTTCACTCAGACTCACCTCCATCGAGTCAGTGATGCCATCCAGCTATCTCATCCTCCGTCATCCCCTTCTCCTCCTGCCCCCAATCCCTCCCAGCATCAGAGTCTTTTCCAATGAGTCAACTCTTCACATGAGGTGCCCAAAGTACTGGAGTTTCAGCTTTAGCATCATTCCTTCCAAAGAAATCCCAGGGCTGATCTCCTTCAGAATGGACTGGTTGGATCTCCTTGCAGTCCAAGGGACTCTCAAGAGTCTTCTCCAACACCACAGTTCAAAAGCATCAATTCTTCGGCGCTCAGCCTTCTTCACAGTCCAACTCTCACATCCATACATGACCACAGGAAAAACCATAGCCTTGACTAGACGGACCTTTGTTGGCAAAGTAATGTCTCTGCTTTTGAATATGCTATCTAGGTTGGTCATAACTTTCCTTCCAAGAAGTAAGCATCTTTTAATTTCATGGCTGCAGTCACCATCTGCAGTGATTTTGGAGCCCAGAAAAATAAAGTCTGACACTGTTTCCACTGTTTCCCCATCTATTTCCCATGAAGTGATGGGACCAGATGCCATGATCTTCGTTTTCTGAATGTTGAGCTTTAAGCCAACTTTTTCACTCTCCACTTTCACTTTCATCAAGAGGCTTTTTAGTTCCTCCTCACTTTCTGCCATAAGGGTGATGTATCTGCGTATCTGAGGTTATTGATATTTCTCCCGGCAATCTTGATTCCAGTTTGTGTTTCTTCCAGTCCAGCATTTCTCATGATGTACTCTGCATATAAGTTAAATAAGCAGGGTGACAATACACAGCCTTGTCATACTCCTTTTCCTATTTGGAACCAGTCTGTTGTTCCATGTCCAGTTCTAACTGTTGCTTCCTGACCTGCATACAAATTTCTCAAGAGGCAGATCAGGTGGTCTGGTATTCCCATCTCTTTCAGAATTTTCCGCAGTTTATTGTGATCCACACAGTCAAAGGCTTTGGCATAGTCAATAGAGCAGAAATAGATGTTTTTCTGGAACTCTCTCGCTTTTGCCATGATCCAGCGGATGTTGGCAATTTGATCTCTGGTTCCTCTGCCTTTTCTAAAACCAGCTTGAACATCAGGAAGTTCACGGTTCACGTATTGCTGAAGCCTGGCTTGGACAATTTTGAGCATTACTTTACTAGCATGTGAGATGAGTGCAATTGTGCGGTAGTTTGAGCATTCTTTGGCATTGCCTTTCTTTGGGATTAGAATGAAAACTGACCTTTTCCAGTCCTGTGGCCACTGTTGAGTATTCCAAATTTGCTGGCATATTGAGTGTAGCACTTTCACAGCATCATCTTTCAGGATTTGAAATAGCTCAACTGGAATTCCATCACCACCACTAGCTTTGTTCATAGTGATGTTTTCTAAGGTCCACTTGACTTCACATTCCAGGATGTCTGGATTCAGGATGTCCAGGATTCTCGGGTCTATAGAACAGACTAAAATCCAGGTTTTTGTTTACACCACATTTTGTCCTTCCTCTGTGTAAAACTCAAGAGAGATATGGTTATATTTGACCCCTACCCATATGACCAGACACCTGAATTAGGGAGAGCTTGTCTCCAGAAGGCTTGAGGGAAGTAACATGAGTTACTTGGGGATGACCTCCTTATATTCACCTCCTATCATGGAGGAGAGAGCATTTAATGAGAGGGTTGAGAATGGATACATGTATATGTATGATTGAGCCCCTTTGCTGTCCACCTGAAACTCTCACAGCATTGTTAATCAGCTATACTCCAATAGGAAATAAAAAGTTTAAAAAATAAAAATAAAGAGAGGGTTAAAGTGCAGGTCAGATTTTGACAGCAAGAAATGGGTAGAAGGCAGGGTAGTTCAGGCCTCAAGGTCTTCCCAGAGATGAGCCCGCAGAGGTTGTGTGTGGAGACAGAGAATGGGCCACTCAGCAGGACTTGAGGAGACTAGACTTTAGAGTTCAGGTCACGTCGTGGAGAATGTCAACTCTAAGCTCGGGACAGGAAAGCACTGAGTTTGGAAATAATCTTTAAAGCCCTCCCAGATTGTTTTTCCCAACACCAAACTCTGTCTCTTATCTTTGGCTCAGAGCTCGTCAAGGGAAGTCACTTTTTGCTTCTTAAGGGTTGTTGGTTTCTTCCTTCCAATTGCTCTTCCGCACGTCTATGAGCTGTTTTTAAACTCCGCTTGGCTGTGTTGCCTACTGCTCAAAATATTTTGAGAACTTAAAATAGAGGACAAAGGTAAGGCTGCTAAGCCTGCCATTTGGTGCCCCTGCAACCCGACCCCCACTTTCCTCTCTGATTTTATTCCCCGTGACCTGCTCTAGAGCTCCCTGCCCTCGCCAAGCTGGAGAATCCACTGCTTTACAGTAAATTAAACATGTTTCCACTTATGGTCACAGCCTCCGCTGAAACAGCCTGTCTCTTCTAAGTCCACAAGTCTCATCTTCCTTTTGCATCTAGCTCCTCCAAGATTCCCTTGATTCACCCCACTATAGCCATCAGCTACCATCTCTTCTTAAAAACCTTTGCAATTTTCCCTATTATTCAAATGGCAACTGATTTATTTTTTCATTAAGCTGAAATTTGCTGGATGCCTGCTGTGTGTCAGGTCCTAAAAGATAAGTGCCGGAATTTTAGCCCTGGAAGAGCTGACAATCTAGTCGGGGAAAGAGTCACTCTTATGAGTATGAGAGATGTAGTGATAGCAGTAAAATTGAGTAATGTGAAAGCAGCCAAGATAAAGTAATGAGAGGGATGAAACATGCAAGGAAGGGAGACAGGGGAGAAGGAAGGGAAAGCGAAGGGGAGAGAGAGGGGGATGCGAAGGCTTTTTGGTAACGGTGATTTCCCAGTGTAGGTTTGAAGGATGGGTCATAGTCACAAAGGGGTGATGGGATGGGGAAGGATGACTCCATGTGAAGTCTTGCAGGTGACAGTGGCAAATTTGAAGAATCACTTAAGTTAACTTAGCAGATACTTGCTGATGATGCTCGTGGAAATGTGTGATTTGCTCCATGCTTTTAGGAACGATTTTTCTTTAATCCAATTGAGGGGCAGGTGCTGTGAGTTTTTTGGCACATTGCTGCAGGTCCCCAGTTAATCAGCTCTAGTTAGACTGAGCTGATAGTCAGAAAACTGCTTCAAAAATCAGCCAATATTAAAATTCTTCCATGAAACAAGTTCTTTTAAAACAGAACCTGTGGGTGGACCTTGCGACTTTAGGGTTCGAGCTGTCCAGTGACCACGCGGTGTTATGAGGTGGTCATACATGCGTCTTAAAGCCACAATGTTGCATCCATCCCCCAGGCTAAGCTCTCCAACCCCGGTAACCTCGGAGTCTTCTTCAATGTGGACATCGGAGGGGAGCAAGTTGGTTGAATTGTCTTAGAATTGTTTGCAGATATTATACCCAAAACTGCAGAATTTTTGTGCATTGTATACAGGAGAAAAAAGCACTGGACCCACCACAGGAAAACCTCCCTGTTTCAGAGGATGTCCTTTGCATTGAAATACTAAAAACTTGATGATTCAGGGTGGAGACTTCTCAAATCAGAATAGGACAGGTGGAGAAAGCATTTATGGTGAAAAACTTGAAGGTGAAAATTTCTGTTATAAGCGTGACGAGGAGGGATTGCTGAGCATGGCCAAGCAGGCAGCAACACCAACGGCTTCCAGTTCATCACCACGGTTCTGACTCCACACTTGGATGGGAAGCACATAGTGTTTGGCCAAGGGATTAAAAAATGGGTGTGGCAAAGATTCTGGAAAATGTGGAGGTGAAAGGTGAAAAACCTGCCAAATTTTGTGTTATTGCAGAATGTGGAAAACTGAAAGAAGGTGATGATTGGAAAATATTCCCAAGGGATGGATCTGGTGACAGTCACCCAGATTTCCCCGAGGTTGCGGATGTGGATTTAAAAGATGTAGATAAAATTGTGTTAATATCAGAAGACTTAAAAAACATTGGAAATACATTTTTCAAATCCCAGAACTGGAAGATGGCCATTAAAAAATACACAAAATTTTTAAGGTATGTGGAAGGCTCTAGGGCTGCTGCTGAGGACGCAAATGGAGCAAAGCTGTAGCCTGTCGCTTTGAGCTGCATGCTGAATGTCAGCGCTTACAA
The DNA here is from genome assembly GCF_002263795.3 of Bos taurus. NCBI lineage: Eukaryota > Metazoa > Chordata > Mammalia > Artiodactyla > Bovidae > Bos > Bos taurus. The sequence continues at coordinate 32,507,590 of NC_037336.1, forward strand.
ACTGAAGATGTCCGATCGGCAGGGTGCAGTCGATAGCTGTTTGGAGGCCCTTGAAATAGACCCATCAAATACCAAAGCACTGTACCATAGAGCTGAAGGATGGCAAGGATTAAAAGAATATGTTCAAGCATTGGCTGATTTTAAGAAAGCTCAGGAGATAGCACCAGAAGATAAAGCTATCCAGGCAGAATTGCTGCAAGTCAAGCAAAAGATGAAGGCACAGAAAGATAAAGAGAAGGCAGCTCATGCAAAAATGTTTGCTTAACGAGGAATTCAGTTTTGCTTAAGTGTGCGTTGATTGCATAAGCGAGGAAGACAGAACAAAGGGTTTGTCTGGTTCTGTTTGATACCCCCTGTGTTCTTGCTGGAGAATCCCATGGATGGGGGAGCCTGGCGGACTGCGGTCTATGGGGTCGCACAGAGTCAGACACGACTGAAGCGACTTAGCAGCAGCAGTGCTACCTCTGATACTTTGGTTCCCCGTGTTTACAGTCCAGGAATATGGATAGGGACTTACTCTTAACACACCAGTGTTACAACCTACCATGGCGCTGATTCCCTTTTCAGTGGCTCTCTGCGTTATTCAAAGAATAATGGTGTCTCCAGCCTGTTTCTAAACTCCTTAAGACACATTGTGTTTGAATAAACAGACAAAAGCTTGGGAAAAAAAACCAAGCAGAACCTGTGTCTTTTCTTCATTAAATTATGGATGATTGTGATATCGAATTGCTAAGGACTTTTTACTCCTCTTCAATCTATGACTCTATTACTATTGCAATACAATTCTATCCTTTTGGCAAGCATTTACTGAGTATGGTGTTAGACTCCTCTTAGGTACCACTTCCCACCCTCTCTTCTGCGTGAGCTCTTTCCAACTTCCTCCGGGCACCACCTACCCACAGCTTTTCTATTGACCACGAGGTGGGGACTCTGGGAGGTCTCGTACATGCACAACTCAGAAACATAAGGGAGACCAGTGGGAGATGGGATCCAGAGATGAAGTCTTCTTTCTTCCTCTTTCAGAAGATTATTTTGAGAGACAGTTTCTACACTTAGCAAAGGATGGTCTTCAACAATCAGGCCAACATTTGCCCTCTGAACCCCTTCCCCTCACTTTTGCTCTTCTGGGATTTCTTTCACCAGTAAAGTAAGTCTTCGTCTCCAGAATTCTCTGGCAGTCCAATGAAAGTAGACTCTGCACTTTCATTGCCGAGGGCACAGGTTTATTCCTAGTCAGGGAACTAAGATTCCCACAAGCCATGTGGCCAAATAAATAAACAATAGTAGTTACTAAAAAATAAACAAACAAACAAAAAGCTCTTTATCTCAGTCTCTGCTTTCTTGGGACTCCAGGTTAGAGAAGCTTTTATTTACTATGTGCCAGGAACTATTCTAGACTCTTGGGCTGCAAGGAAGAGAGACTGAAGTTTAATCAGCCAAAAACTGTGTTTATGATCCTCATGAGGAATATGAAACACAAATTGTATCGTTGTGTATATGCAGATATTTTATTTTTAAGAATTTTTTTTTCCCCCAGTGGCTTCTGCTAAGGGAAGAATTGAAAGAAAGGGGGTTATTAGAATATAAAATTTAAAAAGCTATATGATGTATAATCATACATACATAGGGAGTATGGGCCTATGTAATTATGAAAGTGAAAGTCACTCAGTCGTGTCCAACTCTTCACAGCCCATAGACTGTGCAGTCCATAGAATTCTCCAGGCCAGAATACTGGAGTGGGTAGCATTTCCCTTCTCCAGGGAATCTTCCCAACCCAGGGATTAAACCCACGTCTCCCGAATTATAGGCAGACTCTTTACCAGCTACGCCACAAAGAAAAAAAAAAGTGAAGTCGCTCAGTCGTGTCCCACTCTTTGTGACCTCATGGACTATAGCCTGTCAGGCTCCTCCATCCATGGGATTTTCCAGATAAGAATACTGGACTGGGTTGCCATTTCCTTCTCCAGAGGATATTCCTGACCCAGGGATCGAACCCAGGTCTCCAGCACTGCAGGCAGATGCTTTACCATCTGAGCCACCAGGGAAGCCCAGTGTAACTATGGAGAAATGGAAAACAAAAAACATAGAATAATGTTTTATTCTATGTGGCCTCATAGAATAATCCTAGGTCCTGGGACCATAAGTTTTTCCTAAATGTGTTTTATTTCTCATCTTTTATTTCAGTTGTAGATATTTCTTTTCTGCATTCCCACCCCCAAACTCAACTCCTTTCCCCTTAATAATCAATTATTTTTTTTCCTTTAGAATGCTTACGATTAAAGAGATGGTTTGTATTTCCATGAGGCTATAACTTTCTTCACAGAGGAACGATCAGCATGTCTAATCATTAGGTTATATTTTAGGAAGACTGAGCACCCATTCAAAGTTAAGCTTCAAAACTGAATGTCATTCTCACCTATTTTTAATGCTGGGTGGCTTAGATCACACAATTCCCATATTAATGGCATTATACATTTTCTTTCAAACACAGTTGAAATTGACCATTAATGAAGAAACTGTTTTCATTTCTGAAGGCTTTGAAAATATGTCAAAGGGAAGATAGTTAACGTTCATTTTATTAGTCATTTTAAAGTATCCCACAATGAAGAGTATGTGCCATTATTTCTGCTATTCCTGAAGGATCTTCCGAGCTTGCATACCTATTTTGATCTCCTGAATGTTTTAAAACACAACATTCCAGCTCCCCTGCCCCTACCATCTATCTCCACCGTGAAATTTCTCTCCTTGAACAAAAACATTTTCTACATCCTCCTGCTAAATCTCTGCTTGGACACAGCTGGTCATGTGGGGCTCCATGCAATTTCATCCACCTCGGGTCCATTTGTCACTATGAAAAAGAACATCATAGAAATGCCACTTAACTATGCTGTTCTAAGGGGAAGCATCCCCTGGTGACTGTTCCAGATCATTGCCAATACCATCCAATCATGCAGAGAAGTCACAAACAGGAGATATGCATGCAGCCAGGCTTCCTAAATTTGTTCTCAGGCAAACGTAGCATTGATGTACCAAAAATCTGACTGGCTCATTTTTGGATAAAATAACCAGTGTTACTGTCTTCTCCCTAGGCTTAAGTTGGCTGGGTTTTGATGCCAGTCTTAAATTCTGGCTCTTGTAAAAAAAAATAATAATAATAAATCATCTTGCAAACAGAAGTGCTTCCATTTCTCAGAAAGTAGCAGGAAGCCCTACTTATAAAGGGAAGATTCAAAAACTAAATTGTGGTTTCCACCTTAAAGTAGGGGTTAGCATTTAATGCAATAATTTTTGGCAAGAGTTTGACTGGTTTCTGTCCTGCCCAGAGCTGTTATTTGCTGTGCCCGCTTTATTCTTAGCCTCTTTTTCAAAGCGGAGCCCCTGCTGCTTTTTGTGTCCCTTGGAGGCAGGGGTCCTATTCTTTCAGCTTCTTGAACTGAATTGAAATTTATGGTTTGGTACCAGGAAATGTATTTCCTGCCTTTTTTTTTTCATTCTGGGATGTATAAAAATAAAAGTTAAAGTTTTAGTGAATATTTAATAGCCACATGAACATTTCCTGCAGAAGGACTAATGTTATAGGTGGTGGTGGCTTAGTTGCTAGGTCGTATCTGACACTTGTGACCTCATGGACTGTAGCCCATCTGGCTCCTCTGTCCACGGGACTCTCCAGGCAAGAATATTGGAGTTGGTTGTCATTTTCTTCCCCGGGAGATCTTCCCGATTGCAGGCAGCCTCCTGCAATGCAGGTGGATTCTGTACCGACTGAGCCACCAGGGAAGTAGAGAATTATCTAAAACTCATTGTTACATAAATGGCATATTTTTGCATAACTGCAACTTCAGGGCAAACTTGCCCGAAGGGCCACATTTCTAGGGGTTGAGGTGATTAGGGAATAGCTGTCTAATTTTCGGCTAATAAAATTTGGAGACACTTGAGGAAATTTCTGCTTACAGACTGGAAATTGCTTTGAAATTACTTCTTTTGTCCTAAATACTGTAAGTTCTGACCCCATGTACACTTTGTATCACAAGTCAGGCTTTGGGTCCTTATTGTCACCTAGCCCTCTCCTGGGACAGGAGCTTTAGTGGGGTGCAGGTCACTTGTCAGAACCAGAGAACCCCTTTGCCACCCTCTCCTGCCTTTGTGCTCCTGAATCCTCTTTCCCCCTAGGTCAAGCACGTGAAACCTGTCATTTCAGCTGATCCAAACCCTACACTTTCATCCGGACTCATACTAGCAGTCTTGTTTCCATGTAGCAAGGGGTCTGTACCCTTTTCTCATCTGGGTGAATGCTAGGATTAGAAATGTTGCCTCTCTCCGTCTTCTTACCCTGCCCTTCCCCAAGACAGAAGTAGGGGCAATTTGGCTCAGACTTACATCTATGGAGTTTGAGCCAAGTCACATGGTGGGAGAGTAACTGGCCCCCGAAGCCAGGTTCAGGCTCCATCCATTCATCTTTTTTCACTCCTCTGTTCAGATACAGGGGGTTTTCTCCTCTCTCCTTTTGGATCCAGTCAGAGGGCATGCCCCTCTGCTTTCTGTCCTCAAGCAGTAATCACTCCTGCATGGGGCCAAGGTTCATAGCAGATGGTCCTTCTCTTTACACTAGTTGAGATGACAGCATTCAAAATCTTCCCTTCCAATGTACTTGATTGCCGGAGAGAGCACAGCCATGGTTTCTATGGGGAACAGCTGAGCTGAACTCGTCATAAGAACAGCCTGACCTACAGAAATCTTTGGCATTGGTGATTGACTGTGGTGTCCCTAGAATGGAAGTGGATGGACATTCCACTAAAGTCGTACTCCATTTTGTATAAATAGAAAAGCCTGAGATCTGATCAATGGAGGTCTGACTTGAATCACCATAATGGAGTCACATTCTTTCAACAGCCTTGATCCTTTTGACAAATACAGAGCCTCTTCAATGAAGGATCCCTTAAAAGAGGGATCCTTAAATGTTGAGTTACCTAAGGGGAAACCCTGCTACATAGTCAAAGTTTCTGCAACAACACTCCTCACAACCTTCTGATTAGGGACCTGTGGCTATTTCCCACGGTAACTGTGCACCAGAGCAAGGAGATGGGTCAGGTGTCGTGATTCTGGCTCCGAGCTGACACTGTTTCCTAGAGACACAAAATACTACTGTGGTCTACCAGTCAGAATGTCAAGGTCCACCCTTGACATGATGTCAAGGGATCAAAGAACTTTTGACTCATGTTAATCTGTGTGTCTGGTGAGTTCCTGAACCCACCTTCTGACTAATTCTCCAACTCTAGATTTACTTTGCTATTCAGCAACTGGCAGAAGCCCCAAGTTGGTTCTGTGACCTGTGAAATGAGAACTGTTAATAGTAGGAGAGAGCAAATGGATGCCATTCAAACTTCCCCAATTAGTAAACCAACAGTAATACTGCAGTCTTACAGGTACTGCAGAGATTAGTGCCACCATCAAAGGCTTGGGAGGTTTGGGTGGTGATTTCTACCAAATCTGTATTTGCTATTTGGCTGATAATGGATCACAGAGAATGATGGTTGGTTATTGTAAACTTAATCAGACGATAACTCAAATCATAGTAGCTGTTCTTGATATGGCGTCGCTGCTGGAGCAAACCAACGTATCCCCTGCTGGCTTGGCAAGCCCCTGATAAACAGGTGTTAGAGGTTGAGGTTTACGGATTTAGAATATTACATAATCTTAGTTGATAAAACAACGGCAGGGTTTGAGAGGATTGACTCCAATTCTGAAAGTTCTACTGTGGGTAAAATGAATCAAACAACATCACATGCTACAGAGAAATCATCTGTGGAAGGAAGTGTCGATCAGTGCAGCAAACTTTACTGTCTTATTTTAGGAAATTGCCATGGCCACCTCAAACTTTAGCAACCGCCACCCTGATCAGTCAGCAGCCATCAACATCAAGGCCAAAACCTTTTATCAGCAAAAAGATTATGACTTGCTGAAGGCTCCAATGGTGGTTGGCTTTTTTTGCTTTGTTTTGTTTTTAAATTTATTTTTTTAGTTGAAGGATGATTGCTTTACAGAATTTTGTGTTTTCTATCATACATCAACAAGAATCAGCCATAGGTCCTCCCATGCCCCGTCCCTCCCAAACCTCCCTTCTTTCTCCCTCCCCAGGTGGTTAGCTTTTGTAGCAATAAACAAACCATTTTAAAGGGCTTCCCTCGTGGCTCAGCAATAAAGAATCTGCCTGCCAATGCAAGAGATGCAGGAGACACAGGTTTGATCCCTGGGTTGGGAAGATCCCCTGGAGTAGGAAATGGCAACCCACTTCAATATTGTTGCCTGGAAAATTCCATAGACAGAGGAGCCTGGCGGGCTACAGTCCATGGGGTTGCAAAGAATCGGACATGACGGAGCTTACAGCACATACCCAGAGGGTTGAAGTTAGGCTTAATGGAGGTCAGAATTTCCTCCTTTTCTCCCAATTTTGGCCTTATTCCTTACCTATAGGGAGAGCTCCCAGCCAACCCCAATTTGGGCCTTGTTCCTTACCTATAGGGAGAGCTCCCAGCCAACCCCACAAAGAATCATGGCTGTTTAATAACTGAATTCTAGAAGAACAGAAGGCCAGCTGAAGGAAAGACTGATATGCTTCTGGCCTCAGAAGGGTGAGCCCAGGGTGCCTCACCCCACCCTGGTGAGCTTGGTAAATATATGCCTGATTATTCTCTGTCTCTCCAGACAGATCTGTTTTTATTCTCATGAGCAAGAATGAGTAAAGGGACAGAGAGAAGATCCAGAAATGTTCATTCCAACCCTCTTCCTTCATCTCTATGGAAATGCCAAAGGGGTGGCAGGTGTTTCCCTAAAAGAGTCCAACTGGGATAAGACACTGCTCTTGTTTTGATAGGGCTTCCTGGTGGCTCAGATGGTAAAGATCTGCTTGCAATGCAGGAGACCTGAGTTTGATCCCTGGAGCTGGGAAGAGTCCCTGGAGGAGGGCACGGCAACCCACTCCAGTATTCTTCACTAGAGAATCCCTATGAACAGTGGAGCCGGGCCAGCTACAGTCCATGGGATTGCGAAGAGTCAGACATCACTGAGCAACTAACATTTTCACTTGTTTTGACAAGAGCATTCTTTTTTATGTATTTATTTATTTAAATTTTACTGAAGTATAGTTAATTTACAATGTCATGTTAATTTCTTCTATACAACAAAGTGACTTAGTTATATTTATTAATATATGCATATATATTCTTTATCTATATGTATATATGTACATTCTTTTTCATATTCATTTCCATTATGATTTGTCACAGGAGAGTGAATATGATTCTCTGGGTTTTACAGTAGGGCCTTGCTGTTTATCCATCCTATATATAATAGTTTGCCTCTGCTAATCCCATACTTCCAATCCTTCCACAACCACCAGTCTGTCCTGACAAGAGCATTCTTGTTTGATGTTGCTGTGGGTAGGTATGAGATATACTAGAAACAAACTTGTGAACTTTGCAATTTGAGTTATAGCTTTAAATTACTTTGCAAATAGCCAACGGATTAATCCTTTTTTTTTTTTTTTTTGGCTTGTTATAAAACAGGGTAGGATATTTTTCTTCCTTGGGTCCCTTGAGTCCAGAGACTTAGAAACGGGAAATTCAGCTTATACAGAAACAACTTCAGCTCTCAAGGTCAGACCACATACTGATGAGCTAGAATGTCTTTACTTATTGAATCTGCTTACCCTGCCTCACATCAAACAGCGTCGTCCATATGCCTTCCACAAAGAAAGCTGTGGGGTATTGGCATAAAACCGCTGAATCATCATCATGGTACAGCTGGATGCGGCGTCTTTAGGAGACAGCCTTTCTCTCAACCAGTATTTCCTGAGTGATCTCTTCTTCAGCTCTACATGATGAGGGCATAAGTCCTGGGGATGTGATGGTAGACTTTGCATTGTCCTTATCTTTCAGGAACTTCAAGGTATCAAGCAAATATAATATTTAGTATTTTAAATAGAATCACATACATTTACACAAATTCTGGTTGATCTGAAAAACTGCAGTAGGACTGTGCTTAAAGACTTTATTTTGTGGTCTACAAATCTGGTCACAGTATAGGTCAAATTGCAACCCCCCTCTATGCAGCTCTGTCCCTGTAGCCTGAGAAGAAACTTCTCAGTATGATTTATTTTAATATTTATTTATTTTAGTTGGCTGTGCCAGGTCTTAGCTGCAGCACATTGGATCTTTGATCTTTGTTGTGGCATGCTGGATTTTTTTTTTTTTTCAGTTTTGGCACGCAGAATCTAGTTGTGGCACATGAACTCTTAGCTGCAGTATGTGGGATCTAGTTCCCTGACCAAGGATGGAACCTAGGTCCCCTGCATTGGGAGCATGGAGTCTTAGCCAATGGACCACCACATATGATATTATATGGCATTTTACCAGAGTTACTCAAGATTTAAAAAATGTCTATTTGTCACGCAAAAAGGGACTATATTGGCTTAGGTAGCTAGGAAATCCAAAGGGCATCTGGCTTCAAACAAATTTCAAATAATGCCCTCAGGGTCCTGCTTCCCTCTGCCTATATATGCTGCTCTTAATCCTAGCCGGCTTCTATCCATTGCATTTTAAGGAGGACTCTGTCCCAGTTTGGCTCATATGCTCATACCTGAACCAATCACTGTGGCTGGTGGCTTGCAGTATCACGATTGGTCAGACTCAAGCCACCACTGAGACCAGAGAGAGCTGGGGATTTGTAATTTCACCCTTTGGTGCAACTGCATGGAATAAAAAAGAGTTAATTCACAGAGAAAGGAATGACGCTGAAATATGAAAAGGTTAAAAACAAAAACAAAAGCAAAAACACATCTAGAGCAATCGAAGAGAACAGAACAGGCCCTTTAGCTCTGTCCATGCTCTGAACCAGCAAGGTCACTATGCTGTTCAGGCGTAGAGAGCTGGTAAATGTTTGAAACAATTGGAGGTCTGGTGAAAAGCCCTACTTTGTTCTGTTTGTCTGGATTTCCTGGTGTATTTACTCCAGCAAAGCCAATGTCAAGCTACTAACCTCACATCCCTGTGCATGGAGTTGGAGGGATATGCAGTAAGGCTCAACCATGTGCTGTTTCTACCACACAGATACAATCTATGTTAATTACCTCCAGTCCACAGATAAGAACAAATGGAAGTAGGAAGTGTAGTAATGTAAGTAGGAAGTGATGGAGTTTGAGTATTTATTACATTTGGTTTTGATATAACGTATTTAATTGCAAGTTTATATCATAGGTTTAAACTTTTTTTGAAGTATAGTTGATTTATAATATTTCGTTAGTTTCAGGTATACAGTAAATGACTCAGTAATACATACCTATACATACATATATAGTATTGTGCTCATGCTCAGTCATTAGGTATTCCTGGGCTTCCCTCGTGGCTCAGCTGGTAAAGAATCCGCCTGCATTGCCAGAGACCTGGGTTCAATCCATGGGTTGGGAAGATCCCCTGGAGAAGGGAATGGCTACCCACTCCAGTATTCTGGCCTGGAGAATTCCATGCACTCTACAGTCCATGGGGTCACAAAGAGTCAGACTCGACAGTGACTTTCACTTCACTTCGTTTCAATACATACATATATAGAATTGCACTCATGCTCAGCTGTTAACTCATGTCTGACTCTTTGTGACCCTTTGGACTGTAGCCCCTCCAGCTCTGGGATTTTTGGTCCAGGGATTTTTTTCAGGCAAGAATACCGGAGTGGGTTGCCATTTCCTCCTTTAGGGGATCCCAACTCAGGGATCGAACCTGTGTCTCCTGCATTGCAGGTGGATTCTTAACCCCTGAGCTATCGGGGAAGCCATATAGTTGATAGTGATAATGGTTTTAATAACTTTGCTCATTTTGCCTTACCCTTCTGATTTCAAATCTACACTCACTAGTCACACCCTACCTTGAAAATTTTACATATTTACTTGTCTGGATTCAAAAGACGTCTATTAAGAACTTGCTTCTCCAAGTTCTGTTTTTGATAAAGTGTTTTTCCCTTCTTTTCTATTTAAAAATACAAAGTAAAAAGCTGTGTATTGAGCTCATAACAACTTACTTTCTTTGATTACTGGTAAGCTTAGTTACACTGAAGTGGAAGAGAAATTTGTTCATCATTTAGTTATTTTAGATAAACCTTTAAAAATCCATGCAAAACCTATTCCCACTGAAAATAGATCAACCACAAACTACAACACGTTAAGTGAATAAAATACAGTCTCAGAGGAACAAAATCAGTTAAAACCAAGAACTCAATATATGTCAATTAAAAAAAAAAATCAAAGCAACTTGTTGCAGAACTCCTCTTGGAAATTCAAGGAAAGATCACACAAAAGTTCAAAGACTTGCTAACAGGCAACTCCTATTCTTTTTCCAAGGAGGAGGCCAGAAAGAGGTCAGGAAGATTTCATTTCTTGTTTTGAAACATCTCTGAGATAACTTACCCTGCTCGTTGCTGTGGCCCAAATGGACAGGCTGGAAGCACTTGGAGAACCACTGACAGAACTCGGAGAAGAGCCTGTATTGCCAAGAGAGTTGTTTATGACTAACATGTGTTGGGATGAAGGGTGGGCAGGGAAGCTGATGCCAGGTGAAAAAGAACTCTGTCCTAGAACAGAATTCTCACCTCCAATGTTCCAGTTGCAGCAACACGAATTGCAAGTTATGCCAAATCATTTTCCCAGAAAGTGGGGGGCTTCTGCCTGTCCATAACCGGTAATTTCTTCAAGGAGAAAATGTGCAAATTACCCTTTCACTTTGGGAGTCAATGCTATTATCTGAAACCTTTATTCTCTAAGCAGCACGATCTCTTTAATTGATTTTTACCATGCTCACTTTTGATCGTGATGGTGTGTGTGCGTGTATATGCTCAGTCACATCTGACTCTTTTGCAACCACATGGACTGTAGCCCACCAGGCTCCTCTGTCCATGGGATTTTTCAGACAAGAATGCTGGAATGGGTTGCCATGTCCTCCTCCAAGGGATCTTCCTGACCCAGAGGTTGAACCCGCATCTCTTGCACTGGCAGGCAGGTTCTTTACCACGGCAGACCGATGTTTAATCCAGTTTTCCTACCACTTGCACGGGTTTGAATTTCCCTAATGTTCTGTTTATAGCTGCTCAGTGTGTTCTTGGAAAACAATGTTGAAATTATAAAGATAGCTTAGTGACTTCATCCAAGGCAGGAGGGAAGGAATAGGTGGCTCATGAGTTACAAAGCCCTTTTTAAATGCAGACACCTTTTTAGAAATGGATAACAATGGCAACACCGTGAAACCAGCTGCCTCCTTATCACAAGGGAACAATTACCTTGTTCAAATGAATTTATTTCAAGAGGATATGTTATAAATACTCCTCATCTCTGTAAACTCCCTCAATATATATATTTTTTAAAAATCCCGATGGTTCATTAGGTCTTTATACTGGGCTATAAAAAGTTAAAATTCTGTAAAAAGGGAAAAAATTACTGATTCTGAGACCAAAATTTCAGCTTTGTATATCCCAGTGCATTCTTATTCAGAGGAGTGTGTTCTGGATAGGGTTTACTTTTTATTTGTCGGCTCTGGGTGAGGTATTGTTGAATAAAATTGCACTGAAGTCTGTGAGATGACAGTTTTAGAAAGACTGTGCAGATGCCTCTTGCCAAGTTTAGGTAGAGGCTTTACTTTCTGATGAGCTCAAAACTGGCCTTCATGGTCTCTGGGTATCAAAAGAGTATAACCTGGACAAAGCAAAGCAAGAAGTGGGGCCATAGGAGAAAAGCAGGCAGGGCTGTTGTCTGATAGAGGAGCTTCCTACTCTGTGAATTCAAGAGCAAGGAAGAAGATCTAAGCCAAAAGGGGAAAGTAGGGAGAAGTCAAGCTGGGGAAGGGGCACTGGTGCTGGGAGGTGACCCAAGATGGATGCTTAAATTCAACTCTGCAATCATATTTTCTGTTCTCACAGGTCAGAGAGACCAAAGGTAGCCAAGTAGATGGGTTTCCTTCTGTCTTCTCCTTAACCTTTCTAAGTCTCAATATCCTCAGCTGTGAAATGTGCCCTCAACTGATGAATGGATAAATGCAAGGTGGTACATCCATAGAATAGAATATTATTCAGCCATAGCAATGAATGAAGTACCGACACACGCCACAGCATGGACGAACCTTGAAAACAGTACGCAAAAAAGAGAGAGGCCAGACCCACAAGGCCACACAATGTTTGATTCTGTTTGTAGGCAAATCTATGATTCTATTTGTAGTGACAGAAAGTAAATCAGTGGCTACCAAGGACTGGGCAGGGAGGGATGTGGAATGATTGCTGATGGGTGTAGAGTCTCTTCTTGTGGTGATAAAATCCTGAAATTAAATAGTGGTGATGGTTGTGTGACGTTGTGGATATATGAAAAACAACCAAATTGTACAATTTAAAATGGTGCATTAAAAAAAAGAAAATTATGTTATTGTGAGCACTGGATGGGCTAACTTATAGAAATGAAAAAATGGTAGGTAGTTTTTAAAAATATTATTTTTTGGTTTCACTTTTCTCCTAGCTGTAAATATCCCTCTCCAGAATGTATGTCATTTGACTCAGGTTTCACATAGCATTACCCTTGAAATGACCTTCAAAAGAGGAACAAAAGTATTATGATGACTGTTGATGAAAATAATAGCTATCACTTGACTACTTAGAGGCAACAACCCCAATATTGGGTATTTTCCAAAAAATTTTCGATAAATCAGCAGAACAATCCTACTAGCTATCCTGACGTTATATTTGAGAAAACAGAGGCTCTTTTGCCCAAGATCAAACAACCAGTTGATCTGGGAATAAAGCAAAGAGCTTTAAAACTCCAAAATCCACTTCTGTCTGCCATACTACATTAGACAAAGGTATAAATTACTGTAGGGAAATAGTGAAGAATATCAAAGAATGTCATGAAGTAGTTTAATCAAATAACATGTTCATATCATTTGAAAATAAAGCTGTCTATATAGCAACAGAATTTTTTTCATTGAACAGGAAATATTTTATTTTACAAATAGACTGCTGTGGATGTGATGGCTTTGCTCTTGAAATTCTCTAAATTTCCTTCCATATACAACACAAAAATGTGAACAAACTTATAGAAGAAAAACCAAACTAGTCATTTAAATGTCAGTGCTGTGAATGTCATCTGAATCAAAGCATTTGAAATCCCCTTATCATGAGTCTTCACAGCATCTTTCATAATCAGAAAGAGCTTTGAGCCAATACTATGGTGTTAGAAAAATTTGCCATTGAGAGCATACTGAAATATCATCAATAAAGATACCAGACTGTGAAATCATTGAGAAATGGTGCCCTCCAGCAAGTTGGCATCTATGAACAAATCTCTACAGAGATTTTATTTTTACTCCAGGCTTTATTTGATCTACTGGCAACCGCAGGACTCTGAGCTAGGGCTGAAGGCATTATAAGAATAGTTTCTTTCATAGAAAGATTCTTCTCATCATTGCACCGAATTTTCACAGGCAGTTCATCGGAAGTATGGTACTTGAGGTCACTAAGCTTTCAGAGGAAGCCCCAAAATGAAGCAAAGGTGTTTGAATGGAAAGCAAAGTTTTCTCTTTCCACTCTAACAAACTGGGCTTCATATATGACCCAGTGTTCCAAGGAGAACTTTTTTCTTTTTCTTTTTTCAAGTCTGGCATAAAGCAAACATTCCACATTCCCACTTCCTGCTTTAAAGCAGTTTCCTGCTTTAAGGAGAAGCTCACATTTGTTGGTACAGTCTGTAGTCTGCAGGGCTTCCCAGGTAGAGCTAGTGGTAAAGAACCCACCTGCCAATGCAGGAGACATAAGAGACACAGGTTCGATCCTTGGGTTGGGAAGATTCCCGTGGAAGAGGGCACAGCAACCTACCCCAGTACTCTTGCCTGGAGACTCCCACAGACAGGAGCCTGGCAGCTTACAGTCCATAGGGTCAGTGAGAGTCAGACACCACTGAAGCGACTTAGCACACAAGCAGGATGGACACTATGCTATTTATCTTCCATACACTATCTCATTCATCCAATACCACTGTGCCTTTCCTACAGACAGGAAATTGAAGCCTAAGGCTTGGAACGTACACAGCTAGTAGGTGGAGGGGTCAAGACCAGAATGTATTTCTTTCTGTCCCTCAAACCTAGTTTGCTTTTATAATGTTATGCTGCCTCTCAGAGAAATACATGGGCTAAGCAAGGAAGGATATTATGAGTATAAGGATGACCTAGTTCCTGTTATAGAATGCACTCTGAAATGGGATTTTAAAGATAAGTGCTGAATAATTACTCTATTCTAAAATCAAAGATATTCCTATTTGTACAGTTTAATAATCTTGCTTCCTACGGGGAAAAACAAAACCTTGTCATCCTTTATGTTTCCAGGGAAAAACTGCTAGTTCCTTTTCCATCTTGCTATCATTCTTCCCCAAGGGAGGAGGGTGACCACCGGGAGGCTACCAAGAGCATCATATCCAAGAGCCTGCTGGGTGAGACGCAGACCCATCCTCATCTCAGATCCTTGCCTGCTGACCCCTCTGCCTGGAACATGCTTTGTCCAGACGTTCTATATCCAACTCTCCACCCATCACTCAGGTCTTTGCTCATATCTTACCTTCTCAATAAGGTCCTCCGGGACCAGCCTATTCAAAATTGCAAACTGCTCATACCCCCTGCCCCCCACCCCCATCATCCTATCTTCCACTGTTTTGTTATCATAGCACTTACTACTTTCTAACATAAATAATTTGTTACATTTATTGCTTATTATATTTCTCACCAACTGGAATATAAGTTGTTTGTGTGTTTAGTTCATGAATGTATTCAAGTGCCCGGGATATCTTTGTTTAAGGACTCAACAAAGGAATGCATGTGAAACCACATATTTCTGTACTTCCATTTCCTTCTATTTCTACTTGCAAGCCAATCAGTACTGCGCAATCTACTTGCATTCTGATTTGTTTTTTTTTTTTGGAAAGCCATGCTAAAAATAGCAAGGAGCAGGTGGCACACACAAACCTTCAGCTTTGTTCAAGCACTTTTCCTGTACTCCTGACTCAGTAGGTTAGTTATTGCAGATGAATGTGCTGCATGGTCCACAGATGCCCCCAGCTTTCCAGCTGACATCCATACCCACTCCAGTGTTCTGGCCTGGAGAGTTCCACGGACTACAGTCCATGGGGTCTCAACGAGCCGGACACGACTGAGCGACTTTCACTTCACTTCGCTTCATTTGTCGTTTGTTCCCAGACATAGAGTGCGCTGTGGGTGCTTACCACTGTGTACACCTACACTGATGAAAACAAGAGTTGGCCTAATAACTCTGTGTTCTTGGATATCTTGGTTTCTTTTCCTTTTATTCGCACATGAATGAGATCAACATTGCCAAAGTTCCTCTTTCCCATCTGCCAGATGAGGAAATACCACTTGAGAGAGGTCAAATGATTCACCTAAGGGTACCACAGCTGTTGGTGCACCTATTTCAGATTTTGTTGGCCTGACTCCAAGTACAGTGCATCCATTCATACCACAGAGATTTCCCAGTGCTCACCTCAAATCCACTCCTCCTGTTATCCACATACTGTATTCGAAATGTCTAGCCAGCCTGTAACTAGCTGGGGGGAACATACTTCTCAGCCCTGCCTTGTAGTTGCTTATGGCCAATGCAGTGGTGGGAGGTGTCACTTCCCCAGGTGGTTTTTCATGCTCTTTGCCCTTTCCAGGATACTGGATGGTGACATTCAAGACAAGTCTTGAATACTGTGATAGTCATCTACCTGGGTCCCTGAATATGTGCTTGGTCCCCGAATATGAGAGAAGAAAGAACACACTAAAAAACCTTGTTTTTTCCTTTTTCTTCTTCTCCTTTTTTTTTTTTTTTTTTTTTGGCAATGCTGCATGGCTTACAGATCTTAGTTCCCCAACCAGGGATCCAAACTTGAGCTCCCTATAGTGGAAACGCAGAGTCCTAATCACTAGACCATCAGGGAAGTCCCAAAACCTTGTTCTTTAAGTCACTGAATGTTTTGGGTGTATTTATTGTTTCAGCTTAAGTTTCTCTAATTTGCACAATCCAGATCACCATTTTGCTTGAAGATTCTATTGAAGAGAACTGAAGAGTGTATTTACCACTTTGCAAGGCAGTAAGGGTTAACTCCTTTTTTTATGAGTCAAAATATCTTTTTCTTATTTCTTATGATTTTTCCCTTTGGAGTAAGCAGAATTTCAGTAGATTTCTTCAAAACAAGGCTGCTAATATTTGATCACAGCTTAGGGGCAATTGACTATGCCAAAGCCTTTGACTGTGAATCGCAATAAACTGTGGAAAATTCTGAAAGAGATGGGAATACCAGAGCACCTGACCTGCCTCTTGAGAAATCTGTATGCAGGTCAGGAAGCAACAGTTAGAACTGGACATGGAACAACAGACTGGTTCCAAATAGGAAAAGGAGTACGACAAGGCTGTATATTGTCACCCTGCTTATTTAACTTCTATGCAGAGTACATCATGAGAAATGCTGGGCTGGATGAAGCACAAGCTGGAATCAAGATTGCCCGGAGAAATATCAATAACCTCAGATATGCAGGTGACACCACCCTTATGGCAGAAAGTGAAGAGGAACTCAAAAGCCTCTTGATGAAAGTGAAAGTGGAGAGTGAAAAAGTTGGCTTAAAGCTCAACATTCAGAAAACGAAGATCATGGCATCTAGTCCCATCACTTCATGGGAAATAGATGGGGAAACAGTGGAAACAGTGTCAGACTTTATCTTTTGGGGCTCCAAAATCATTGCAGATGGTGATTGCAGCCATGAAATTAAAAGACGCTTACTCCTTGGAAGAAAAGTTATGACCAACCTAGATAGCATATTGAAAAGCAGAGATATTACTTTGCCAACAAAGGTCCTTCTAGTCAAGGATATGATTTTTCCAGTGGTCATGTATGGATGCAAGAATTGGACTGTGAAGAAAGCTGAGCACCGAAGAATTGATGCTTTTGCTTTTGAACCGTGGTGTTGGAGAAGACTCTTGAGAGTCCCTTGGACTGCAAGGAAATCCAACCAGTCCATGCTGAAGGAGATCAGCCCTGGGTATTCTTTGGAAGGAATGATGCTAAAGCGGAAACTCCAGTACTTTGGCCACCTCATGCGAAGAGTTGACTCATTGGAAAAGACTCTGATGCTGGGAGGGATTGGGGGCAGGAGGAAAAGGGGACGACAGAGGATGAGATGGCTGGATGGCATCACGGACTCGATGGACATGAGTCTGAGTGAACTCCGGGAGTTGGTGATGGACAGGGAGGCCTGGCGTGCTGCGACTCATGGGGTCACAAAGAGTTGGACACGACTGAGCGACTGAACTAAGGGCAACCAAGTGGTCTTTACTGCAGAGCTTGCGTATAAGCGTTTGTGTGTTGTAAACACAAAAGAATCACTAAAACTAAAAGCTATCTCTCTCCCAAAATGTGCTATGTTGGATGCCAATTAGGATCACTTTTTTATTCTGCTGCTTCTTTTAAGGCCAGGGAGATCAAAGCCAGGGAAGAAATTCTCAGAGAATTTTGGTTCAGTCCTCTCCCTGATTTGATCTCGCTATCCAAATGGCTCAGAGAAATCTGATGAAACGGAGGTATTTGGTTGTCACAAGATGTAAGCTGACTTTATATTACCAATGGTCTCTTGAAGCGAGAGAGAATGAGAGTAAGGAAGCCCGAGCACATGACCCTGGGGGTCCACATATAGGAGGGAAGCTTCGTGTAGATCTGTGAGGAGAGAAGGTGGTGTGTGACTGAAAAGGCAGTAAACAGTTGGAAAGCTAGAGAATCACACTTTCCAAGAAGCCAGTCGACGCCTTCACCTGCTGTGTCTCCCTAATGCCTCTGGGGGAGCCCAGCTTTGTCAGCAGGACCCCATTTACCTGCCAGGCGACCTTCCTCCTACTTGCAAACACAACTCCTCACCAGGACGTCCCCAAGCACCCACAGCTTGGTGCCATACCCACCGAGACATGGCAACCCAGTATTCGGCCAACAGTTCATTCTCTCTCCATTTTAAACCCTCCTATCAGACATCTTTGGTGTGATCTGATGCAAACATGTCCCCTGACTGGTCCAGTCAGCTCAGAGCTGTTCTCGCCTGCTTGATTCCTATCCTGAAGGGATTGCTAAGTACAATGAGGAGTTGAGATGCTTAAACACAAGATATTAAAGCAGAGAGTAGTCAAAAGCTTTGTGACTCCTCATGGATAAAGATGGCAGGGGGACAGGTAAGACAGTGAAAAGAGTGAGCTGGACTCACCCGTCTGCCAGCCTCACCCCAGATTGCCAGTCTGACGTCTTAAGCTGAAAGTACTGGACAAGGCTTATGACTCTATTGGCTGAGGAGAACGGCTGTACTCTTGCTTAATTTCATCCACCTTCCAGCCCCATAAACTCTCCTTGTTCATTCTGCTGCGGCATCTCTCCTTTTGACTGACACGTTACTTCCTTATCTGGAAGCACCCACGGACACAGAAACAGCTGTGAGAGTAGCTCAGGCTTCTGAGCTACTGTCTGGCATGAAATGAGAATGCAATTTCCTGGGCACAGCGTGGTCCGTGCCCTATAATGTCTATCTTGCTTTCATTAGTGACCACAAAAGGGCCCTTTGTGACTGGAAAGTGCAGGGGATATGCACACACACACACACACAAATGTGAAAGAAACGTTAGAACATGTTTCCCAACAAAAACATGGGGCTGATACAACCAGTCCTTTTATTCAAAAGGTCAGTAATTGAAAGCAAAAGATTGTCTCTGGCCTCCTCAGGGTCTGAAGTCATCCTCAAAGATGGTAGCGACGTCCTTCTGTGAGTAGGCATGACCCCCTCCTTCCACCTGCCTTGCCTCAGCAGCAGCAGCAGCATCAGGGTCCTGGCAAGAGGTCAGAAGCAGTGAGAAAAGGATGCAGAATTTGTTTGAGCCCCTTTCAGGAAATCACAGTTTGTCCTCAAGTGTATCGTCCCTTTCCATGCAAATTTCAGCTACAAATGCCTCCCCAGAAGTGGGATATTAACCTCCTGGAGGCTGCTGGTCACTTTTCCTAGCAGGACTTTTCTCCTTTTAGTTAATCAGGTACCAGATTGAATTAACATCTGCCTCCTCCTTCATACTCTTTTCAACAACCAGCCCTCTCCCGCTCTAACTCAATTTCTATTTTCAGGCCTAGGTAGAAAATTCCCTTTAACTCATATTAAAACCTCTTCCTGCTGTCAATGATGTCCCTCAGTAGTAGTAATATATGCCTCCAATAAATACTTTGAAAACTTCCTACTGACTTCTCCCATTTGCCTTTCAATGTCCAATTTTCCCTTTCCCGAAAAAATAAAAATAAAAAAGGAAGGCATGCAGCTATGATGAAATGGAGTGAATGCCTCAGACACTTTGGAGTTCAAGCTAGAAGTGATGGTGAGAATTTTACCATTAGAAGTGGTACGTAATGGTTATTTATATCCTATCTTTTTTTTTTTTTCCCTCTCCCCATTTCTCTAGAGACATCTATAAAGACTCTTACTTTGATCAGAAAAAAAGTGGGCATGAGGATACAGAGGGGAAAGAAAAGAATTAAGATAGCAAGAAAAAAAAAAAAAGAAGAAGAGGCCAAGGGACTTCTAAGGAGAGAGATGAAGACTATTTAGCTTTGAGTTTGTATGAGTTGCTGTGATACAAACTTCCATCATTTTCCCTAAACCTTTAGCAAAGTCACTTCACACCCAAAGACTCGAGGTGAGTAGCTCGTGTGGCAGCTCTGTGAACGCGGCAGGCATCCATGGTTTCACTTGCTGTGGACTAGGTTCCTCGCATGCAGGGCACTAACTCCACAAACAAAACAATCTAGCCATAACAGGAGACCAGATAAAGAAGTGACCATATTATCCTAACAGCTTCAGAAATTCACATCACTCTTGACAAGGGCATTTGACTCTCCATCAACTGTGGAGTCAGGATATTTGACTGTGTAGATCAAACACAAGAAGAGTTTAGTATCACAGGTAGAATATCTTAGAAAAGTACATGCCCATTCCCAGAGTGTGTGTGTATGTGTATGTAATGTAGAGTTTTTACACATAGACTAGTTTCTTTATATCCTACCCCCAAGATAATGAAACCATGTAGACTAGTTTCTTTATAGCCTACCCCCAAGATAATGAAACAACTAAGTGGAAATTTCAGCTGGTTATTTCTGCAAACATTGTATCAGAGGAATAGAAACTGTTTAGCTGCTCTCTTGAGAACAGGACATGGGAATGAATAGACTGGGAAGAGTGATAACAGGCTGCATCATTCACCTCCAAACCCTGGAAGCCAGGAGCAGAATGCCACCCTGGAAAAGATTTTTCCCTCCCTGGAAAATCACCATAACATCATCATCCTAGGTACACTTTTAAGACCTGCCATGCTCACAAGTGCACAATCTACTTGTCTGTCATATACAATGAAAGCCTCAGCACGCAGCTCACTTCACGGAGAGGGACATGTACCTCGATGTATCAAGGAAAATAGTGAGGATTGGGGATTGAGGAGATTATACTTTTTTTATAAGCCTAGGTGTTTCCTTTCCTCCTCAGTTTTAATAAATATACACATACACACATCACAACAAACATACTTTTAGTAGACAATCCTTTCTACAGTTTGTTTAAATCTTAACACTTTGTCAAGATTTGATACGCATTTGCACATGCTCTGAAATATCCCAAGTAAAAGCATTTATTTTGTGACTCTCAGAGGCTAAGACTGGACAGAAATCTCACATTTTCGGACTGGTTCTTAAGTGAAAAAGGAGCAGCTGGCCTTTCACATGGGCTGATCTGGGGGAGCTCAGAGGACCAGTGTCCACCACACAAGCTTGTGATCCACTGAGGCATTTCTACCAAACAAGATGAATTTCCCTGAGTCGAGGCATCATTCCTCGTCAAAGTCTCCTGGGAGGAGAGGAACCCCCTTAGGAAGGGGCCACTGGGCCCCTCTCCAATGGAAGGTTTGCTCGTGGCTCTCCATCTTCTCAGACGGAGGCCAAGTCCTTTCCCGGGTGTGCCTGGTCTTTCTCTGCCCGGCCCCCGCAGCAGCTGGTCAAGTTCTCAGGAACTGGAGACAACCCTCTGAAGGGCACCCTTTCAAGCCCTTGTCAACTCCTGGCACCTGTCCCTCCCTCCCTGCCAGCAGGGCCACTTCCTCTGCCACCAGGAGATTAACTGCAGCTCAGCAGAGCCCAGCGGCACGGACGTGTGCGTCTTTACTCATCCTGCCTGTGTTTGTTCCCTCTTCTTTTACGAGGTAGCATAGCAACCCAGTAAATCATACCTTCCACACACCCCGCCCACGATCTTCTCTTGATCCCACTGTTCACAGTCACCTTTCCCTACATGGCCTGGACCCTATGGGTCCCAGGATGAGCCCCAATCTCCCTGTCCCTGTGCGTGCACGCATGTTTTCTTTGCCTAAAATTCCTTTGTCTGTTTGCAGAACTCAAACTCAACCCTAAAGACGCTGCTCAGACATTATCTCTGGCCTTCCTGGGCGTAGTTGACTACATCTGCTTCTGTGTTTTCATTAGCCCTGTGAGCAAACTCCTACAGCATTTATAGTATCAAAGGTTTTTTTGGTATTTTTTGTCTCCTTCTCTAGATGTAAGCACCTAGAACAAGGGTCATAATGATTTTTATACCCCCAGAACCTTTAATAGTGCCTGAAAGTGAAAGCCGCTCAGTCGTGTCCGACTCTTTGTGACCCTATGAACAGCTGTCCACCAGGCTCCTCTGTCCCTGGGATTCTCCAGGCAAGAATACTGGAGTGGGTTTCCATTCCCTTCTCCAGAGGATCTTCCCGAGCCAGGGATTGAACCTGGGTCTCCCGCACTGCAGGCAGATTCTTTACTATCTGAGCCATCAGAGAAAGTGCCTGGTGCCTTATAGGTACTGGCTGAATCTGTAAAATACAAGAGTCACTAACACTCTAGTGAAAAATTCTATTACAGCCTTTATGGGAGACAACCCAGCTATAATGAAGCTCTTTACTTCAACAATAAAGTTAGAAAATATCCAAGCCAGGTACTTCCTCTAAACTCCACGTTTGTAGGTCCAATCATGCTTACTCATACTGCTCTTGATGTCTTTTAGGGTATTCAAACAATTTGCCCCAGACTGAACAAATTTTATCCCTCAGTCGCATCTTTCTGATTTCCCCATTTTAGTTAGTGGCACTGCATTCTTTCAGTGGCTAAAGGCAAGTATTCTGGAGTTGTCCCTGACTTATTCCTTGCTTCTACATCCACATCAGTGCATTAGCTGGTTCTGATGAGCTCTTCCTTCAAAACATCATTCATTTCACTCCTAATACTTGCTCACCTTCATTGCAACAGCCTCCTAACTGGTTTTCCTTGCCCACATCCCATCCCTATGTCATGGTCTATTTTCAACAGGGCGACTAGAGTGGTCCTTTAAAATTTTATCATGTTCCTTCTCTGCTTGAAACTCTCCAATGACCCTCTTGTTACCTGCATCCTCTCCCAGTACCTGAACAGGTAGGTGATAAACATTTGCCAGTTGAATAAATTAATGTTCAAGGCTTAGTATAAAAACAGATATTAAGACACTGCAATTTATTGTTGTTTAATCACCCACGAAGGTATACACTATGCATTTGCTACATTTTGGGTATAATCATGTTTTCAATACCACCAAAATGTTCCAGAAATATCTGGGTACCAAACATAATTTCTTTCTGTCTAGCTGTAAACTGACCACAAAGTATCCATTTGGTCCTGGTCAGTCACATCGCTCTCAGGGAGTTGGTTTCTTCAGCTTTTAAAGGAGGAAACTGAATTCAAAGATTTTCATAATTTCTTGCAATTTGAAATGTCTATGATTTTTTGTGTGAGTTTTGCCTCTCCCTTCCTTAAAACAAGGATGGACTTGACCTTTCTGGATAACCTTTTATTTGATCTTTTAAACCAGGAGTTTGCCATTGACATGTACCTGCTGTTATATATAAAATAGATAACCAAAAAGGACTTACTGTATAGCACAGGGAGCTATACTCAAAATTCTGTAGTAACCTAAGTTCTGGAAAAGGACAGATACATGTGTATGTGTAGCTGAATCACTTTATGGTACACCTAAAATTAACAGAACATTGTTAACCAACTATACTCCAATATAAAATAAAAGTTAAACATCGCATGACACGCCTTATATGTGGAATCTAAAAAGACATGAGACACTTATTTACAAAACAGAAACAGATTCAGGGAGACTTAGAGGACAAACTTATGGTTGCCGAGGAGAAGAATAGGGGAAATGGATAGTTAGGGAGTTTGGGATGGACATGCACACACTGCTATATTTAAAATGGATAACCAACAAGAACCTACTCTATAGCACAGGAAACTGCTCAGGTGGCAGCCTGGATGGGAGAGGAGTTTAGGGGAGATGGGGTACATGTATATATACAGCTGAGTCCCTTTGCTGTCCACCAGAAACTACCACAATATGATTAGTCGGCTACACTCCAATTCAAAATAAAAAGCTTAATAAAAAATTTCTCTTCAAAAGTGTTCTAGTTAATGTCACAGAAGAAATCTTCAGAGATGCTGCAGAAAGAATGTGGGACTGGCGGGTGAGGCAGGAGAGTGAACCCGACCAAGATGGAACCAACACCATGGGCCAAATGGGGCAGAAGAGAGACTGCGAGAGACGGGCTCTGAGGACAGATCTCGTCCCCCACCAGTCTGTACCCTTTCCCTCTCTTGAGATCTGGGACAGAGGCTTAGTGAAGTGTCCCTGACTTTGAAAAGTAATGACAAGGAATGAATTTTCAAGTGCAGCTCATTCACACTTGTTTGAGAGACTGTGTTTGTACGGAAAGCTGTTTTAACACTGAAGTTGTCTGCAGTAATTTGTTCAGTGGTATATTTAGACAGGAAGCTAATATAAGATGAAATCATTGCTGTCGACTCTAACAGGTTTTTAAGTGATTGGGTGGAAAGGGGGCTCACCTAGCCTTTGGGTAGAAAATTGTGGAAATAGATCAAATGTGAAATTTCTTTAAAAACTTCACCTTTCTGTATTTTCAAGTGAAATTGAATTCACTTTTCAAAATATTTATTGTGTAGGTTTCAGATGCCACTCCTTAAAACCTGCAATTACTTGTGTGTGACTCTTAAATTGATCATTTGAGAATGGGAAAAATTGCTGGCTTGTGTAATTTTAAACTTTAATAATTTTAGCTCTCACTTGTAATCAGAAGATAGAAAATGGCATGCAAAAGCAAGGCAGTTCAAGTTTCTCAGCTTCAGTTCGGCCACGAACCCTCATCATGAATTGTTCAGGACAATTTTCCAACTCATTGACAGCATTCTCCAGTTTCTGTTGAGTGATTTTGCAAATTGCTTCCATCATCCTTTGCTCCAAGTCCCTCCAAGCAATATGCCTTCGATGAGTAAATATTCACCACTTTTTTCTATCATGCCTAAACTCCAAGTTAATAAGACTTGAGTGTGCACTGGAGCTTGTAAAGACCAGACCTAGAAAGAATGGCTTACAGACTTGTTTATGTCTTTAATTACTAATGTAATACATAATAATAACTGCAAAAAATTCTAGAAAATTGCAGAAATGTGTAGTATAAGTAAAAATTATTCCTCTATAAAAATTCTTCCTCTCCTTCTTCCCACTAACCCAAGGCTCATGTCCGGGGTAACTGCAGTTATCAGTCCAGAATCTTTGTGTCCAGGATTTTTCTCTATTCACAAATACCCAAAAACACATACTCATACACAGTAAACACAAAAATTAATTCTCTTCCTCCCTTCCTTCCTTCTTACCTTCCTTCTCCTTCCTCCTCTCCCCTCTTCCCTCTTTCACTTTTTTTCCAAATATGTATTTAATCTAATACTAATTATTATCCTACCAATTCCTTTTTTTTTTCACCCAACAATCATCTTAGAGATCCTTCCACAATAGCATATACAAGCTTGCCCCATTTCTTGAATAGACTTTCAGTATTCCCAGGTGATGCTAGTGGTAAAGAATCTGCCTGCCAATGCAGGAGATGCAAGAGACGTGGGTTCAATCTCTGGGTCATGAAGATCCCCTCGAGGAGAAAATGGCAACCCACTGTAGTATTCTTGCCTGGAGAATCCCATTGACAGAGGAACCTGGCAGGCTCCTGTCCGTGGAGGCACAGAGTTGGACCCAACTGAAGTGACTGAGCATGCACGCGCTCATTCCAAAGCACGAATATACTATAATTTATGTAAACACTCTCTTACTGTTGGGCATTTAGGTTGTCACCAGTTTTCAAGGTCACCAATAATGTTGCAAATGTGGGAAGAAGGGAGGAAGAAAGCAAGGGCAAAGAGCAAGAAGAGAATCAACCCACCTCACTATATCATCTAAGACCCAAGGGCAAAACACAGCATCGTGTTCAGACCTTTGATAACTGAGAGCTGACCTCAGGCTGCTACACTTCAGATGTCATGCTGGCAGGGCCACTAGATGCTACAGGTCACTACCTCGTGGGTCTGCAGAAGCTATGTTCTACTCAAGCAGGCAAATGAAGCCCTGGCACGTGCAAACTCATTGTCCCCTGAAGAACATATAAAAGACCCTAGTCCTCAGCTTACCTGTGGGATAGTTCCTTGGCCAGCACACCTTTCAATGTTGTTAAGAATCCTATTGCCAAACAGACTCACAGATAGAGATAACAAGCCAGTGGTCATCCTTTGGGAGAGGGAGGGGGAGGGGCAAGAAGGGTTAGGGGCTTAAGAGATATAAGCTACTATGTGTAAAATAACTAAGCCACAAGGATATATTGTACAACGTGGGGAATACTGTCAATATCTTATAATAACTATGTGTAATATAAACTTTAAAAATTGTGAATCACTGTGTTGTACACCCGAAACTCAATGTATGTCAATGATATCTCAGTAATAATAATACGACTCTTGCTGCCATTGGGTTTCTGAGAAGACCTGAGGTTTCAGCCTGCCTTGAGTCAACTCACAGCTTTGGGGTCAGTTCATTCCACCCAAGGAGAAGGCAATGACACCCCACTCCAGTACTCTTGTCTGGAAAATCCATGGACGGAGGAGCCTGGTAGGCTGCAGTCCATGGGGTCGCTAAGAGTCGGATGTGACTGAGCAACTTCACTTTCACTTTTCACTTTCATGCATTGGAGAAGGAAATGGCACCCACTCCAGTGTTCTTGCCTGGAGAATCCCAGGGACGGGGGAGCCTGGTGGGCTGCCGTCTGTGGGGTCGCACAGCATCGGACACGACTGAAGCGACTTAGCAGCAGAAGCAGCAGCAGCAGCAGCATTCCACCCAGCCATCTCATTCTAGTGACTCAGACGCAGCCCCCACTGCAAGCCTTCTGTTCACCCATGCTCTGCCTCTCATCTTCTCCTTCCATGGGTGTCCCATCCCCAGCTCTTTCCACAGTTCCTCTTGCACCACATGAATAGGCATCTACACCTTATCTCCTCACAGACCAATTCCTTATTCTTCTTTCTTACTGACGCCTGTGAAAGCATCATGAATCTGTAGTCTTTTCAAGAGTCATGTGGCAGCTGCTCATCTTTCTTCATCTTCCCTGTTTCTGGATTTGGGCCTGAAAAATGGAATGAGGAAGAAAAGATCAGAAGAGAGAGGAGAGTTGGCATTCCAAATACTATTCATATTCTCCACTGTATGGGCTCCTGTCACAGGGCTAAACCATTCCCTTCCCATTCTCGTCACACTCAACTTCCAAACCTTGGTTAGTCCTCCAGACTCATGGGAAGCTTTGGCTCCTGTGCACATCATATCCTAAAGTCTGGGGGCTCCATTCACAATGCGGGGACTCAGGGAAGTGGGCCTTTTAGGCCCTTGACTTCCCCCACTTTGGGTGCTGTCACCCCTCTCCCTATTTCCATCGTGCCCACCCATGCGCACACTCCCATCAATCGGAATCCCCCTCCTCTAAGATCTTCAGCTTCCACCTCTCACTCCCTCATACCTACCACACCTGCTCTGCAACCTCATTGTGATCCTCACACGATGTCCCGAACCCAGAGCCTCTGCCTTACCCCCACTTTATCTCTCAGTCTAACGAGTCTTTGCTCAGATTTATTCTTTACTTTCTATCTTCCCTCAAGCAGTGCTCAAACCCTTGTCCAAAAGACAGCCACATTCCACCTGAAGTGCGTCAGTATCTTTGGAAGGGCCTCCCCACTTAAGAGACTTCTCAGGTGGCTTAGTGGTAAAGTATCCACTTGTGAATGCAGGAGTCGCAAGAGAGGTGGGTTCGATCCCTGGGCCACGAAGATCTCCTGGAGTAGGAAATGGCAACCAACCCCAGTATTCTTGCCTGGAAAATCCCAAGGACAGAGGAGCCTGGAAGGCTACAGTCCATGGGACCACAAAGACCCAGACATGACTGAATGACTAAGACCTCATGCACTCACCCCTGCCTTCTACTTTTTTCTTTGTACATGCACTTTAACCTAATTCCCTGGGATGCCTTGAACACTCTGTCGCACTGCAGCAAAACCTGGACTTCTCTTCCCCAGAAGGGAACACTCTATGGTACTGACATCTCCTGTCCAGTCTCACTGTACTTGTCCTCTGTTTTTTATCTGCCTGCCCTTTGACCTTCTCCTCACTCTAGTGGAGACCTCAGGCTGCCTGTTGTCTCTGGAACAGCTTCATTTCCTAGGTCCAGGGTTACTTTAGAAGATAGTTCCAAGTTCACTTATAATATTTTTACATCTTGAAATCTGAAATTAAAATGGGACAAAAATTGACTTTGGCAATTAAAGCTTCCAAACAAAGCCACAAACTAGAAAACCTAGGAATGTGAATAATAATTATCTTAATAACATCTCATAGTTATATACTTCCTTTATTATTCGCAAAGCGATCTCTATTATCCTAGGTGATCCTTATACTAGTTCAGGAAGTATCATTCTTTCCTTTTTATAGATGTGAATCTGAAGCACAGTGATGTAAAATGACTTTGTTTATATATCTGGTTTAGGAGCAGAAGCTTGGCATTCGAAATGCGAAGATTCTTAAATCTACATACACACCCTGTTGGGCTTAAAGATACATCTAAGTTTACTCCATAGGGGGAAAAAATGGCCAGCAAGGCTTGAATTAAAGTCTATGGCTTTGTGACCCAGAAAACCCCTTGCCTTGGAGGTCACAGTCTAGGGACATCGTGATTTTTTTCCCCTATCCTTGAAGCATCCTAAAGTTCAAGCAAGGGCACAGTTATCAAAATGCCAACTCTAATTTTAGTTGGGGCAAGAGCAAGAACAGACGGAGATGTGACGTTTAATCAAAAGTGCTATCATTCAGGGACGTTAATAAGTCAGTTATCGGGCTCCCAGTGGGGCTGGCACGTCTGACCTCACTATCTGGGGAGCGCATGCTGCTGGACTCCAGCTTCTGGTCACCGGGTGATGACTCAGAGCCCCGGCTGCTGAAAGCCTGTGGGAAACACAATTCCAGGACTCAGTTGGAGCCAAGAAATCCTTCCACACGCTCTCTAAATAGCATGTGATAACCACTTCTATCAAACCAGAACAACACCTGGGTTGTTTTTTTTTTCCTGACCTATGAAGTGTGGGTACTCAGAGGATGGAATACATGCCTTATCAAGAAAACCTAACATTTATCCTGTTTTCAGAGTCTTCGTAAATGTGCCTTTGGAAAGCAAGTTCACCTGCTTTTGTCTGTTGGTTTTTTAAACTTTTATTTCATATTCAATTATGGTTGATTTACAATGCTGTGTTAGTTTCAGGCGTACAGCAGAATGGTTCAGTTATACATATGCCTACGCTTTTTCTGATTCTTTTCCAATATAGTTCATTACAGAAAGTTGAGTCGAGTTCCCTGTGCTATATAGTAGGTCCTTGTTGATTATCTATTTTGTATATTGTGGTGCAAGTTCACCCGTTTTTAAGGTGAACTTTGTTACAAAACGTCCCAGGTGCTATATACCACCATGTGTAGAATAGCCAGTGGGGAGCTGCTGTAGAGCAGAGGGAGCTCAGCTCAGTGCTCTGGGATAACCTCCGGAGTGGGCAGGGGGTAGGGGAGGAAATCTATCCAACAGTGTAAAGCAATTATACTCCAGTTAGAAAGAAAAAAATAAATAAAATCTCCAGTGGAAACAAAAAAAGTTGAGTGGCAGTAAAAGCAGTTTAACCACCTGATTGCTTGGGCCTACGTCTGAACAACGGCATACACAACCATCCCCTAACGTCTACCTCAGAGACCAAGGCGACGCCTGAACAGAGCTGTGGGAATTGATACTCCAGGCATCCGAGGCCAGAGACCCAGTCAATCAGAAGCGTCCAGGTGGCTTCAGCCTCAGTTTCGTCACTGACAGGAAATTTCACCACAGCCAGGCCAGAAGATCTCATTCTCAGCAAGCATGATCCCAATTTGGGGTTGTCTTGAACATACACTAGCCCTGGAAATATGGACCCAGACTTGGAAAGTCTTGGGGTGTGCTCCAGCTCCGAGAAGGTTGGGAAGCCCAGGTCCAAGATGGAGGATGTGGTGGGAAATGGGTTCACCCTTTGGTCACCTCCGTGGCTTGTTTGGGCCTCGGGAAGGTTCCAGACGGCCATTGCTTTTCCAGAAGGTCAGTTCCAGGAACTGGTCCAGTCCGGTTCCTGAGGACTCCCCTGGCTCTTGGGAAACTCAGCGTCTTTTCCAGAATGACTTCAGGTGGGGGGCGGGGAGGTATTTTAGGGCTGCTGGGGGTTGCTGGAGGCCTGAAAGACCAGAATGGATTGGCCTCCCCGGGTCTGGGGGTTGGGAGGCTGGCCCTCCCTCCCTGGCTGTTTCTCTGGGAGGCATGTGCCTTAGTCGTGGAGGCACTTGGCCCCCTCCCAACACTCAGCAGGAAGGGGAAAACTCCCAAGACTGCTCGAAGCCATCTGAAAGCCTTCCTGGGTAGATTCCAGAAGATGTTGACAGTGTTCCCTGACTGAACATAGATGACCTGAGAAATCTGTGAGCATCATGCTTCCTTCCTCTTAGACCTTGTCCGGGTGAAATTATTCACTCTTGATGGGAAATAAGTTGCTAAATAGCTACCCCTCCCCTATGACCAAATGACACTGCCTTTAGCTATCTGTCTAAAAACAGGATTATTAATGAGGAGGAAAGCCACCCTCGGATTTTTAAAGCTTTTCTGACTGCACTGGGTCTTAGCTGTGGCATGCAGGATCTTCAGTCTTCACTGAAGCTTGCAGGATCTTAGTTGTGGCATGCAAACTCTTTAGTTTCGGCATGTGGGATCTAGTTCCATGACCAGGGATTGAACCCAGGCCCTCTGCATTGGGAGCAGGAGCATGGAGTCTTAACACCATGGGAAGTCCCCATTCTCAGAGTAAACCTTCCTCCCGGAAACTCAAATATCTGCATGATCCTGAGTTGCCCCATTTTTCTCTGAGGGACAGCCGCTTGCATCTCTGAGAGCCTGAAATAGCCCCAGGCATGCGCCAGTCTTTATCTGCTCTTCAGCCTGGGCCAGGAAACTCAACACAAAACAGAATGTTGGCGTCTAGCTTTCTACCCGTTAAGGAAGCACGTGGTGGAAAAGACTGAGTTGACCCAAGGGCACGGTGGCTGCCTCTCCCCTGGCAGTGTGGACCGTCTAGCCCTCTTGCTCCAAGTACCATGGGACAGTGGAGAAGGGCTTCTCTGGGGCCCTGGGGATTGGAGCCTCCCTCGGAGCTCTCTGGCTTATTATACTTTATGCTACTTTTTACTCATATATATATATACTTATGGATGATCTCCAGATATTTGGCTGCCTGATACTTTCACAGTGCATTCTCAGGGAATTAAAAGTGGATTTTAAAAAGCATAATCACTTTAAAAACTATTTGACAGTTTCTTAAAAATTTAAATACACACCTATCCTATGACCCAACAATTCCATACCTAGATATTTATCCAATAAAAATGAATACTTATATCCACTAAAACTTTATTTATAATAGACAAAAACTGGAAATACCCCAGGTGTCCTTCAAGAGGAGAATGGATGAGCACACAGTGGTGCATTCATGCCATGGAATACTACTCAGCAATAAAGAGATGTGTACTGGTGTAGGCAATGACATAGACAAATTTTCCCAATACTATGCTGAATAAAAGAGGAAATACTGGCTTGTGTTGTGCATGTTGCACACAAGAAGAGTGCATGCAGTGTGAGTCCATGTAAATGAAATTCTAGCAAAATGAACGCATGATGATAAAAATCAGATCAGTAGTTATTTGCCATGGAGGTGAGAGGGAGACCGGAAAGGGCACAGAGGAACTCTCTGTGGTGCTGGAAAAGTTCCGTGTCTCCATATGGATTAGTCAAAACTGTTTCAATGGTACACTTCAGATCTGAGCATTTCAGATCTTATGTTATCCCATTTCAGTGCTATAATAAATAAAAATGTTAAAGATTGGAGGGAGACTACTCCCGGGCACTGCTCAAAATTGGCTGCTGGAAGAGTCAATGTTTCTTTGAGAACATCAGGAATCATGCTTTAGGTCCTGCGAGGACAACCTTATGATTCCAGGACTCATTCTCCCCTTCATGCCGCAGATGCATCTCTTAGCTCCTGTCCTGTGCCAGGTATCACTCCCAGTGGAACAAAAGAGACATGCTCTTATGAAGCTTATATTCTAGTAGGAGGAGACAGGGAAGAAACAAGTAAATGTAAAGCATCAAAGTATGGTGAGGAATCTGTCTATGATGAGGTGATACTCTGAGTGATCAGGAGCTGGTCATGCAAAAATAAGGAGCAGAACATCCAAGACAGGGAGACTAGCAGAGCTTCTCCAAATGTCTGATGTTTGATTGGACCAATTGGTTCCAATCTCTCTAAATCTTCACTGACACTTACCTTTAAAAAAAAAAACAACAGCCATCTTAACAGGTGTAAAGTGAATGCATATAAAGTCAGGCAAGGTGAATACATACTAGAGATCTGCTGTCAATGCAGTGTCATAGTTACAATACTGAAAAATTTACAGAGTCTGTCTCAAGTTAAATGTTCTTACCATGCACACACACACACACACAAGAAACAAAAATCTTGTATCAAAATGGCAAAGCAAAATTTGTAACTGACGCTTGGAGAAGTTCTTGCTTGAATGGTAAACTTTCCAAAGGTGAGATGTCCCCCAGTGTTCTGAAAAAATCATTTTTCAGCACATCTGATTTGAGGAAGCACCTTAGGTCTGCAACAATGTTACAAATAAGATCATTGACAATCATTCTCTTGATTGGGATGACTTTTGAGAGTCCTTTGGACAGCCAATCAGTCAACCAATCAATCCTAAAGGAAATCAACCTTGAATATTTATTGAAAGGACTGATGCTGAAGCTCCGATACTTAGGCTACCAGATGCAAAGAGCTCAGTCATTGGAAAAGACTCTGATGCTGGAAAGATTGAGGGCAGGAGGAGTAAAGGGTGACAGAGGATGAGATGGTTAGATAGCATCGCTGACTCAATGGTCATGAATTTGAGCAAACTCAGGGAGACAGTGAAGGACAGGGAAGCCTCATGTACTGCAGTCCATGGGTTTGAAAAGAGTTGGACACGACTTAGTGACTGAACAACAACAACAAATCATTCTCTCTGGTCACTGTCTATTTAGACCATAATAAATGACCAGATTTGTTTTGACTTCTCTAGGGAAACCTCTTAAAAATATTGTCAACTAGATCTCACATCTTCAGGTTCCCTTGGAAGCATCAGCTGCCTTCAGGTCCTCCTGATACCCCTATTTTGGGTGTTCAAAGTCTGAGCCAAAATCTCCACAGTCTTCCCAGATAGCACTTTTCTGATTTTTTTGTTTGTTTGTTTGAATGTGCTCCAGTTCATGAAAAGAAAACTCAAACAGTTGTAACCTTGAGCAGGAAGGTTGAGTTTTCATCCATGATTTTTAAAAGATTCTAATTAGAGGATAAAACAGGGAAATTTGAAACTATTGATAGGATATTTTCTAAGTCAGTGGGTGCACCATCTATAGTACTGTCTTGGTAAGGGAGTTGCCCATATCCTGAGAAATACTCAGCTCATTTCACAGAAACCCTGCTAGAAGTTTTACTAGACATTGTTGCCTTACCCTCACAAACCAACAGTCTCAACAGTCTTCCTACAGAAATCACTTAACATTTCCTTCCAAATTCTTTTACAAATCACATTATCTGAGCCTCCTGTGCTATGAAAACCAGTGTCCAACCAAATATTTTCTTCTTTTTGTTTAACTGATATTTATTGTTCTAAGTGAAGTTGCTCAATCGTGTCCGACTCTGCTACCACATGGACTGTAGCCTACGCTCCTACATCCATGGGATTTTCCAGGCAAGAGTAATGGAGTGGGTTGCCATTTCCTTCTCCAGGGGATCTTCCTGATCCAGGGAATTTTCCCAACTCAGGGAGGTCCACATATCATGAGTAGACTTTCTTTCACTTTACTGGTGGCTCAGACGGTAAAGAATCTTTCTGCAATGTGGGAGACCTGGGTTCGACCCCTGGGTTGGGAAGATCCCCTGGAGGAGGGCTTGGTAACCCACTCCAGTATTCTTGCCTGGAGAATCCCCATGGATACAGGAGCCTGGTCGGCTACAGTCCATGGGGGGTTGCAAAGAGTTGGACATGACTGAGCGACTAAGCACAGCACACAGGAAAGATTCATATCCCTCTTCTTGTGTGCAATGATTGGAACAAGGAAGAAAAACAGGCACAGCTTCATCACAATTGGTGATGTGATCCTTATGGATTAATGATGCGGTAGAATCTAACTTGTAAATCAAACTGTAACTCATTTGTGTGCTCAGTCATCCACAAATGTTCCAATGACTAGTTTTTCTTTTCCAGTAACTTACAGGTTTGATGAATGCTAAAGAGGCTTATCAGCTGCTGAATGTGGGGGTGCATGAGGCTGCAGAGTTCCAGGCTAGTGCAAGAGTGAGTGACTTTATCATACTCCTTGTCTAGGCAGAGCAAGACTTCTGAGACCAGTCTCCTCTGTCCAATATTTCTTTAACCGATTGAAAGGTGGATATTCAGGATGCAACTACTTATGACGGGGCTGAGGTCATAGTTTCCTGGGAAAAACAAATGGAAAGAATAGTTGCCTCTGAAAGCCTAAAACATTTCCTCCATTCTCCCTCCTTACATCCCTATCTCTCTCCCTTTCTTTCCTTTTTTCCTTCCTTCCTCCCTCCCTCTTTCTTTTCTTCCTTCCTTCCTCCCACCTCTCTGTTACTAAGTCTCTCTCTCTGTGTGTCCTAGTTCCTAGTCAAAATAACCTTGGAAAAAATTGCCCAAAGAATAGAAGCTCAGTGACTAGCTTGCTACCACCATGGAGTGAACGTGGTATTGGGGCAAATGGAGATCTTGTCAGGAGGACACGTTGGTTTCAGCTTCAGTGCTGACTCCTTGAGGTTGATGCAATTGTGTGTTTAAGGGTTCAACATTGTGTCCAGATGCAGTAAGAAAGAGGACCATAACCAGTCGCTGTTTTCTGAGAAGGTGAGCCAGCAGCAGTGCTCTGGGGGTGGGGAGCCATGGTGGAATTGCAGTCTAGTGGTTACTGCTGGGGATGCTGCAGCCAGGCTGCCTGGACTCACATCCCGAATTGATACGTCCTTGTTGCGTCGCCTGGAGCAAGTCACTTGTTTTTCTGTACCTCAGGTGGTTTGCCTGCCTAGAGCTTTATCAGTTTTATTGAGCTTTTAAACAACTTTAGGTTTCATTGATTTTCTCTATTGTTTTTCTCTTTGTAATTTCATTGATTTTGACTCTCATTTTTTATTATTTCTCTTCTCTGTTCACCTTAGGCTTTTATTGCTTTTCTTCTCTAGTTTTCCTAGATGGCTCAGTGGTAGTCTCTGCCTACCAATGCAGGAGATGCAGGATATTTGGGTTTGATCTCTGGGTCAGGAAGATCCCCTGGAGGAAGAAATGGCAACCCACTACAGTATTCTCACCAGGATAATCTCATGGACTGTAGCCGATGGGGTGGCAGAATCAGACACGACTGAGCACGCACAGTAAGTTCTAGTTTCCTAGGGTGGAAGCTTAGATGATTGATTTTAGATCTTTCTTTGTTCTAAAATATGCATCCAACACTATACATATTCTTCCAAGCACTGTTTTCATTGCATCTGCTCTCTGATAAATTGTATTTTCATTGAGTTCAAAACATTTTTTTAAATTCTCTTGAAACTTATTGAGATATACTGTTTAATCTCTAATTATTTTGGAATTTTCTTGATATCTTTCTGTTACTGATTTCTAGATTAATTTCTAGATTAATTTGTGATCTGAAGGCCGCTTTGTATGATTTCTACAGTTTTTAATTTGATAAAGTGAGTTTCATGGTCCACAGTGTGGTCTATCTTGGTGAACGTCCCATGGGAGCTTGAGAAGACTGTGTAATTTGCTGTTATATGAAATAACTATAAACATCATTTAGATCAGTTAATTGATGGTGCTGTTCAATTCAACCATATGTTTACTGATTTTCTGTCTGTTGGATCCCTCAACTATTGATAGAGGGTTTTTAAAGTCTTCCACTATAATAGTGGATTCTTTTATTTATTTATTTTTGTAGGTCTAACAACTTTTAAAGTCTCTCTAAACAGCAGAGACATTACTTTGCCTACAATGGTTCATCTAGTCAAAGCCATGGTTTTTCCAGTAGTCATGTATGGATGTGAAAGTTGGACTATAAAGAAAGCTGGATGCCAAAGAATTGATGCTTTTGAACTGTGGTTTTGGAGAAGAGTCTTGAGAGTCCCTTGGATAGCAAGGAGATCCAACCAGTCCATCCTAAAGGAGATCAGTCCTGAATATTCATCGGAAGGACTGATGTTGAAGCTGAAGCTCCAATTCTTTGGCCACCTGATGTGAAAAACTGACTCATTTGAAAAGACCCTGATGCTGGGAAAGATTGAAGGCGGGAGGAGAAGGAGATGACAGAGAATGAGATGGTTGGATGGCATCACTGACTTAATGGACATGAGTTTGAGTAAGCTCTGGGAGTTGGTGATGGACAGGGAAGCTTGGAGTGCTGCAGTCCCTGGGGTCACAAAGAGTCAGACACGACTGAGCGACTGAACTGAATTGAACAACTTTTGTCAAGATGTTCAAAATACAAGATGTATTTTGATACTCTGTTATTAGGCACACACATATTAAGGATTGCTATGTTTTCTTGTTGTCATATGATGTGTCTCTTTATCCTTATTTTCCTTGTTCTTAAATCTGCTATGTTCAAAATTAATATAGTTACTTTTTTTGATTAGTGCTATCATGGTATATCTTTTTCTGTCCCTTAATTTCAATCTATTTGTCTTTATATTTAAAGTGGACTTCTTTTAAACATCATATAGTTGTCTTGTTTTTTCTTTTTTGTTTTTTTTTATCCATTCTAATAACTTTTACATTTTAGTTGGTGTTTTTATACATTCATGTTTAAGTAATTATTGATTAATGTCCACCATATTTTTATTTGCTTTCTATTTTCTGCCTCGTTCTGTTTCTTTTTTTATCTTTGTTTTGTCTTCCATGCTTTTTCTGACTTCTCTGGTTTTAAATGAGCACATATATTACTTTATTTCTCTCTTTAGTTAGTATATAAATTATGTTGTTGTTCAGTCACTAAGTCATGCCTGACTCTTTGTGACCTCATGGACTACAGCACACAGGCTTCCTTGTCTTTCACTATCTCCCAGAGTTTGCTCAGACTCATGTCCACTGAGTCAGTGATGCCATCCAAACATCTTGCCCTCTGTTGTCCCCTTCCCCTCCTGCCTTCAATCTTTCCCAGCATCAGGGTCTTTTCTAATGAGTCATCTCTTCTCATCAGGTGGCCAAAGTATTGGAGCTTCAGCTTCAGCATCAGTCCTGCCAATGAACATTCAGGACTGATTTCCTTTAGGATTGACTGGTTTGATCTCCTTGCTGTACAAAAGACTCTCAAGAGTCTTCTTTAGCACCACAGTTTGAAGACATCAATTCTTTTGTGCTCAGCCTTCTTTATGGTCCAACTCTCACATTCATATATAACTACTGGAAAAACCATAGCTTTGACAATATGAACCTTTGCCATCATAAGTGATGTCTCTGCTTTTTAATATTCTGTCTAGGTTTGTCACAGTTTTCCTTCCAAGGAGCAAGATTATTTTAATTTCATGGCTGCAGTCACAGTTCAAAGTGATTTTAGATCCCAAGAAAATAAAACATAAATTATACTTCATTTTTTAAAAAGTCTTTTTTGTATGCCCTAGAGTTTGCAATATACATTTACAACTAATCCAAGTCCACTTTTAAACACCACAATACAATTTCATAGGTAGTGCAGGTACTTATAACTGAGTATTCCAAATTCCTCCCTCCCATACACTACTGTATTGCTCTCATTCATTTTACATCTCCATAAGCTATCAGTTCAGTTCAATAGCTTAGTCCTGTCCAACTCTTTGCGACCCCATCGACTGCAGCACGCCAGGCTTCCCTGTCCCTCACCAACTCCCAGAGCTTATTCAAACTCGTGTCCATCGAGTCGGTGATGCCATCCAACCATCTCATCCTCTGTCATCCCCTTCTCCTCCTGCCTTCAATCCTTCCCAGTATCAGGGTCTTTCCCATAGTTGCCAATTATTTTGAACAAAATATTTTTGGTTAGATCAATTAAGCATAAAAAGAATAAAATATTTTATTCTATCTTTACTTATTCATTTATAATGTTTTTCATTTCTTTATGTAGATCTGAGTTTCTGTATAATTTTTGTTCTTTCTGAATAACTTAAAAAATAACATTTTATACAAGACAGGTCCATTGGCAACAAGTTCCCTCAATTTTTGTTTGTCTGAAGGAGTCTTTATTTCTTCACTTGAAGGGCAATTTCACTAGATATAGAATTCTAGGCTGGCATTTTTTTCCTCCTTTAAACATTTAAAATATCTCAGTCTATACTCTTCTTGCTTGCATGGTTTCCAAATATAAGTATGATATACTTATTTTTGTTCCTCTATAAGTAAGGTGTTTTTAGTCTCTGGATTTTTTTCAAAATTGTCTCCTTGAGTTTGATTTTCTGCAGTTGTAATATTCCTAGGTGTACATTTTTCATATTTCTCCTGAGTGGTGTTCTCTGAGCTACCTGGATCCAAGCTTTGTTGTCCGTCATTAGTTTGTAAAACTCTCAGCCATTATTACTTCAAACATTTCTTCTGTTCTTGTCTCTCTTCTCTTTCTGGTATCCCTACTACATGTACGTTACATGCTTATAATTTTCCCACTGTTCTCTCTTTTTCTTAATTCTGTTTTTCCCTTTGGTCTTCAGCTTTCTATGATGTATGTTCACGATCACGGACTCTCTGTTCTGTTATTTTCACTCTATTGATGAGTTCACAGAAGGTATTTTTGGGTTTTGCTACATCAGGCTTATTTTGTTTTTTCTTTCTCATGGCACAATATACATAACATAAAATTTGCTACTTTGGCCATTTTTCAGTGTTATTGCAGTGGCATAAGCATGTTCACAAACGGTGCAACCATTACTGCTCTAAATTTCCAGAATTTTTCATTTTTGTAATGGAAACTTTGTAATCAGTAAATAATAATTCTTCATACCCCCTCCTCCCCAGCCCCTTGCAATCGTTAATCAATTTTCTGTCTCATGAATTTGCCTATTCTAGGTACCTCACATAAATAGAGGACTTCCCTGGTGACTCAGTGGTTAAAAAGTCTGCCTGCCAACACAGAAAACTTGGATTTGATCCCTGGGTCATGGAGATCCCCTGGAGAAGGAAATGGCAACGGACTCCAGTGTTCTTGCCTGGAAAATCTCACAGACAGAGGAACCTGGTGGGCTACAGTCTATGGAGTCGAAAAAGAGTCGGACACAAATTAGGGACTAAGCAACAACAAGAACAACATATAAATAGAATCATACGATTTTTGTCCTTTTGTGTCTGAGTAACTTGGGCTCCTGGATATTGCAAATGTTATGCTATGCAGACTCTGGATTCTATCACAGTCTTCGAAAGAATGTTAACAATTTTGTTTTAGCTGCTAATTAAGTTTATTGGACTTAAACTTCAAACTCTGCCTCTTGTCAGCCACTCTAATCTCCATTCAGTCCTTTGATCTTCAGCTACTTTGCTTGCAGGCTGTCCTACTCATGCATCATGGTTCAGGGCTTAGCTCGAGATTTGGACAAGAGTTTATACACAGAATTTGTGGCTCTTTCCCTCTGGGTCTTCACTTTCTATCATCATCTCTCTTCACATTTTAGTGGCAGTGATTGCCCTGAACTCTGTCCTCTGAGACTTTAGGTATTTTATTTTTGAAGTTTTAGTTGCCCTGAATAGTGCAGACTTCAACATGACTGACATGAGGCTAAATGCTATAAAAAAAAAATGGGAAGTAACCCTTTACCAGTCCCTTCTTTTGAGTATCAACTCCTTTCCAAACTCTACTTGCTTTTGTTAGTTCAGGTAGTTATTCATCCAGGGTTTCAGTTATCCATAGGGAGGGTCAGACTGACAGGAGCATACATAGAGATTCCCTCGTCATATTTGAATACAGATACAGCCCCTGGTAGGCTGCAGTCCTTGGGGTTGCTAAGAGTGGGACACGACTGAGCGACTTCACTTTCACTTTCATGCACTGGAGAAGGAAATGGCAACCCACTCCAGTGTTCTTGCCTGGAGAATCCCAGGGATGGGGGAGCCTGGTGGGCTGGTGTCTCTGGGGTCGCACAGAGTCGGACATGACTGAAGCGACTTAGCAGCAGCAGCAGCAGCAGCAGCAACCCATACTTAGTTCACTGGACACTCCAGGTGATTCTTATTTTCAGAGAAGTTCAGGCAAACACTATTTTAGGCTCTTGCTACTCAAAGTATAGGAGCTTATTAGAGGTGTATAATCTTAGCTCTCTTAGTAACTTAGAGGACACTGTAGATTCCTAAGGTCCATCTAGTCAAGGCTATGGTTTTTCCTGTGGTCACGTATGGATGTGAGAGTTGGACTGTGAAGAAAGCTTAGTGCCGAAGAATTGATGCTTTGAACTGTGGTGTTGGAAAAGACTCTTGAGAGTCCCTTGGACTGCAAGAAGATCCAACCAGTCCATTCTAAAGGAGATCAGTCCTGGGTATTCTTTGGAAGGAATGATGCTAAAGCTGAAACCCCAGTACTTTGGCCACCTTATGCAAAGAGTTGACTCATTGGAAAAGACTCTGATGCTGGGAGGGATTGGGGACAGGAGGAAAAGGGGACAACAGAGGATGAGATGGCTGGATGGCATCACCAACTCAATGGACGTGAGTCTGAGTGAACTCCGGGAGTTGGTGATGGAAGGGAGGCCTGGTGTGCTGCAATTCATGGGGTTACAAAGAGTCGGACATGACTGAGCAACTGAACTGAACTGAACTGAATGAGTTTTGAACCAGGGCCAGAATGAATCTTATAAATGCAGATAAACAAAATTTACATCCTTATAACTAAGTAAATATGCCTGTCTGCCAGTTCATGAAGTTTAGTGTCTACGATGTGCCTTTTATGTTTCTTCATAGTGGTTAGTGGCTAGGGAGAAACACGTGACCACATTTCTGATACAGCATATAGTTTCTGAAATGTAACCCTTTCAGCATCTGCCTGTGGTTAGAATTCATCCTTTACCTCCTTACCTTAAACATGATACACTGGTGGCTTTTCCAATTTATTCAGTGACATTTTGATATGAGAGCAGAGAATAGACCAACTAGGATGAGAATTCCCAAACGCCTCCTGCTGCTAAGTCACTTCAGTCGTGTCCGACTCTGTGCGACCCCATAGACGGCAGCCCACCAGGCTCCCCCGTCCCTGGGATTCTCCAGGCAAGAATACTGGAGTGGGTTGCCATGTCCTTCTCCAATGCATGAAAGTGAAAAGTGAAAGTGAAGTCACTCAGTCGTGTCCGACTCTTAGTGACCCCATGGACTGCAACCCACCAGGCTCCTCTGTCCATGGGATTTTCCAGGCAAGAGTACTGGAGTGGGGTGCCATCGCCTTCTCCGAAACACCTCCTACCTGTTAGAAAAGAAGAATCTTCTCTTCAGTAGAATTTGTTACATAAAATGTTGTCTGTAAAATGGGAGATATGTCTAACCAAATTGCCTCTAATGCAGTTGGGTGTGCAGAGGAAAGGAATCTTTCCCCAGTAAGGAAGTGCTGACTCCATTTGGACCAGATCAAGAGTAGTTCCATTGAAACTGAGGGAGATTGAGGAATATGGTCAGGTTGCCAGTTTAGCAGGTGGCAGAGTTAGTCACTCAGTCATGTCTGACTCTTGGCGATCCCATGGACTATAGCTCACCAGGCTCCAGAAGAATACTGGAGTGGGTTGCCATTGCCTTCTCCAGGGGATCTTCCTGACCCAGGGATCGAAACGGGGTTTCCTGCATTGCAGGCAGATTCTTTACCATCTGAGCCACCAGGGAAGCTCCTAGCAGGTGGGAGAAGCAGGTCTCAAACCTAAATCTGGCTGCCTGCAGAGCCTGTGCTTTTCTTCAGCACCCACCTTCCCACCTCCACCCCTCCCCCAAACCTCCACCCTAGGTTTCTGCCTCCTGCTGGCATTGATGTGCCCTGACCTTGTGAAGCCATTGGCTATTCATTCGACCTGTGGCATGCTGGCTGGGAGCACATACAGCTCTCTCTGTCCGCTGAATAGGAACTTGACTCTTAGTATCTAAAGGCTTTCTCTGAATTTCCAGGTAACATATTTCTGTAGGATGGAGTCTTCCCCAAGACAGGTTTCTTAGAGAAACACATCTGGGTTTTGAATAACCGCAAATGACAAATTAAATTCTCTAACTCTTTTTCAAATTTCTACTGAAGCCCACTCCCTGGTAATTTTCTGAATATTAATCAAATGAAAAGGTGACAGTTCAAGCATCTGGAAAGACAAACTCTAAAGACACAACAAACCTCTTTTTTTCTTTTTTAGTTAAATGAACTCTTTCCCCTTCTTTCCAGTTTTTTTTTTTTTTTAATCTCCAATTACAAACAGACAGATGCTGTAAAATTTTGATGAGAAACAGAACTGTTTCAAAAGCATTGGCCTCTGAAGGGGAAAGGACTCCAAATTAAATAAACTATCTTTGAAATCACTTAATTATATCACAGCTTAACAAGAACGTGGCTATTAACTAGAACGGGGTCTGTGTATCTGGGTGGATCAGAGCCATTTCGTCTTTTTTTGCCACAAGCTAAACGTAGCCAAGCTTCTGGGTTAGTATCTGAACTGCACAATCTTTTCTTCCACGAGGATTTTCACCCCTCCCCGCCCCCTTCCCCCCAGCAGATTTCTGGGTAGGGGGCCGCCTGCTCTGAGGTCACTCAGGGCCTCTCAGTAGTCCTGACGGCAAGATATGTCTCCATCTTCCTCTCCGTCTTCACAGCTGTACACAGAGGCCGTTTCCAGTCTCGATTCAGTCTATCTCTGCCCTTTGCTGTCTGCGCTTCGCTGTTTACCTTCAGCCTTCCTGGAGAACCTGCGCCTCTGGTCCCGCAGGTTCCAGTCAGCGCGCCCCCTGGAGGCAATCGGGCCCGGCTCCTGATTCCTGTCCCTTCTGCCTCCCACCTCTCACCTCCTAGGCTTCTCTATCGCCGCCTTGGTTCAGGCCTTAGTCATTTCCCACCGGGATGATCTCAGAGGCTCCAAATGGTCCTCCTCCTCCCTCTCTCACTCCTGCTCCTCACCGCTGCCAGGAAGTTCCTTCAGGCTGTTCCTCTGCTGACATGCCTTTCATGGCTTTTTATAACTTTCAGGATAAGGAGCCAACTCCTGAACATGCCCAGAAAAAAATGTAAAAGATCTTTTCTTGCTCTGGCTCCTGTCTTCCTAGGGGGCACGGTCCCTTACACCGTCTTTCCTCTGTCGTCCCCTCCAGCCTCCTCATCAAATTCCCTCCCATTTTCAGCCCCTCCTCCCTCCCCTACACTGGACAACAAACATTTTTTTAGGCTTTAGCATCAGCGCCTTGGGCAGCCTGCCCCAAGTGTCATTGCTTTGCACACAGGTCCCTCCCCTGTGCCCCGCTCCGCCACAGCACTGTCACTGGGTTTTGTGTTTCACGTGTATCTGCTACTCTGCTGGACTAAGAAGAACTAGGGGAGAGTGTCTTCCTCACCCTTGGATCCCAGAGGATGCACAAGGCCTGGCCCAGAGCAGGTATGGAATGTACGTTTGGACGCTTGCTGACCCGGGATCTCTCCTGTCCTGCTCCTCAGTGGACTCCTTGATCCTGGACTCTGCTTCCCTGATCTTTAGTCCGTGCACTTGGTGCTTCAGTCCAGAGGTCTCACTTCAAAATAGAAAGAGAAGACCTAAAACTGCTCCCCCGCCACGTCACTTTCCTTTCCCCTCGCTTTAGTCCCAGGCAACGCTCTACTTTTCAGACATTTCTCGCCTGTTATCTGTTTAGGAGACTTTGGGAATATCTTACCTTTGTATCTCCAGGGCTTCCTCATAGAAGATGTTTGATCAGAAGGTAAAACAGGGACTTCCCTGGTGGTCCAGTGGTTAAGACTCTGTGCTTGGAAGGCAACGGGCACAGGTTTGATCCCTGGTTGGGGAACTAAGATCCCACATGCTGCACATCTAAAAAATAAAAATTGAAAGAAGACAAAACACATCTTCACACCCAGATGAAGTGTCTGAGGTCAGGGAGGTTACTGACTCACCAACATCACACAACTGCTATTTGATGCCACTGGTATGAATCCGTATTCTCTGACTTCCATCCCCTGCTCTGTCCCCTGGAGCACCTGTGATGTCAACGTGTGTGATACATTTCATTATATTCGTATTAACCTCTAAGAGAAGCTTTGAAAATGTTTTTGGTGAACATGAGCTGGATTTATATGAGGATCAGCCTCTTCTTCCTCCTTTCTTTCTTCTCATTGGTCTGAAATTCCATCCTCCTTTTCAATTTGTTGTTGCTGTTGTTCAGTCACTAAGTCATGTCTGACGCTTTGCAACCCCACGGACTGCAGCACGCCAGGCTTCCGTGTTCTTCACTATCTCCCGGAGTTTGCTCAAATTTGTGTTCACTGTGTCAGTGATGCCATCCAACCATCTCATCCTCTGTCGTCCCCTTCTCCTGCCTTCAATCGTTCCCAGCATCAGGGTCTTTTCAAATGAGTCAATTCTTCCCATCAGGTGGCCAAAGTATTGGAGCCTCAGCTTCAGCATCACTCCTTTCAATGAATATTCAGGACTGATTTCCTTTAGGATGGACTGG
Organism: Bos taurus; assembly: GCF_002263795.3. Classification (NCBI taxonomy): domain Eukaryota; kingdom Metazoa; phylum Chordata; class Mammalia; order Artiodactyla; family Bovidae; genus Bos; species Bos taurus. The sequence goes on from NC_037336.1 coordinate 32,551,947, forward strand.
TTGGGTCTCCTTGCAGTCCAATGGACTCTCAAGAGTCTTCTCCAACACCACAGTTCAAAGGCATCAATTCTTTGGCATTCAGACTTCTTAATGGTCCAACTCTCACATCCATACATGACTACTGAAAAAACCATAGCTTTGACTATAGGGACTTTTGTTGTCAAAATGTCTCTGCTTTTTAACCTGCTATGTAGGTTTGTCATACCTTTACTTTGAAGGAACAAGCTTCTTTTAATTTCATGGCCGCAGTCATCATCTGCAATGATTTTGGAGCACCCCAAAATAAAATCAGTCACCGCTTCCACCTTTTGCCCTTCTATTTGCCATGAAGTGATGGGACCGGATCCTATGATCTTAGTTTTTTGAATGTTAAGTTTTAAGTGAGGTTTTTCACTCTCCTCTTTCAATACTTTCCCAGAAAATTAGCATATATATTTCAAATGTGTTTGCTTTAGTGCTACAGTTCAGTTCAGTTCAGTCGCTCAGTCGTGTCCGACTCTCTGCGACCCCGTGAATCGCAGCACACCAGGCCTATCTGTCCATCACCAACTCCCGGAGTTCACTCAAACTCACGTCCATCGAGTCGGTGATGCCATCCAGACATCTCATCCTCTGTCGTCCCCTTCTCCTCCTGCCCCCAATCCCTCCCAGCATCAGAGTCTTTTCCAATGAGTCAACTCTTCGCATGAGCAGTTTAGTGCTACACTAGTTGGTAAAGTCTCTATTTCAATTCCGTTTGTAGAATGCCTCTGTATTAGTCAGGATAGGCTGAAGTGCTACAAAAACACATGCAACAGGTAACAAATCAAACACAATCAAAGTGCTTTTTTCATTCATTTAAAGTCCATGGTAGATGCTCCAGATCAATGAGTGACAGTCAGGTTGCTTCCTCTCCTGCTGATTATTCTTGAGGACATTCGGCTCTGACATCTTTACATTATTGCTTCCAAGCTTGCTGTATTTGTGATATCCCTTCATCTAAGAAACTAGAAGGAAGAAGAAGCATGAGATGTGCAAGAGGTTTTATGGTCTAGGTCAAGACATAAGGTGATGAATTTGACCTGACTTTCTCTGAACTATTATTAGTTTTAAAGCAGAAAGTTCCATATCCAGGGAAACCCTTCAGTTCTGGGACAATCAGGACAGCTGGTCACCCTCCATGGAAGTGGCACGCTAACCTCTACTTCAGTTTCATTGGTTAGAGCTCATCCAATGATCAACCACCAGGCTATGGGGGATTCTGGAAACGTCATCCTCCCATGTGCCCAGGAAGCAGTCTCCCAAATATTGCTGCATAGATAGCTTGTGAGTGTTCCTTATAATTATAAGCACTGAAACAAGGAGCCTAAAAACTGGCTTGTAAGAAGAGACAGACACAGAGGGGTGGGAAAAGGACCTAAAATCTAGACCTGGAGGGAATGGATAAATAAAGCCTTTGCTGGTGATTATTCAACACCTGGGGACCAGTCCCTGCATGTCCTACCTTGCCCTTAGTCAGGGTTTAGCGTACAGATTAAGATGAAATACAATCTTGTTTCAAAGTCTTACCTCTTTTCACCCACTTGCAGGCTGTCAAGCACCCATCTGTGGTAGCAAAATTGGACTTTGTCTGCATGCAGCTTTCTGAAATATGTTTACTATTTCTGTTCTTGGAGAGCTTTGCTCGACCACTGTTTTCTAGAGGACATGATTGGGCCCATTGGTATTTAAATCCATCCTCTATTAATCATAGCATCCTTTGTTGTAAGCTTTTAGTGCCAGCAATCTTGCTAAATGTTTTACTTACATTATTTCATTTTGTCCTCACAACAACACTAAAGGTACTTTAATGTTTCCTCTATTACAGATTGAAAAAACAGTGAAGCTGATAAACATTAAGTGTCCGGAGAATCACTACACAGATCTATGCTGCCCAATTAGAACCTAATGGCAGTTCTGCCTCACTCCAAGGCCTGTTTGCATATACTGTATTAGAGAGTTTCCTAAGAGAGAATTACATTATTAATTTGGGAATAAGCTAAAATCTGCCCCCAGGATATTATATTTCTCTAGGATAGAATGTAAGAATAGATAAGAAATGCATGCTCCAGTAGTTAGATAAGTTCTGTGTTACAATATATTGTCTTATTTCTAGAAACACATTCACTCATATTATGAAAATGTGCGTGTGTGTGTATGGTCAAGGCCAGAATCAGTTTGCAAATATTTATCATAAATATTATTTATTCATTCAGGAATCTATCAGATCAGATCAGATCAGTCGCTCAGTCGTGTCCAACTCTTTGCGACCCCATGAATCACAGCACACCAGGCCTCCCTGTCCATCACCAACTCCCGGAGTTCACTCAGACTCATGTCCATCGAGTCAGTGATGCCATCCAGCCATCTCATCCTCTGTCGTCCCCTTCTCCTCCTGCCCCCAATCCCTCCCAGCATCAGAGTCTTTTCCAGTGAGTCAACTCTTCGCATGAGGTGGCCAAAGTACTGGAGTTTCAGCTTTAGCATCACTCCCTCCAAAGAAATCCCAGGGCTGATCTCCTTCAGAATGGACTGGTTGGATCTCCTTGCAGTCCAAGGGACTCTCAAGACTCTTCTCCAACACCACAGTTCAAAAGCATCAATTCTTTGGCGCTCAGCCTTCTTCACAGTCAAATTCTCACATCCATACATGACCACAGGAAAAACCATAGCCTTGACTAGACGAACCTTTGTTGGCAAAGTAATGTCTCTGCTTTTGAATATGCTATCTAGGTTGGTCATAACTTTCCTTCCAAGGAGTAAGCGTCTTTTAATTTCATGGCTACAGTCACCATCTGTAGTGATTTTGGAGCCCAGAAAAATAAAGTCTGCCACTGTTTCCACTGTTTCCCCATCTATTTCCCATGAAGTGATGGGACCGGATGCCATGATCTTCGTTTTCTGAATGTTGAGCTTTAAGCCAACTTTTTCACTCTCCACTTTCACTTTCATCAAGAGGCTTTTGAGTTCCTCTTCACTTTCTGCCATAAGGGTGGTGTCATCTGCATATCTGAGGTTATTGATATTTCTCCTGGCAATCTTGATTCCAGTTTGTGTTTCTTCCAGTCCAGCGTTTCTCATGATGTACTCTGCATAGAAGTAAAATAAACAGGGTGACAATATACAGCCTTGACGTACTCCTTTTCCTATTTGGAACCAGTCTGTTGTTCCATGTCCAGTTCTAACTGTTGCTTCCTGACCTGCATACAAATTTCTCAAGAGGCAGATCAGGTGGTCTGGTATTCCCATCTCTTTCAGAATTTTCCACAGTTTATTGTGATCCACACAGTCAAAGGCGTTGGCATAGTCAATAAAGCAGAAATAGATGTTTTTCTGGAACTCTCTTGCTTTTTCTATGATCCAGAGGATGTTGGCAATTTGATCTCTGGTTCCTCTGCCTTTTCTAAAACCAGCTTGAACATCAGGAAGTTCACGGTTCACATATTGCTGAAGCCTGGTTTGGAGAATTTTGAGCATTACTTTACTAGCATGTGAGATGAGTGCAATTGTGCGGTAGTTTGAGCATTCTTTGGCATTGCGTTTCTTTGGGATTGGAATGAAAACTGATCTTTTCCAGTCCTGTGGCCACTGCTGAGTTTTCCAAATTTGCTGGCATATTGAGTGCAGCACTTTCACAGCCTCATCTTTCAGGATTTGGAATAGCTCAACTGGAATTCCATCACCACCACTAGCTTTGTTCATAGTGATGCTTTCTAAGGCCCACTTGACTTCACATTCCAGGATGTCTGGCTCTAGGTCAGTGATCACACCATCGTGATTATCTGGGTCATGAGGAACTTTTTTGTACAGTTCTTCTGTGTATTCTTGCCATCTCTTCTTAATATCTTCTGCTTCTGTTAGGTCCATATGATTTTTGTCCTTTATCGAGCCTATCTTTGCATGAAATATTCCCTTGGTATCTCTGATTTTCTTGAAGAGATCTCTAGTCTTTCCCATTCTATGCCTATATATAGGTTTCCCAGGTGGCTCTAGTGGTAAAGAACCTGCCTACCAATGCAAGAGATGTAAGAGATGTGGGTTCAGTCCCACATCTGAACCTCTGAAACTCGTCCAGTGGGGCAGGATGAGGGCATGGCAACCCACTTCATATTCTTGCCTGGAGAATCCCATAGACAGAGGAACCTGGCAGGCTATAGTCCATAGGGTTCGCAAAAAGTCAGATATGACTGAAGTGACTTAGCATGCATGCACGAATATATATATATATATATATATATATATATATATATATTTATTTATATTTATATGACACTGAGGTGTGATATCCTGATCCTCCGCTAGGATCCCAGATAGTAGGACCCCAGCTTCTAGAAATGTTGGCAGCTGACAGTCCTTCCCCCAGCTCCTCTTTGGGACTTTCCTCAACTAGACAGAGATGCTTGCCTGAGGTCTTGCCACCTTCCTGAGGGTAGCCCATACCCAATATGACTGGTTGATTCAGTCATATTGTACAAATGCCCTGTTTCCTTCCCTCAATTTAGGACAATTCTGAAGCCCATCTGTGATGGTTAATTTTGAGTTAACTTGACTGGGCCAAAGGATGCCCAGAGACCTGGTTAAACATTATTTTTAGGTCTGTCTGTGGGTGTTTCCGGAAAAGATTAGCATTTGAATTGTTGGACTGAATAAAACAGATGGCCCACCCCAATGTGGGTGGGCATCATTCAATCTGTTGAAGATCTGAATAGAACAAAAAGGCAAAGTAAGGGAGAATTTGCAATACATATATATGTGTGTAATTGGTTCTTTTTGGAGATTTTATATATATATTATATATATAATAAATATATATAATATGTTTTTTCTCTCTGGAGAACCCTAACTTACACATCATCCAAGCTCCAGATCTCCATGTAGAATGGGCTGAGGCCTTTGTTGCTATTGCATTGAAGACCAGTTTCTCCCTCTGAAGACCAGTTTCTGCCTCCATGCCTTGGTAGGCAATGACTCCTGGAGCAATCCTTCCCAAACAAACTTTCCTATGTGCCAATCTCTATATTAGAGTTGGCTTCTTGGGAAATCTCATCTGCATTTTATGCCATGTGCAGTCTCCATAGTCTGTATATCTTTATGATAAAGACCTAGAACACAGATCCCTTCACACACCCACACACACTAAAGTGTTCCTTAAATAAGCATAGATTATTCACAAATAAATTATTTGTTGCTCACCTCTCCCTCTCCATGGGACTGTGGAGAGAAGGTGATTCTGGGTCTGGAGTGTGTCTCCGTGAGAGTGTGCAGATCTGCATAGAAGTGTTTAATTTGAATTTTCTTTTCTTTTTTTTGTATTAACTCTATCTCTTCCCTCCTTCCCCCTCTGACATTTATTATTAGGCTGTGAATTTACAACCAGGAGTAGAGTCAAGGACAAGATCAAAACAGGCCAGCAAACACATGGTTAGGTAAGAACATGGAGGTAGCTTTAGAAGAGAGAGAGCATCCTATAGATTTCCCCTTCTGAATAGAAAGCATCCTATAGATTTCACCTTCTGAACAGAGAGCATCCTGTAGATTTCACCTTCTGAATAGTTCCTGATTTCCTCTACGACCCACCTTCCTCCTCATTTTCTCCTGCTTGCTTTATTCCACCAGTTTCACCTAGATTACTATAACACATCCCTGGCTTCTTTCCTGTCTGCTGTCTTTTCTCTTCCTTCAAATCTACTGTTTCAGTCTAACCTGCTATCCTTCTTGTTTCAGTCTCTGAGTGACTCTGTGGCACAGAGCGATGGCTGTGCTCCGGGGTGTATGCTCTTTTCAGTAGGGTGAGGTTTGAATTAGGGTGCCTCTGCCAGGCTCCTTTGTTTCCTGGTGTGACCATGTGGTTAGTTCTTGCCAATGGAATGTTGGTAAACATGATGCCAGTCACCACTGGGCCATGGATTTAAAAAAATTTATCTGTATTATCATGAATAATAAGCTTTCTGTGAAATTCAAACCTTTCCTTTTACATTTATTTATTTTTGGCCTGCCCCCATAGCATATAGGATTAGTTCTCCAACCAGGAATTGAACCCAGGCCCCCTGCATTGGAAACATGGAGTCTTAACCACTAGACCTCCAGGGAAGTCCCTGGGCCATGGATTTTAAGAAATAAATGTGGTTTACCATCCTTTCTTCTCATCTCTTCTGGCTGGAAACAGATAAGACCCTAGGGAGCCACAAGATGGAAGGAATTGAGTTCCTGAAATACCATGTGGAACACAGCTGCCCACTGACCAGATTCTTCTGCTTCAAACTATCACATGAGCAAGGAATCATTTTCTGTTGAGTTTGAGCCAAAATGCATATTGACGTCTGCCTGTTACAGTAGCCAGCCCATCCAAATTAATTGACTGCTTCTTGATCTTACGATGTATTTAACCTTTAGCATGGCTGACAAACTCCCGTGGATGTAGCTCTTTCAGTCTCGTCGCAGTAGGTGAAGCCTCAGGCTCTGGAGCTGGTCTACATGGTTCATGTTTGAGCTCGCAAACCAGCTTTGTGACTTTGGATAAAGTACTTGAGTTCTCTGTGTCTGTTTCTCTTCCTCCAGAAGAAGAGAATTTTGTTAAGAACTCCGAACAGTCTGGGAATTTACCCTACTCACCAGCCAGCTTGCCTCTCTTCCATGGATGCTGGCAGAAGACACAAGACTCTCAGGTCAGAGGAAAAGGGTGCTATCATTCCCAGCACAGCAGATGACATGAACTTCATGTTTGAATTGGTTCCCCTTATCCTGCAAGATCCCCAGGGTGAGGCGATGCAAAGCCAGGTAGATGCTGCACACGTGGGGCATTTGCATCACAGCTGAAAACCCTGAGCTGAAGAATCCTAACTCTTGAAATGGCTGTGAGCAAATCTGCCAAAACTTTGGTCTGGCAGGGGACATTATCCTTTATTATAATAGAAAAATAAAGTAAACAAACCTGCCTCTGCTCTGGGGAAGAAACAATCCCTATCTTCCCAGGGAGCCATGTCTCCCAACAATATTGCCTCCTCTTCAGATTGTTACAAGGACTAAATCCGTTAGCACCTAGAACTGCTTACAATCATGCCTGGTATGAAATAAACCTCCAGTAACTGAACTGATGTCCTTCTAGTCCACCTGCTTCTTTTTTTCATTTTAATTTATTATTGAGGTAACATTGGTTTATAACAGTATATAAGATTCATGTATACATTCTATTTCTATTTCTGTATACATTACTCCTTCAGTTCAGTTCAGTTCAGCCACTCAGCCATGTCCAGCTCTTTGTGACCCCATGGACTGCAGCACGCCAGGCCTCCCTGTCCATCACCAACTCCCGGAGTCTACTCAAACTCATGTCCATTGAGTTGGTGATGCCATCCAACCATCTCATCCTCTGTTGTCTCCTTCTCCACCTGCCTTCAATCTTTCCCAGCATCAGGATCTTTTCAAATGAATCAGTTCTTCGCATCAGGTGGCCAAAGTTTTGGAGTTTCAGCTTCAACATCAGTCCTTCCAATGAATACCCAGGACTGATCTCCTTTAGGATGGACTGATTGGATCTCCTTGCAGTCCAAGAGACTCTCAAGAGTCTTCTCCAACACCACAGTTCAAAAGCATCAATTCTTTGGTGCTCAGCTTTCTTTATAGTCCAACTCTCACATCCATACATGACTACTGGAAAAACTATAGCTCTGACTAGACAGACCTTTGTCGGCAATGTAATGTCTCTGCTTTTAATATGCTGTCTAGGTTGGTCATAACTTTTCTTCCAAGGAGCAAGTGTCTTTTAATTTCATGGCTTCATCACCATCTGCAGTGATTTTGGGCCCCCCCCCCAAATAAAGTCTGTAGCTGTTTCCACTGTTTCCCCATCTGTTTGCCATGAAGTGATGGGACCAGCTTGCTTACCACCAAAATCTTAGTTTCCATGTGTCACCACACAATGGAACCCCTCTGGTAGCCACTAACCTGTTCTCTGTATGTATGTTTCTATTTTCATTTAAAAACAATGGTTAGATGCCACAAAATAGGTGGCAATGCTTTGACCATACGTGAGTTGTCAGGTCCAACGGCTTCTTCCATCCTTGTCAGTGGGAGTGCTAACCTTCTTGCCTTTCCTATGACACTCCACCTACTTTATATGAGCCATTCTGAGCTGCTTTCATTCACCCAAATGTGTCACACGTTTTTGTGGTTTTTTTTTTTTTTTTAACCTGTGAGCTTTCAAGCTGACTCCTGCATCTGGAACATTCAACCACACCACCCACCCCATTCCTGCTTCTCCTTCACTTTCACCCCCCGCCCCGAGCTTAGGTGCCCCCGCTCTGGCTCACACCCTCCGCTCCCTCTCGTTCCCTCTCAGAACGCTTAGCAACCTTCAGTGTTGATGTTGTTTACATTTCTTAAACTCCCCAGGAATGTAAACTCTGGGAGGCTAGAGAAAACATGAAGTTACAGAAAGGGCTCTGGCTAGCTTAAAGAAAAGGGAGAATTTATTGGATGGTTTCTGGGTTATCTCCTGGGATCTGAACTGGAATTGAACAACCAAGAACATGGGAAGGGAAGGGCCCAATGAGCTCTGGTGGTGACCTCAGCAGGAAGTGTCCGCAGACCCACTTGCTTGACTGATCCCTAGGAATTAAGTGTATCTTTTCCAAATTTCACAGAGAAGGCAATGGCACCCCACTCCAGTACTCTTGCCTGGAAAATCCCATGGGCGGAGGAGCCTGGTAGGCAGCAGTCCATGGGGTCGCTAAGAGTCAGACACGACTGAGCGACTTGACTTTCACTTTTCACTTTCATGCACTGGAGAAGGAAATGGCAACCCACTCCAGTGTTCTTGCCTGGAGAATCCCAGGGACGGGGGAGCCTGGTGGTCTGCCGTCTATGGGGTCGCACAGAGTTGGACATGACTGAAGTGACTTAGCAGCAGTTTCCAAATTTCAAAGGTTAGAAAGAGGATCTGAGTTCAGCTTGGGTAAGGTGATCACCCTTGATAAGTCAGCTATGGTCAGTGGATGTAGTTACATAATACAGACATGGTCATGGAGGACCATTCCCAATGTAGGGATGTCAAACTGGGCCAGTCACCCCCAAGGATGATCTACCACTGGGAATATGCCCAACACGCCCTTTATTCCTGATGCCAGGCTTGCTGTCTCCAACTTCTTCCCCCGTTGCAGTGGGACTATTAGAATATTAAGTTATCATCTCTTGGCTTCAAACCCACTGGTACTCTGTTTAGCAACACTGGGGCAGGGTCTCTGTGAACCGTATTTCTGCCCTGCTAGGTGGATCCCTGCCAGGCTCCGGCACCAGGGGCCTTAGGAGAAGCCTGTAAGACTGGAGGTGGGAGAAGAGCAGCTTCCTGTTTTTATTGGTGTGATTCGCCCACCTCGCCTCTTTACCCAGCTGTGCCGGTTCATTCCTGCAGCAGCATTTGAATTCAGCTTGCAGTCTTTACAATACTTACAGAATTACTTTCATCGAGTCCACTGATACCAGCACCAGCCAAGCAACGCCCCCTCAGAAGGTGGGATCCCAGTCACATGGGTCTTCCCTGAGCATAGGGACACTGACACTAGCTGAGCAGTACTCTTCCTCAATGTTTGGGGGTCCAAATACCACAGCACCCCCTGCCCCACAAAGCTCAGAGATGCCAATACCAGCTGAGTGGCACTCTCTCTTCAAGGGTCTGAGATTCAGCTTCAAGGGGCTTCTTCTGCATCTTAGCAACTTCTTCTCCCTGTATCTCCAACCCCTAGGGGTAGCAGCTGCCTTCTATAGTTCCCACTCCTGTGATAATGTACTAGTCTCTTCTTGCCTTTTCATTTATTTAGCTAATAACTCTTTACGTTAAACTCTATTAAAATAACTGATATAATTTGTTTTCTGTCTGGAACTTGACTGATAGATATATGGGATGATTTTCCTACAATAGAAATCTGATCAGATTTCCGTTTTGCTTAAAATGCTTCAGTGATTAAACCAATCCTTGCACTATTCATAACAGCCGAAAGATGGAGACAACCCAAATGTCCATTGGCAGACAAACTCCACAAACTAAATGTGGTATATCCATCCATACTGGGATGTTGTTCAGCCTTAAAAAGGAATGAAATTCTGATACAAGCTGCACCTTGGATAAACTTGGAAAACATTAAGCACATGAAATAGTCCAGACACATAAGGACCCATATTGTATGGTTCCACTTATATGAGATACTTACACTAGGCAAATTCATGGGAATTAAGTAAAATGGAAGTTATGAGGGGCTGGGAGGCTAGGGGGCTGGGGGAAGGGTGAGTTATTCTTTATCAGGCACAATGTTTCTGTTTGGGATGGTGGAAAAATCATCAATTTTGGAATCAATTCTGAAAATTGAGAGTGGTGATGGCTGCCCAACATGGTGAATGTACTTCATGCCAAGGACTTGTGCACTTAAAATGGTTAAAATAGCAAATCTTAAGTATATTTTGCTACAATGAAAAAGTTACCAAAAGCAAATGCTTTAGGGGCTCTCACTGAGGAAATTGGTTCAGTGAGGGGAAAGATGTGGAGGTGTGCTTTGGGCTTTTCCTGGACAACCTTGGGCTGTGGTACTGCCCTGGCTTATGCATCTGCCATCGCGTAATCGGCGGGATCGCCTCGTCCATCCTGGGAGCACCTGTCACAGTGGGATGTGATCTCCTGCTGCCGTATGCAGCATTCTCAGCCCGCCTGCGTTCCTCTCTCCATTTGAGCAGTGCTTTTAGAGTCCCCTAAGATGGTCTGTGTGTGAGGGCTTCCCACCAGGCAGTGTATTTACTGCAGTTGTTTCTCTTTTGGCCTCAACTGGACTTTCACATGGACATTCTTATCAACTCACTTTGTTTTTTGTCCTTTGAAGTATTAGTTTCATTTTGTCTTTACTGTTTTTTTAATGATAAAACATTTATAGGAGACTTGGAAAATACAGATCACTGTTACATGTAGTTTCACTGGATATTACAATTATTTTTTAAATAGCTCAATTAAGATTTTCAGTTGGTATTTCAATCTCAAGCTCTCAAAAATTAATAGAATGAATATACAGAGAAGTAGAAGGATATAGCAGATCCAAAAAGCACTAGGAATACCTTTAGATCATGAAAGTTTTGCACCTTGTTTCATGTCCCTGGAAATGTTCCAGTGTCTCCTAGTTTATAGTCTATGAGAACTTGAATAGAATTTGTATCCTACTGTTGGGTGAAAATTGTATATATCTGAATTATGTTGAACTGGATCAACTCAATTTTTGATTCAAGATGACCATCTATTTAGCTTTTCTCTTTTTGTCATGGTGCTGAAACCCTGTTAGTACTTTCAGAAAACTCCTCTCTGTTCTATGAAGAAGCAGGAGACACAAGAACAATGCAAGCGAACTATCTCTGACATAGTGTTTTGTTTGCCTTATAAAAGTTCATTTTAACAAAGAAGTTTTGGGATCATAGATTTTCCTAACATTCTCAACTGACAGGAGGTAGTGGGGTGATAATAGATAAGTTTCAGGTCCAGAAGATTTTCCCCACCACTATCAATTCTCTTTTTAATGTCCTATTTCAGTGAAGGAAGTTTCAGGGGTACTAATAACATATGCTTTCTCTCTTTCTCTGTCAAGGAATGAGTACAATTTAGATATTCTGCCTAAGAGTAAAATAATACCAACAAATGTGAAATTGGCCTGATACTTTCATTTTCTTGCCAAAGCATATCAAGATCTGTGAGCTAGCAGTCAGAGTCTGTGAATCTAGCTAATCTAATCTTCCTCGAAGCTCTTTCTAATCTCTCTTTCCCCAGCTCCTTGAAGGCCCATTTCCCCTGCTAAATTCAATATTAGGTTAATTGAATTGGCTGTGTAATATTCAACTGACATTATCCCCATAAAATTTATTTATAAGTTTTATTGCCTAAATAGTGACAGAGTGAGATAATAGATTTTTAAAATGACTACTGTAATTAACATTCCCTAAAGAAGAAAATGTGTTTCTGACATTTAGATTTATTAAGGAAAGGAAAATAGAGTCACAAGACAGAAAAAGAAGAGAGAGAGGGAGAGAGAAGCAAGAACATTTAACTTCTAAAGTGAGGATTGGATTTTGGACAACCTCTGGGAACACTAAAGAGTGGCCACAGGCCTGGAAAAGGTCAGTTTTCATTCCAATCCCAAGGAAAGGCAATGTCAAAGAATGTTCAAACGATCACATAATTGCACTCATCTCATATGCTAGCAAAGTAATGCTCAAAATTCTCCAAACCAGGTTTCAACAGTACACGAATAAGAACTTTCAAACATTCAAGCTGGATTTAGAAGAGACAGAGGAACCAGAGATCAAATTGCCAACATCCGCTGGATCATCAAAAAAGCAAGAGAGTTCCAGAAAAACATCTACTTCTGCTTTATTGACTACACTAAAGCCTTTGACTGTGTGGATCACAACAAACTGTGGAAAATTCTTAAAGAGATGGGAATACCAGACCACCTTACGTGCCCCATGAGAAGTCTACATGAAGGTCGAGAAGTAACAGTTAGAACCGGACATGGAACAACAGGCTGGTTCCAAATTGGGAAAGGAGTACATCAAGGCTGTATATTGTCACCCTGCTTATTTAACTTACAAGCAGAGTACATCATGCCAAATGCCAGGCTGGATGAAGCTCAAGATGGAATCAAGATTGCTGGGAGAAATATCAATAACCTCAGATATGCAAGTGACACCACCCTTATGGCAGTATAAAGAGCCTCTTGATGAAAGTGAAAGCGGAGAATGAAAAAGTTGGCTTAAAGCTCAACATTCAGAAAACTAAGATTATGGCATCTGTTCCCATCAGTTCATGGCAAATAGATGGGGAAACAATGGAAACAGTGAGAGATTTTATTTTCTTATGCTCCAAAATCACTGCAGATGGTGACTGCAGCCATGAAATGAAAAGACATTTGCACCTTGGAAAAAAAGCTATGACCAACCTAGACAGCAGAGACATTAAAAAGCAGAGACATCACTTTGCTGACAAAGGTCTGTCTTGTCAAAGCTATGGTTTTTCCAGTAATCATGTATGGATGTGAGAGCTGGACCATAAAGTAAGCTGAGTGCTGAAGAATTGATGCTTTTGCACTGTGGTGTTGGAGAAGACTCTTGAGAGTCCCTTGGACTGCAAGGAGATCAAACTGGTCCATCCTAAAGGAAATCAGTCCTGAATATTCATTGGAAGGACTGATGGTGAAGCTGAAACTCCAATACTTTGGCCACCTGATGGGAAGAACTGGCTCATTGGAAAAGACCCTGATGCTGGGAAAGATTGAAGGCAGAGGAAAAGGGGATGACAGAGGATGAGATGGTTGGATGGCGTCATGGACTCAATGGGCAAGAATTTGAGTAAGCTCTGGGAGTTGGTGATGGACAGCTAAGCCTGGCATGCTGCGGTCCATGGGGTCGCAAAGAGTTGGACACAGCTGAGTGACTGAACTGAGCTGACTGGGAACACTATTTCCTGGATCTTTTTGTCATGGTGCTTCAAGGCGCTGTGTGTTGCCAATGACACAGAAAAGGGAAGAAGTGCATTTTCAATATCACGTCTGAGGCCATTGTCCAGACTCCACTTACCTTGTGTTACTCTTGCAGTGGGTGTCCCACAGCAGGCAGCCAGTGGGAATCGTGAATCCAAGGAGGAGCTGGTGCATTCTTCTCAGCCCTGGAACACAGGGGCAGACACCTTGGGACAGGTCAGGCGTGGGAGAGGCTGTGTGACTCCCACAGCAGACAGTGGCAATGCCTGGAGGCCGTGGGCTGCAGCTCCTCTATTCACTGGCCGTAAGAGCTCTGACAGGTCATGGGGTCTTTCGGTGTCTCTTTTTCCCTCTCTGTACAGTAGAGATGAAAACCACCTGCCTTTTATCTTTTGGAACTATGATTTTCTCCAGGCATACGCCCAGGAGTGGGATTGCTGGGTCATATGGTAGTTGTATTTTTAGTTTTGTAAGGAACTTCCATACTCTTCTCCACAGTGGCTGTATCAATTTACATTTCCACCACCATGCACCCCAATGTTCATCGTAGTGGTATTTATAACAACTAGGACATGGAAGCAACCTAAGTGTCCATCAACAGAGGAATGGATAAAGATGTGATACATATATATGGTGAAATATAACTCAGTCATAAAAAAGGAATGAGATTGTGTCATTTGCAGAGGCATGGATGTACCTAGAGACTGTCATACAAGAGTGAAGCGGGTCAGAAAGAGAAAAACAAATACTGTGTGTTAATGCAGATATGTGGAATCTAGAAAAACAGTACAGGTAAGCTTATTTGCAAAGCAGAAATAGAGACACCGACACAGAGAACAATTATATGGACCAAGAGCAGAAGAAGAGGGTGGGATGAATTGGGAGGTTGGGACTCACACACACACACACACATATATAAACTACTATGTATAAAATAGATGACTAATGGGAACATACTGTATAGCTCAGGGAACTCTAATCAATGCTCTGTGGTGACCTAAATGGGAAGGAAATCCAAAAAAAAGAGGGAATACGTGTATCAGTGATTCCCAGGTCGTGCAGTGGTAAAGAATCCACTTGCAATGCAGGCGATGCAGGAGACATGGATATGATCCCTGGGTGGGGAAGATCTCCTGGAGAAGGAAATTGCAGTCCACTCCTGTATTCTTGTTGGAGAATCCTATAGGCAGAGGAGCCTGGCAAGCCAGTCCATGGGGTCACAAAGAGTTGGACACGGCTGAGCACAGCACCCTCGAACTCAGAGCCTCAGGGGACTAGTGCTGAAGATGGCTACAAATAGGCCCATGAGAAAGGAGAAAAAGAGGGACCACTGGGCCCTTGGATAGAAGGAGGAAAGCACCATTGTCCCCCATCAGAATGGGCCTGGTAGCAGCCATTCAACCTACACAGAGAGCAGCCCATCTGCAGACTTCCTTTCCATCTCTGTCTTCCATCTCATTGCCCCAAAGGCAATGGAGTCTAATGTGAAAAACGTGGTCAGAGATGGTGTTGCTGGGCAAGAAGAGGCATCATTTTCACCCAGTCTATGTGGGTGCGGAGACAGCAGACGGTACCAGATTTTGGGACCGAAGTGTGTAGATTTTACTAGTCAAGTTTATCAATGAGTTATCTAACATTTCTTCTGAAAAATGGGGATGAAGATACTATCTACCTTGTAGCGTTGTTATGAGGATTAAATGAGTTAAAAATTGAAAAACATTGAAGATATTGCCTGGAACATAGTAAGTGCCATGTCAGTTCAGTTCAGTCACTCAGTCGTGTCCGACTCTTTGCAACCCCATGAATTGCAGCACGCCAGGCCTCCCTGTCCATCACCAACTCCCGGAGTTCACTCAGACTCATGTCCATCGTGTCAGTGATGCCATCCAGCCATCTCATCCTCTGTCGTCCCCTTCTCCTCCTGCCCCCAATCCCTCCCAGCATCAGAGTCTTTTCCAATGAGTCAATTCTTCACATGAGGTGGCCAAAGTACTGGAGCTTCAGCTTTAGCATCATTCCTTCCAAAGAAATCCCAGGGCTGATCTCCTCCGACGCGGGGTAGCTCCTCTTGGATGCCGCCCCTGACCTCGGACTTGTGTAGCTCTTCAAGTGCCATGTAAACAACTATAACTGAAGAAGTTTATAGCAATTGTGAGTGTGTGCATGCTAAGTCACTTCAGTCATGTCTGACTCTTTGCAACCCTATGGACTGTAGCCTGCCAAGCTCTTTCGTCTATGGGATTCTCCAGACAATAATACTGGAGTGAGTTGCCATGCCCTCCTCCAGGGGATCTTCCTGACCCAGGGATCGAACCTGCAACTCTTAACGTCTCCTGCATTGGCAGACTGGTTCTTTATCACTAGGCCACCTGGGAAGCCCATGTGAGTATAATGCTATTAGCCACCTGCAACCCTGGTTCTTCGGAGGAAGTTAGGGTGGAGACACTCACTGATGCACTCATGTTTCTGATTACCCGGGATGTGGTTTTCAGATTCTGTAAAGATGGTGAATCATCTTTAAATAAAGATGGAGTGTGTGTGATTCACTGGTAAATATTTAAGGTATTCCTGAAACATGGAAACAGAAAGAAAAGGGAGAAGGATGGCTCTGTCAAGTGATAATGAACCAGACGGTTATAAAAAACACAGAGGGCTTTCAGAAGGCAGAAAAGGAGAAAACACAGAAGAGGATCAATGAGAGGGCAGGATCGATGAGAGGAAGGATCAATGAGTGGTCATGGCAGCTGGGAGAAGGAGTTGTTCGGCAAAATGGCTTAAATCACTTTTGGAGCCCGCAAGACAGAGCTGCACTCATGAGACGGTGGCATACACAGCAAGGAAGGCTTGCCCCCCTTCCCTTCTCAACTCCCTGCCACGACACCTTGATATTTTTAGCCTGTGGGGTTGGGATGATGAATACCCAAGTGGAAATAGTGTTGGAAGGAGATTTTTCTTGGCAAAATGGCAGCAAAGGCTGCCAAGTATTTTCTAAGATGTAAACAAATCATCCACCTTCGTTGGGGAAAGATTAGCACGTTATTCCTGAGTCAATGTAGGATTTTCACCTGCTGGCATTTGCAAGGCAAATTCCCCGCTATCATCATAAGCTTTTACAACCATTAAGCAATCTATTACTCAGAGAAATCATTGGTGTCCCGGCTGCTAGAATCAAATAATTGGGCAGAAATTAGGAAATAAAAATCACCTACTCAATACGAACGAGTCGGAAGGCTACAGTGGAGGTGGCACCGGTTTGTGGGTCTGAATTTTCTCTTGATTATGCAGCCAACTGCCCCTTGATGTGGCTCTGCTTTTACAATTATGAGAGAAAGGTGTGGGATCAAATGA
This sequence comes from Bos taurus, assembly GCF_002263795.3. Lineage (NCBI taxonomy): Eukaryota > Metazoa > Chordata > Mammalia > Artiodactyla > Bovidae > Bos > Bos taurus. Next base: position 32,568,815 of record NC_037336.1, read on the forward strand.
TATTTGAGATTCCTTCTTGCTCTGAATCCTACAATTCTAGGCTACTCTGAACAGAAAGCAGCTCTGTCTTTATATTTATGATAAAAACCTTCCAGAATTTCTGCACCTCTTCTCCTCCCATTTGAAATGTCCCTTTCCACCAGGGTCACACAATTATTGCCCTGACTGTACTAAAAGGTTGTTGCTGAACCACGAAAGAGGGCGTGATTCTTGGCCTCCAGAGGAGAAGAATTCAATCTGGGGGCAGTGATGAGGCTTAATCACTCAGAGATTTTGTGTAATCAAGTTTTATTAAAGTATAAAAGAGATAGAGAAAGCTTCTGACATCAGAAGGGAGCAGAAAGAGTACCCCCCCCGCCCCCGCCATTAGTCTTTAGCTAGATGTTATATAGCTACTAGTAGTCTGCTAATTAGAGAAAGTAAATGTCTCAAAACTCAGAGACTGGCACCAGGCCCCTCACCACAACATGCATTTTGAGATAACATATGGCACCTGGCCATAACGCGATTGATATGAATCTTGAAGAAAGGCAGGTTTCCAGGTAAGTAATATAGTTTCATTAACATAGATTAGGAGAACAATGTATGAGAAGAACAAACAGGTTTGTCGTCAGTTCTGAGTCTATGGTGGAACAAACTTGAAGATCAAGACATTTCAGTTCGGTTCAGTCGCTCAGTTGTGTCCGACTCTTTGTGACCCCATGAACCACAGCACGCCAGGCCTCCCTGTCCACCACCAACTGAGTTCACTCAGACTCATGTCCATTGAGTCGGTGATGCCATCCAACCATCTCATCCTGTCATCCTCTTCTCCTCCTGCCTTCAATCTTTCCCAGCATCAGGATCTTTTCAAATGAGTCAATTCTTCACATCAGGTGGCCAAAGTATTGGAGTTTCAGTTTCAACATCAGTCCTTCCAATGAACACTCAGGACTGATCTCCTTTAGGATGGACTGGCTGGATCTCCTTGCAGTCCAAGGGACTCTCAAGAGTCTTCTCCAACACCACAGTTCAAAAGCATCAATTCTTTGGCACTCAGCTTTCTTCACAGTCCAACTCTCACATCCATACATGACCACTGGAAAAACCATAGCCTTGACTAGATGGACCTTTGTTGGCAAAGTAATGTCTCTGCTTTTTAATATGCTGTCTAGGGTCTGGAAAATCCACTGGAGAAGGGATAGGCTACTCACTCCAGAATTCTTGGGCTTCCCTTGTGGCTCGGCTGGTAAAGAATCTGCCTGCAATGTGGGTGACCTGGGTTTGAGCCCTGGGTTGGGAAGATCCCCTGGAGAAGGGAATGGCTACCCAATCCAGTATTCTGGCCTGAAGAAAGACAGAGTCTAGGGTAAAACATAGTTCATTAACATAGCTTAAGACAAACATTTCCATGAGAAGAACACATTGGTTAGCTCAAGGTTTGAGAAAAGTTAAGTTCAGGTGGAACCAGGTGTCATTATGGCAACACAGAACTTTAAGAGAAACCTCTTTTTAAATTTGTATAGAGAAGGGGAAAAAATATAACACTAGTAGTTTCTTTCCTCCTGCTGCTCGAGAGAGAGATAAAAAATGTCGGACACTTGCAGCCTATTTCCTCCATTTGGAGACCCCTGGCCTTCCTGCCTGTTACCCTCTCAATACCTTGCTGATTTCCATCATGGTGTGTGGACTCTTCCTCTCGCCAGACCTCACAAGCTTGCCATGCTCTGGAATGTACCCTGTTTGACATACTATCTCCATTTCTCTTAACTTCAGCTCAGCCCCAACTTACCTGTCCTGCAGTTCCCTTCCCCAGAGTCATACTCTTGGCTAGATAGCTTTAAAAAAATTATGTATGCAGAAAATATTTCTCTTTTAGCAGAAGATATCTGACTTTCAGTATGGGCTTAATGCAAAGGAATGGTAGGGATTTCAGTGGCCACAGATGATGGGGGAATAGCTTACTCCCAGCAACTTCAGGAATCCCAAATCACACTCATAACCATTTGCCAAAGTGTGAAGTCTACTTGTATTTTCAGGGAATTCTACTGAAGAACCATATATCAATCACAGATATTTGTATTTTTAAAAATTATTTATTTACTTATGGCTCTCCTGGATCTTCACTGCTGAGTGCGGCTTTCTTTAGTTGCTGTGCGGTGCTCTCATTGTGGTGGTTTCTCTTGTTATGGAGCATGGGCTCTAGAGATCATGGGCTTCAGTAATTGTGGTGCCCTTGCCCAGCTGCCCTGTGGCATATGGAATCCTCCTGGATCTGGAATTGAACCCATGTGCCTGCACTGCCAGGGGGACTCCCAACCACTGAACCACCAAGGAAGTCCCAAATATTTCCATTCTATTTTTCTAGACTCCAGCTGGGTGAGAGGTATATCACAAAGGTAAATGGAAGCTTAAGTTTCAGTAGAGCTACAGAATTTTCTTAATCTTAAAGGATAGCATTACAAATTTTTTTATTGTGGAAAAATATACATAATACACATAAAATGTATCATTTTAACCATTTTCAAGTGCACAATTCAGTAGCATTAGGAGTATTCACATTGTTGTGATGGTAGTTTTATCCACAATTGTTTATTGGGAGCCATAAGTTTGAGTATATAAAAGTAAGTTATAGTTCACACCATGGAGAGCTTATCTTGTAACAAATAAACAAGATGTAAATTGGTCTCGAATTTTGAGTCAGTCTGTCTGCCTTCCTACGTTCCTTCCTTTCCTCTCTCTCTTCCTTCCATTCCCACTCTGTTCCTGAAATGGCCTCAAGTGGATTATGAAACTACAGACAATATCACAGGGTGGAGTAAATGAAAAACTGTTGGGGAACATAAGGGTAGGAAAGTGAGATGAAGCCATGTGTTAGGTTAGTTCACAAAACGCGTGCCTGGGAGCCCTAGAAACACGTTAGATATAGACTTCAAAGTTTATTCTAACCCCCCAGAGCCAGTTCAGCAGAGGAATTTGATCCATTACAAGATTCGCGGTATCCTGCCTGGGACATCCAAACATAAACAGGTGCTCAGAAGCACACAGCTTTTCTTGTTACCGAGATCAGAGGAAAGTTCTCCCGTGGGTTGTACTGGAGAGGATGTGTGTGGTATAATGAACCACATCCATCTGTACCGTCTACACAGCAGTGAATTACTACAGACTTACTAATAATCTTCAATGCAATCTTTAATGGCATTGCCCAAATGGTGAGTTCAGTTAAAAAAAAAAAACAAAAAGCAGCATGGTTTCTTTTTTTGGCTCTCTACTGACCTGGCCTAATAGAGGGATGGATTTTAGTGGATCTGTGGTGGACTGGGGTGTTGGTATGCATTGTCTTTAAGGTGGTCTCAGATAGCTGGGCACCCGGGCACATCCCCAGGTTGAATGCTTGTATTTCAACAACCACTTCTAATTACCTCAGGTGCCTTGCAAATGTGATCACAGTCCATGGGCATATGACACGAGAAAAGTAGGGAAGTATTATTTAAGATTACTCTAGTTTGTGATGAGGAAGCCCCATCACCTATATCTAAGAGACTGCTGGGTTCTGAATATGTAAGTGGGAAGATCTAGTGGTGTGATGTGCTGTTCCCAAAGAGGTATTAAACATAAACTAAAAGGAGAAGAACCAAATCACATGGCATTTTAGCTCAATGGACCAATCTATTTCTTCTCATCTTGAGTCTTAATAGAAGTGCTATCATGGTTTAAGTTCTCAGTCAGTTCAGTTCAGTCGTTCAGTCGTGTTTGACTCTTTGCGACCCATGGACTGCAGCACTCCAAGTTTCCCTGTCCATCACCAACTCCCAGAGCTTACTCAAACTCATGTCCATCCAGTCGGTGATGCATCCAACAATCTCATCCTCTGTCGTCCATCTCCTCCCACCTTCAATCTTTCCCAGCATCAGGGTCTTTCCCAAGGAGTCAGTTCTTCACATTAGGTGGCCAAAGTATTGGAGTTTCAGCTTCAGCATCAGTCCTTCCAGTGAATATTCAGGATTGATTTCCTTTAGGATTGACTGGTTTGATCTCCTTGCAGTCCAAGAGACTCTCAAGAGTCTTTCTAACACCACAGTTCAAAAGCATCAATTCTTCAGCACTCAGCTTACTTTATGGTCCAACTCTCACATCTGTACATGATTACTGGAAAAACCATAGCTTTCAAGAGATGGACTTTTGTCAGCAAAGTGATGTCTCTGCTTTTTAATATGCTGTCTAGGTTGGTCATATCTTTTCTTCCAAGGAGCAAGTGTCTTTTCATTTCATGGCTGCAATCACCATCTGCAGTGATTTTGGAGCCTAAGAAAATAAAGTCTCTCACTGTTTCCATTACTTCCCCATCTATTTGCCATGAAGTGATGGGAACAAATGCCATGATCTTAGTTTTCTGGATGTTGAGCTTTAAGCCAACTTTTTCACTCTCCTCTTTCACTTTTATCAAGAGGCTCTTTAGTTCCTCTTCACTTTCTGCCATAAGGGGGGGTATCACCTGCATATCCGAGGTTATTGATATTTCTCCCAGCAATCTTGATTCCAGCCTGTGCTGCATCCAGCCTGACATTTTGCATGATGTACTCTGCATATAAGTTAAATAAACAGGGTGACAATGTACAGCCTTGATGTACTCCTTTCCCAATTTGGAACCAGTCTGTTGTTCCATGTCCAGTTCTAACTGTTGCTCCTTGACCTGCATACAGATTTCTCAGGAGGCAGGTAAGGTGGTCTGGTATTCCCATCTCTTTCAGAATTTGCCACAATTTATTGTGATCCACACAGTCAAAGACTTTGGCATAGTCAATACAGCAAAAGTTGATGTTTTTCTGGAACTTTCTTGTTACTTTTATCATCCAACAGATGTTGGCAATTTGATCTCTGGTTCCCCTGCCTTTTCTAAATCTAGCTTGAACATCTGGAAGTTTACGGTTCATGTATTACTGAAGCCTGGCTTGGAGAATTTTTTGAGCGTTACTTTGCTAGCGTGTGAGATGAGTGCAATTGTGTGGTAGTTTGAGCATTCTTTGGCATTGCCTTTCCTTGGGATTGGAATGAAAACGGACCTTTTCTAGTCCTGTGGCCACTGCTGAGTTTTCCAAATTTGCTGGCATATTGAGTGCAGCACTTTCACAGCATCATCTTTCAGGATTTGGAATAGCTCAACTGGAATTCCATCACCTCTACTAGCTTTGTCTGTAGTGATGCTTCCTAAGGCCCACTTGATTTCACATTTCAGGATGTCTGGCTTTAGGTGCGTGATCACACCATCATGGTAATCTGGGTTATGAAGATCTTTTTGGTATAGTTCTTTTGTATATTCTTGCCACCTCTTCTTAATATCTTTTGTTTCTGTTAGGTCCATCTCATTTCTGTCCTTTGTGCTCATCTTTGCATGAAATGTTCCCATGGAATCTCTAATTTTCTTGAAGAGCTCTCTAGTCTTTCCCATTCTGTTGTTTTCCTCTATTTCTTTGCATTGATCATTGAGGAAGACTTCCTTATCTCTCCTTGCTATTCTTCAGAACTCTGCATTCAAATGAGTATATCTTTCCTTTCTTGCTTTGCATTTAGCTTCTCTTCTTTTCTCAGCTATTTGTAAGGCCTCCTCAGACAATCATTTTGCTTTTTTGCATTTCTTTTTCTTGGGAATGGTCTTAATCACTGCTTCTTGTACAATTCCAGGAATCTCTATCCATAGTTCTTCAGTCACTATGTCTATTAGAGCTAATCCCTTAAATCTATTTGTCACTCCCACTGTATAATTCTAAGAGATTTGATTCAGGTCATACCTGAATGGTCTAGTGGTTTTCCCTACTTTCTTCAATTTCAGTCTGAATTTGGCAAGAAGGAGTTCATGATCTGAGCCACAGTCAGCTCCTGGTCTTGTTTTTGCTGACTATATAGAGCTTCTCCATCCTTGGCTGCAAAGAACATAATCAATCTGATTTCAGTATTGACCATCTGGTGATGTCCATGTGTAGAATCGTCTCTTGTGTTGTTGGAAGAGGGTGTTTGCTATGACCAGTGCATGCTCTTGGCAAAACTCTGTTAGCCTTTGACCTGCTTTGTTTTGTACTCCAAGGTCTAATTTGCCTGTTACTCCAGGTATGTCTTGACTTTCTACTTTTGCATTCCAGTCCCTTAAAATGAAAAGGCCACAGAGACTGAGCCAGAACTGTGCTTGAGTGTCTCCTGTGGAGGTATGGGTCAGCAGTGGCCTGCCATGGGGCAGGGGCTCTGGGTGCAGCAGACCTGGGTGTGGCATAAGCCCTCTTGGTGGAGGTCGCCATTAACCCCACCGTAGAGCCAGCAGAACTTACACAAGACTGGGGAAACAGACTCTTGTAGGGTACAAACAAAACCTGTGCACTAGGACCCAGGAGAAAGGAGCAGTGACACCACAAGAGACTGAGCCAGACTTGCCCTTGAGTGTCCAGGAGTCTCTGGTGGAGGTGTGGGTCAGTGGTAGCCTGATGCAGGGTCGGGGCCACTGAGTGTGACAGTGTATGCCTGGGACCTTTTGAAGGAGGTCGCCATTATCTTCATTACCTCCACCATAGTTTGGTCTCAGGTCAAACAACAGGGAGGAAACACAATCCGGTCCATCAACAGAAAATTGGATTAAAGATTTACTGAGCATGGCCCATCAGAACAAGACCCAGTTTCCCCCTCAGTCAGTCTCTCCCGTCAGGAAGCTTCCATAAATCTCTTATCCATCTGAGGGCAGACAGAATGAAAACCACAATCACAGAAAACTAATCAAACTGATCACATGGACCACAGCCTTGTCTAACTCAATGAAACTATGAGCCATGCCCTGTAGGGCCATCCAAGATGGACAGGTCATGGTGGAGAGTTCTGACAAAATGGACCCACTGGAGTAGGGAATGGCAAACCACTTCAGTATTCATGCCTTGAGAACCCCATGAACAGTATGAAAAGGCAAAAAGATAGGACACTGAAAGATGAACTTCCCAGGTCAGTAGGTGCCCAATGTGCTACTGGAGATCAGTGGAGAAATAACTCCAGAAAGAATGAAGAGAAGGAGCCAAAGCAACAACAACACCCAATTGTGGATGTGACTGGTGATGGAAGTAAAGTCCGATGCTATAAAGAGCAATATTGCATAGGAACCTGGAATGTTAGGTCCATGAATCAAGGCAAATTGGAAGTGGTCAAACAGGAGCTGCCAAGAGTGAACATTGACATTTTAGGAATCATCAAACTAAAATGGACTGGATTGGGTGAATTAAACTCAGATGACCATTATATCTACAACTGTGGGGAAGAATCCCTTAGAAGAAATCGAGTAGTCCTCATAGTAAACAAAAGAGTCTGAAATGCAGTACTTGGATTGCAATCTCAAAAATGACAGAATGATCTCTGTTCATTTCCAAGGCAAGCCATTCAATATCACAGTAATCCAAGTCTATGCGCTGACCAGTAATACTGAAGAAGCTGAAGTTGAATGGATCTACGAAGACCTACAAGACCTTCTAGAACTCACACTCACGGAACTGAAAGCTAAAGAAAAGTTTATGTCTCCAGAAAGTAATACAGAGGTCAGCCAACCATGCCTGACACACCTATCCATAACACACAGGCCAAAGAAATCTAACCTTGTAATAGGGCAAGAAATATTTGAAATAGAACACTTGGTTAGCCAATAGACTTTTAATTTATGGACTTTTAAAAAATTAGATACCTTCTACTCTGGATTTAACTTGAGAGATTCACATCCACAGAGTTGATAAAGGCAAAACAGGCAATCAAAATTAGGGTCCACATTGACAATGGTCCCTGAACACCTCTAGGGGGCAGAAACTCATCCTGCAGATCATGGTCAGTTTGTGCTTAGTAACTGAGTGAAAAATCCTGGCCTGGAGAGCAAGCATCCCAAGAATCTGATGGTGTTTAGGACATGCTACCCCCAAAATATGGCACCTCGGTGTACTGAGTATTTCAAGTTAGAGGAATTTGAGGAATGGCAGGTGCAGGAAAGACTTTCTGATCTCTCCTGAAGTGGGTCATAAAAACCTCCTGCGTGAGCTGCCCTCCACTCTTCAGCAAACCCAGCATAGAACCACTCTAGTTGAACCATTTTTTGGGTCTTCATTTTCTTATAAAGGTTCCTGTGTCATGTAAAACGTCAATAAATTTGTCTGTTTTTCTCTTGTTAATCTGTCTTTTGTAATAGGGGTCCCTGCAGAAAACTTAGAAGCATAGAGAAAAAAGACATTTTCCCTCCCCTACAAATCATAACATGCAGATATTGACTGTAATTTGTGATGCTGGAAGAGCAACCCCCCAAATATGAATTTAGACCTTTACTTTTAAGAACTTTCCTGCCATATTTACAAATATGACCCAGGCTACATATGTCCAGTTGATGGCTCCCTTTTCCCATAGTCTTCCCCTCTGTTTGTCTCTCTGTCTTCTCCTCTTCTGTCTCTTATAAGGACATCTGTCACTGGATTAAGGGCCTCCCCAGGTAATCCAAGATGATTTTCTCTCAAGATCTTTAATTATATCTGCAAATTATATCTTTTCTCAAGTCAGATCACATTCCCAGGTTCTGGTTGGCTGTATCTTTCAGAGGGCATCCCAGGTGGCGCTAGTGGTAAAGAACCCACCTGCCAATGCAAGAGATGTAAGAGACACGAACAAGTTCAATCCCTGGATTTGGAAGATCACCTGGAGGAGGGGCTGGCAACCCACTCCAGTATTCTTGCCTGGAGAATCCCATGGACAGAGAAGCCTGGCGGTCCACAGGGTCACAAACAGTCAGATGTAACTGAAGTGACAGCACACACACATCTTTCAGAGGGACCACTATTTAACCCACCACAGCACCAGTTCGTCCCCTAGACCTAGGCCTCCAAGTCAACACTGGGCAGTGTCTGGCGGTGCCTAAGCTGATCTCCAGGCTAAGACTCATTGGTTGCTTGGATTCAAGGGAAGCTCCCAGAGGCTGTTCTTCTGCCTCTCTCTGCAGTCCCTGCTGCGTGGAAGGGTCAGGGAGGCAAAACACTGGGAGCAGCATAGCTCATCCTGTCTTCATTCCCTACAAAATGTAGGGAATTTTTTCATGGTTTTTCATGCTCAACTTCCTGCAATGCAGCATAGAAAGGAAAGCTCCTTATGTCCCTGTTTTTCTAAAGATACTCATTTCTGCTATTATTCACAGCCTTGAACATTTCTCTTTAGCTCTTATTTCTATGACTGTTTCTTTTAGAGGTTCTCCATGTTTATGTATGGGAAGAAATTAATTTGGTATCTCAGGCATTGTAAAATTTAATTCCAACCTTCCACTATTATTTCGTTTCACATTGTCTATAAGCCCAGTTTCTTTTTGACTTTTCAGCATGATGATGATACTGGCTTTCCTTCTCCTTGATTCCTGGGTCACATTTTTTCTAATATTGAAACGAACTCTTAAAGAATGAGATTGAATGTAATGTGCACCCATGTCCATTTTTTTCCCAGAGGAAATTGCAATATCTGATGTCTTACTAAGCAATATCAAGTGTTCCTTAAATTACTCTTTTAGGAGGAAGAAGAGGATGTGGAAATAAATTATCATCAGCTCTTGACTGTGGACCGCCTGCATTTCCCTGGTCTCTAGAAACTGTCAGGGTTGGCTTGAAGGAGGGAGAGAAATCAATACTAACTTCAGCCAACCTAGCCACTTGTGAGGCTCTCTAGAAAAATATTTGGGGAAGAAAAGCCTGGAATCATCGACTAACATGAAGTGTTTAGCATGTTCTGTGAATTTCACTCCTTCTGAGCTGTTCAGAACCTGTATGTTAGATGACAGTAAGGCATCACTTTGATAGTCTAATTTTGAAAGTTCCTGACTCTAACATCAGAATGTGGGGAAATTATGAAGGACATTAGAAATTTTGGAAGTTTTGTCTGTTATTTATTTCCACGCATTCCTGGTTCACATGGGTCTTCCCAGGTGGCACTGGTGGTAAAGATCCAGCCTGCCAATGCTGGAGAAGAAAGAGTTGGGGGTTGGATCCCTGGGTTAGGAAGATCCCTGGAGGAGGGCATGGCAACCCATTCCAATATTCTTGCCTGGAGAATCCCATGGACAGAGGAGCCTGGCGGGCTACTGTTCCTATTGTTGCAAAGACTTGGACACGACTGAGGCCACTCAGCATGCACACAGACACTGGTTCACTTGAGACTTGTTACTTTTATTTTCCTTCTGGAAGATCACTGTTTCCTGGCATGAAGTCAGAGTCTCTGGGGCTAACACTGAGGAATCATAAAAGTAATGAAAATGCTTTTTAAAATTCACTTTTTAGAATTTTTATTAATTTTTTTCGGAGCCTTGTTTTTCAATAGGAGGGTGTGTTTATTTCATAATGAAAGTCCAGCTGACAAACCCTCAACTACTTTTCCTAAATTTGCTAAAAGGTAGTCAAATTCAGTTCCTATAACTAGAAAATCTTGTTTCTCTGAGCTTTTTTCCTTCAGACTTTGTCACTGAGAGAAAAGATTCAATACCAGCCTATTGGATATCAAACTGTCTATGGCAGGACTGTAATGACTGGTCTTGAAAGAACACACGTGTTTCAGACATTGTTGTTTCCAGAAGGTACACTGTTCTGAGTGTCAAGAGAATCTGAAAGAGCTATTCAATAAGGATATTTCATATTATGGTCAAACAAAATCCTAGTTATTCTTACATTGCTGCTGTACTGCTGCTGCTAAGTCACTTTAGTCATGTCAGACTCTGTGTGACCCCATAGACGGCAGCCCTCCAGGCTCCCCCATCCCTGGGATTCTCTGGGCAAGAACACTGGAGTGGGTTGCCATTTCCTTCTCCAATGCAGGAAAGTGAAAAGTGAAAGTGAAGTCGCTCAGTCGTGGCCGACTCTTCGAGACCCTGTGGACTGCAGCCTACCAGGCTCCTCTGCCCATGGGATTTTCCAGGCAAGAGTACTGGAGTGAGGTGCCATTGAAACTAAATAACTATAATTTTTTACATTTTTTAAAATTCAAAACTAAGTTGCAAGTTTGATATTGACAGAGTGCAAAACTTGCTACCCTAGAACATGGCACGTTGAAATGTTGAGTATTTTAAGCTGAAGGTGTATGAGATACAGTCAGGAAGCAGTAGAGTCTGTCTGACCTCCCCCTGTGCTTCTCCCTCCTGTGAGATGTGCCCTCCTCACACCTTGGAGACAGGAACATGCTCATCTCTAAGACAGAGAGAGAAAAGTCCAAATAAATAGGACTTGTTAAGTTTCTCCAGCTTATTACAGGTAGCTCATACCTCCTTTGTCCTACCATAATTCTCTACAACTGTCCACTCTTGGCCTAATCTAGCCTGAAAACACTCAGGTTTAACCATTTCCTTAATTCTTCATTTCTTGAGGAAGTCTCCCCTGTCAATGTAAAACTTACGTTAAATAAACTTGTATTCTTTTCTATTGTTACCATGTCTTCAGCAGTTTAACTTTCAGACTCAGCCAGGGACCCAAGGGAGTTAAGGAAAAGTTTTTCTTCCCCTATAATATCAAAGGTTAGTTCATGCTTTATTAAACAAATATTCGAGTTCATTGCCACCAGGACCAAGATAAATAATTTTTTATTTTCCTTTTTTTTTGAGTTAATGTTCTAGCTGAATCATTTCTCTAAGAGACAGTGTTCATCATCATTGTCGTCTAACTTCATATTTTCACCCAGGAATTTTTACCACTTCCCTGAAGGCTGTTTTCTTTTTGTCCAGACTTGGATAAATGATCATGGATCCACAGTCCAAAGTCACTCATTCACTTTCCTATATGTCTGTGAACGGGTTGAATATTTTTGAAAACAGTATTTCTAGTTAAAAAAAAAATTCTTCCCAGTGATTGTAAGTCAGGTTTTGTTTACAAAGGTCATATCAGGAGCATAAATGCTATTAAAATTCTACCTCAGAGAATTAGAAACCTTCCCAATGAATTTCTTTCTCCTTAATCTGCTCACCTGATGTGAAGAGACGACTCACTGGAAAAGACCCTGGTGCTGGGAAAGATTGGAGACAGGAGGAGAAAGAGATGACAGAGGATGAGATGGTTTGGATGGCATCACTGACCTAATGGATCTGAGTTCAGGTAAATCCAGGAGATGGTGAAGGACAGGGAAGCCTGGCATACCGTTGTAAAGTGTCGGACATGACTTAGTGACCGAAGAACACTAATCTGCTCAGAGCCCGTTTATGTTTGCCTCAGACAAAAACAACTACCTAATATTCTTTCTAGCCTTACAGAATTTATACTCCAGGACAGAATATGGTAATATGAGTACAACAAGATGTTAAATAGCAAGAGGTGTGATGAGGAACTAAACCAGGATAATAGAAGGATAAGATTGGGGTGAGGATGATCAAGGCAGGCCCTTCAGGGAGACAGCAGATGAGGTGAGATCTTAAGGACAAGCACATCCGACAGATGGACATGAGGGCCTCGTGGTAGGAACAGGCTTGGAGAAATAGACAGGGTGTGGTAAGTGAGTGACCGGAGTAGCAAAACATGCGCTGGTAAAGTTTGGCAGGATCCAGGTCTGGTGAGTCTTGAGAACTACGCAAGGCAGTTGAGTTTTATTCTAACAGCTAATGGGAGAGAATAGAGGGATTTATGCAGAGAAATAACAGGATGTAATTTACATTTTAAAAAGGTTTGGCTGCATTGAGTCTTACTGGCACGGGTGACCTTTCACTGTGGCTTCCCTCTAGTTGTGTGCCCTGGTTCTGGAGCTTGTGGGCTTAGTAGGTGCCCTGCAGCATGTGGGATCTTAATTCCCAGACCAGGGATCAAACTTGCATATCTTGCATTGGAAGGCACATTCTTAACCACTGGACCGCCAGGGACAGCCTGTAATTTACATTTTTAAAAGATTTCTTTAAGAGGGTTATGGAGAGACATGGGAGAGCACTTGGATGGCAGTTGCCACAGCTGAGGCTAGAGAGGGAGGGGGCCTGGACTGGGGTGGCAGGAGCAGCTGTGCTGAGGGGTCAGATTCAGAACACGAGTCGTAGGATTTGACAAGATTTCCCGGTAGGGTGGTCGCGGATGCTGATGAAACAACAAAATTGAGGCTGTCTCTGGGGTGTTTGGCCTGAGTAACTGGGTAGATGATGGGCTAATGAGATGCGCAAGACTGGAGGAGAAGCAGACTTGGGGAAAACTAAGAGTTCTGTTGTGGACAAGTTAGGTTGGAGAGTGTCAACCAAGAAATGCTGAAGGCCGCAAATAAGAAAAAGAGTTTGTTTGCTGCCTTAAGAATTGAAATTCAGGAGGCACTGATTTGAGCAGTAACTCAAATTTGTTCTGAGAAAAGTAGGAAATCGTGGGGTTTATAAAGGCAACTGACAAAGACATTCCAGAGAGGTTATTTTTACAGAACTATGATTGGTGCAGGTACTCAGTCACTTGGAAGCAGGCTGGTTGCTAAGCTGTGATTTCTAAAGAGTAAATTTAAAAAAAAAGTTCCAGAGGGCTTAGGAAGCCCGAGTCAAAAGATTCTGTTGCATCCAAAGTAGATGTAAGTTTCACATCCCTAAATGACCTCCTGGATTCATTCTAGATCCTTTGACATAAGTGACTCCATGTTGTTGTTAATCATTCACAAGAGGCTCAGTGGACACCCACGTGGAGACATGGAGCAGGGAAGAAGAGATCTGGGTTGGGGCTGCAAAAGTGAGTTGTTAGCATGAAGCTGGTGTTTAAAGCCATATGAGTGAGTGCAGATAAAAAGGAGAAGCAAGCTAAAGGCAGAGCCGTGGGCAGCTCCAAGGAAAGGCTTTGTGGACGAGAAGGAGGATCTAGTGAAAGACACCAAAAAGGAGTGGCCTGCAAGGTGCGGGGATGCCAGGCTACTGTGGTCCACAAACTTAAAGTGAGAGAAGCATTTCAGGAAGAAGGGCATGGTAGGCTGTGTCAGGTCTCCAGAGAGGAGGGAGCAGGAGGGGTACAGATAAGATGTCCCCCTGGGAGAGGTGGGGGGACTGCTGCCTTGGCAGGTAGGATGCAACCTTTGGAGGAGAAGTCAAGGACATTGCCCCTGATCTCATCTTTCCACCTCCAGGGTGAGCTAGTACTTCTTCTGTTTTTGTTTTATTTATTCTTTTCTGCAGACCAGTGTTGCTGTTGGGATTACACAGGGTGAATCTGCCTGCCACCCATGTCCATATCAAAGGAGAGTCATAAATATGGTTGGCATTGGTTTCTTAGGCTCACTGATTTCTCATTACAATGTAATCCATTCTTTATTTAGTTACAGAGTCACTTCATTCTTCCCTCACGTGCTTCTTTTTACCGGATCCTTGTGAGTAGCTCCTCAAAGGCAGGATGAACTTGAACCCTTTTCTGAGTTTCATAAGACAACTTGTTCAGTGGGATCTTCCATCTTTGGAATCAGGCACACCTGGGTTTGAATCCTGGCCTCATCACTTGCTTGTTTTGTAAACTTGGCAACTTTATACAATCTGTGTGTGCCTCCATTAACTCATCAGAAAACAGGGATACAGGACTTCCCTGGCTCTCCAGTGGTTAAGACTCAGCACTTCCACTGCAAGGGGTACAGGCTGGATCCCTGGTTGGGGAATTGAAATAACACATGCCACTCAGTGAGACCAAAAACAAAACAAAAAACTGGGACACACTTTACAATCCATACACAGAGCTGTTTTGAGACAATCGCTACAATGCCCAGTGTTTAGCACACAGTCGAATAAATGATATCAGTTATAGCTTCAGCACCATATAAATCTGTAATAGATTCAAATAAAATGCAATGGCTTTGCTAAAATTTTGAATCAAGATGCTGCGAGATTAAAGATCTCTTTAGAGGGAGAGACCTTGAGATATGACACTTATCAGTGAGCTTCATCTTCCCCTTGAAGATCTGGCACTAATTACTGTAGCTTCAGCATTATTCCCCAAGTATTGGGACAGTCTCCATCCACTGTCAATATCAGAGGACCAGGGATTGATTTTATAAAGGGAGCAACAGGGTTTCCCTTACAGATGCAGAGGAAAAAGCTGGGTTTCGCCTGTTTGGGGGCTTTTATTTGTCTAACTTTAAAAGACTTTCAGTGGAACCTGTCCTAAGCACAGCTCTAGTTGTATCCAGGAAGAAAGAATGTATTGTAACTATGTTCTCAGGCATTGTCTCATTCTGAACCACATATGCCATGGGATGTTGGGCAAAATCAATGTCTTTGGTCTTATTATTAGCTGCCCTTGGGCTTCCCAGAGAAATCTTGGAGGGCTGAGTTCACAGCTTTGCTGGAGATTCACAGCTGGAATAAGATGTTCAAGCAAGGAACACGAAGAGGAATACATCCCTTTAATGTAAAAGTAGACTCGATGGAGTTGTAAAGAGAAGAGGAGAAAGGAGTTTCAAGTTTCCTTTCCTGGAGAAAATCATCATCTCAAGTTCGGAACAGGACATAATCTGAAAGCAAGTGGCTGAAGGTGGTCTGGAGTTCCCATGTGGAGGTAGGTTTTGGAATCCCCTCTGGTGAGTTCAAATAGGAGCATTATCTGGAGCAACTCTGGACTCATAGAAGGTGACCTAGATGACTTCATGTAACTTAGATTCTCTTGCCATGTCTTGAGTTGGCCTCCTTGTAGGCACAAAGTTTTGCTGGCACCTGCTTTGCCACATTGGCTGAACATGTGAGCTGAGCTGTGTCTGTCAAAAATCCTGTCTACATCAGTCCATTTACTGCAAGTGGGTCAGTCAAGGGCAGAACCTGGGTTGGCGCAAAACATCTGACTTTAACCAAAACTTTCACTTAGTTAGATTCAGGGGACCTGAATTTATTGCCTTATTTTTTTATATTTCATCTCCAACATTAATACTTCTATTTGTTACTCTGTTCTTCTAAGGATAAAGTATGTAAGGGAAAAAAAGCTTTTAGTTCCTTGTAATCAGGATGCTGCTGCTGCTGCTGCTAAGTTGCTTCAGTCGTATCCGACTCTGTGTGACCCCATAGACAGCAGCCCACCAGGCTCCTCCATCCATGGGATTCTCCAGGCAAGAGTACTGGAGTGGGTTGCCATTGCCTTCTCCGTGTAATCAGGATAGCAATGCATTATTTGTGATACATTATTATCTCCACATTATTTACTTGGTCACAACTTCCTCTCAAGAATGTTTCCTTGAGAACATTATGAATAAAAGAATAGTGTAAAAAATTTTTTTTAAATGCTGTTAGTGAAAATGCATTAAAGTAGCTAATAATCCCAATTGAAGAGAATAAAGTTGACTCTGCAGGATGGATGGTATGAACCAACTCCACCAGCAGTAAAGCATTTCACAGTGTTTTACTAATGTGGGAATCTTGACGTATGGTGTTGACAGGTAAGGACGTTAGAAAAAGATAATAATCTTTAATTTTCAAAAACCATGATTTGATTTTAAAATCACTGTTGTTTAGGACCCAGAATATTTTCATTTAATGACTATGCAGTGTGATAAAAAAAATCCAATTCTATTCTATTTAAAAAAAATCAAATGTGCATATAGCCTAGACAGTATCTGAGATACTATCATTCCTGCTGCGTAGTTTTGTCCTTTTCTTAAATAATTTTGAAGGCAAAAGATCAAATATAATTGAATTCTAAAGTGAAGAAAACTATTTTCCTGAAATGTTCAAAGAAGGAATGCTCAGCAAGAATGAATTAGTGAAGCAGAAAGACCAAGCTGAGTAGACGGTAGGAGGCGTGGACTCTGCGGTGACACTGGATCAGCCACTTCAGGAGGAGCAGACAGAAACAGAATGAGGCCCAAAACCAGATACGGGCGCAGCACATTAGGAGCAGATGGGAATTACATTGTACCCTGAACAAGAAGGGCTTCCCAGGCGGTGTTAGTGGTGAAGAACCCACCTGCCAATGCAGGAGACTTAAGAGATGTGGGCTCGATCCCTGGGTCAGCTCGATCCCCTGGAGGAGGGCATGGCAACCCATTCCAGTATTCTTGTCTGGAGAATCCCATGAATAGAGGAGCCTGGCAAGCTATAGTTCACGGGGGCACAAAGAGTCAGACACGACTGTATTCATTTAGCATACACCTCATTCTAAAAAAGAAATTCTACTTTTTCATGATAATGTAAATAATAAAACTTGCATTAGTACATAAAAGTCTATTCCTTTACAATGTCGAGAAGCAAGGAAAGAAGACTGCATTACAAACAGAAGCAATCCATTCAATAGACCACAGAAGAAATAGCAGAGGGGTGTTTTCAACCCTGTTAACCCAGGAGTAGAGGGTGGTGGCCCCACAGAGCTCTGAGGGTTCTAAAGAGACTCTGGTGCCTCAGGACAGGCAGGGGCAAATTTTGCTTCAAAAAATTTTCAATCTCCAGTTACCATGATTTCTTGTTCAATAACATTTATTTCCTACATCTTTGCATCCCAGGTGCCACTGGACTGAGTGGTTTCTATTGTTCCAATAAGGAGAAAAATAGAAGCTCCTCCACCTCCAATTCAAGTTAGGTCTCCACTCAGCACAGCTAACTGTTTTCCCAAGGGTGGTGACCTCACTAGTGACACTGACCTGCCGCAGGTCTTTGGAGATTAGAGCACTTTGACTTTTCACTTTCATGCACTGGAGAAGGAAATGGCAACCCACTCCAGAATTCTTGCCTGGAGAATCCCAGGGATGGGGGAGCCTGGTGGGCTGCCGTCCGTGGGGTCGCACAGAGTCGGACACGACTGAAGCGACTTAGCAGCAGCAGCAGCAGCTAGTGGGTGTCTGAGAATAAGAAATCCCCCTATGGAAGCAGTGGGCTCTCAACTCTGGCATAGCTGTTGCAGATGGTTTTGGGAGTCTCATGGGCAAAGTCAGTCCCAAGGAATCCTCTTACACTTGTGTGTTGACTAGAGTAGCAGAGGGAGAATCTCCTGTCTGTGTATTCACCTGGATGGATTCAATCCAAAGGGCAAAGACAGTCAAGCTTGGGTATGCACTGGGTGCTTTTCCTTTCTTCTCCCTTCAGGACCCCACTTTCAGAGTTGGTTGGAAGTAGGAATACTCCAAAGAATTATTTATCCAAGCTGCCTAACAAGCGGCCCGGCCTCTTAATGGGAAGGATTTGCACTGATCTCTGACCCTGGTCTCTGGTGATAACAAAGCCGCCTCTTGAATGGAAGTACTGCATGTTGTTATCTACAGGATCGTGCCAGTGATGAACAAGGCTATAGCTGCTCCAGGCTAAATGTCTTTTCTTCAAGTAAATTATCTCCACTCTCAGGTGTCATAATGGGACTTGAGATTTTGAACGGAGTGATCGCCAATATTCTTGCTGGCTCTCAAGTTCTGTGTCTAAGCTGGTGACTGAAATGAAAATGAACGTCACAGTTGTTTGGAGGGTATAATTATGAATTGAAAATTGAATGCCAAGTGAAGTCTCAGTCTTCAACTAGGACACAAAACTCCTCACATTAAGTTGTCCTCTATTCCTGACGATTTTCCTTTTAATTAAAATGCAGCCTGATAGGCAGAATCATGGGGCCCATGAAGCAGTTATGTGATTCACTCAACCATTTATATGCATGTGTGACCTATTTAGCTTTTAAAATCCTATTCAGTGCCCAAAAAACAACATCAGAGAATTCAAACAAAAGCTCGCAGGGAGTCCCATAATGAGACTGTTTTGATCATTCCAGTGATTAGCCCATTTCCTCCCTCTTTAGTAATTTCATTTAGAAAAGTAGTCATTTTAAGAACAACTAGATTTTCTTTATTGCTTTTCTAGTTTACTGTGAAATTGGCAAGTGGCCAACCATCTGTGAAACTGCAATCATTACTATTACTTAAAATTTATCAAACCTCTTGAGGTACTATGGAAGTAATTCTCCTTGCCTACAAAGACAAGGCCAAGAAAGGCAGGAATGAGACCTAACGTTGCACAAAAGTAGGTAGCACCCCATGTTTCAATCTTTTAGCCCCATATCCCAGAAATGGAGTTTGTGGACACTGTTGGGGGAAATGTCAGGTGCAGGAGGCTTTCGAGCCGCTGCCAAGAGGCCATGCACGCGTTTATCTGACATTCACCATTTCTTGAAATGATGGGTGTGTTGCCCTTGAATGTAATTTACTTCTGAATAATTCGTATCCTTCAGCCTTGCATATTTCTCTCTTGTTCTTTTACATTTTTACACATTGAGCAATGACACAGTGGAGAAGATGTTCGAGAAATTACCACTGGAACTCCTCTCCCTTCACTGCCCCTGGCCACAGATGTTTCCAAGGAAGAAGGCTGAACCATAAGCTGAGAACCTAGGCCAGGGCGGCCCTCCAGGAGTAAGAACCCAATCATGTTATCACCGCTGTAGGCAGGCGGTCATCCTGATGTTTTCCCTCAGACAGCGACATCTAGTGGCCGAGAGTCATAGCCAGCCACGGTGCTGCCGAAGTTCCCAAGGGCAGGGAGGTAATGGTGTATGCCTCTTACAGCCAGGGTAACCACACAGCCAGGTTCTTCTGCAACAGACTGGGTCTACGGACCTGTTGTCCAGGCATAATTATTAAAACTGC
This sequence comes from Bos taurus, assembly GCF_002263795.3. Classification (NCBI taxonomy): domain Eukaryota; kingdom Metazoa; phylum Chordata; class Mammalia; order Artiodactyla; family Bovidae; genus Bos; species Bos taurus. The sequence continues at coordinate 32,588,339 of NC_037336.1, forward strand.
CCGCTTGACGTATTGGATAATGAATTACACAGCCTACTTACTGCCTGATTGTAGTGCTCTCATCTATTCAGTGACAGGACACATTTTTAGCCAGTGTCATCACTGTGGGATAATGAGTTTGGGAAGATTACTCCCCATTGTGTAAAGTAATATTTATCGTTATCCATTCTGAAATTATCTTTCAAGCATTATGGGATGGTTCCCAGCTCTAATGCTGAAGCCTGGTGAGCAAGCTCATTTTCATGCTTTTGTAGATTCATCTACACCAGGCCTTTGTCTACCCAGATGGACGCCCCTAATTTTAGTCTGTCCCCAGGGACCTCCTCCCTCTGATCATTAGTTTCCCTTGTTAATCAGGCTGCAGTAGTGCTTGGAGGAGACTCGCCTGGCTGTCTAAAAAGTGACACGCAATGCCTTGGCCTTTCAGGCACTAATGAAAGGCCATCTGGTAGGTATGGGGCTTTCCAGCTGTATTATAATTTTTTTTGAATTAAACATTTCTGACCACATAGAGAATAAAGGGCAGAGACTGAGTAGGTGGCCCATAGTGAACCCTCTGTTTACGTTTGCAGGGAAAAAAAGAGAAAAAAAGAAATCAAAGTAAAAAAGAAGAGAAGAAAAAAAGAACAGTGAACATAATTAAGAAGCAACGTTATGAATTCAAAGACACTATTTGCAAGTGAAAAACGAGCTTCACTGTGTTGTTTTTTATCCCAAAGTCAACCTGAAGGAACAGCCTAACTTTTTAAAGGTTTGTTAAAAAATTCAAGGGTGATTTAAGTGAATCTCATAATTTCTGCTTTTCCAGGAATAGGAATTTTACCAAAAAAAAAAGTACTTAACAGAAGTAGAAGGAAAAAGGGGAACATTTTGTAATACATATCTTACCCTTGTACTTTCTGTTTTTGATTTAGGAGTAAGATTCCATTAAAAAAAAAAAAAGATGTATGAGAGACTTCCCTGTTTTGCATGGGGGACCTGAAAAGAGATTAGTTGGATCTGATTCCAGGCCCGCCTTACTGCAGATGTGACAATCTGTCTTCCTGTGAAACATCAAGAGAAGGTTACACTTAACAGGTCCTATGCTGAATCTGACATGTTTCTCCTTCTCTTCATGCTAATCATCACAAAAACCATTCAAGTACAGCCTTAACTTCCCTTTGTAAGAACTTCCAAGCATTTAGGAAACCAAGTTCCTTCTCTTAAGAAAATGATAATTCGCTGGGAACACAATCTAAATGTGAGATGCATGTTTACTGTGTATACTAATGGACTCTAATCATTTAGAATTGCTGGACATTTAGACACAGACTAGACTTGAAGTTCAACTGTATTTCATCTTTGATCACAGAGTTTACTAAATAAAAATAAGCCATACTTTACAGAAAGAGTTCAATTTCTCAAGGAAAAAGCTATTTTTAAGCTGAGTCACATTGTTTTTGTTAAGCGCTGTTTGTACTATACTATTTATAGAAGCAGATCACAATGGATCTCTCCTTAAGAGTCCTTTATAAAGGCTGTATGCGACTGTTCCTTTTTTTCTGCAAAATGAGTTTTTCTTTTAAAAAGATCTTAAATATATAACTCTGACATACAGTCTTTCAGCTCATTTAATTTTTGAGATCTGATTATGAACATGAATGATAAAAAAGTATAAATTTATATACCATCATCTCTAAGTATTTTAGGGTTATTGGATGACTACAGTTAGTGGTGGAGGAGGGCACGGCAACCCACTCCAGTATTCTTGCCTGGGAAATCCCATGGACAGAGGAGCCTAGCGGGCTACACAGTCCATGGGGTCACAAGAGTGGGACATGACTTGGGGACTAAACAACAACAGTTAGTGGAGAAGTAACCATGACAATACTGTGTAAGTTCAGAGCAGAAACATAAACAGCCCTGCTTTATAAATGTCGTGCTCTTTCTTTATGCCTGGCATTGTGCCGAGGGCAGCATACAAAGAACTTTCTTCTTTATGAGAAACAGTTTCTTGAGGGTAAATTTATAATTGCCCTACATATGTTTTAAATGTGGGTTTAGAGGTTGTAGCCGCTGTCTCCTTAAGCACCCATCAAATAATTAATTTTGCAAATTACAAACGTGTTTAATTTGGCTTTTTGAAGCTACAGCTCTGAGACCAACTGTGCCCTTCCTAATTTGGAAATATTTTCTTTCTGATTTTTATTTTGACATGTACCCTGCTATCTACTTTCGTTGCTATTTCTAGCATCCCATGAGAGCTGCTTCCCCGGTTGTCATAGAGCAGACAAACATTCAAGAAAACCAAGAACTTGGTGCTTTCATAAAGCATTTATTTTTATTTGAAAACATTATACAGGCATTACATTGCCACAGCCAGTCCATAGGGGAGCATGCAAATATCAAAAATGGAGAGTTTGTTCAACTTATTGGTGTCAATTTCCCTTTTTGGTTCATATTTTCCATTTGCAGTGTTGGGATTAGTGTGCTTTGTTATTTATGTGGCTTGACAGTAGAATCCTACCCATGGGGTAAAAATCTGTACTGGTAGCTAGCTGGGGACTACTAAGTGGTTACAAATCAAAAACAAACCCCAAACGAACAATACTACACGCTTGTCAAAAGGTTAATAGCACAAGTTAGCAATATCTAAACTAAACATTGAAACATTTTCATGGGACACAGTGGTACCAATTTTTCCTTTGCTTGGTCTACCTGGTTGTGTATTTCAGAGTGTGGAGCTGTGGGAAGGTGTGACCAAGGTGAGCGCTAGCCCCAGTGCAAGTTGTCATGGAGTAAGTGAGGACCACCACTTATCTCGAGCGAGACTTAGGAGAGCTATGGTTTGCTTACCCAGCCAAATTCTATACAAATTGCTAAAGTCTTATTTGTGGAAGAGAGAGTTATGGTAGATTGAAAAGCTGAAATTCTTGCTGGTGTCTACTGAGGTTATGAAATTCCAGAAACTCAAACAGTTAGAGTTAATGACGTCCTACTCCCATTTCCTACCCCATTCCCAAAGGGTTGATGTCTTAACACAGAAAAAGAGTTTGTTTCTTGCTATTGTCTTTTTTTCCCCAAAAGGCCAATCTGGAACTCCTGATTCATGGGATGAATCTCAGACAATTCGAGTATGTTATCAGCCTTTCTAAATGGAGAAGAACCAACACGGTGAGGCACCCCAGTGACACGAAAGTCTTGTGTACAAGGACATGGGATGATAAAAGGTATACAGTGAATTCACCTTAACATTCACACTTGGTTTCCATACAATTTGGAGTCAGTTAAAATATCCTAGGAAACGATTCACATGGCAACCTGTAGCCATCCATTGATTGCAAACCTTTTAGAAATTAAAAAAAAAAATTTGCATCCACTGAGTTGACTTGGAAATACTTTCATCCACTTATTTTTCTTAAGATTTTACTAAGCGTCTACAAATTAGTGTCATAAAAATGAACAAAAAAAGATGAAAATATTTGGCTGAAAATAAATACTAAAAATGCAATAAATCAGACAAATTATGCAAACCAAAGGAACATAAACACAAAAATAAAACCAGTCTTTAAAGGTCTTCAGATCTGAATGGACAAAATAGTCAGAGAAAGGTATTTAATTGGTTTGACAGGTAGCAGAGAGCAAACATTGGCAAAGTTCTTTTGATTTGATACAGCTTTAGTGTTGATTTTTTTCACTAGAAATAAAACAGGCTTCTAAGCGGGCTGAATGGAGATGAGCATACAATTTGCATATCAGGAAAGATAACTTGTCTGCTCCAACTCCAAGGCAGGACTCCCTGTCCCCAGGGTAGAGGGCAGACAGAGGTGCCACGTGGGTGCTGACTGACAGCATGGGACACTTTTGCAGGTCTATTTAGGACTTGTTCAGGCCAGTATGGGAATCCTGACTAAGCTGCAATCTGTTCTCCACCTTACAGAGACCCCACTGGAGTTTTGCTTTGCTTACTTAACTTGAACTGGTTTGAATTGCCCAAAGTTTCATAAACACTTGTTTTTCCTTTACAAATCCTGTAACTCTGTCGAGGATCTTTCTGAATGATACTGAAGCCAGCCAAACGTAAAGACTAGTGCATGTACTGATAGGGAAAAAGAGAATCTACTGTAAATCACAGAGCTCTGTGGTGTTTCTTGATTTTCTGCGTTTGAAGAAAGAGCTATTGTAAAGGCGACAAAATTAGATTAGTGACATACCCCTCAAAGCCCTATCAGGACCCTGGAATATTCTCTGTATCCATAAGAATGCTGTGTTGATACATTCTGTTATCGAATGGATGCCAAATATGACCAAAAATGCCAGACTTTTCATTGGTGAGATTTTTACTACTACACAATGGCCATATCAGATGAGCTGTTGTCAGAGGCTGTGCCACAGCAGCACCCTGACTTTGTTGGGAGGCCAGACAACCAATGATATCCCACAATCAAGATAATTTCCATGCCGGTATATTTCAAAAAGGGTGTCACACAAAAGGGCAGAGGACCATGGCTTTTTCCAATGCCTTGATTGATCTCCATATTGATCTACCCTAAAGAAATCTAGGGGGAAAAGGAAAATTAAATTTTTTTTTGGAAGAGGGAACATAGGAAGGGGCAGAAAGATTTTTTTAAAAAAGACAGTACCCTAAGCACAAGTGATATTACTCTGGGGTTTCCCATAAGCCACAGAAATGGAACATTCCTTATCCTGTTATTACAAGGACTTGATTAGCAGAATCATGAGTTGCAACAGAAAGGCAATGGCCTGGAGTAATCCGAGGTTGAAATATAAAAAGGCTAAAATGTTTGTTTTATATCTATTCCTAGAATAGAGAATTATATGGTCAGTTGCCACTCCCCACAAGGGTCACAGCACGAAATACATATTGAGCAGGCGATCCAACAGGTAACAGAGGGAACCATGAGCCCCCAGGTGCCTAGGATAAGGAAGCGTCGCAGGGTGGGGCTCCTGTGGCATGCAGCACTCAGAGAAGGTGCACAAAAATAAAGTGTGATTCTTAAAAAGTGACTTGCCATAGAAAAGTGGGAGTGATGCTAACTACATGTGGGTCTGGCGAGAGTTCCCATCAGGAGTACAAAACCTCCTCCTGAAAGTCGCTATCATAACAGTAACCATAATCATACAAACAGTAATACTTGCTTTTGATTCAAACATTTTCACAGTAATTAATGTGGATGGGGGGTGGTGGTGTATGTGTGTGTGTGACCAGGATACACCCTAGGTAGGCATCCCTCCAGGTGGATCAGAGCCTGCATCTCCAGGGATGTTTAGCGTGTGCCTCTTACAGGCTTTCGGATTTGCTACCTTGCAGTCCACCTCTGTAAACTGCACCTAATAAATACCTTTCTCTATGTACAAAACAGAGATGACGGGCGGACACACAGCCGTGGAGGTGTCCTCAGTGGTCAGGGAGGGTGTCATCCTAGGCCACACGCACGTGGGGCTCATCTTCGGTCTCCTGGCCCAGGCTGGTGTAGGTGACCGAAGGCTCCACCTGAGCTGTGGCTGGTAAGTCCACGACGGGTCCCGAAGGGTTGCGGAACTGCTTGTAAACCCGGGGGTCCTGGGCTATGTACGTGGAGGTGGACGAGTAGAGCACCAGCCCGAGGAGGATGGTGAAGAAAGACAGGAGATACAGTCCTGAAAACTGAACAACACAACAGCCAAGTCACTTAGCAGCCAGAGCCGAACTACGTACACAGGAGTGAGAGGGAGAGAGACGGAGTGGAGCCGTTTTCTCTCGTGACAGGCAGCTTGATGAGTCCACCAATGATCTTGATGGAAGATGAATGTTCTCTTCTACCCTGGCTTGGTCTTATTGATTCTCCTTATCTTTTTTCTTGATTCTGTGGCTAACACAGAGGAACATTTAGCTAATTGTCTCTAAAGCACCCGTCCGAGTTACCCGATGTGGGATAGCTAGTTAATCACGAATTGAAATACATCAAGTTAAAAGCAAAAAACTCTCCAGTATCACTCAATAAAGAGTTGGTTGTTTGTGGCTTCATTAAACACAGAAGAAATATAGATACACCACTTAAGGTTGTAATGAAGCCATAAACACCGAGTCCCTCACTGACACAGCTGCAGCAGGCACTTTCCTTTCACCTTAATCCAATTCAAACACTATTTGTCTTCTGAGTAGGAATTGTTATTGACTTTGGTAACTGTCTTTGCAAGATTAGATTATCCTTGGATAGAAAGAAATAGTATACCCTTTCATTCTTGCTCCACTAATCTAAAACCAAAACCAAACAGGAATGGATATACAGTGTTGTGTTTCTAAACTACTGCTTGACAACTCAGAGTTTTGTGGAGAAAAAGAAAGAAAATATTGGTGTATACAACTTCTCTGAGAATTTGCATGTGTTTTTTAAAAAAGCTGTACCTTCTGGGCCTTCTTGAGTAGTTATTATGGAATTACTTGAGTAGTCAGTGGGAGAGAGGTAGGTAACACTATGAGTATTGCCATGGTAACAATGTGAGTGTTGCCATTTCTGTTGTTTCATTCATTCATTCACTCCATTCATCCACTAGTTTCTTCCATGCCTTCTCTGTATCAAACATTCAACTATGTACTGAGGAAACAGAAATGAAAACATATTGTCCTTACTACCAAAGATTGAATAGTCTCAGTGGAGAACCAGAGGTACAGATAGAAAATAATAATACAGTGCACTTATGGCATGCTGATTCTCATTGTAGTTGATGGCTGTTGTCCTAGTCCTGACCACATCCTGCATCTGTTACCCAGTCCAAGCTCGCTCTGCCCATTGCACTATAAGCTAATAAATCCGAGTGCTGAGATCTTGAGGCAAGGTATACAACTTTGGAGAGCCAGCTGACCCAGAAGATGGCAGACTAATGGCTTGAGATAACCATCTTGTCGGGGCCCGGATGCCAGGTTCTTCTATGGATCAGAGATGGGGGAAGGTTAGGACATAGAGTAAAAATGACCATTTAATTCTTGCAAATGTCTCCTAGAGTGGCAAGCCTCAGGCAGGGGGATTGTGAGTTTCACTTCCTTACAGTCATTTCACTGGTGGTATGAAATGGAATATCTGCTATTACGTCAACAAACAAAGATGCCACAGCTATCTATCTGCAATTCTAGCTCTCCAAATGTGAACTTTTGAGCCACTCCAGTAAGCAGCAGATGAGGGGCGCCATTTCCCACACAAAGAACTCAGGAAAGTCACAGTCCTTCACAGGTGGGTGGGTCAGGCTGTCTCCCTGTGAACCAAGCAAAGGCATCCTAGCCCAAGGGCCAGGAGGAGGAGGGGCAGGCAGGCTCCCTGAGGCAGGCCGTTAAGTATGCCTATAATAACAAAAGCAGCAAAATAAGAGTGAAAGTCACAGAAGCAGAGCCAGTATGGATTTAAAATTAACCCTTCCCAATTACACATCCATTTGGAAAAAAGAATCAATTTGATTTTCCTTTTGGGGGAGGCGTACCAATTACTTTATTTGAGGGAATGGTACTAAGGAAAGAACTTAAGTAGACATTTTGGTACAACTTATAGAAAAGGTGCAGTACAAATACGCATGTACGGGCTTGGTGACCAGGGACATCACCCCTGTGGCTATAGGAAGCCAGGCTGAGGAGGTTTGGCTTTCATTATCACTGTTCCCCAGGGTGTGCTTGTCAAAGAGATACTCTGCCATGCCAGATTTGCTTTTCCTATTTTATTTTTTCATGCTCATAGTCTAAAACCAGGCTTCCTTGGTGGCTCAGATGGTAAAGAATCTGCCCGAAATGCAGGAGACCCAGGTTTGATCCCCGGGTCGAGACGATCCCCTGGAAAAGGGAAAGGCTACCCACTCCAGTATTCTTGGCTGGAGAATTCCATGGACAGAGAAGTCTGGTGGGCTATATAGTCTATGGGGTCACAAAGAATCAGACACTGCTGAGTGACTAATACTTTCACTTTACTAAAACTAGGAGAAACTGGTAAAAAAAAAATTAATTGGAAGCTGGAAGAAAATAGGAAAAGGATCCAGAGAGTCTATAAAGTTGCAATGTTATAAGATGGCTGTGTGGTGTGTGTGCTCAGTTGTCTGACCCTTTGGGATCCCATGGACTGTAGCCTGCCAGGCTCCTCTGTCTATGGAATTTCCCAGGCAAGAATACTGGAGGGGCTTGACATTTCCTTCTCCAGGGGATTGTCCCAACTCAAACGTCGAATCTACGTCTCTTGTGTCGCCTGCATTGGCAGGCGGATTCTTTACCACTACGCCACAATGTTCAATAATGGGAAAGGCAGTTTTGAAAATGGCAGATAGAAAAATTATTCATGTGGCTAAAAGTCCTTGCTGTAATATTTTGTTGTTTATCTTACTCTCTCTCTCTTTTAGCACCAGCAAGGTAGTTAAGACTAAAGATCACTTTTTGATTTTCTTTCCAGAGCCTGCATCACTGCCTTTAATTCCTTTATCAATCACAGTCATATGATAATACTTCCTCAGATGGCTTGTATACTGGATTCAGCTTATTACAGCTTCACTAAACTTGATTAATTCAGATTTTCCCAATGAAAATAATTCTTTTTCTTTATGAATTTGTTTATAAAATAAGATGGTAGCAAAACAATATGGAGGTCAAGAAGAAACAGAAACCACAGACTCATTCCAAATTGGGAAAGGAGTACATCAAGGCTGTATACTGTCACCCTGCTTATTTAACTTATATGCAGAGCACATCATGCAAAATGCTAGGCTGGATGAAGCTCAAGCTGGAATCAAGATTGCCGAGAAAAATATCAATAACCTCAGATATGCAGATGATACCACACATATGGCAGAAAATAAAGAGGAACTAAAGAGCCTCTTGATGATGGTGAAGAGAGAGAAAAAGCTCGTTTAAAACTCAACATTCAAAAAACTAAGACCATGACATCTGGTCCCATCACTTCATGGCAAACAGGTGGGGAAACTATGGAAATATTGACAGACTTTATTTCCTTAGGCTCCAAAATCACTGCGATGGTGACTGGCAGCCATGAAATTAAAAGACACTTGCTCTTTGGAAGAAAAGCTATGACAAACCTAGACAGCATATTAAATAGCAGAGACATTACTTTGTTGACAAAGGTCCATCTAGTCAAAGCTATGGTTTTTCCAGTAGTCATGCACGGATGTGAGAGTTGGACCATAAAGTAAGCTGAGTGCCAGAGAATTGATGCTTTTGAACTGTGGTGTTGGAGAAGACTCTTGAAAGTCCTTTGGACTGCAAGGAGAGGCAACCAGTCAATCCTAAAGGAAATTAGTCCTGAATATTCATTGGAAGGACTGATGCAGAAGCTGACACTCCAATACTTTGGCCACCTGATGAGAACTGACTCACTGGAAAAGACCCTGATACTGGGAAAGATTGAAGGCAGGAGGAGAAGGGGACAACAGAGGATAAGATGGTTGGATGGCATCACCGACTCAAAGGACATGAATTTGAGCAAGCTCTGGGAGTTGGTGACGGACAGGGAAGCCTGGAGTGCTGCAGTCCATGGGGTCGAAAAGAGTTGGACATGACTGAGTGACTGAAGAGCTTCATCCTTTACTTGAAACTTTCCCTGATGATCTCAGAAGACAAAGAATCTGCTTGTAACGCAGAAGACCCAGATTTGATTCCTGAGTTGGGAAGATCCCCTGGAGAGGGGAATGGCTACCCACTCCAGTATTCTTTCCTGGAGAATTCCATGGACAGAGGAGCCTTGTGGCCTACTGTCCATGGTATCGCAGAGTCGGACACAACCGAGTGACTAACATTTTCACTTCACTTTCAACAAATGAAATGAGCTTGTTCCTAACAGCAACATTTCAAATATTTTGATACTGACTTTCATTTTCAAAAAACCATCATGCATCTCCAGTTTCAAGTGAGAAACTTGCAAGGGAGGTTTTGGGTGTGAGGCTGCTTCTGTTGCAGCAGATGGAGGCAGAGAGATTAAGAATGGGGCTCTGAGATTAGAACTGCATTCCATCCACAAACCGGATTCAAATCCTAGCTCCACTCCTCTCTGTCACTTTGGACAAGTTTCTTTCCAGGTCCAAGTTCCTTATCAGTACAGTGGGAATAATAATTGTACCTACTGTATAGAGTGGTTATAAGGATAAAATTAGGTAAAGCATATAAAGCACTTATTCTAGTGCCTACATCACAGTGAGGATTCAATCTACATTGACTCCATTGTTAATATTATTCAATCTACACTGGCTCCTTTGTTATCATCAATGACTGTATGTATCAGTGTTACCATATTTTTATATAATCATTGATTAAATTGCCTTTCTTTTATAGGCTCTTGACTACAGGACTGTGTCTTTCTTGACCAGTGTCAAGTGCAGAGTCTGGCATAGTGTGTGTGTGTGTTGTGAGTTGTGTCCGACTCTTTGCGACCCCGTAGACTACAGACCCAGGTTCCTCTGTTCATGGAATTCTCCAGGCAAGAATACTGGAGTGGGTTGCCATTTCCATATCTATTAAGTTTTATTTGCTCTTTGTTTACAGTTTGAATGAATTAATGCATTTAACTGAAGTTTCATACTAAAGAAAGAAACAATTAAAAAATCAGCCTGTACCAATAGTGGATTTCAAATGTTTTGGCTTTCAACTCAATCCAGCATTATTTCTCATACATAAAATGCTAAACAGAGACTCCTTGAGAGAGAAGTTGTAGTAGTGATCCTTAATCATTGACCCCAAAAGTCATCATCTTCACTCCCCTTCAAATCAATTAGGGGAGAGTGATAAGATGATGAATTGGGAGGGGCAATGCAGAAGGCGAGTCTGGTAGAAGATTGTAGACTGCTGATCAGAGAGTTGACAGAGGAAGTTTCATAACTTGAAGTGAACAATCTTTGGCAACTGAAATAATGTAGGGACAGGAAAGGATCTGATACAGGGTATGAGAAAGGTTTGAATTTCTCTCAATTTCTGATTTTGGTTCCTATATACTGACTTGATTAACATGATAAAGATTTTAATAGCCATTTCTTGTAAAGCTAATGTCTTTGCCAGTGTGAAAAAAAATACTACTTGAACCAATCACTTTTGAGACATGGAACTATTAAGTTGAATGATAAATCCAATACAAAGAGTTTTTTTGGGACACAGCTTTCAAATGGCAACACATATCTTACTTGCAATGCATTTCTATTTAATTCAAACAGAATTCACACTAAAATAGTTCAAAATACAGGCAGAAAGGAATTTTATATGACAGAGGTGTCTTGGAAGTCATCAAGAGGTTTTATTAATAGTCAGGAGAGAAAGTTTTCATTTAACACACAAGCTCAAAAAGGGATCCGGAAGGAAAGGATTATGGTTAATCTGGATAAATATTGAATGTTAAAAAGAACTACAAAAAGGTTTGGTACTTTAAAAGGTAAGTAAAAGTTTCCTTTTCCTTTTTTCTTTATAGATTGATATTACCCCTATTAGGTGTACCTAATTGGAGAAGACTCATGAGAGTCCCTTAGACCACAAGGAGATCCAACCAGTCCATTCTGAAGGAGATCAGCCCTGGGATTTCTTTGGAAGGAATGATGCTAAAGCTGAAACTCCAGTACTTTGGCCACCTCATGCAAAGAGTTGACTCATTGGAAAAGACTCTGATGCTGGGAGGGATTGGGGGCAGGAGGAGAAGGGGATGCCAGAGGATGAGATGGCTGGATGGCATCACGGACTCGATGGACGTGAGTCTGAGTGAACTCTGGGAGTTGGTGATGGACAGGGAGGCCTGGCGTGCTGCGATTCATGGGGTTGCAAAAAGTCAGACATGACTGAGTGACTGAACTGAACTGAACTGACTGAATAGGATGACCCTCAGTTCTGGATGCTGTACTTATCCTGATAGAGTGTTTGTTTGTTTTAAAAGCAGTCAAACAAACAGAAAGTCTGCATATTCTAGGCTGCTTTACTTGTTAACTGCAAAGAAATACTCAGGCCTACTTCCCAGAAAGCCATCTCCCAGTGACAGATGTGGTGAGTTTCAGGTGGAGGTTTGCTGCTTCATGTATGAATATGGGCTGCTGTTTGCAGTATACTCTGTGAGCCTCTCCAAGGTCAATCATGGCCCATCAGAAGATGCTGTGGTCCACATATGAGCATCAGAAATGCTGCACTTTGCCTGCATTTTATCTGACTTGTAATTTTGAGAAGTTGCACAAGGATGCACCCTTTTTCACTAGCATACTGCACATGCTGCTGACTTTCCTCTTGCCTTTTTCCATTTTGATAGGTCCCTTTGCTAACAAGGATCAGAAAGTACTCGCTGTACATAAGGAGAATATCTGTGGTGTTGCCGAAAGCAATCTGACTGGAATAAGCCATTTTCCAGAAGAGGGTGGCTTGGAGGACTGGTGATAAGGCTACATAAATCTCTCTATCTTCAACTAGAGATGAAATCTAGCTCTTAGCCAATTACTTGTTAGCTAATGGGACATCTGGGCTTTCCTGATGGTTCAGTGCTAAGAAAACTGCCTGCCAATGCAGAAGTGAGTTTGATCCCTGGGTCAGGAAGATCCCCTAAAGAAGGAAATGGCAACCCACTCCAGTATCTTGCCTGGAAAATTCCATGCACAGAGGAGCTGGGGGGCAGTCTATAAGGTCGCAAAGAGTCGAACACAACTGAGCGACTAAAACACCAACAAAAATGGGACATTCGGCACATCAATTAGGGACAGGCCACATTTTCATTTTAGTTTTGGTATTAAACATCTAAGTTGAGATTTAATAATCAAATTACTTTAATGGGCCTAAATCTATACGAATAGAAAACCACATGGTTTGAAAGCCATTTCAATGTACTTTTACAAATATACTGACTAGATTATGGGAGGAAGAGGACGATTTTTTTTTTCTTTAAGAGGACAATTTTTAAAGGAGGCATTCTTTTTATATTGACTAGAAAATGGCAGGGGTGAGCAGAGAGGAACTCGGGCAACCCTCAGAGAGCTGTGCAGGAGGCTATGAAGTGACCATGGGCTAACGCTCTACTTTTACTGGATGTGTGCACCAACTACCTCCAGGAGGACCTGGCTTTTCCTTCCTTCCTGGAGCATGAACGTCAAAAGATGTCTTTTAACGATGTATGCCTCTTTGTAACATGGCTTTTACAAGGTTCCTGATGTAGGGCTCTGATTATTTTTGTTCAATGACCCCACTTGGACCTATTGATGATCAGAACTAATTGTGATTTAATAGGTAATGAAAAGCTAAAAGATTCTCTTAGCTCTTAAAGAGAGACATACAGCAGTTTTCTCTCTAAAAGCACAAAGATTCAACAGAAATAGAAACGATCACTTGTGAGAGGTAAAGGAAAGACCTGGAAAAGAACAGTTATTAGTGGGTTTCTTAGGAAAGTGGGGTTCAGGGGAATGAGACTTGCAGCTTCTGCATCTATCTGAGAAGGAAAGGTTTAGATTTAAATCCAATTTAGGTCTAACTTATAGAGGTGACCATGGCTCAGATCATGAACTCCTTACTGCCAAATTCAGACTTAAATTGAAGAAAGTGGGGAAAACCACTAGACCATTCAGGCATGACCTAAATCAAATCCCTTATGATTATACAGTGGAAGTGAGAAATAGATTTAAGGGACTAGATCTGATAGATAGAGTGCCTGATGAGCTATGGAATGAGGTTCGTGACATTGTACAGGAGACAGGGAAAAGAAAAAGAAAATCATCCCCAAGAAAAAGAAATGCAAAAAAGCAAAATGGCTGTCTGAGAAGGCCTTACAAATAGCTGTGAAAAGAAGAGACGTAATAAGCAAAGGAGAAAAGGAAAGATATACCCATTGGAATGCAAAGTTCCAAAGAATAGCAAGGAGAGATAAGAAAGCCTTCCTCGGCGATCAGTGCAAAGAAATAGAGGAAAACAATAGAATGGGAAAGACTAGAGATCTCTTCAAGAAAATTAGAGATACCAAGGGAATATTTCATGCAAAGATGGGCTCGATAAAGGACAGAAATGGTATGGACCTAACAGAAGCAGAAGATATTAAGAAGAGGTGGCAAGAATGCACAGAAGAACTGTACAAAAAAGATCTTCATGACCCAGATAATCACAATGATGTGATCACTCACCTAGTGTCAGACATCCTGGAATATGAAGTCAAGTGGGCCTTAGGAAGCATCACTACGAACAAAGCTAGTGGAGGTGATGGAATTCCAGTTAAGCTACTTCAAATCCCAAAAGATGATGCTGTTAAAGTGCTGCACTCAATATGCCAGCAAAATTGGAAAACTCAGCAGTGGCCACAGGACTGGAAAAGGTCAGTTTTCATTCCAATTCCAAAGAAAGGCAATGCCAAAGAATGCTCAAACTACTGCACAACTGCACTCATCTCACAACTAGTAAAGTGATGCTCAAAATTCTCCAAGCCAGGCTTCAGCAATACATGAACCGTGAACTTCCAGATGTTCAAGCTGGTTTTAGAAAAGGCAGAGGAACCAGAGATCAAATTGCCAACATCCACTGGATCATCAAAAAAGCAAGAGAATTCCAGAAAAAACATCTATTTCTGCTTTATTGACTATGCCAAAGTCTGACTGTGTGGATCACCATAAACTGTGGAAAATTCTGAAAGAGATGGGAATACCAGACCACCTGACCTGCCTCTTGAGAAACCTGTATGCAGGTTAGGAAGCAACAGTTAGACTGCTTCCAAATAGGAAAAGGAGTACGTCAAGGCTGTATATTGTCACCCTGCTTATTTAACTTATATGCAGAGTACATCATGAGAAACGCTGGGCTGGAAGAAGCACAAGCTGGAATCAAGATTGCTGGGAGAAATATCAACAGCCTCAGATATGCAGATGACACTACCCTTGTGGCAGAAAGTGAAGAAGAACTAAAGAGCCTCTTGATGAAAGTGAAAGAGGAGAGTGAAAAAGTTGGCTTAAAGCTCAACATTCAGAAAATGAAGATCATGGCATCTGGTCCCATCACTTCATGGCAAATAGATTGGTAAACAGTGGAAACAGTGGCTGACTTTATTTTGGGGGGCTGCAAAATCACTGCAGATGGTGATTGCAGCCATGAAACTAAAAGACGCTTACTCCTTGGAAGGAAAGTTATGACCAATCTAGACAGCATATTAAAAAGCAGAGATAATTACTTTGTCAACAAACGTCCATCTAGTCAAGGCTGTGGTTTTTCCAGTAGTCATGTTTGGATGTGAGAATTGGACTATAAAGAAAGCTGAGCACTGAAGAATTGATGCTTTTGAACTGTGGTGTTGGAGAAGACTCTTGAGAATCCCTTGGACAGCAAGGAGATCCAACCAATCCATCCTAAAGGAAATCAGTCCTGAATATTCATTGAAAGGACTGATGTTGAAGCTGAAACTCCAATACTTTGGCCACCTGATGCGAAGAGCTGACTCATCTGAAAAGACCCTGATGCCTGGAAAGATTGAGGGCAGGAGGAGCAGGGGACGGCAGAGGATGAGATGGTTGGATGGCACAACCGATTCAATGGGCATGAGTATGGGTAAACTCCGGGAGTTGGTGAAGGACAGGGAGGCCTTGCGTGCTGCGGTTCATGGGGTTGCAAACTTGCACATGACTGAGTGACTGAACTGTAGAACTGAGGAAGCTTAGTGAAAATACAAGTGGAAAGAGGGAGAAAATCAGGTCCAATTAGAAAGACAAAAGATGTAGGAAAAGAAAATTTCTCAATAGCTAGGAGGAAACAGGACTGAAAAACTTGGATTAGCCATCCCCCCATATAATTCTTTTCTATATTCATTAACATGTATTTTTTTCTCTTTGTCTAAGTGTGTGTATGCACACACACAACACACACACCTCAGAACCACTATGGCTTACCTGATAGGTCCTGCCTTGTGAACTTTTCTTAAAAAAAATTTTTTTTACTTTAATTTATTTGAATGATATAAAATATTTAATTAAGATGACAAAAGGCAAAAAAGGAATGAAACATAAAAATAGGAACAAAAAACAAGGGCAAGGAATAGAAAATAGTAACAAACAAGGCAGACAATAATTAAATTATACCAATAACCACTTTGAACATCAATGATCCAAATACATTCTGAACTTTTCTTGAGAGAAGCTGAGTAGCCTGAGAGAACACCATCCCTGAAGGGTTCTCATGTATGGTAGATGAGCACAGGACAACAATCACCTCCTGTGGTTCCAAGGCTACATATGAAGAGTGGAGGAAGGAAATACCATGTCAGTCAATTCAGCTGCTCAGTTGTGTCTGACTCTTTGCGACCCCATAGACTGAAGCATGCCAGGCTTCCCTGTCCATCACCAACTCCCGGAGTCTACTCAAACTCATGTCCATTGAGTCGGTGATGCCACCCAACCATCTCCTCTGTCGTTCCCCTTCTCCTCCTGCCTTCAATCTTTCCCAGCATCAGGGTCTTTTCAGATGAGTCAGTTCTTCACACCAAGTGGCCAAAGTATTGCAGTTTCAGCTTCAACATCAGTCCTTCCAATAAGTATTCAGGACTGATTTTCATTAGGATGGAGTGGGTTGGATCTCCTTGCAGTCCAAGGGACTCTCAAGAGTCTTCTCCAACACCACAGTTCAAAAGCATCAATTCTTCGGCGCTCAGCTTTCTTTATAGTCCAATTCTTACATCCATACATGATTACTGGAAAAACCATAGCTTTGACTAGATGGACCATTATTGGCAAAGTAATGTCTCTGCTTTTTAATATGCTGTCTAGATTGATTATAACTTTTCTTCCAAGGAGCAAGTGTCTTTTAATTTCATGGCTGCAATCACCATCTGCAGTGATTTTGGAGCCCCTAAAAATAAAGTCTGTCACTGTTTCCATTGTTTCCCCACCTATTTCCCATGAAGTGATGGGAACAGATGCCATGATCTTAGTTTTCTGAATGTTGAGCTTTAAGCCAACTTTTTCACTCTCCTCTTTCACTTTCATCAAGAGGCTTTTAGTTCCTCTTTCACTTTCTGCCACAAGGGTAGTGTCATCTGCATATCTGAGGTCTCCCAGCAATCTTGATTCCAGCTTGAGCTTTATCCAGCCCAGCATTTTGCACGATGTACTCTGCATATAAGTTAAATAAGCAGGGTGACAATATACAGCCTTGATGTACTCCTTTTCCTATTTGGAACCAGTCTGTTGTTCCATGTCCAGTTCTATTTATTGCTTCTTGACCTGCATACAGATTTCTCAGGAGATAGGTCAGGTAGTCTGGTATTCCCATCTCTTTAAGAATTTTCCACATTTTGTTGTGATCCACACAGTCAAAGGCTTTGGCATAGTCAATAAAGCAGAAATAGATGTTTTTCTGGAACACTCTTGCTTTTTCGATGATTCAGCGGATGTTGGCAATTTGATCTCTGGTTCCTCTGCCTTTTCTAAATCAAGCTTGAACATCTGATCACGGTTCACATAGTGTTGAAGCCATGCTTACAGAATTTTGTGCATTACTTTGCTAGCATGTGAGATGAGTGCAATTGTGTGGTAGTTTGAGCATTCATAGCTCAAGGACAACATCACTGGTAAAACTTCAAAAGACTAGTTGCCTTGACCAAACAAAGGGGCTCTAGTGGATATGAGCCTGCCATGGAAAGATGAGAATGGTTAAGAGTTGAAACTGGTTTTTCAACTGCGTAAGGAAGCTGCTCAGAAATGAATTCAAGGATATTTCTAGGTCTTAGACATGGTTTCTGACATGGAGGTATTTCAGGTACATAAAGAATATGTGGCCACAATAATCATATCCTCTCTAGTTCTTATTCATCTTTTAAAGAGATACAGATATAATCAAACCTTTCTACATTAAAAAAATTTTTTTAATTGGATTTTTAAAAAACTTGGTTTTTTTGGGCCACACCATGAGGCATGTGGAATTTTAGTTCCCTGACCAGGGATTGAACCCACATCCCCTGCACAGGAAGCATGGAGCCTTAAGACCTGGACCACCAGGAAAGCCCCCACTTTCCACACTTTAAACTCTTAATTAGAAAATACCTAGGATAGTAGAGTCTGGGAATCTGCAAATTTAGCAGTTTCAATGCAACCATGGGTAAATGGAATGACGGAGGTTACACACACAGGCTGGTAAAGGGGAAGTTTAATAGCTGCTGGGAAGAATTTCTGTGTATGGAGACTGGCACTTCTCCATACTTCCAGCAGCAAGTTATGCCTGGGAAGAATTAGACTCTTCATTAAATTTGTGAAACTGTCCTGAATATTCTGCACGTAAAGCACAGGCTCCTCTCCCTAGTACTACCACTCTCTGTGATATGAAATGCATATATAAAGATAAAGCTACTGGCACATCTAATCGAGATTTCTAGACCAAAAAACAAACAAACAAAAAAGACCAATACTATTTCAAACAGAACCAGATTTCATAGTTTGGAGATCTTAAGTACCAGGGTAGTTTAAAGATTCATCAGTGACAAAGTTGGGCAAAATACCAATCAAAAGAATGAATCATAATTAATGATAATGCTGCTGCCGTGGAATTTTTAAGTCCCAATATTATGCATAGGTAAAATTGGGTTTCATAACTAAATTGCCTGAGGAGCCCAAGGTCTTGAGTCCCCACTTGATATGTGGTTTGAAAGGTGGACCCTGAGGACCACAGCTGACCTTCTGAGTGTGCTGGGGCAGGACGGAGAAGATGGATTATCAATGACGACACGTCTCTTAGCAGCTATGTGAATCTCAAGGGTCTGTAGACCACACCTTGAACTTGGGAGTGGAATGGTAGGGAGAGAACCAGAGGCAGCTGGCCATTGCTGGGCAGGCTGCAAACTGTGTCCTCACTGGGATCCTGTGACAAAAGGCCCTGCCTGGTTCTGATCTATTGCTCCTGAGCCTGAGCCAGCTGCTATTCAGGGCAAGGAAACTAGACAGACCTGCCTCCACAGAAACACCAACATAAACACGCTGGTACTTGACCTCCTAATTTTGGCTCTTGCCCTAACCTAACGAGATCACTTTTATTATTATTAAGGGCACTAAAAATGCAAAAGTTCTGCTTCTGGGTTTACTGAGCTGGAAATAAATTACCCACAAAGGCCCGAGCTTTTTCAAATTCTTTGGATCTGCTTCATTATTGCTTTGTCTCCTACTCTTGTCTCCTTTTTTTTTCCCTCTTCTTCTTTTTTCTTCATTTTTTTAAAGGAAAAAAAAAGGGGGGGCTAAATTTCTCTGGCTACATTTTGCAATATTTCTTTATCCTGAGTCATAGCACAGAAAATATTAAATGTGACATGGCGCATGACAGACACCAAAATTGGTTGTTTTTAAGGACTAAGAATACTGACCTCCAAGCCTGGTTCCACATGCTTTCTCCAACTGGGAGAAAAGAAATAACCCCAAATTCTTGCTAATCTAATCAAGACAGAAAATAAGTTAATAAGTGCCTTAGTTAAAATGCCAAATGGTCTTTCAATCCATATCAGAAAACTAAGACATCACTAAGGTTTAAATATTTGGGAAACAAACTTACCCTCCAAGAATCTTATTGTTAAGGAGAGAAGCAGCAGCCAGGGCCCTTGCCTCTCCGTGGCCTGAGGCTGTCACTCATGTCAAGCCTATACCCCCACTGTAATCTGAGTTCAGTTTATGGTGCCTTCTGTTTGGTTTGCAAAACCAATTCATTTGGCAGTGTAATCTGTGCAGCCAATCACATCTAAGGCCAATAAGGGTTCTTTTATACACAAATCTCTTCCCCTGTGGGTAATTTCACACATGAGTACAGCAATAA
The DNA here is from genome assembly GCF_002263795.3 of Bos taurus. Lineage (NCBI taxonomy): Eukaryota > Metazoa > Chordata > Mammalia > Artiodactyla > Bovidae > Bos > Bos taurus. The sequence continues at coordinate 32,608,068 of NC_037336.1, forward strand.
GGAGCTAAAAATGGATTCCTGACACTATCTTTTATATGACAAACAGACATTTTCACTTGGTTTGATGAAGTGATAGAAATCCTCTTTCACGCAGATTTCTATTGTCTGCAGTCCAGCAAAATAAGATCGTCATAGCCAAGTTGGAAGTGGAATAAAAGGGGCAGTAGTCTGTGGGTAATTGGACCATAAAAAAGGCTGAGCACCAAAGAATTGATGCTTTCGAACTGTAATGATGGAGTTGACTCTTGGGCCTCCCTTGGACAGCAAGGAGATCAACCAGTCAATCCTAAAGGAAATCAACCCTGAATATTCATTGGAAGGACTGACGCTGAAGTTCCAATACTTCAACCACCTGATGCAAAGAGCCAAGACATTGGAAAAGACCCTGATGCTGGGAAAGATGGAAGGCAAAAGGAGAAGAGGGTAGCAGAGGATGAGACGGTTAGATAGCATCATCGACTCAGTGGACATGAATTTGAGCAAACTCTGGGGGATAGTGGAGGACACGGGAGCCTGGTGTGATACAGTCCATGGGGGTCACAAAGAGTCGAACATGACTTAGGGACTGAAGAGCAATAAGGTTGTGGGAATGTTTAATTATAGGCTCAGTTACAACAAGGCCATTTGATGGCTCATTAGGTCACCCCACCAGGTAAAGAACCACAGGGTCAGCTGAGATACTTGCTGAAACAAGTGGAGTACAAAATGGATATTGGAAGAAGGTAGTTGTAAGTTCCAGCTACAGTAATATGATCAGTTACAGAAATAAAGACTGTAATTGTCATGAGTATTTACTCCTTGTTTCGTTTTAAATATGCTTGTCTCTGTGTGTGTGTCTGTATAAAATATTTTTGTTTTCTCCTTTCCCTTATCCCCTTATCAGATAAGATGTATTGACTTTACATCTTAGTATTTAACTAACAGGATGTCAAGGAGAAGAGTGAACATTCCCCAAGTTGTTTTCGTCCTCTTCTGGGGAAAAGGTTAGTGTGTTTTCAGTTGTGTGCAGGCTAGTTGTGTCATGGTGGGCCAAAGTATGACTTTGCTATTGTCTTCGTGTTGAGATTAAGTATGATTTAAGGAGATGTGTGTATATGAGTGCCAAGCTGAGAGGACATAGACTTGAGAGAGTTAATTTTACACGTCAGCTTGGCTAAGCCATAGTATCTAGATATTGGTCAAACATCAGTCTAGATGTTTCTATGAAGATATTTTCTAGATGGAATTAACATTTAAATTAGTAGACACTGATTAAAGTAGATTAACCCCATCGTATGGATAGACTTCTTTCACTCAGTTGATGTCTTGAGATAAAGGACTGAGGTCACTGAGGAAGTAGAAATTGTATCTTTCGACTGAGGTCACTGAGGTCACTGAGGAAGTAGAAATTGTATCTTTCGACTCAACCTACAACACCAACTCTTCCCCGGGACTCCAGCCTGCCAGCCTGCTCTTCAGATTTCAAGCTTGCCAATACAATGGCATTTGCCACTTCCTTAAAATAAATCCATCTCTGTATCTCTTTAAATAGGAAGGTAGATAGATAGGAATATGTAGAGATAGAGAGGATAGATACACAAACACACACAGACATCCTATTGGTTCTATTTCTCTGGAAAACCCTAATACAATTAACAGTGCAAAAATTTGTTATACTAAAGGTCTAGATGCTGATGTGAATTTTTATAACAATTTATTCCCATGGTAAGTTTTTTGAAATGGAGTGTTTAATGATATTTTCCAGGCAATATCATGGCTCCCTGCTGGCTCAGTGATAAAGAATCTAGTTGCAATGCAAGAAATATGGGTTTGATCCCTGGGTCGGGAAGATCCCCTGGAGAAGGAAATGGCAACCCACTCTACTCTTCTCGCCTGAGAAACCCCATGGACAGAAGAGCCTGGTGGGTTACAATCCAGGGGGATGCAAGAGTCAGCCATGACTTAGCAACTAAACCATCACTGCCAGGCAAAATCAAGTGGCAATTCACAATATGAGCTCTAGAGTCAGAATGTAGGGGTTTGCATATCTGTTTGACACTTCCTTGCTATGGTTTTGGACAAGTTCTTCACTTCTCCACACCTCTGAGTTCTCATCAGTTAATGAAGGATAATAATAGTACCTCCCTGTTGTGAGCATTAAATTAAATACATATATAAAACTTTTGGTGCAGTGCTTGGCACACAGCAAATGTTCAATAAATGTCAGCTATATTGTTATCTTTACATCAGAGGGAGTAAATGCTAAAGCAAAGATAGATATAAAAACCTTCTTCAGTAACTCTTTCTGAAAAGTTCAACACGAATCAAGTTGAACTGCAAATGCATTTATAGAATTGGCAACTTAAAAGAAGAGTGTGACAATCAATCCATATGGAGAGAAGGCTTTTTTGGCAATGAAAATAATAACCCCCTGGCTTATAAGTTCAGTGTCTGGGCTTATTTAAGTTTTCCTACAATGGTGACTACATAAGTCCTTATAAATTCCTATTCTGCTTTACCTTGTTTATTAATTGTGAGCAACTACTCCCCATTGACACAAATCATGTTTGAGCAGCTATGAGTATATGTAAGTTTAGCAGTTCAATTTGCTCCCTCATTATGTTAAGCTTTAAAGTGGACCCCAAATTACATCTACATCCTAATCCCTGGAATCTGTGACTCTTAGTTACCCTACTTGGAGAAAGGGTCTTTGCAGATGTGTTTGAGGATTTTGAGATGATAGATTAGCCTGGGTGCTATGGACTGAATTGTGCACACACCACCCCCCCAACCCCCAGCAAATTTGTATATTGAAGCCATGACCCTCAGTGTGTCTGTATTCCGAGATGGGGCCTCTATTAAGGTGAAAAGTGAAAGTGAAAGTCACTCAGTCATGTCTGACTCTTTGCAACCC